>NC_141991.1:254159851-254804851 GCF_049901715.1 Pseudonaja textilis
AGTTTTTTAAGAAGAGACTGGACAGCCATTTGTCTAGAATGGGATAGGGTCTCCTGCTTGAGGAGAGGGTTGGACTAGAAGATCCCAATCTGTTATTATTCTGTTAATATTTGCAACCTCCATTGTCCCCATAACCAGGGGTTCCACCTCCCCCCGCCAGAAACGGTTTAAATAGTTTCTTTTCAGTGTCAAGATTTACACCGAGAAAAGGTATTTTGTCGCAGAGATCCATTTAAGCCCCGTGGAGACCCTTTTTAGCGGAGAACCTGCGGCTCCAAAAGTCTAAACCTCATTTAGTTATCCGAGGCACCAAAGATCTCCACAGCCGCGGTTCTGAACCGTGCCGCAGCTAATTCACATTTTTATTTACTGCAAAGTGTGGAGTGGAAAGGATCTGGAGGGGGTAATATTGCACTGTGGGCAATGTTCAATCTGCAGCTCGGGGCCCGGCGTATTACATCAAATATTAATTGGTTTAAAAGTCCCCTAATGGCCATCTACCTGATCGGAGATACGCTGGGAAACGCTTGCAATTCTTCCTAACAGCCCCACAACACAAATTTGCACGATGTAATTTGAGGGGTTGGACTCCATCTACAACCTTTAAAAGGATACCGCTGTTGCGACACTCAAAGTGTGCGTGTGTGTGTTTATGTGTGTGAGTTTGTTGCTTAATGTGAGCATTAGAGGAGATTGCAGGACACGGAAGCCGTGTCGGATTTCCAGGCAGTGGAAATATTAGATGATTTAGAGCCACGGTGGCAAACCTATGGCACGTGTGCCACAGGTGGCATGCGGAGCCATTTGTGCGGGCACTCGAGCCCCAGCCAAACTTACCTGTACTGCACATGCACGCGCCTCCCAGCTGATTTTTGGCTCTTTTGAGGCCTTTTTTGGCTTCCCTAAGGCTCGAGGAAAGCCTCTACAGCAGGGTTGGGCAAACTACGGCCCACGGGCCACATCCGGCCCGTTGGGTCTTTTTAATCCGGCCCGCCGAAGATTGGTACAGAATTAAGGTTGGATGTGAACGATTGAATGATTGCATTCATTTGATTTTGACTTGTAATGAGAGGCATTTCGACACCAGGTGGCGGCCCGTCTGTCAAATTTTAAAAGTCAACGAGGCCCCCGAGCCAAAAAGTTTGCCCAACCCTGCTCTACAGCCTTTGAAGGCCGAAAAATGGACCCGTTTTGGCACTTCTGATATTTCCCTGAAATACCAGAAGTGAAACTGAAAATGCTGAAACCGGCCTGTTTTTCAGCCTCCGAAAGCCGCAGAGGCTTCCCTCAAGCCACCAGGAAGGGGGCGAAAATGGCCTCCCCTGGGTTCCACAGGCCCTCCGGAGGCTGAAAAAGTCACTTCCGGTATTTCCGGAAGGCCCGTTTTTCAGCCTCCTGAGGCTGCAGAGGCTTCCCTTGAGCCTCAGGGAGGCCAAAAAAGGCCTGAAACAGACCGAAAAATCAGCTTTCGTTTTTAGTTTGCTTTACTAGCCCTCTGCCAGCAAAAACAGAGCGGGTGAGGGGGGAGATGTGCCTAATATTTTCTGGCAAAAGGCTTCATTTTTCGTGGCTAAAAATGGGGCCGGGGGGCTGCGTATGCCTCCCCCCTGAGCTCTGTTTTCGCCGGCAGCGGCATCAGAGGCTGGTTCTTTGCTGTTTTCAGGGTGGACCTGCAGGCAAGATCTAAGCACCCCACAAGCCGCGGGTGTTGAGTGTGACACCCCTGTGCTGGAACCGTAAATTACATGTGCTACAAACTCATTCCACCCTCCCCTCGCTCTGTCTCTCTCTCTCTCTCTCTTTCTGTCTCTCTCTCTCTCCTTCCTGTTAAGGCTCCGGTGTGGTTCAGCAAAGATTTGGTCACTTCGCGAAACAAACCAGGAGGGTTTAACCGTTAAGTACAGCTTGTAACAGGCCTGCTGACAGATCTTTAACTTTACTGGCATCCCGGCAGCTATAATTCTCCATATTGATTCATTTAGTTAGTTACACCTGCAATCTAAGCTTATCACCCACCCAGTGACAAATGGAGGCCGACCTGCTGGCCCAAGCAGCTTTGGCTGATGAAGAATAGGATGGGTTGAGGGTCTCGTGCAGAAATATACTCGCCTGTTGAAACCATTTTCAATTAAGAGAAGGCCCCGAGTAAGGGGAAAGAAAGACAAGCGGGACTCTTTAACCTAGTTGATTATAGTTAACACAGGACACAAACAGGGAGAGCGGAGGAAGAGACGGAGAAAATGTATTCATACGTAACAAATATTTTGGAAGTCCAGCTTAGCAATTGCTTTGCTCTATCCCCGTGATGGCGAACCTATGGCACGCGTGCCACAGGTGGCACACAGAGCCATTTGTGTGGGCATGCGAGCCCCAGGCAAACTTACCGTACTATGCATGCGGGTGCCTCCCAGCTGATTTTCGGCCCGTTTGAGGCCTTTTTCAGCCACCCAGAGGCTTGAGGGAAGCCTCTGCAGCCTTTGCAGGCCGAAAAATAGGCCCGTTTTGTCACTTTCGGAAATACAGGATTTAGTGGTGACCGTTAGCTGACTGGATTATTCTGTTTACGCATGAGCAATAAAGCTGTTCAACTGGACCTTAACATGTGGCCATCATTCTTTGCATGGCAGGGAGGGAAGGAGGAGATGGGAATGAGAAGAAGGAGGGAGGGAAGAGATGGGAATGAGAAGAAGGAAGACAAGAAGGGAGGGACGGAGAAAAAGGAAGGAGATGGGAGAGAGAAGGAAGGGAAGAAAGGAGGAGAGGGGGATGAGAAGGAGAGGGAGGGGATGCGAATGAGAAGAAGGAAAAAGGGAGGGAGGAATAAAGGAAGGAAGGAGATGAGAATGAGAAGGAGGGAGGGGAGGGGAATGAGAAGGAAGGAAGCAAAGAAGGAAGGAAGGAAGATTAGAAGGAGAAGGAGGGAGAGAGGGAGGAGATGGGAATGAAAAGAAGGAGGGAGGGAGGAAGAAAGGAGATGGGAATAATGATGGAAGGAAAGAAGGAAGGTATAGGAAGCGAGGCAGAGTCTGGGGGTAGAGTCAAGAGAGGAATCAGTCTGGAATCATTACATTCCCACAAATAGTCTGTCCGGTCCCTCTTGAATTACCTTATCTAGTGCTACTTTGGTGCTGACTGTTAGTTGACTGGTTCTCATGTTTAGGCATGAGCAATAACTCAGATTAACTGGAGCTAAACATGATGCTTCACGCCTGACACATCAAGCACATGTGACCAGAGAGGGCCACCCGGGATTAATCTGGGCTCATGTTCAAAAATTGAACGCCCAGTGGCTGCTAAAAACCTTCGGATGCCCTCATTCTACATTCCTCACTGTTTTTTTTTACCCAGGGGCCTTCAGATCACCTGATATTTAGTTTAATCTAATCCCACAGGCTAAAGGATGGAAACAGATTCTAGTTATCGGAAGGGCCCCCGAGGGCTGATTTGGCTTGTTTTACAGCAGATCTATATTGTATCAAACCGGCAGATTGGGAAGGTTGTAAGTGCCCTTATGAATGGGATTAAATTCTCAATTTTGAGAGCTAATTTGTATAATAGTTAAGGCCTGAAGCTAGAAACCAGGAGACTCTTGAGTTCTTAGGCATAATTATTGACTGGACCAATCAGCAGGAGATGGTGAGTTCTAGTCCCGCCTTAAACATGAAAACCAGCTAGGTGACTTTGGGCCAATCAGCAGGAGATGGTGAGTTCTAGTCCCGCCTTAAACGTGAAAGCCAGCTAGGTGACTTTGGACCAATCAGCAGGAGATGGTGAGTTCTAGTCCCGCCTTAAACATGAAAACCAGCTAGGTGACTTTGGACCAATCAGCAGGAGATGGTGAGTTCTAGTCCCGCCTTAAACATGAAAACCAGCTAGGTGACTTTGGGCCAATCAGCAGGCGATAGTGAGTTCTAGTCCCGCCTTAAACGTGAAAGCCAACTAGGTGACTTTGGGCCAATCAGCAGGAGATGGTGAGTTCTAGGTGACTTTGGGCCAATCAGCAGGAGATGGTGAGTTCTAGTCCCGCCTTAAACATGAAAGCCAGCTAGGTGACTTTGGGCCAATCAGCATGAGATGGTGAGTTCTAGTCCCGCCTTAAACGTGAAAGCCAGCTAGGTGACTTTGGGCCAATCAGCAGGAGATGGTGAGTCCTAGTCCCGCCTTAAACATGAAAGCCAGCTAGGTGACTTTGGGCCAATCAGCAGGAGATGGTGAGTCCTAGTCCCGCCTTAAACGTGAAAGCCAGCTAGGTGACTTTGGGCCAATCAGCAGGAGATGGTGAGCTCTAGTCCCGCCTTAGACCTAAAATCCAGCTGGATTATTTAGGATCAATCCTTCTCTCTCTCAGCTCAACTCGCCTCACAGGGTTGTTGTTGGGAAAATAGGAGGAAGATGTGTTGGATATGTTCGCCACTTTGAGCAATTTGTCAAAATAACGCAAGTGGGATACAAAATCAGTAATTAAAATACAATAAAATAAAATCATGGTGGTGCCTGTACCAGCCCTCTTACCGCCAAGCTCCTTGCTGCATTGGGGAGGTAGCTGCCGTCACAAGCTCCTTCTTGACAGCTGTCACTCCAGGAGATGTGGTGGAATCCTTCCCAGACACCCCTGTGGAAAAAGAAGAAACTTTTGTAGCCGTCTTCTCTTGCTTTGTCTGATTTTTAACAGTGGGCCCGCGCAGCAAGCTATTCTTTGTGGAGCTTTAGATATGGTGAGTGTATATTTTGAGGGTCGCTTGGGAGTCTTTATTTTTAAAAAAAAATTTTTTTTTATTTTTATTGGTTTCAACAAACAAACATATCACTCTGGTTCCAGAGTGTTTTACAGTTTAGAACAAACATGACAAGAATTTCACATTGAATACTGTTGGCCTTCTTATATAATTTGATATTAATACACATATTTTCTTAAATTATGAATCTTAATTCTTCAATATTACCAAGTGCTATTTTTGTGTTAATCTCTGTATTCTTGACATCACTTCTTTTACTATAGACACTATATTAATAGTAATATTTGCAGTGTTTAACAAGTTATATAATTCTAATAACCATTCATACATTCATATTAAATCATATTTTCCATTATTTATCCTCTTTTTGGTTTTCCAGGGTTGCCTGGAGTCTTAATTGCATCTCCGCTACCACCTCCGAGTAGAATTGGCATCACGACTGTGATTTCAGCCTGTGACAGGCAGTTATTCTCCAGGGAGAAGCGGGCCAAATCTTGAAAACTTTGCCTTGAAATTTCGGGCTTTGGACCAGGGAGAAGGGAATTCCCAAAGCTAGCGTGTATTTGCACAAGAACTGGGAGAGTTTCAGAAATGAACATGGAACCATCTGACAAGGAATCGTGGATGGAAACTGAACAAGAAGAGAGATTCAAACCTAGAAATAAGGAGAAATTTTTCTCTGACAGGGAGAAAAATCAACCCATGGAACAGAAGTTGCCCTCGGAAGCTGTGGGAGCGTCATCACTGGAGGCTTTCAAGAAGAGACAGGACTGCCATCGGTCAGAAATGGAGTAGGGTCTCCTGCCTGGGCGGGGGGGTTGGACTAGATGACCTACAAGGTCCTTTCCAACTCTGTTAATCTGTTAAATCTTAACGTGCTGGTGCTATCTCTTTGCTGAACACCTACTTCTCACATGACTGTCCAATGTGTATGTATATTTATCCATGTTGTATGGCTATATTTCGTGACTTTTTCCCCAGTTCTTTTTCTTCGACTGTGGCGTCTCCTGGTACAGCGATGTCAATAAATTATACGTTTTGGTTTTCGACAGCTGTGATTGTTTATTCTTATTATTAAATTAATGATTTTATTATTTTTATTATTTATTTCTTACATCTTATTTTATTTATTAATTAAAATAAATAGTATTATCCTACAAGATCTTCACCACCGCCTCCACCTCCTCCTCCTTCTTCCTCCTCCTCCTCCTCATCTACCTCCTCTTACTGCTACTATGAGGATCAGGATTATGATGTGGTTTTGCATGTTCACTGAGAGCTTCTGTACAGGGGACAAATTCCTTCTTTGTGTAATCACACTTTGAACCAAATACCCCTTGCTTAGCGATAGTGTTCAGCGCGTTTTGCCCCGTTTTATGAGCTGCCTTGCCACCGTTGTTAAGTGAATCACTGCAGTTGTTTAGTTAGTCACACGGTCGTTAAGCGAATCTGGCTTCCCCCATCGACTTTCCTTGCCAGAAGGTCATAAAGCTGCAACTGTCATAAATGTGAGTCAGTTGCCAGGCGCCTGAATTTCTGATCACGGGACCATGGGGATGCTGGAACGGTCGTAAGTATGAGGAACGGTCATAAGTCACCTTTTCCAGTGCCCCTGTAACTTGGAACAGTCACGAAACGAAGTGTTGTAAGCTGAGGGCAACCTCTTTAAGCAAAATGGACTCCTTGCTCATTTGAATTAATATTCCCTTTGTTTGGCTGAGCTTCGCTTGTTCCTATCCAATGTTCTGTCCTCGGCTTCCTCAAAAAGGCCCAAGCAGACTCTTCGTCCCAGCAAAACCCCTTTTATTCAACGAAGGTGAATTTCTTGCGTCCACCTTCAGCCAAAGGCCTGGCAAACAGTCTTCCAAGGGTGTAATTCGGAGCATAAGCCTCATCTAGCCTGGAGAGCTGCCAAGCAACTATTTCCAAACGCAGTGCTGACAAGGAAGGACTCGGCACGAGTCTCTGAGATGCACAGGCAGATCTTCACACTGCTGCAACGAACTGTTTCTTACAAAAGCCCTCTCCCCTTTTGCTCCTCTTTTAATCCCTACGGGAGGGGCCATTCATCATTCACCTGTGGCCTTACTCCCAAAATCGACCCTTGTTCCTTAGCTGTTCCCTTGGTAGCTCTGCGCATGCACACACGGGGAATAGGCTCCGGCTGTTCTTCTTCCCCACTGATCTCCAACTCTGAAGGCAGCTGATAACTGTCGGACGGCCCGGCCCCCTCTCTGCCTCCGACTCAGAGCCCCCGTCCGAGCCTTCCCCAGACTCCAGGACTGGCCCATATGCCTCCCAAACCTCCTCACTGTCCGACTCTGCTGCCAGCTCCGCTAGCCGCCAGCAGGCCACCACGTCCAAGAAAGAAAATTGAGATGACCTCAGAAGTCACTGCTCCCCACAGATGTATAAATATACCCAGATGTGGAGGAAAGCTGGACATTTGATTCCATGTAGCATTGTCGGACCTTGCGTGAAATCAACAGGACAAAAGAAGGAGCGCACAACCCTCGCCACCGGGACGCCTTTTGGATCTGCTCCAGAATCTCCAATAACCCTTCTGTCGATGGAAGCAGGGAAGACCATCTGTTAATTATTCCTAATCATACTTTTGATGGCCAGCCAACGCACGCCAGCCTATAATTTTCCTAGCAAATGGCTCTGAAAGAGGGAGTGAGCAATAAACGGGGAAGAGAAGAAGAACTGGGCAGGGAGGTCAGCCTGCTTTTCAGATATTTAATTCACGAGGAAGAACTCGGGAAACAATGGAGGGTAGCAAGCCTCATCCGTGGTAGTTGCAGGAGAGGGGGGAGGGAGGGAGGGAGGGAGAAGGTGAGAGGGAGGAAGAGGAGAAAAAGAAAGAGGAGGGGGGGAAAGAGGAAAAAGATGGAGGAGGAGGAAGAAGGAAGGAAGAAAAGGAAGGAGGAGGAGGAGAAAGAGGAAGAAGAAAAGGAGGAGGAAAAGGAAGAAGAAGAGGAGGATGGAAGAAAAGGAAGAAGGAGGAGAAAGGTGGAGGGGAGGAGTAAGAGGAAGAAAAGGAAGGAGGAGAAGGAGAAAGAAGAAGAGGAGGAGGAAGAGGAAGAAGAGAAGGAAAGAGATAGAGGAAGAGGAAGAAGGAAAGGTGGAGGAAAAGGAAGAAGAGGAGGATAGAAGAAAAGGAAGGAGGAGGAGAAAGATGGAGGGGGGAGGAGTAAGAGGAAGAAAAGGAAAGAGGAGGAGAAAGAAGAGGAGGAGGAGGAAGAGGAAAAAGAAGAGAAGGAAAGAGATAGAGGAAGAGGAAGAAGGAAAGGTGGAGGAGGAGATTTAGATAAAGACAGATAAAAGGGAAAAAAGAAACCCACAGTAAAAATTGCCCCTGAAAACTACACGGATTTCTTTCTCCAGCTTGAATTGATTGCAGGGAGCAACGTTATGAGACAACTATTAGAATTCATGGCGCGCTCCAGAAAAGAGCTGAAATGTCAGCCGAGTAGAGAGCACAAGTAATGGATCCTGAACTCCTGTTAGTCAAGAATAGTTTTGTTTCAAATTAGAAATTGATTTCTTTTGGACACCAGCCCTTTTGCCAGCTTCCCAACATTTGTAGCGGAGCTTTGCGAGAGATTAAGCTGCACCCTCCGGTTCAGGGAGCCCTCTGATGACCCCTTCGCAAAGTTTCTTTGCAGCAGAAGTCTTCCTCTCTTTTCCTCTCTCCCTCTTTTAAAAAAAATAATAACATAAAATGAAATATGTGCCTTATTCGATATGGCAATGGGTTCGTTCCCAGGAGAGGAACACACATTTTTCCTTTTTGGTAGGCTTCTGCTGACACCCATTGCAAACCGGTTGACAAGTTTAAAAGGAGAGAAAAAGGAAAGGGCAGAGTGTGAAACAAGAAAGAAAGAAAGAAAGAAAGAAAGAAAGAAAGAAAGAAAGAAAGAAAGAAAGAAAGAAAGAAAGAAAGAAAGAAAGAGGGAGGGAGGGAGGGAGGGAGGGAGGGAGGGAGGGAGAGAGAGAGAGAAAGAAAGAAAGAAAGAAAGAAAGAAAGAAAGAAAGAAAGAAAGAAAGAAAGAAAGAAAGAAAGAAAGAAAGAAAGGGAGAGGCAGCATCTGGGTGACCCAAAGTTTAGGGGAGGATTTGCAACCAAGCCCAAAACTCCTCCGCTTTGTGTATTTTCACTGGCGGGAGAAAAAGTATTTTGCTTTGTTCCTAAAAGTGGAACTGCTGAGCCAAAAGCAGGAAAAACATTTGCCATTAAAATATCTCTGGCTCAGAAGATGCTGTTTTCCCTGAGATTAGGATTTGGGGAAACTTGGGGAACATTTAGAAAAATCGCACTGTAAAAATTCACTTCTGGAATGGCTTCTATCCCCTCCAAAATCATCTCTCGTTCTCTTTTTTTTCCCCTTCTTTCTAATTGGGTGGCAATAGCAATAGCCCTTAGATATGTAACGCTTCATAGTGCCCTCTTAAAGGGGTTTACGGTCAGCCTATTGTCCCCAACAATTTTTACAGACCTCGGAAGGATGGAAGGCTGAGTCAACCTGGTGATATTCCAACTGCCAAACTGCAGTCAGCTGGCAGTCACATAATAGAGAACAGATAATCAGAGTTGGAAGGGACCTTGTAGGTCATCTAGTCCAACCCCCCGCCCAAGTGGGAGACCCTACACCATTTCTGACAAATGGCAGTCCAATCTCTTCTTGAAAGCCTCCAGGGATGAAGCTCCCACAACTTCTGAGGGCAACTTCTGTTCCATGGGTGGATTGTTCTCACTGTCAGAAAGTTTCTCCTTATTTCCAGGTTGAATCAGTTTCTATCCATTATTCCTTGTCTGGCCGACAGGCCCTTTAGAAAATAGCTTGACCCCCTTCCTCCTCCCTGTGGCAGCCCCTCAAATATTGGAAGATGCCATCATGTCCCCCCTGGTCCTTCTCTTCCCTAGACTAACCAGGCCCAGTTCCTGTAACTGTTCATTGTATGTTTTAGCCTCCAGTCCCCTAATCATTCTGGTTGCTCTTCTCTGTCCTTTTTCTAGAGTCTCAACATCTTTTTTATAATGTGGTGACCAAAACTGGATGCAGTACTCTAGGTGTGGCCTTACTAAGGCTTTATAGAGTGGTATTCGTACTTCCCTTGATCGTGATTGTATCCCTCTCTTAATGTAATTTAGGATTGCATTAGCTTTTTTGGTAGCTGCTGCACACTGCTGGCTCCTATTTAGCTGGTTGTACACTAAGACTCCAAGATCCCTCTCACAGTTCCTGCTATTGAGCCTGGTTTCACCCAGTCTAGATGTGTCCTTTTGGTTTTTCTTGCCTAAGTGTAGGACTTTCCTTTTCTCAACATTGAATTTCATTCTGTTAGATACGGCCCAGTGTTATAGTCTGTCAAGATCCATCTGGATCCTGAGCCCATCTTCTTGGGTGTTAGCTATTCCTGCCAGCTTAGTATCATCTGCAAATCTGGTAAGTTCCCCTTCTATTCCCTCATCTAAGTCGTTAATGAAGATATTGAAGAGTCCTGGGCCTAAGACGGAACTTTATGGCATCCCACTGCTTACTTCCCTCCATGTAGACTTAGACCCATTAAGGACTACTCATTGAGTACGGTTTGCCAGCCAGTTGCAAGTCCATCTAGTGGTGGTGCTATCTATTCCACTTTTTTCTAGCTTACTCAGAAGTAGGTTGTGGTCTACTTTGTCGAATGCCTTGCTGAAATCTAAATATATTATGTCCACAGTATTTTGCTGGTCTACTAATTTAGTCACTGTGTTGAAGAATGAAATAAGATTGGTTTGGCATAATCTGTTTTTAACAATCCCATGCTGACTGCTAGTTATTACTTTACTTGTTTCTAGATGTTGGCAGATCTGTTTTTTTATTATCTTTTCCAGTATCTTCCCAGGTATTGATATTAGGCTGACTGGTCTATAGTTTCCTGGGTCTGTTTTTTTTCCTTTTTTGAAGATGGGAACCACATCAGCTCTTTTCCAGTCCTCTGGTAGTTCCCTGGTGCTCCAGGATTTTTGAAAGATATGGTGCAGTGGTTCTGAGATGACCTCTGCCAGCTCCTTTAAAACAGTCAGCAGTCCTGCATTCTAACCACTGTGCCACCAAGTCGGAAGGAAGGAAGGAAGGAAGGAAGGAAGGAAGGAAGGAAGGAAGGAAGGAAGGAAGGAAGGAAGGAAGGAAGGAAGGAAGGAAGATGGATGGAAGGAAGGAAATATAAAAGTGGAAGAGGAAGGAAGGAAAGAAGTAAGGAAGGAAGGATGGAAGGATGGAAGGAAGGAAGGAAATATGAAAGTGGAAGAGGAAGGAAGGAAGGAAGGAAGGAAGGAAGGAAGGAAGGAAGGAAGGAAGGAAGGAAGTTGTCTGAAGTGGTGTAGGGTTTCTTGCTTAAGCAGGGGGTTGGACTAGACAACCTCCAAGGTCCCTTCGAACTCTATTCGAATTCTATTCTGTTCTGTTCTTTTCATTTAGCAACAGACATTTGGGGCTTAATTATGGATGTAACTCGAGGACTACCTGCATTGGTGCGGAATTAAATAAAATAAAAGGGCCACCTCCACAAAAGACTTAAATGCAATTAGGTAGGTCTGATTTGAATGCAATTAGACCAAGATTAAAGGGGAAGCAGACTGGAAAATGGGAGTTTGCAAAGGGATGAATGAATTGCTCGCAAAGGCTGTGATTTTAATAGCCCAGATTACTGATCTGATAGGCATATCTGCTGGATCTCCAAGGCATTGACGCATGTGCTTGCGCTCACAGACACAGAGAGAAAGTACTAAATAAGTAATAAATGGAAAGTGTTGGATGGGTGTAATGAATTATAAATAACGGCAAAACCAGCAAGAGTTGTATCGCTACAGAAAAGTGTTTAATGCATTTAAGACAGCAGGGAATGCAGAAAAATATATAAACATATCCTGCTGGGTGATGCCGTTTTGTATTTAGTTTAGTTTTACTTTATTGTCCTTTGCACCTTGTACAACGAAATTAAATACCATCTTCAGTGAATATGCGTGACTATGAAAATAAAACAAAAACACACATCCTTCACATTCTATACACTGTATTTAAAACCCCTGATATTGGATTAATATTGCACTATACGGTAGAATTCAATAGAGTTACTATCCTGGAAGCTGTTTTTCAGCCTATTTGTCCTTGTTTTTATTATCCTGTACCACAGTGGTGGGATTCAAATTTTTTACTACTGGTTCTGTGGGCGTGGCTTGGTGGGCGTGGCAGGGGAAGGATACTGTAAAATCTCCAGTCGGAGGTGGGATTTGCCTGGTCTCCGAACGACTCAAAATTTCCGCTACCGGGAAACATGGAAATTAAAAGAAATGCCTAATGATGAAATAATAATTTTAAAAAATTCTATATTGCGCTGAACTAGATTGCTTAACATTAGAACTTAATGAACGAGATACTTCCGAATTTTATGAAATATGGGGAAAAAAATATGATTGGAGGGATATGAAAAGAAATCAAAAAAATGCAAAATAAGAATCAAAGAATTTATATTACAAAAAACACGTAAGATAGAAATGAATATGAAGAATTACAATGTAAAGATGTATATAGATGTGTGTGTGTGTGTGTGTGTGTGTGTGTCTATAGATAGATAGATAGATAGATAGATAGATAGATAGATAGATAGATAGATAGATAGATAGATAGATAGATAGATAGATCTATCTTTGGTTATTCGGGTTTTTTCCCACATAAAATTGGAAGTATCTAGGCAACGTTTCGACGAAATCTCATTCATCATCTTCAGGCTTGTGTCTTCGGCTTTGTGCTTCTTGGAGTAATGTGAGCTTGCAGCTGTTTTTTCTTTTAACTGCCAGTGGGAGTGCAGCTTGACTGGGTGGGGGGAAAAAAAACAAAGCCGAAGACACAAGCCTGAAGATGACAAATGAGATTTCGTCGAAATGTCGCCAAAATACTTCCAATTTTACGTGGAAAAAACCCTGACTAACCAAAGATCCACATACAAATACCCATGAAAACCTCAGAAAACAAATATTTAAATATATATATGGTATTCGGCTTTGTTCGGGTATTTTCCCACGTAATCATAGTTGTGCTTTTAAAGTTGTAGCAACGTTTTGGCAGAATCTCATCTGCCATCATCAGGCTTCTGTATTGTGTTCGTCTGTGAGTCAGACTTATACCATATATAATATATATATGGATCTTTAGTTGTTCGAGTTTCTCCAGCGTAAGATTCGAAATACACGTAGCGTTTCGATGAAGTCTCATTCATCATCTTCAGGCTTCTGTCTTCGGCTCTGTGCTTCTCATCACTCTGAGAAGCACAGAGCCGAAGACAGAAGCCTGAAGATGATGAATGAGACTTCATCGAACGCTGCCTTCAGATACTTCGAATCTTATGCGGAGAAAACCCAACAACCAAAGATCCACAAACAAATACCTGCAGTAGAACCTCAGAAAACATACCATATATATGGTATACTGTCTGCTGTCTGATGACATTCTGATACTATAATATTGTAAAGACTGCTGATATGCTGTATGTCAAAACATCACCACGTTCAAATGTTTTTAAACTTCAATTTTCAATAAAAATCATTAAAAGAAAATTCCGCTACCGGTTCTCCAGAACTGGTCAGAACCTGCTGAATGCCACCTCTGCTCTTAATCCAGACACCTGCTTATCAAAAATTATTACATTATAACTATAAAAATAAAACACAAGCGCACATCTTTCACATTCTATACATGGAATTTAAAACCCTTGGTATTGCATTAATATTGTACTACACAGTAGAATTCAAAAGAGCTACTGTCCTGGGATAGGAGCTGTTTTTCAGCCTATTTGTCCTTGTTTTTATTATTTTGTACCGTCTGCCAGATGGTAATAGTTCAGAAAAAGGGTGACCAGGATGAGATGGATCTTTGAGGATGTTTTGAACTTTCTTAAGGCAGCGGGAGCTATGAAGCTCTTCCAAAGAGGGGAGAAGGCAACCAATAATCTTCTGGACAATGACATTAACCCTCTGGAGTGCTTTCCTATCTGCCACTGTGCAATTGGCAAACCCTACACAGGTGCAGTAATTTGTATTTGCTTGAAAGAACACAGAAAAATTATGGCTTGGATACAAGAAATGGACCCATCGGTACTTTGTGTTGAGATATTCCAATTTTTTTTTAATTTTCTCATTGGGATTCAAGTCAGACCAGCCAGCACAGCTGCCTCAATACTAAAATTGACATTTCAGTGGAAATCGTGTTTTTCGTTTATGTTTTAAGACCATTAATGTTTGTCCAGGTGAGACTCCATGGAGGCTGATGAGCCACAAAATGAAAATCAATGATGAAGGTTTGTAGGAACATGCTTAACGTGCTAAGGGTTAGCTAACTTAACTATGATTCAAAGGGAAGATTAAATGCAAACTTCTTAGAGGGGGCGTGAGATGCTTTATCGAAGGCACTGCTTATGTCTGTATGCTGACTTTAACAAATTTATATGTTCTAGAGAAGTATTTCCCAACATTTTTTAAGACATGTGGATTTCAACTCCCACAATACCCCTGACTAGGGTATTCTGGGAGTTGAAGACACTACAATTGGGGAGAAGTCAAAGACTATTAGGTCAGTTGTCTTGGTGGTCCTTCATATCTCCAACATGCTTGCTTGCTATCTATCTATCTATTCATCTATCTATCTGTTTGTCTATTAATCCATCCACCGATCAAATATCTATCCATCCAATATCTATCTGTCTGTCTATCATCTATCTGTCTTTATATCTGTCTGTAGATCTTCTTCTTCTTCATCATTATCTTGTCTATCTATCCATCCATCATCTATCCATTATTTATCTATCTATCTTTCTATCTATCTATCCATCTTCTATTTAACCATTAATCATCCATCCATTATCTATCTATCTTTCTATCTCTCCATCCATCATCTATCTATCCATCCATTATCCATCCATCATCTATCTATCTATCTATCTATCTATCTATCTATCTATCTCCATCCATTCATCCAATCCATCCATTATCTATTTATCTACCTATCCATCCATCCATCATCTATACATTATCTACCTACCTACCTACCCACCCAATCCCAGGGTCTTCAAACTTGACAGCTTTAAGCCTTGTGGACTTCAACTCCCAGAATTCCTCCTCCAGTCATGTTAGCTCAGGAATTCTGGGAGTTGAAGTCCATAAGTCTTAAACTTGCCAAGTTTGAAGACCCTTGATCTAATCTATGTACCATATATTTAAAATGTCCATCACTCTCAAATATTAAAATTAAAAAAGCAAGAGATACCAATATTGTTGGTACTCATCCTGCCTCCCGGAACCAATGCATGACACCTACCGAGGCACCACTGTATCTTGTATCATCGTGTTTACCTCACTTAATTTGGCAACGTCCCGCAGGGGAATTCACTGGAGAAAGCAATTATGCTGGGAAGAGTTAAACGGTAAAAGGAAACCAGGATGCTCAAGAACAGCTGAAACCAGCCAGAGCAGAGAACAACTCAAAGAAGCCATGCAAGAGAGAAGACGTGGAGAGAAACCTGGCCCATAGAATCGCCACGAGTCGGACATGACTGAATGGATATGTCATCATCACAAAAGTGCTTGCCGCCACCATGGCAGAGGTGGTATTCAACTGGTTCTGACCAGTTTTGGAGAACCGGTAGCGGAAATTTTGAGTAGTTTGGAGAATCAGCAAATACTACCTCTGACTGGCCTGCTCCCATCTATTCTCTGCTCCTGAGTCCCAGCTGATTGGCTGGGTCTTCTCTGGTCGCCCTGCACAGGAGAACGGAGCTGGAAAGCAGGTTGTCAAGCCCAAAATTGACATCTGCGTAGCCATTTTATTTAGCCTTATTATATATTCCTTTTCTTGGTGGTTATGGGGGAAAGGGTTTCAGGTTTGCCGGATTCTTAAGGTGGGAGGAGTGGAGATAGAGAGAGTTGTTTAGGCTAGGTGGTTCTTCTTCCCGTGGGAACAGAAGCTGACCCTGCTGAGACCTGGAGGTGGAGATTGATGACATCAGGCAAACCTTGATTTACTTCTATTGGGGAATGTGACTTTGGGGGGCTGTTTCTATCTTTTAATATTGGGGGTAATTCCGGGTTGTGTCACATCTGGAATCACAACAGACTTTGCCAATTAGATGCTTTCCTAAATAAAAGAAATTTGTTTTGGAAGATGGGATTTTGCTCTTTTTCATTTTAAATAGATTTTACCACTTGGAAACCTGACACAGGTGAGTGGGGTGGGGAGGGAATGGGGATTTTGCAGTAACCTTCCCCTGCCATGCCCACAAAGCCATGCCCACAGAACCGGTAGTAAAAAAAACCAAATTGGAATCCCACCACTGGGATAGAGTGGAGCTTCCTGGGATTTTTATATGTCCGTTTTGAATTCTGCACCCTGCCTGGAGTCATCATGTGTGAGTTGGGTAGCCACATCCAATCTATCTGACATAATAACAACAATAACAACAATATAAGCGCACTAACGTGCCTACCATCCCTGTCCTATTGTTGCATTTATTTTTCTCATATTAGGCATCCAGAAATTATCCACGGTAATCAGTCACTCCGAGACAATATAATCTCCAACTGATTTATTAGGAACAGCTCTGGTAATTCTAAGGCATTTCCAAAAGTGAAAGCCATTTTCGCACGTTACACAAAATCCACCTTCTCTCTTCCCCCTTCTCCACTTCATTAATCACGAGAACCAATTAACTGCAACTGGAATTTCTTAATGCGACATACGGAATAACTCCTCCACCCACCCACCCTTTTCATACTTGGCAGCTGAATCTCGGAGCTGACATCTTATATCTATCCATGTATTCGTAACTATGTTTATACTTATATCTATTATCTTGTAAGCAATTGACAAATCAAATCAAGTCAATCAATCAATCGTATGTAACAATAAAACCTGTCTCACCTTGTTTGGACCGGACGGCCTCCTGCTTCATGCTGTCCCAAAGAGTCGGGCTGTTGGTTTCACTCCGGAAGCCCCTGCTCTTCGCCCTCAAATCGATCCTTTCGTTTCCTTCTGGTGCTCTGAAGCTTCTCCTAGATGGTGTCCTTAAAAGGCAACCTTTGCAGTCCATCTTGGGGGAACTAGAAGAGAAAGGAGAAGAAAAAGGAAAGAGTGGGTTATCTGGGTGCCTTTTTTTTTTTTTTAAAGGTGCTCGTCTTCAACCTTCCACATATTCCTGTTGTAATATCAAAACCAGAACACAGAATTCTAGGGCTGTAAGGGACCTTGGAGGTCTTCTAGTCTAACCCCCTCTCAAGCAGGAGGCCCCGTACCATATCAGACAAACAGCTGTCCAGTCTCTTCTTGAAGCACCCACAACTCCAGAAGATAAACTGTTCCGTTGTTTAATTGTCCTTGTCATTAAATTTCTCCCTAGTTCTAGGTTCCTTCTTTCCTTGAGGGTTAGTGCTGACCCGCAGTTGACTAGTTTCTTGAGTATAGATATGAGCGTGTAGTTGGAACTTAACATGAACAAGGACACATATTCAGTTTTGCAGCTACTAAGATTAACAGATTAACAGAGTTGGAAGGGACTTTGTAGGTCATCTAGTCCAACCCCCTGCTCAGGTTGGAGACTTAATAGAATAGAATGGGCGGTGGGGAAAGGAAGGATTTATATTCCTTGAAGACAGCTGGTCATTTGCGTCTTTTTAGAGGGTCGCTGAGGCCACGTGGAGGTTTATCTGTGTCCTCAGGATCACCTGAGTAGTGCTAATGGTTCCTGAAGTCTGCAATTTTTTCTGGAAATCCGTTATGGAAATGACTGCAGGAACCATTTGCACCACTCAGATGACCCGGAGGACACAGACACACCTCCAGGTGGCCTCAAAGACCCTCTAAATGGATGCAAATGACCAGCTGTCTGCAAGGAGTATAAAATCCTTCCGTTCCCCACCATCCAGTCAGAGCTGAAGAAGCTCCTGGGATGAGAAGTGAAATGTCTTTAGAGGAAAACCAGAAAGTCCAGTTTCCTTCTGAAAAATGCACCTTTGGGACAGAGACAAAGATAATTTCACTGTCACTTACGCCACACCCTTTTATCTAAAAATTTTGCCCAAATGAACCGCTCAATGTTATGATTTCCTCTGATGCTTCCAGGCCTGGCTTTGGAGACAGAATGGAAATTTAAAAAAACAAAAAATTATTCAGGAACCACTGCCTCCTTTGTAAGGTTGTTCCTTAAAAACAAAACGAGGAGGTGGGACGGGGACTGTGGGCGAAGATAAGAAAGGATAGGAGAGAAAAGAGAAGAAGACAGAGAGGGAGGCAAAAAAAGTTAACCTTTTGTTTTATTGAATTAAAATGCCACGGCAATGCCGATGTAGCCTTCAGAGACTAAAATACTCTCTCTTTTTTTTTTTGTTTAAACCGAGAAGAATAGCTGTCATTTCACAGACACAAAGAACAATTACTTGATGGGAAGCCTTTTCTGACAAAAAGCAGATTGGTATTCCTGTCATAGAAAAATAAATAAATTAATGCATTATATTGGGAGGGGTTAGGTGGGTGGTTTGAGGATAAAAAAATTTTTTTTAAAAAAAACCCAGTGCAGACCTCTGAGAGTTGCATAATTTAAAACTGCGTTTGGCGCAATTTGAATTTTTCTTCAGGGAGGCGAAGTTAAATACCTTTAATTTGTTCTAATTATTTCAAATTTGCAAGTTAATTACGGCTGACGGTTAAATAACAAAAAGGACGCATCCTCTCGGCAGAGTTTTTACCTCCTACCCTTCTTGCATTACTTAAGCCTGATTTTGAGTCTGCATGAATTAACTTTCTAAATAATTGCACAGTTTGACTTAATGGCTCTGGAAAATGAGCCTTCTGATCCTCGGAATAGCCATTAACGGACATTAGAAAGGCTACTGGGACCCGTGTATAGCTTACATTTCGAAGTATTTTTTAATGGGGTCCTATTTACCAAAGTTGTACGTACTGCTCAAGTTAGCGTACTAATATACGGCTTCATTAGGTCTGCTTGAGGAGAAGGGGAGAGATGTCACTTTATTTTTTATTTTATTTTTTTCTGGGGGAAAAGAAAAAAAAAGAAATAAATAGAAATAAACTGACTGTCTGCTCGGAGGTGATGTCGAGAAATTCATGTTTAAATTAAAACCAGCCAAGGATGGTGGAATTTAACTTGTTTGCGCACATGGGGTGAATCAATCCAGCAGAATGTCGGGGCAGATTCACCAAAAGGCATTTTATGGGGCTAGGCAATCCATCGGAATAGAGATGGAAGGGAACCTCGGAGGTCTTCTAGTCCAACCCCCTGCGTTCAACCCTATACCAGTGATGGCTAACCTTTCCGGCACCAAGTGCCCAAAGCAGGTGTGCGCGCATCCCCAAAACGTAATGCAAGTGCCCCACGCATGCGCCCCGCCCGCACACATGCGTTTGCGACCCCCCCTGCAGGTGTGCCCCGCCCTTCACACCTGCGCACACAATCCCACCAGTACTGACAGGGTATGCGACTAGTATATAAACAGAAAGCAAACCCTACTCTCTTCTAGCACTGATGATGTTATCTAAATGGGTCATGAAACGTCTGCAAGGAAACCACCAAGCTCAGTGAGCACCAGGAACCCCACAATCTTCCTCCTCCTCCTCCTCCTCCTCTTCCCAACACATCCCACTCCCTTCTAGCACTGATGATGTTACCTAGTTGGGTCATGAAACGTCTGCAGGGAAACGACCAAGCTCAGAGAGCATCATGGATCGCAGACTTCCTCCTCCTCCTCCTTCACCTCCTCCTTTCCCCATCTCCCACCTCCTTCTAGCACTGATGTTGATAACTACTTGGGTGATGAAACATCTGCAAAAAAAAACCCCACCAAGCTCAGAGCAGCAAGCCCCCGCCTACCAGTCCTCCTCCTCCTCCTCCTCCAATCCCACTCCCTTCCAGCACTGATGATATTACCCAGTTGGGTCATGAAACGTCTGCAAGGGAACCACCAAGCTCGGAGAGCAACAAGGACCCCACAGTCCAATCCTGGGTTATAACATTTTCTTTTCTATTAGAAAGGACGCTTCCACAGGCTGCGGGAGAGACTGAGAGGCATCTGGGCAGCAACAGCAGGTATCTTGAGAGCCACTCACATTGTCCTTGACCTCACCCTTGCGCGAGCATCCCCATTTCCAACTCAGCCGCTATCTTGGTTTGGGCTTCCCCTCTGGATCTTAACCGGCCGCGTTGTTCTGTTCCAGGTCATCCAAAAACCATGCAGGACATCCAATTTCTCTGTTCTAAACCATCGGCCCGCTCTTGCGGAAGGAGATGCTCCATGATAGTGGTCGCCAACCAGTGGGTCCAGGACCACTGGTGGTCCGTGAGAAAATGTTGGTGGTCCGCAGAGAAATGTCACCCCCAAAGCAATTAATCCTGGCTGTGCAGGAACACAAGGCTGCCCCACCCACATGGGCTGCGGGAACACAAGGCTTGCGTCGCTTGCATTGCGAACAACACAAGGAAGTGAGGGGGCGGGGAAAGTGTGGAGGGAGGAACTTGTCCCTCTCGCCCCACGCGCCTGGCCTGGCCACCGGGCTGCTTCTTTCCGCTTCTTTCTTCTTCTGCTTTTGGCTGAACGCAAGGAAAGCAGCCAAAATCTTTCTTCCTCTCTCCTCAAACTCTGCCAGAAATGAGTCTTTGGGACCCTGCAAGGCATCCTGCGCCAAGAGGCTGCAAAGACTCATTTCTGGCGGAGTTTGGGGGGAGAGAAAGAAAGACTTCTGCGGCTTCTGCTGCTTTCCTTGCATGAAGCCAAAAGTCTCTCCCCTCTGTCCCCCTGAGAACGGAGCTGGAGACGGTATCCTGCCATCCCAAATAAAGAATGATCGATCGGTAGGAAAACGAGGCGGGGGATTTTCCTGCAGACTTTTTGGGGGGATTTTCCCAGGGTCTCTGGTGCGCGGGATTTAAAATGATGACTTTGGTGGCCCCTGAGGTCCAAAAGGTTGGCGACCCCCTGCTCCATGACATACCTGAGGGATGTTGGATATGGACATGGTGGGGTGAGGGATGGCACCTCTACGTTGCCTGGAAAAAGGACTGAAGATATCCATCGGCTGCTTAAACCCAGAGCCTTGCGCTTGATTTCTGCAGAAATTTTTTACAATTTTTTTACAAATTTCTTACAATGCCAGGGAAGAGCCAGGTGCCACCAGGAAAGAACCCCTCCCAGAGATGGAGTGAACGTCTTAGAGTGCCATTCCTAGACAGGCCCGCCAAGCCTCTTCCATTCTACGTGTGCTGTGCACTGGAAACAGTCCTTATTCCTGTAAACCAAGTGTCAGGTTCCAAGTGATGCAATCAGCCATAAAACGAACTCAGAGGCCTTCTAATTCCTCAAGGATCTATTTTATTTCCATTACACATCTTGGCGACAAGTGGTAGAAGCCAGTACTGAAGGTTTCCCGGGCTTCCACGTCGCTAGAATTAGAAGGTTCTCATTTTTTCCCCCAAAACAATAAGTCACATTGTCCAACCAGGATATAAAATAGTTTCCTGGCAACTTTCTCTGGTTGGAATGCAGCTGCCTCATCGCCTAGTGTTATATGTGAACATTATATATTGTTAAGTTACACCTGAGAAAATGAAGAACAGAAGGGAATCCATGTTTATCCATATTTGAATTATGCAATGATTACTGGACAATTATATCACTATATCTAACAAACACATTATGTTTTGTAACTCGTAATGTTCTAAAGTAATGGCAAGTCTGTACCTTTTGGCATAAGGATATGAGAAGGAGATACTAGGTTATTCTGACCTGAAAGGAACTCATTAATGATCTAGTGTATTACGGAAGGTCATAACAGGACCATAACAGAAAGAAGCCATGAAAACGAAGGTAGTTTCCAAGGACAAGGAAACAGGTGTTACGCTACAATAACATGGGTGTGGTGTAGGGAGATACATAGCTTGGATAGACTGTGAACTCAGGAAAGGGGCAGAGACTGTATATTTGAACCTGTATCTAAACCCCAGCCTTCCTGGTAACCATGTCTTCTGCCACGAGCAGAATTTCCTTTTGCAAAAGCTTAATAATAAAGCTCTTGTTTACACATCTCCAGTTGTTGTTTTTTATTATTATTATCACACCCATCTATGTTGTTTTGGCTGGAGCTTCATCCACTTCAGGTCTCCCACCCTTCCAGTCCTCAAGTGTGTCAAACTGAATTCATACGATTCCACCACCACATACAATTCAGGCTTGACCCCAAGCATGGAGGGAGGTGGAACTGTACTAACTACTCAAACACTGTACTAGGAGGGCAGAAGGCTTCTGCTCTGCTCCCTCTCCTAATTTTACAAACTGGTCCAAACTATGTACTATGGAGGCAGAAAGAGGGAGGGAGGAATGGAGAGGGAGAGAGGGAGAGAAAAAAGAGAGAGGAGAAAAAGAGGAAAGAAAAAGAGAAAGGAGAGAGGGAGGAATGGAGAGAGAGAGAGAAAAGAGAGAGGGGAGAAAAGGATGAAAGAAAGAGAAAAGAGGAGAAAGAAAGATGGACAGAAAAAAAGGGTGGGAGAAAGGAAAAGAAGAGAGACAGAAAGAGAAGAGAGAGAGAAAAAAGGGGAAGGAAGGAAGGAAGGAAGGAAGGAAGGAAGGAAGGAAGGAAGGAAGGAAGGAAGGAAGGAAGGAAGGAAGGAAAAAAGGAAAAAAGGTTGGCTGGAAAGACCAACCAATACAGCCTGTTTATCTCTCCGGCCCATCAACTCTTGCCCAAAAAACAAGCATCTCCTGGTGATGCTATTTTCTGTTGTCAGATCATCTCCAGAATTAATTATTTGTCGGATGTTTGTTTTCCAAAACGAAAAAAGGCAATGTGTAAATTTAATCATCTATCAAGCGATCACAATCACCTCATTCTCATTAAAGAAGTCCCTATCATAAAAGGTAGGTTAAACAGTGCAAAATGCATCTCCAGGCAGGGGAAAAAAATAAAAAATAAACCTTTGGAACAGTACGATAACACAATATCCCAGAATACAGGTAGAATTACAACCACAACCGAGCCCAACATTTCTGTGGCTAAGTGAGGCAGTTGTTTAGTGAGGTTTGCCCCATTTTACACCTCACTTGCCACCGTTGTTAAGCCAATCAACTGTGGTTGATAAGTTAGCAACCCCATTGTTAAGTGAATCTGGCTCTCCCCATTGCCTTTGTTGGTCAGAAGACCTCAAAAGGGGATTCCTGAAAAGCAAATTACATTTAGATAAATCAAAGGAGTCTTCCCTTCTTTAATCCCTTCTAAAGTTTGTCTTTAAACCATTAAATCCCTTCTGAGGGTTGTCTTTAAATAAAAGTCATATGTTTATTTCAAGTTTGTCAATTCAATCAATCAGAATAGAGCTGGAAGGGACCTTAAGGGTCATCTAGTCCAGGGGTCGCCAACCTCAGGGACCACCAAACTCATGAGAGAGAGAGAGGGGAGGGGAGAGAGGGAGAGGGAGAGAGAGAGAGAGAGAGAGAGAGAGAGAGACTTCTAGCTTCATGCAAGGAAAGCAGCAGAAGCAGCAGAAGTCTTTCTTTCTCTCCCCCAAACTCCGCCAGGAATGAGTCTTTGCCGGCGCAGCCTCTTGGAGCAGGAGGCCTTGCAGGGTCCAAAAGACTCATTTCTGGCGGAGTTTGGGGGAGAGAAAGGAAGACTTTGGCTGCTTTCCTTGCGTGCAGCCAAAAGCAGAAGAAGAAAGAAGCAGAAAGAAGCAGCCCGCTGGCCAGGCCAGGCGTGTGGGGCGAGTGGGACAAGTTCTCCCCTTCCCTCACTACCTCGTGGTAGGAAGGAAGGTGAGATAGGAGGGAGGGAGAGGGAAGGAAGATGGAAGGAGAGATAGGAGTGGGGGAGAGAAAGAGAAAGGAAGGAAGGAAGGAAGGAAGGAAGGAAGGAAGGAAGGAAGGAAGGAAGGAAGGAAGGAAGGAAGGAAGGAAGGAAGGAAGGGGTGGAAAGAAGAAGAAAGGAGAGATATAGGGAGAAAGGAAAGTCAAATGGGTGAGGGATAAATAGGTAGGTAGGAAGGGAACGAGGGAGGAAAAGAATAAAGAGAAGGGAGGAAGGGAAGGAGAGAGAGGAAGGGAGCGAGGGAAGTGAGGTAGGAGAGGGAAAGAAAGGAAGGAAAGATGCTAGGAAGTAAAGGGAGGGAAGAAGGGAGGGAAGGAAGGAAAGGAAGGAAGGAAGGAAGGAAGGAAGGAAGGAAGAAAGGAAGCAAGCAAGCAAGCAAGCAAGCAAGCAAGCAAGCAAGCAAGCAAGCAAGAAAGAAAGAAAGAAAGAAAGAAAGAAAGAAAGAAAGAAAGAAAGAAAGAAAGAAAGAAAGAAAGAAAGAAAGAAATTTGATTCTTTCACCAGGCAGCAGGACAGGCTGGACTGAATGATCTCCAATATTCCTTCTTCCCTTCCATTCTTCCATTCTGGGGCGCCACAAAATAAATTTTCCGAGCCTGCATTTCATCGCGCGTCACCACCTCCAGCTGAAGGGCCGGAATCGAAAAAGGATCTTGCTCCTTCGTCATGCAGACGGCGGTGTTTAAATGCAAGGTGGAAAGATTACAGACCAAGACTCCCAACCAATCAGGGTGAAGAAAAAAAACCCATTCAAACAAAGCACGAGGCTCGCACCAAATTTAAAACAGAAACGGCTGCAAAAGCCTGACACACACGACGAAGGTGAACCCGACACACAAGCCTGATGATGGCAGATGCGATTCTGCTGAAATGAAATTGGTTGGGAGTCTTGGTCACAAAATGCAGAAATATTGGGAGATTAGCTCTTGGCAAGCTGAAAAGGCAACTACAGTGAAGGTGGGGCACAGAAAAATACCCAAAATATGAAACTAGTATCTAGCCGGCAGGTTTCTCAACCGTAACACTTTAAGATAGGTGAGCTTCGGGGTTTCCCCAGCCATCCATGATTAGACAGAGAGAGAGAAAGAGAGGGAGGGAGGGAGAGAAAGAGAGATTGAAGTGGTAGAGAGATGAATGTGATAGAGATTGAGAGGGAAACGATAGAGAGATGGTTAGACAGACAGAGAGGCAGATATGGGAGAGCGACTAAAATGATAGAGATGGAAATGATAGATAAGATGGAGATAGAGACACATGGTAGACAGACTGACCCGTCCACCAGGGACGGGAGGGAGAGAGAGAGAGAGAGAGAGAGAGACAGAGATGGAGGGAGGGAGGGAAGAGAGAGAGAGAAAAAAA
Source organism: Pseudonaja textilis (assembly GCF_049901715.1). Classification (NCBI taxonomy): domain Eukaryota; kingdom Metazoa; phylum Chordata; class Lepidosauria; order Squamata; family Elapidae; genus Pseudonaja; species Pseudonaja textilis. The sequence goes on from NC_141991.1 coordinate 254,184,843, forward strand.
AAATAGAGGGAGGGAGAGAGAGACAGAGAGAGAAACCCATTTCCTACAGAAAAGAAAACCCTGGGAGCCATAAAACCTAGGCGTGGCTGGGGGTGTCATGTGACTGGGTGGGAGTGACTTCAAGACTCCTCGAGATACCCCACATCAGAATCGCTGCCAAAGAAATCACGACGACAGAAATGTTCCCGAGAGCCACAGTAACGAAGAAAGAGAGATGAATTGTATATTTATGGGGAAAAAAATGTTTGCTGCCTCAGAGTGAAGGACCCATATTCCTTTCCGGTCTCCCTGCTTTGAGGAGTTAGAGATGGTGTTACAGATAATGTCAAGATTCCGGGAGTGACTCTAATTAAATCATGAGACTTGAGCCACACTCCGAAAACTAAAAAGGATTTATTAGAAGTTAACATGCCGACATTTGCCTGGGTATAGCAGACTCTGAGATACGTAATTCACTGTCACCCTTGACCCTACTTTTCTCCCCACGCCTTTGGGTTTTCCATCCAATGAAACACGTCCATAGCCCAGAGTCATCAATCATGCTCTCCAATTAGATTTTTGCGTGGCAGAAGCTTCAGTCATCTAATCGGTCTCTGAAGAAAATATGAATGGAATGTACTTTCGATTCCACACTGCTGCCTCCTCTTTGAAACTTCCCCCCTTCTTTCTGTTGACAACTATAAAACATGTATACAAAATGTTTTATGAGTTGACATTCGGCTCCCCTCACTTCTTGAAGGTGACCTGTACAGCGCACACAAAGACAAGTTGACTGCAGATACGGAAGCTTATGCTCATGAAACCACCCCAGGCTTGGTTGGATTTTCTGCATGGAACCTTGCTGTAAGACGATCGGCTTGGATGTTCCTATTCTTTACCCATGACACCTCTGATAAGGGGCAGCCCTTCCAGTTGATTAAATATTGGAGTTGTCTCCTGTGCCACCTCGAATCGAGGATTCACTGCACCTCATAATGGGTTTGACCTCCTATGATCATGGGATCTGGGGGCTCACGAAGTAGGAGCCTCAGCATTGATCTGACCACGGGTTTTAATAGGCTACTATGGAATACCGGGTGTATTTTCCCTAACAATTGGGGCAATCAGAGAATCAGAGTTGGAAGGGACCTTGTAGGTCATCTAGTCCAACCCCGCCCCTGCCCAAGCGAGAGACTCTACACCATTTGTGACAAATGGCAGTTCAATCTCTTCTTGAAGGTCTCAAATGCTGTAGTCCAAAATGCCTAAAGGAAGTTATGGGAAGGCCAGGCTTTCATAGATAACAGTATAACAGAGTTTGAAGGGACCCTGGAGGTCTTCTAGTCCAACCCCCTGCTCAGACAGGAAACCCAGTACAGGTGGTCCTCGACATACAACCGCAATAGAGCCCAAAATTTCTGTGGCTAAGGGAGGCATTGCTTAAGTGAAGTATGACCCCTTTTTTATGACCTTCCTTGCCACATTTGTTAAGTGAATCGTCACAGTTAAGTTAGTAAAGATGGTTGCTAAGTGAATCTGCCTTCCCCATTGGTTTTGTTTGTCAGAAGGTCACAAAAAGAGATTATGTGACCCCGGGACACTGCGACTGTCATAAATATGAGTCAGTTGGCAAAGGGTCTGAATTTGGATCACGTGACTGTGGAGAGGGTGCTATAGTCATAAGTATGAAAAATGGCCCTAAGTTATTTTTCAGTGTCATTTTGCAACTTCAAACAACTTAACCTATCATTCGTGCAGAATAGAAATGAGGAGGAGGAAGAGGAGGATTGTGGGATCCTGGGTGTTCTCTGAACTGGGTTGTTTTCTAGCAGGTATTCCAATGCCCAGCTAGATAACATCATCAGTGTGCCTGTAGGGAGTAGGGTTTGTGGAGGAGGAGGAGGAGGAGGACGACTGTGGGCTCCTTGGTGCTCTCTGAGTTTTCTGAGGAGGAAGAGGAGGAGAAAAGGCATCTAGGCAAAGGCGTCTAACATCTGTCTAGCAGATGTTTCATGACCCAACTAGGTCCCATCATCAGTGCTAGTAGAGAGTGGGGTCTGTTTGACTTTCTTTAGCATGGAAACCTCTACCAGGAAACAGTCAGCCGTCAAAACAGAGAGCACCAAGGACAGCTCAGAAGGGTTTCTGCTTCTGTAGGGTTTGTGTAGGGCAACCTCCCAAGATACACAGCCTCTTAATAGCCAGGATACAGCCAGGGGAGCGTGAACAGTTCACGCCACACTGGTGGCTTCCCAGCAAAAGCAGACTGATCCCAGGCTACCGACTCAGCCACGATCTCCGAAGGAGAAATGAGGAGCGGCTTCACCATCCGGCCTGGCATCTGCCTGGGTGATAATCGGTTCTTTGGCTCCTCTTCAAATCAGCCCCCTCCCCGTATTTCCTGGCCTAAGATAGGCATATGCAAAACTGCAGCTGAAAGGCAAGGTCAGAAGAGAGGTGGAGGGGGAGAGAGAGAGAGAGAGAGAGAGAGATGGGGGGAGAGGGAGAGGTGGAATGAGAGAGAGAGAGAGAGAGAGAGAGAGAGAAAGTTCAACTACCCCGGAAGTCGAGAGCATGCGCAGGTGCCAAGCATATTGCGCTCGCAAACTAATATCTGCGGTGTGGGATGTTGCGGCACGTAGCCGACCATCTGCACCTGAGCGATGAAGTAGCTTTTCAAGGTCTACAACGGGTAGAGATTGGTTTAGCTTTGGAGGGGTTCCTTGAAGGGCCTTTCCCGTTACTGGCAAGCCGCGCTGAGTAATTGGGCAAGGAGGAACCGATCCGGGCCATTCAGCCAAGAGGTTAAATATTTTACAGGTTTTATACATCGTGTTTACACGTTTTAAATGTAAAACGTGAACGTGTAAAAAACCTTTTTACCTATTTGACATGTTTACCCAAGGCTTTAGACATGTTCACCACACGACGAAAAAAGATGTTGAGATTTTGGGGGGGAAAAGTGCAGAGAAGAGCAACTGAGACGATTAAAGGCCTGGAGACTCAAACATAAAAGAGAACGGTTGCAGGATTTGGGTTTGGCCAGTCTAGAGAAAAGGACTGGGGGGGACTGGATAGCAGAATTTCAGGTAGTCCTTGACTTAAAGGTAAAGCTTAAGGTTCCCCTGGCACATCTGTGCTAGTCCTTTCTGGCTCTAGGGGGCAGTGCTCATCTCTGTTACAAAGCCGAAGAGCCACGCTGCCCGAAGACGTCTCCGTGGTCATGTGGCTGGCATAGCTAAACGCCGAAGACGCATGGAACGCTGTTCCCTTCCCACCAAAATGGGGGTCCCTATTTTTCTACTTGCATTTTTTCATGCCTTCGAACTGCTAGGTTGGCAGAAGCTGCCGGGACAAGTAACAGGAGCTCACTCCGTTATGCGGAGCTAGGGATTCGAACCGCCGAACTGCCGAACCTTTCTCATCAACAAGCTCAGCGTCTTAGCCATGGAGCCACCGCGTCCCTTAGTCCTTGACTTACAACAGTTCATATTGTGGCCATTCAAAGTTACAACTGATGACCATTTTTCACACATAGCAGCGTTGCAGCTTCCACACAGTCACACGGTTTACATTTGGATGCTTGACAATTGACTCACATTTGCGACGTTTGTAGTGTTTCGGAGTGACATAATCCCCTTTTGCAAACTTCTGAAAAAGCAAAGTCAACTGGGAAGCCAGATTCAACAACCGTGTTACTAATTTAACACTGGCATGGATTCGCTTAACAAACGTGACGAGAAAAGTCGTCAAATGGGGCAAAACTCCCTGAACAAATTTCTCACTTCGCAACATACATTTTGGGCTCAATTGTGGTCGTCAGTTGAGGACTACCTGTATTTGAGAGGCTACCACAAGGAAGAGAGGGTCAACCTCTTCTCCAAAGCCCCAGAAGGCAGGACAAGAAGCAACAGATGGAAACTAATCAAGGAGAGAAGCAACCTAGAACAAAGGAGAAATTTTCTGACAGTGAGAACAATTAATCAGTGGAACAACTTGCCTTCAGAAGTTCTAAATGCTCCAACACTGAAAGTTTTAAAAAAGAGATTGGATAACCATTTGTCTGAAGTGGTATAGGGTTTCCTGCCTAAACAGGGGGTTGGACTAGAAGACCTCCAAGGTCTCTTCCAACTCTATTAATCTGTATCTGTTTCCTAGTGTGATTTGATTGCTTATTAGTAACCTATGACCATCACTAAATGTTGTATCTTATGATTCTTGATGAATATATTTTATTTTTTCTTTTATGTACACTGAGAGCAGATGCACCAAAGACAAATTCCTTGTGTGTCCAATCACACTTGGCCAATAGAGAATTCTATTCTATTCTATTCTATTCTATTCTATTCTATTCTATTCTATTCTATTCTATACTATACTATACTATACTATACTATTACTATACTATTACTATACTATTCCATTCCATTCCATTCCATTCCACTCCACTCCACTCCATTCCACTCAATGCTTTCTATTCTATTCTATTCTATTCTATTCTATTCTATTCTATTCTATTGTCCATTTCTTTGCCAAAGCACCAGAAGGCAGGAAAAGAAGCAATGGATGGAAGCTAATCAAGGACAGAAGCAACCTAGAACTAAGGAGAGACTTCCTGACAGTGAGAACAATGAACCAGTGGAACAACTTGCCACCAGAAGTTGTGGGCACTCCAATACTGGAAGTTTTTCAAAAGAGGTTGGCAAGCCACTTGTCTGAGATGGTATCAGATATCCTGGACTAGAAGACCTCTAAGGCACCTTCCAACTGTGTTCTTCTGCTACTTGAAAGGCAGTCACAGAGAAGCGGGGAGCCACCTATCCTCGTTTTCCAACCTTTCTTGCCTCCGTTGATAGGTGAATCCCTGCAGTTGTTAAGTTAGTAACATGGTTATTAAGCAAATGTGGCTTCCCTGTTGAATTTTGCTGGTCACAAAAGGAGATCAAGTGATCCCGGCACACTGCAATTGTCATAAATACGAGTCAGCTGACAAGCCTCTGAATCTTGATCACGGGACCAACTGTGGTAAGTGTGAAACACGGTCATCAGTCACTTTGTTCCATGCCATAGTAACTAAATGAATGGTTGTAAGTTAAGGACTATCCGTAAAATTCTCATCCCTGTGGGGACTTTACTTCACCAGATGCCAGCAAATGCCACACATTCTGTCCTCTGCTGTTCTTTCCACAGATAATAAGAGAATAATGCTATTTAGATTGCCTAATTGTAGATAATTACCTCACAATGAGAACTTAATTATAAAAAAAATGTTTTTTTCAAATGGGGGGGAGGCTGGACTCTATTTACTTTCAATCTGCAATGTCTCAGGTGACCAAGTTTCATATTGTAAATACTTTACACCTGCTTCTTTCTTTCTTTCTTTCTTTCTTTCTTTCTTTCTTTCTTTCTTTCTTTCTTTCTTTCTTTCTTTCCTTCCTTCCTTCCTTCCTTCCTCCCTCCCTTCCTTCCTTCCTCCCTCCCTTCTTTTTTTCCTCTCCTTTTTAAATAAAATAAAATAAACCAAAATTAGCTCATTTAGGAAAGAATGTGAAAATAGAAAACAAAAATGCTGCATTCTTATATTAGCAAAGGAGATAAAAAATGCATCCTGGCTTATCTCAGGATGTCATAATTGTATTTCTTAACTCCTAAACAAGAGACTTATAAATAAAAAAAAGACACCTTAACACCCCCACCTACCCCCAAAAAATCAGCTAGTCCTTTTTGCTAATGAGTTTGTTAGTTTGCTAATTGTAAGAATATTCGTTTCTATTATATAGGTAGTTCTTCACGTACAACCATAATTAAACCCAAAATTTCAGTTGCTAAGAATAGAATTGAATAGAACAGAACGACACAGAAGTAGAAATAACGGTAGAATAGATTAGAATAGAAGCAGAAATAAGGATAGAATCGTAGAAATAGGAATAGAATACAAGTAGAAATAAGATTAAATTAGAATAGATTAGAACAGAACAGAACAGAAATAGAATAGAATGGAATAGGAATAGGAATAGAACACAATTGAAGTATAATGGCATAGGAATAGGAATAAGAATAGAATGGAATAGGATAGAAATAGGGGATAGGATTAGGATAGGATAGAATAGAAATATGGAATAGAATAGAATAACTTTGTTGTCACTTTGAATGTAAAATCGACATACATTAAAACTGATTAAAACTAATCGGCATACATTAAAATGAATTTTAATTGCATGCAGCCCTCAAAGCTTTGCATACACAAAAAGTGAAGACATTTGTTAAGTGAGTTTGGGCCCATTTTCTGACCGTTCTTCTTGAATTTTGATCACATGACCCTGAGGATGCTGGGAAGATCTTAAGTGTAAAAAAAAATGATCCTAAGTCACTTTTTATCTGGTGCCGTTATAACTTTGAAAGGTCACTAAACGAACCATGTAAGTCAAGGACCTCCAGGGTGCATCAAAGAGGGATGACTACGTGCATTTATTTTACGAAGCTTCTTCTCTGCAACACTGAATTGCTAACTAGGGCAGACAAAACCTTTGCCAGACCAATTCTCGAATACAGCTCGTCTGCCTGGAATCTGCACCGTATATCGAAGATTAACACAATTGAGCAGGTTAAGAGGTTTTTCTCGAGAAGAGTTCTCCACTCCTTCACTCACAGTAGAATTCCCTTTGCCTCCAGGCTCAAAATTTTGGGCTTGGACAATCTGGAACTGCACTGCCTGCGGTCCAATCTAAGCATAGTACACAAAGTATTAGCCACCTACGGTTAGACTTAAGTGGAGCACACAAAATTATCTGCTACAATGTCCTACCAGTCAATGACTACTTCAGCTTCAAGTACAACAATACAAGAGTACACAACAGATACAAACTCAATGTAAACCGCTTCAAACTTGATTGGAGAAAGTACGACTTCAGCAATAGAGTGGTCGATGCCTGGAATGCGCTACTTGAGTCTGTTGTTACATCCTCTAACCCCCCCTACTCCTTCAACCTCAAACTATCCACTATTGACCTCACCCCTTTCCTAAGAGGTCTGCCAGGGGCGTGCATAAGTGCACCATCGTGCCTATGTCCCTGTCCTATTGTCCCCATTTATTTGTACCTATTTAAAAAATAAAAGGAAGGAAGGAAAGAAGGAAGGGGGAAGGAAGGGAGGGAGGAAGGAAGGAAGGAAGGAGAGAAAGGAAGGGAGAGAATACCCATTCTTAAGAGGTGTGTAAGGGGCATGTATAAATGCACCATCGTGCCTACCGTCCCTGTCCTATTGTCCCCATTTATTCGTACCTATTTCCTGTATTCTTACTCAAGTTTATACTTATACCTATTATCTTGTAAGCGATTGACAAATAAAATAAAATAAAATAAAATAAAATAAAATAAAATAAAATAATGAAATGAAATAAAATAATAAAATAAAATAACATAAAATAACATAAAATAACATAAAATAACATAAAATAATGAAATGAAATGAAATAAAATAATAAAATAAAATGAAATAAAATAACATAACATAACATAAAATAACATAAAATAAAATAATGAAATGAAATGAAATGAAATAAAATAATAAAATAAAATAAAATAAAATAAAATAAAATAAAATAAAATAAAATAAAATTCTCTGCTACAACGTCTTGCTTGTCAGCTTCAGCCATAATAATACAGAGGCAAACAACCAATACAAACTCAAGGTAAACCAAACTCCAAACTCGATTGCAGAAAATCCGACTCCAGCCACAGAGCGGTCAATGCCTGGAACTGCCCTACTCTACTCCGTGGTTACAGCCTCAACAACCCCCCGCAGCCTCAAACTCGAACTCCTTACCCTGGACCTCACCCCGTTCCTAAGAGCTCCTTAAAGGGGGCGTGCATCACTGCACCAGCGTGCCTACCGTCCCTGTCTTACCGTCCTCCATTTATCTGTATTTACTCCCTTTGTTCCTGTTTTACGTTCATACCTACATTTGTTATCGCGTTCGACAAACGAATCAAAATAAAATGAAAAATATTCGGCTGGCTGGAATTTGCCACTCCAGGTCTGGCACCGTGGCTGGATGCTTCTGGCGAAAGCTGAAAGAGAGGCAACGCGCCGGCGGCGTGTTTAATGGCGCAGGCACCAAAGGAGTTGAGAAGCACTCGAGGAGCCCTTTTGCGTGAACAGTCCAAAAAGGACTTTTCCAATCGGGGCCTTAGCCCCCAACCCATCCAGGCCGGACGCCCACCAGGCGTCCTCTAGCACCAGGAACACGGTCCATTTCTCATTTCAGCCTCTTGCTTTTTTGCGTGACACCCACTGCCCCACTGGGGAATCTCTGAGAAGGAAGGAAATTTGCTTCGGTTTGGGACCGTAGCGAAAGCTGGGATTTCGGATAAAGCGGATCCAGGTTTTTTTTATAGAGGGGAGAGGAGGGGAGAAAGGGGAAGGAGAAGGGAGGAGAGGAGAGGGGAAGGAGAGGGAAGTAGACTAGAGGGAGAGGAGAGGATAGAGGAGGAGGGAAGGAGAGAGGGAGAGGGAGAGGGAGGAGAAGAGGGAAAGAGAGGAGAGAAGGGGAAAGGGGGAGAAAGAGAAAGGGAAGGGAAGGAGAAGGAGGAGAGGAGAGGGGAAGGAGAGGGAAGTAGACTAGAGGGAGAGGAGAGGATAGAGGAGGAGGGAAGGAGAGAGGGAGAGGGAGAGGGAGGGAGAAGAGGGAAAGAGAGGAGAGAAGGGGAAAGGGGAGAAAGAGAAAGGGGAAGGGAAGGAGAAGGGAGGAGAGGAGAGGGGAAGGAGAGGAGAGGAGAAGAGGGAAAGAGAGCAGAGAAGGGGAAAGTGGGAGAAAGAAAGGGGAAGGAAGGAGAAGGGAGGAGAGGAGAGGAGAGAGGGGAAGGAGAGGAGAAGGAAGTAGACTAGAGAGAGGAGAGGGAGGAGGAGGGAAGGAGAGGAAAGGGAGAGGGAGGGGGGAAGGGGAAGAAGAGAAGAGAAGGGGAAATGGGAGAAAAGAGGGGAGGGAAGGAGGGGAGAGGGGAGGAAAGGAGAGGGAGAAGGCAGAGGAGGGGGGAAATGGGAGAAAAGGAGAGGGAGAGAGAGGGGGAGAAGAAGAGAGGGGAGAAGGAAGGGGAGGGGGAAAACTGGAGAGAGGAGAGGGAAGGAGGAGGGAGAGGGAGGGGAGAGGAGACGGGGAGGAGAGGGAAGTAGAAGAGGGGGAGAGGGAAGGAGGGAGGGGACGAGCAGGAGAAAGGAAAGGCGGGGAAAAGGGGAGAAAGGGGAGGGGAAGAGAGGGAGGGAGAGGAGAGGGAGAAGGAAGGAGGGGTGAGGTGAGGAGAAGAGAAGAGAAGAGACGAACCGAAGTGTGGGTCACACCAAGCGAAGCTCCTTGCGCATCACAGGATATTCTGGCAGGAGCAGGTGAGCCAAGCCAAGCCAGGACCTTACCTGAGGCCATCACCAATCCCATTTGTGGCCGGAGCCGAAGAGCCTGCTCCCACCAGGGCTTCTTCCCCCGTCGGCCCGTCGTCCGAATTGCCAGCGTGGCCCTTGAACCTGCAAAGGAAACAAGAGCTTCTCCTCAGCATATGCAGGCTCCAATATGGAAGAAGCCACACTCGCCTTTTTTCCCGCCTTTTTCACTCCTTATCTTTTTTCTTTTTCAGAGGGTAAGCAATATTCAGAGTCTTTTGAAGTTACAGGTACATTCCTCCCCACCAAACGCTTTGGAGGCAGGCGTAGGTGAGATCATTTTACTCCTCACCGTATCTTTCCCTTGGGGCTGGGGAATGCTGGGAATTGAAGTCCTTGCAGCTTGAAACTGATAGCCGGTTGTGCGCCCGTTGCGCCCTTTCCGGGGCCAACAATCTCTACTCGCGGTCACTCATGCCCTAGTCCAGTGGTGGCTAACCTTTTGGGGCTCCTGTGCCCAAAATTTTGTGTGCCCTCGCACGCTCGCGCTCGCGTGCCAGCAACCAGAAGGCAATGCGCCCCCCCCCTCATGTCCCCTACGCATGCGAGCGCAATTCCACCCACCTACCTACCCCCCAGTGCTCCCTTACCTGCACCGCGCATCACATCTGATTTTGGGGCAGTTTGAGGCCTTTTCGGCTTCCCAAAGGCTTGACAAGCTTTGTACAAGCTTTGTAGGCCGAAATCTAGCCCCGTTTCGGCACTTCCTCTTTTTCCGAAAATACCGGAAGTGACGAAACGGGGCTAGTTTTCGGCCTGCAAAGCTTGTAGAAGCCTGCAGAAATCTTCCTCAAGCCTTTGGGAGGCCGAAAAAGGCCCCAACCAGCCAAAAATCAGCTGTGAGGCTCGCACAGGTGCAGTCAGGTAAGTTTGCCTGCAGCTTGCATGCTGGCACAAATGGTTCTGCATGCCACCTGTGGCACACGTGCCACAGGTTCGCCATCACAGCCCTAGTCACTTCCCGTCTTGACTATTGCAACGCGCTCTACATGGGGCTGCCCTTGAAGAACATCCGGAAGCTCCAGTTGGTGCAAAATGCAGCGGCCCGCATGGTTTTGTTCAGACCCCGATGTGCACATGTGTCACCTCTCCTGCAGGAGCTGCATGGGTTGCCGATTTGCTTCCGGGTGCAATTCAGAACGCTGGTAGTCCCCTTTAAAGCCCTTCATGGTTTGGGGCCAGGTGATCTGAGGGACCGTCTCTTGCCGGTCACATCTATCCGACCCATCAGAGCAGAGAGGCAGAGAATGCTGCAGGTCACATCCATGACGGAGATACACCTGGTGGGACCCAGAAGAAGGCCCTTCTCCGTGGTGGCTCCCTCGCATCATCCGCCCCAGAGATTACAATGGCCCCCACTCTAGTACTCTTCCAGAAGGCCCTGAAGAAGACCTGGCTTTGCCAGCAGGGGAGCGGGATGGAGCCCATCAAATGGCTAGTGGGGGTCTGCTTTCATTGGGGGTGAGGAGGGGGGGGCAATTTTACTGTATTAATTTATTTGATTTTATGAGTTTTATTGTTTTAAATTGTGGTTTTATATGTTGTAAGCCGCCTTGAGACGCCATGGTGAATAGGTGGCAATACAAATCTAATAAATAAATAAATAAAATAAAATAAAACAGAGAAGGTGGCCCTAAAAATGCTAAAGAGCCCCACAGTCCTCCTCCTCTCCACAAAGCCTACTCTGCAATAGCACTGATGACGTTCCCTACTTGGGTCATGAAACGTCTGCAAGAAAACCACCAAGCTTGGAGAGCACCAAGGACACCACAGTTCTCCTCCTCCTCCTCCTCCTCCTCCCTGCAATCCTCCCTCCCTTCTAGCCCTGATGAGGTTACCTACTTGGGTCATGAAACGTCTATAAGAAAACCACCAGGCTTGGAGAGTACCAAGGACCCGTTATTCCTCCTCCTTTTCCCCCTTCTAGCACTACTGCTGTTATCTAGTTGGGTCATGAAATGTCTCCAAGAAAACAATCAAGCTCAGAGAGCACCAAGGACCCCATAGTCCTCCTCCTCCTCCTCCTCCTCCTCTTCCTTTCTTCCTCCACCCCACGCCAATTTCTCACCCCTCTTGCCAAGCATACCGATGATAATCCCGCCTGGATTGCCGGAGCTGCTCTTGCTGCTGGAGAAGTTTGGCCTCTTGCTCAGCTAACAAATTCTGCAGGCGTTCCTTCTCGATTTCCAGCTCCATTTTCTGGAGTAGCAGCTCTTTCCTTTTCTCCTCGGAGAAGTTGCGGCCGCCATCGGCTTCTTTCGACCCCGGGACTTCGCTGGCCTTCGGCCTCGGAAGGCACGGTGAGCTGAAATATTCCGAGGAGGATTCACCCGGGGGTCCCAAATAGGAGTCTCGAACCCGGCAACTGTCTGGGAAAGACTTGTGAGCCAAGTTTCTTAATGTCTGATGGAAGGGACACCCCGGAAGAGAACAACCGTTCTTCCTCTTCTCCCCGTCGGGGGTTCTTCCGCGACGGGGAGTCAACGTCTGCGCTGCTGGAGATGCCCTGTGGTTGCATGGATGGTGCACCCCGTTTTCCAAAAGACCACCATTCCCGGCCTCTGTTTGGCATCTGGGGGGACTGGCCTCCAGGACACCCCTATTCCTACCAGGTCGACTTGAAGGTTGAAGATTAGGGCTTCTACGAGTTAAGTTGTGGTTCTTGTACAAAGTTTGTAGTCTAGCTACGCCAAGGTAGGATCCATCCAGGTCTGAAGGTGGGATCAGCTGACAGTGACCTCTCTGGTTAGACATCTGTAGATAAACAGGGGGGGCAAAAAACCCACGTTCAGCTTCAACAATTCCAAATAGAATAGAATAGAGATAGAGAATAGAAGAGAAGAGAAGAGAATAGAATAGAATAGAATACAGCGGAGAGGAGAGGAAGAGCAGAGCAGAGAAGAGAAGAGAAGAGAAGAGAAGAGAAGAGAAGAGAAGAGAAGAGAAGAGAAGAGAAGAGAAGAGAAGAGAGGAATAGAAATAGAATAGAATGGAATGGAATGGGATGGGATGGGATGGTGGGTGGGGTGGGTGGCATGGAGCGGAGAGGAGAGGAGAGGAGAGAAGAGAAGAGAAGAGAGAGAAGAGAGAGCAGAGCAGAGCAGAGCATAGCATAGCACAGCACAGCACCGAACCAAACAGAATAGAATAGAATAGAATAGAATAGAATAGAATAGAATAGAATAGAATAGAATAGAATAGAATAGAATAGAATAGAACAGAATTCTTTATTGGCCAAGTGTGATTGGACACAAGGAATTTGTCTCTGGTGCATAGTCTTTCAGTGTACATAAAAAGAAAGAGTCAAGACATTCATCAAGAGTCAAGAATCATAAGGCACAACACTTAATAATAATCAGAGGGTGCAATAAGCAATCAAATCATACTAGGAAGCAGTCCATATAAATCATAAGGATACAAGCCACAAAGTTACAGTCATACAGTCACAAGTGGGAGGGGCTGGGTGATAAGGAGTGATGAGAAGATTAATAGTAATAGTAATGCAGACTTTGTAATAGTTGAACAGGGTTGAGGGAATTATCTGTTTAGCAGAGTGATGGCGTTCGGGGGGAAAACTTCCTTTGTGTCTAGTTATTCTGGTGTGCAGAGCTCTATAGCGTCGTTTTGAGGGAAGGAGTTGCAACAGTTTATGTCCGGGATGTGAGGGATCTGTAGATATTTTCACAGCCCTCTTTTTGTTTCATGCAGTATACAGGTCCTCGATGGAAGGCAGGTTGGTAGCCATTGTTTTTTCTACAGTCCTAATTACTCTCTGAAGTCTGTATCTGTCCTGTTGGGTTGCAGAACCAATTAGAAGTGTTCCAATTTTTTAAAAAAAACTTTTTATTATTTTTCTATTAATTACATTTACTAAATGCTTAATAAACATCGTGTTGTCTGGGTTTATTTAATTTGCTTAGCAATACAGTTTCTTAATCCATGTCTGATAATTGTCAGATCCGTATATCTGCCATTCTTCAATGGAAGGAGGAGGGGTGGGGTTTTTTCATACAAGTAATTCTTTTTATGTATCCATGTATTCATAGCTATGTTTTTACTTATACCTATTATATTGTAAGCAATCGACTAATAAAATAAATAAAAATATCATAACTCTTGTACTGAATCTGTATCGTTTCCTGGCGCCCCGGATGCCTGGAAATTTCTCACCTCTCGGAGGGATGGCAAGAGGAGAAAGGGCCATATAAATGCCATTTCCAAAAGAAACTTCCAGGGATCTTTCTCAGAGGCGAGGGGAAAATAACATGTTTGTTTCTACGTATTGGCGAAATCCACATCTGACTAAGGGGAGAGGTTCTAACTCCCTTTATCTGAGCTGCGTGCCACGGAAGGATATCAGACCCTGCTTTGAATGTTGACTTTAACAGATAACAGATAATCAGAGTTGGAAGGGACCTTATAGGTCATCTAGTCCAACCCCGGGCCCAAGCGGGAGACCCTACGCAGGGGTGGGATTCAAATTTTTTAACAACCGGTTCTGTGGGTGTGGCTTAGTTGATGGGTATGGCTTGGTGGTCATATGACCAGGTGAACGTGGCTTGGTGGTCATGTTATTAGACGACTCAATATCACTCACATCGAGGCACCCATCTCTTTGCCTGGCCTCTCATGACTGTGGGGGTGCTGCAACAGTCGTAAGTATGAAAAGTGGTCATAAGTCACTTTTTGCAGTGCCTTTGTAACTTTGAGTGGTCACTCCACACAAGCAAAGTACCAGCAGAGGGGAAAAAAACTCCAGAGATGTTCCTGAGACAGGAAGTCTAGTCCTGCCAAGAATGGAATAAGGGTTAACGGAGAGGCAGTTTCTGTAAGCAACACCAGAATGTTTCCTTCCTGCCTTCCTTACAGGATTAGGCCAGTAATTTCTTCTAACAGCCGGTTCTCCGAACTGCTTGGAATGTTAACAACCAGTTTTAGCCAATAGGTGCGAACTGGAAGAATCCCACCCCTGACCCTACGCCATTTCTACAAATGGCAGTCCAATCTCTTCTTGAAAGTCTCAAGTAGTGACACTCCCACACAACTTCTGAGGGCAACTTCTGTTCCATGGGTTGATTGTTCTCCCTGTCAGAAAGTTTCTTATTTCCAGGTTGAATCTCTCCTTGATCAGTTTCCATCCATTGTTCCTTGTCTGACCTTTGGGTGGTTTGGAGAATAGCTTGACCTCTTCTTCCTCTCTGGGGCAGCCCCTCAGATATTATACCACTGCCCTCCTGTCTCCCCTGATCCTTCTCTCTTCCCTAGACTAGCCAGGCCCTGCAACCGTTCATCGTATGTTTTAGTCTCCAGGCCTTTAATCCTCTTAGTTACTTTTCTCTGCACTTTTTCTAGAGTCTCTACATCTTTTTTATAATGTGGTGACCAAAACCGGATGCAGGACTCTAGGTGTGGCCTTACTAAAGCTTTCTTCCTCTTCAATAAAGAATTCCTTTTGAAATGCCCAGTTTTCAAAAGTCCATTCTTATTGTCTGAAGTGGGGAAAGAGTCTGGCCCTTACAATAATATTCTATGTCTTCTTTCTGTTTGATTTGCAATGTAAGTTTATCCATTTCTGGACAATCTAGTATCTTCTGAATTATCTCATCCGTCTTGGGAGGTTTGCTCATTTTTTCCAATGTTGTGAGAAGATAACCCCCGCTGCTCTTAAGACATATAATATTAAATACATACTTTTCTTATCAAATCTTTTTCTGATATCATCCCTAATATAAAAAAAACATTCGGGTTTAAAGTCTACATGTTTCCCTATTATCTTTTTTAGCCATCTGTGTATTTTTGGCCAATTTTTTCTTTTTTCTCTTTTGGCTTTAACACAAGTCCACCACATACGATAAAATGTGCCCGTTTTTTCTGGCTGCATTTCCAACATTTGCAAGACATATTTTTAAACATCTTGGCTAACTTTGCAGGTGGTAAATGCCAGTAGTGTTCCAATATTTGAGGGGCTGCCCCAAAGAAGAAGGGTTCAACCTATTCTCCAAAGCCCCTGAAGGCAGGACAAGAAGCAACGGATGGAAACTCATCAAGGAGAGAAGCAACTTAGAACTAAGGAGGAATTTCCTGACAGTGAGAACAATTAACCAGTGGAACGGCTTAACTCCAGAAGTTGTAAATGCTCCAACACTGGAAGCTTTAAAGAAGAGATTGGATAACCATTTGTCTGAAGTGGTATATGGTTTCCTGCCTGAGTAGGAGGGTTGGACTATAAGACTTCTAAGACCTCTTGGTGGAAACCAATCAAGGAGAGATCCAACCTACACTATTAGGCGACATTAATAGAAGGATAGGATGAAGAACCCACGAAGTATTAATACCACTTTACAATGCCTTGATAAGGCCACACTTGGAAATATTCCATCCAGTATTGGTCTCCACGACATAAAAATAAGCTGATATTCTAGAAAGAGTGGAGAGAGGAGCAACTAAGATGATTAAAAGTCTGGAGACTAAAACATACGAAGGCCGGTTGGAGGAATTGAGTTTGTCTAGTCGAGAGAAAAAAAGGACTGGGCGGGTGTGACACGATAGCAGCAGGGGTGGGATTCTACCAGTTTGCACCTATTTGCTAGAACCGGTTGTTAACAGTCTAAGCAGTTTGGAGAACCGCTTGTTAGAAGAAATTACAGGGCTAATCCCATAAGGAAGGCAGGAAGGAAACATTCTGGTGTTGCTTACAGAAACTGCCTCTCCATTAACCCTTATTACATTCTTGGTAGGACTAGACTTCCTGTCTCAGGAACTTCTCTGGAGTTTTTTTCCCCTCCTTTGCTGGTCCTTTGCTTGTGTGGAGTGACCATTCAAAGTTACAATGGCACTGAAAAAAGTGACTTATGACTGTTTTTCACACTTACGACTGTTGCAGCATCCCCACAATCACGAGGCCAGGCAAGGAGATGCGTGCCTCGATGTGAGTGATGTTGAGTTGGCCACGCCCAGCCAATCACATGACCACCAAGCCACGCCCACCAACTAAGCCACACCCACAGAACCCGTTGTTAAAAAATTTGAATCCCACCCCTGTTCTGATATCTGAGGGGCTGCCCCAAAGAAGGGCGGGTGTCAAGGTATTTTCTAAAGCCCCAGAAGGCAGGAGAAGAAGCAACGGAGGGAAACGAATTAAGGAGAGAAGCAGCCTAGAACTAAGGAGAAGCTTCCTAACAGGGAGAACAATTAACCAGTGGAACAGCTGGCCACCAGAAGTTGTGAGTGCTTCATCACTGGAGGCGTTTCAAGAAGAGACTGGACAACCATTTGGGTGAAATGCTGCAGTTAGCCCTCCACTTAACAATTCATTTGGTGGCCGTTCAAAATTACAACGGCATTGAAAAATGTGACTTACCCCCATTTTTCACAGTTACGACCTTTGCAGCCTCCTATCAGAATTCAGATAGTTGGCAACTAGTTCATATTTATGACGGTTGCAGTCCCGTGGTCCCCTTTTGCGACCTTCTGACCAGCAAAGTCCACGGGGGAAGTCCAATTCACTTAACAACCGGGTTACTATCTTATTGACTGCGGCCATTCACTTAACAGTGGCAAGGAAAGTTGTAAAATGGGGCGAAATGCACTTAACAAATGTCTGACTGGACAGCAGAAATGTTGGGCTCGTAATTGTGACAGTAGGACAAGGACTACCGTATGGGCTTTTCTTCTTGAGCAGGGGTTGGACTAGAAGACCTCTGAGGTCCCTTGCAACTCTGTCATTCTGTTAAAATCTTCTCTACGGTTCTTTGGCTAATTCCTGTCTGTGGTTTATGGGGCAATTTAAAAATAAAAATACACAGGAATGAACTGGTTTGATTATCAAGAGCCGGTGCACCTCCCCAGCACGTCGTTTTCAAGCGGAAGAGAGGAATGTGCTATCAAATCTGCAATTTAATTCTGTCTACACAGGTTACGATAAATATAAAAGCATCGCCTCAAGGATTTGGGGGTGTAAACAAGGTACTTCAGCCTATCCAGGAATTGCGAGTATCTAGGGTTACGTAAAATCCAACTTGAAGTGTGGCAGGGAAAAAAGAAAGAAAAAGAAAAGCCATTAAGCGTTAATGTCTGAAAAATATTTAACTTTGAATAACGGAGCCAGGAAATCCATTCAGCCCCTTATAAATAGTGTCTGATTGGCCATTACACAGCGGGGGATTTGAGGTAAAAACATTTTGCCTTGTACTGAATGGGGTATTACTTAATGGTTGGAAATTCGATGATATATATCTATAGATATAAAAGCGAAATACTCCTCATGCATCATCACAAAATCTCCAGAATCGTAAAGCCTACAAACTTGAAATTTGACACTTATGTTCCTCTTGGCTTCTAGGGGCTCACTGCTTCAGTTTCCAAACAGCCCTCGACTCTCTCACACACTGACAGGACCCTGGCCAGAGGAATACTGATGGATGCTGGTAGGCAGAGGCACAATTTTTTCCCCTTATTTTCCTCCCCACAAATTAAGCCCGACCACATAGTTTCGTAGCAAAGCACGGGTATCAAGTGTGTGTGTGCGTGTGTGTAAAAAATTTCCAACATTATGTAATATCCCATTCAGCTTAAGGTGAAATGTTTTTACACACACACACACACACACACACACACACACACACACATATATATATATATATTGTGTGGATCTTTGGTTGTTCGGGTTTCTCCAGCGTAGAGTCGAAAGTATCTAGGCAGCGTTTCGATGAAGTCTCATTCATCATCTTCAGGCTTCTGTCTTCGGCTCTGTGCTTCTCAGAGTGATGTGAGATTGCAGCTCCTTCTTCCTCACTCTTTCTCTCTTTCACTCTTTCTTTCTCACATCACTCTGAGAAGCACAGAGCCGAAGACAGAAGCCTGAAGATGATGAATGAGACTTCATCAAACGTTGCCTAGATACTTGAATTTACGCGGGAGAAAACCCGAACAACCAAAGATCCACATACAAATACCAGCGAGAACCTCAGAAAAATATATATATATATATATATATATATATACACACACACACACACACACACACACACACACACACACACACACCTATACACATATACATATATTTGTTTTCTGAGGTTTTTGCGGGTATTTGCATTTGGATCTTTGGTTATTCAGGTTTTCTCCCGCATAAAATTGGAAGTATCTAGGCGACGTTTCGATGAAGTCTCATTCATCATCTTCAGGCTTGTGTCTTCTGCTCTGTGCTACTCCAAGAAGCAAAAAGCCAAAGACACAAGCCTGAAGATGATAAATGAGACTTCATCGAAACGTTGCCTAGATACTTTCAATTTTACGCGGGAGAAAACCCAAATAACCAAAGATAGATAGATAGATAGATAGATAGATAGATAGATAGATAGATAGATAGATAGACAGACAGACAGACACACACACACATACACACACACATATATATGTATATCCATACAAAACATTTGATAATGAAGGAGACTGCTCTCGCCTGTCATTTAACTGCAAAACACATTTAAGTCTCCCGGTTAAAGAGATTTGGGTTTTTTTTCCCCTCCTTCAATTAGTTGAAGGTGGAGACAAGGAAACACCGATTAAAATTCCAAGTGAAACCATTTTGCTAAGTGAGCCTGCCCCATTTTATGACTTTTCTTGCCAGAGTTGTTATGACCAGGGGCAGCATCCCCCGTGTTCACACGATCGCAATCCAGAGGCTTGGCTATCCAGACTTGTCTTTATGACGGTCGCATTTGAATCACTGCATTAACCCAGGGGCTCTTCAAACTTGGCAGCTTTAAGACTTGTGGACTTCCAGCTCCCAGAATTCCTCCTCCAGTCACGTTAGCTCAGGGACTCTGAGAGTTGAAGTCCACAAGCCTTAAACTTGCCAAGTTTGAAGACCCTTGCATTAGTGACACGGCCATCAAGTGAATCTGGCTTCTCTCTTGACTTGGCTCATCAGGAGATCGCAGAACTGGGATCATGTGACTTTTGGACACTGCGACCATCATAAATATGAGTTAGTGGCCGAGCGTCTGAATTTTTTTGGGGGGGGGGGGATAATTTTATTTTTTTTACAACAATCATAAACAAACATAAACATAAAACAACAAATAAAACCTTCAATTGTATAGTGTGTCGGTTGGTAAATATTTCTTGTGCATAACATCTATAGTCTTTCCCTCTTAGATGTAAATTTATATTCAGATTAATTAATCAACTTTCCATGTCATGTTGTGCTTTATGACATCATCATTAGACTTTAATTGCAAGTTTGCATTATCCTTTTAGAGCAAATCCGAGTTTTCACTACAGTAGTTCTAATTCATATTATAATTCATTCCATAGTAATCAATTATAACATATCATTACTATTGTATTATATTTACTATTGTATTGTATTTATATTATATTTCATTTTTCTTTTTAGCCATTGTTAAAATGAATCCCATACTTTATAATATTCTTTTTCTTCTTGCTCTCTGACTGCCAATGTTCATCTACTCATCTCTGCACATTCCACTATTCTCTCTGAGCGTCTGAATTTTGATCATTGACCATGGGAGGCTGCAATGATTGTAAGTGTGAAAAATAGTCCTAAATCGCTTTTTTTCAGTGCCGGTCACAAAGTGAACGGTTGTAAAATAGAGAACTGCCTGTAAAATTCTACTTTTGGCTTTTTTTGAAGCAGCGGTCACCAACTGGTGGTCTGCGGCCCACTGGTGGTCCGGGAGAAAATTCTGGTGGTCCTCAGAAAAATTATTTGCATTTTTTTGATATTGCACTAAATACTATTCATCTGTTTAAAAAATTCATATTAGTGGTCTGCAGGGTTTAAAATTATAGATTTAGCGGTCCCAGAGGGCCGCAAGGTTGGTGACGCCCATTTTAAAGTTTTCTCACTGAAATATCCGTAACTTTGGTAGCTAAACAGAACGATAGACATGGGATAGTGTTTTACAGATTACAGATAGTTGGAAGGGACTTTCTAGGTCATCTAGTCCAACCCCTCTCCATCTAAGCAGGAGACCCTATACCATTTCTGACAAATGGCAGTCCAATCTCTTCTTGAAAACTTCCAGGGATGAAGCTCCCACAACTTCCAAAGGCAACTTCTCTTCCATCGGTTGATGGTTCTCCCTACCAGAAAATTCCTCCTTATTTCCAGGTTGCATCTCTTCTTGTTCAGTTTCCACCCATTATTCCTTGTCTGGCCTTCAAGTACTTTGGAAAATAGCTTGACCCCTTCCTCCTCTCTGGGGCAGCCCCTCAAATATTGGAAGACTGCTCTCCTGTCTCCCCTGGTCCTTCTCTTCCCTAGACTAGCCATGACTCCAGTTCCTGCAACCGTCGGTCATAGTTTTTAGCCTCCAGTCTTCTCATCATCCTGGTTGCTCTTCTCTGCACTTTTTCTAGAGCCTGCTTGTATGGCTGTGATGGGGGTGAGGAGAGAGAAAGTTTACAAGCCTCTCCTGCTGGATCGACAAGGAGAAATGAAATTTCTTATCCTTGGCACAAAGTTCAGTTTCTCAAATGGAAATCTTGACGTCTTTCCCTAGGAGGCCTTTTTAAAAATCTAGTTTACTCCCTGAGATAAACTTTTTTTTGGGGGGGGGAGCATTTGGGGGTAGCTTTTTTTTCCCCTTCTTTTCCTTCCCCCTTTTTTTTAAAGCAATTTTTTGGGAGAAAAAGACTTCTCTTCGTGTTTTCAGTGCACTGTAGGTCAAAATCCCAAAGGCAAAAGCCCAAACAAACGAATAACCTACCACTGTGTGTCTGTGTGTGTGCGTGTGTGTGCGTGCATGTCCGCTGTCTTTTTCTTCCTTCCTATTCTTTCCTTTTTTTCTTTCCTTTCTTCCTTCTTCCTTTCTTCTTCCTTCCTCTTCTTCTTTCCTTTCCTTCTTTCCTTCCTGCCTTTCCCCTTCCCTTCCTTCCTTTCCTTCTTCCTTCCTTTCTTTTCTTCCTTTCCTTCTTTCTTTCATTCTTTCTTACTTTGCTTCTCTTTCCTTCCTTCCTTCCTTCCCTTCTTTCATCCTTTGCTTCTTTCTTTCCTTTCTTCCCTTCCTTTCTTCCTTTCCTTTCTTCCTTTCTTCTTCCTCCCTCCTCTTCTTTCCTTCCTTCCTTTGCCCTTCCCTTCCTTCCTTTCCTTCTTCCTTCCTTCCTTTTCTTCCTTTCCTTCCTTCTTTCTTTCATTCTTTCTTACTTTGCTTCTCTTTCCTTCCTTCCTTCCTTCATTTCCTCTTTCCTTCCCTTCTTTCTTTCCTATCTTCCCTTCCTTTCTTCCCTCCCTCCCTCCCTTCCTTTTTATTCCTTCCCTTTGTTCCACGGAGTCCAATCTCTGTAGCTGATAGGCAGGAAACCAACAAGCAAGGCAGAAACACACACACACGCACACACACACACCCAAACCCTCTAGGGCCCATTAGAACTTGTTTACGACATCGATATCGGTCTGTTAAACCGTGTGAGAGTTGGGATTATTGAATAATTTAAGAAAAGAAATAATAATAATAATGATAAAAACAAAAATAAAAAACCCTAGCTCTTAATTGGTGTCATCCAACCTGGAAAAGGCCAAGGATGATGCCGGGAGCGTGGTGGGCAAACGGCTCTCATGCATAATACATGGCCGAAACGGCTTCCTTTGGCAGGGTCGGCCCTGTTTAAAAAGCAGGGAGGTTTTGGAAACGGAAGGAAGGGCGACGGAACACCTGCAAGACTTCAGTTCATCAGCTGGTAAGTAATCTACCTTGATGATCTCCCCGGCTGAAAAGCTGCCAGAGTGTGTGTGTGTGTGTGTGTGTGTGTGGAGAGGGTTGCTAATTGCACCCAGGGAGAAAGCACCCCGTTTAGTCGAGGACGGGGCCTTGGCAGAGATTTCCCTCTGCAGCTGTTCGGATTTGCATCGCGCTCCTCGCCGACCGACGGAAGCATCAGGCAGAAAGTCTCAGTCTGGTGGACCCATCTGATACCTCTGGTGATTGGTTTACAGCAGTTTAAAGTTTAAAGTGGGACAGTGTGACCTGGGAACTTCATTTCCCAGAATTCACACTCTCGATGCTCTGTATAAATGACCTTTGCGGTCACCTTATAAGCAACTGCGTCCTCTTTGCAGACGACGCAAAACTATTCAACACCACCGACAAGGCGACTGTCCTTCAAGGCGACCTTGATTAGGTGTCTGAATGGTCAAACATCGGGCAACTCCAAATCTCGACTAACAAATGCTCTGTCCTACACATTGGTAAAAAAAAAAAAGTCAGTACACCAAAGACAAACTAGGTGGATATGACCTCCTTGACGACCCTCACTCTGTCAAGGACCTAGGAGTTCTCATATCAAATGACCTAAGTGCCAGAACTCACTGTAGCAGCATTGCCAAAAAGGCATTAAGAGTTGTAAATCTAATCTTACGAAGCTTCTCCTCTGGAAACAGCAAATTGCTAACTAGGGCATGCAAAACCTTTGCTAGACCAATACTCGAATACAGATCATCAGTCTAGAATCCACACTATATATCGGACATCAATACAATTAAGCGAGTCCAGAAGTATTTCGCGAGAAGAGTACTACACTCCTCTGCTCACAACAGGATACCCTACATCACCAGGCTTGAGATTTTGGGCTTGGACAACCTTGAACTACGCCGCCTACGGTTGGACTTAAGCGTAGTATACAAAATTATCTGCCACAATGTCCTACCAGTCAATGACTACTTCAACTTCAGCCACAACAATACAAGAGCACACAACAGGTACAAACTCAATGTATACCGCTCCAAACTTGTTTGCAGAAAGTTCGACGTCAGCAACAGAGTGGTCAGTGCCTGGAATGCACTCCCTGACTCTGTTGTTACATCCTCAAACCCCCCACTCCTTTAACCTCAAACTAACCACTATTGACCTCACCCCATTCCTAAGAGGTCTGTAAGGGGCGTGCATAAGTGCCTACCATCCCTGTCCTATTGTCTACCATTTATTTGTACCTATTTCCTGTATTCTTACTCATGTTTATACTTATACCTATTATCTTGTAAGCGATTCACAAATCAAATAAATAAATAAAAATAAAAGAAGGAAGGAAAGAAGGAAGGGGGAAGGAGGGAGAACGGGGAAGGAGGGAGAACAGGGAAGGAAGGAAAGAAGAAAAGAAGGAAGGAGAGGAATGGGAGGGAGGAAGGAAGGGGAAAGGAAGGAGAACAGGGAAGGTGAAGGAAGGAAGGAAAGAACGGAGGGAGGAAAGAAAAGAAGGAGGGAGCGGGAGGAAGGAAGGAAGGAAGGAAGGAAGGAAGGAAGGAAGGAAGGAAGGAAGGGGAAAGGAAAGGAAAGGAAAGGAAAGGAAAGGAAAGGAAAGGAAAGGAAAGGAAAGGAAAGGAGAGAATACCCATTCCTAAGAGGTCTGTAAGGGGTGTGCATAAGTGCACCATTGTGCCTACCGTCCCTGTCCTATTGTCCCCATTTATTTGTGCCTATTTCCTGTATTCTTACTCATGTTGAAACTTATACCTATTATCTTATAAGCAATTGACAAATCAAATAAATAAATAAAAATAAAAGAAGGAAGGAAAGAAGGAAGGGGGAAGGAGGGAAAACGGGGAAGGAGGGAGAACAGGGAAGGAAGGAAAGAAGAAAAGAAGGAAGGAGAGGAATGGGAGGGAGGAAGGAAGGGGAAAGGAAGGAGAACAGGGAAGGTGAAGGAAGGAAGGAAGGAAGGAAAGAACAGAGGGAGGAAAGAAAAGAAGGGAGGGAGCGGGAGGAAGGAAGGAAGGAAGAAAGAAAGGAAGGAAGGAAGGGGAAAGGAAAGGAAAGGAAAGGAAAGGAAAGGAAAGGAAAGAAGAGAAAACCCATTCCTAAGAGGTCTGTAAGGGGTGTGCATAAGTGCACCATTGTGCCTCCCGTCCCTGTCCAATTGTCCCCATTTATTCATACCTATTTCCTGTATTCTTACTCATGTTGAGACTTATACCTATTATCTTGTAAGTGATTGACAAATCAAATAAATAAATAAAAATAAAATAAATAAATAAATAAATTCCTGAGTCAGCCAAGGAACTATGGCCCTTTTACGATCTGGGAACTTCAACTCCCAGAATTCCTGCTCAAGAAGGAAACCCTACAACCAAGGGTCTTCAAACTTGGCAAGTTTAAGACTTGTGGACTTCAACTCCCAGAATTCCCGAGCTAACATGACTGGAGGAGGAATTCTAGGAATTGAAGTCCACAAGTCTTAAAGCTGTCAAGTTTGAAGACACCTGCCTTATACTATTTCAGACAAAGGTGTTAGCCGATCTCTTCTTTAAAAATGTCCAGTGTTGTAGCATTTACAACTTCTGGAGGCAAGTTGTCCCACAAATTAATTGTTTTCCACTGTCAGGAAATTTCGCCTTATTTCCGGGGTTGCTTCTCTCCTTGGTTGGTTTCCATCCATTGCTTCTTGTCCTGCCCTCAGGTGCTTTGGAGAAGAGGTTGACTCCCTTCTTGTTTGGGGCAGCAGCTTGAAATCTGGGACTGCTGCTATCACGTCACCCCGAATCCTTCTCTTCCTTAAGCGAGACCTGCCCAATTCTGGCAACTGTTTGCATCCCTGGGCCTGCCGTATTTGGGGTGAAACCTTTGCTCAAAGGCCCAGTCCTGTGTACCTGGAAGGGTTCTTGTCCTGCCTTGAGATGCTGTGTGGAGAATAGGTCTTTCGTACCTGCAGAGGTACCCACAGCGCAACACCTGGAGGTGCCCATTTAGAGGAGAGAGCGTGCCCTGCCCCTAAGGCCAAGCCCACTTCCCAGCTCCGATCCTGGTGGCAGGTGGACTACGGCGAAAGAAGTCTGCCAACTCGGAGCAGACCCTGAAGATCCCTTTGGGCTCCAGATCTAGCAGGCTTCTTCTGACCAGAGGCAGAGGTTTTTTTGGCAGTGGCCAAAAAAAAAACCCCAAAAGACCAAAGGCTTTTTGAAAGCGCATTGCAGCCACCACGCAAAAGAGGTTGTTTCCATGCAGCTGGGAAAGGAGGAGAAATAATTTCCATAACAGAAACCACCTGCAAAGCGGGAGAATTCCCCAGGTTAAGAAGAAAGGGAGGAGCGAGAGAGGGAGGAAGAAGAGAGAGAGAAAGAGGGAGGAAGGAAGGAAGGAGAGAGAGAGAGAGAGGCAGGGAGGAGAGAGAGAGAGAGAAAGAGGGAGGGAGGGAGGGAGGGAGGGGGAGGAAGGAGAGAGAGAGAGAGAGGGAGGGAGGGAGGAAGGAGAGAGAGAGAGAGAGAGGAGGGAGGGAGGAGAGAGAAAGAGGGAGGGAGGGAGAGAGAGAGAGAGAGAGAGGCAGGGAGGGAGGAGAGAGAGAAAGAGGGAGGGAGGGAGGGATGAGAGAGAGAGGGGAGAGAGAGAGAGAAAGAGGGAGGAGGAAGGAGAGAGAGGCAGGGGAGGGAGAGAGAGAGAGAAAGAGGGAGGGAGGAGGGAGAGAGAGAAAAGAGGGAGGGAGGGAGGAGAGAGAGAGAGAGAGAGAGAGAGAGAAAGAGGGAGGGAGGAAGAGGAGAGAGAGAGACAGACACAGAGAGCGAAAGAGGGAGGGAGAGAGAAAGAGAGAGAGTCAAAGCGGAGCAGCGGCCTTGTAGAAGAGGGTCTGTATTGAAAAGGGTGATAAAAGGAAAAAGAGGAGAGGAAGAAAAGGGGGAAGAGGAAGAGGAAGGAAAAGAGAAAAGGAAGGAAAGGGAAAGGAAAGAAAGTTAAATGTATGAATAAGGGAAGGGAAGGGAAGAGGAAAGAAGAAAGGAAAGGAGAAAGGGGAATTGGAAGGGAAAAGATAGGATTGGGTAGCAGAAAAGGGACAGAGTCCCAGTTCCATCTTGGCCAGGAAAGCCGGCCAGGTAATTTTGGGGCAATCACCAGGAGACGGTGAGTTCTAGTCCTGCCTTCGGTGTAAAAGCTAGCTGGGTCACTTTGGGGGCAATCACCAGGAGACGGTGAGTTCTAGTCAGGGGTGGGATTCAAATTTTTTAACAACCGGCTCTGTAGGCATGGCCTGATGGGCGTGGCCATGTGACTGGGTGGGTGTGGACTCTCTCTCTCTCTTTGGGGCAGCCCCCCCCCCATTTGGGGGCCTTTGGGGGGGGCATTTTTGCTCCCAGGAAGGCAAAACATGGAACGGGGGGAGGAGGGTCACACCTCTTCCCCCCCACCCTTTTTTTTGGCCTTCCTGGGACCCAGGGAAGCCTCCTGGGCGAAGCAGTAAGAGAGCGAGGGGGATCCCGGAACAGCCGATCATCGGAACAAGCCGATCGTTGGGAGGGAGGCAGAAAAACCCTGAAGGAATGACTGCGCTAAGGAGAACAAAGTCAGCGATGTTGCACAGGCGCAATAAGGACTGGCTGGGCGGGGAGAGGAAGGGCAGGCGGAGAGGGGCGGGGCCAGCCACGATTTGCCGGTTCTCCAAACGGTGCAGAATCATAACAACCGGGTCGATAGAACCGGTCGGAACCGGTAGAATCCTATCCCTGGTTCTAGTCCTGCCAAAGGGACGAAAGCCGTCTGCCTTTCTTGGGCCGGTCATTCTCTCTCAGCCCGTCTCACCTCACAGGGCTGTTGTAGGGCAACTAAAGAGGAAGGAACCTTTGATAGGATCCCCTATATCAGCTACTGATATAAAATAATGGTACAAATGTAATGTGGGTACTGAGGAGTCAATACGAAATGCTTACAAATCTACTTCTGTTCATCATTTGGCTGTATTGTTTAAAGTATTCACACGGACTTATTGTTTTAAATAGTACCAACGGTGAGCATATGAGTAAATAAATGCATTTTAAAGCGAGGCACACCACAGACAGCATTGACACACTCACTCACACAGAGGCGCACACACACACACAACTCGTCACAAGGCTAAAGCTGCAGGCTTATCATGCAAAAATCACAGCTCAGAAACAGGATCCTGCACACTTCACAATGAAAAACCTTACAAGTCCTTTGCGCTTGAACGGTTATCTCCATATAAAATGTCATCAGAAATTATGGGAATTTATAGGAGAGAAATACATAAATTTTGTCTGTCTTATCTAATGAAAAGAAGGATTGGGGGTGACATGATAGCATCTTCCAATATGTGAGGGACTACCACCGAGAAGATGGGGCGAGGGGTGGGGTGTTAATCTAATTTCCACGGAAGCAAAATAGAACACAAATAGAACACATATAGATGGGAGGTTATACAACTTGCGCCGTGGTGCGAACGGAACAATCTGGAACTGAACACACTCAAAACCGTAGAAATGGTGGTAGACTTTAAGAGAAACCCTCCCATACTACCACCTCTTACAATACTAGACAACACAGTATCAACAGTAGAAACCTTCAAATTTCTAGGTTCTACTATATCGCATGACCTAAAACGGAGACCTAACATCAAAAACGTCATCAAAAAAGCCCAACAAAGAATGTTCTTTCTGCCCCAACTCAGAAAACTCAAACTGCCCAGGGAGCTGCTGATCCAGTTCTACAGAGGAAGGATTGAGTCTGTCATCTGCACCTCTATAACTGCCTGGGTTGGTTCTGCAACCCAACAGGACAGACACAGACTCCAGACGAGAATTAGGACTGCAGAAAAAACAATGGCTACCCACCTGCCTTCCATTGAGGACCCGTATCCTGCACGAGTCAAAAAAGGGCTGTGAAAATATTCACATCCTGGACATAAACTGTTGCAACTCCTACCTTCAAAACGATGCTACAGAGCTGTGTTGGCGAACTTACGCCACGTGTGCCAGAAGTGGCAGGCAGAGCCATTTCCCCCGGCACGTGAGAGGTCGCCTGGAAGAGCCCCACTGCGCATGCACAGGAGGCAGAGCAGGGGGGTTGCATGGAAGATGCGCAGGGATGCGAGGCGATCACGTGCACATGCACAGACACAGCGCGCAAGGGGGAATTGTGAGCGCATGCGCAGACATGTGGTGCGTGAGGGGGGTCACGCCTACATGCGCAGTGGGCGTGGGGGGCCAGCACGCATTGCCTTCTGGGTGCTAGCACGCAACCGAGCACAAGCAAGCGCACACACAATTATCAGCTGAAAAAGGCTAGCCACCACTACTATAGAGCATTGTACACCAGAACAACTGGACACAAGGACAGTTTTTTCCCCTCACGCCATCACTCTGCTAAACAAATAATTCCCTCAACACTGCCCAACTATTTACAAAGTCTGCCCTACTATCACTATTAATCTTCTCATCACTCCTATCACCCGTCGCCTCCCACTTGTGACTGTAGGACTGCAACTTTGGCGCTTGTATCTGTACAATTGACTGTTTCCTAGTATGATTTGATTGCTTATTGTACCCTATGACTATTATTAAGTGTTGTACCTGACGATTCTTGACTCTTGCTGAATATATCTTTTTCTTTTTATGTACACTGAAAGCCTATGCACCAAAGACAAATTCCTTGTGTGTGTCCAATCACACTTGGCCAATAAAGAATTCATTCATTCAAAGCGCTATTTGAAAAAGAGGAGAAATCCAAACGACGCCCTCTTAAGAAATATTCTTTGAAGCCCTCAATGAAACCAGCCTGTGATTTCTCTTAGCCCCAGTCCAAGTATCTATTTCGATGGTGTTTACGTCATTATTTGACAAAATGCAGGCTAATCCCCGGAGGCAGAGAGCGGCGTAATCTGTAAAAATTGGCATTTCTAAGTTCCACGGAGGCAGGAAAACGCGAAATAATAGGATTTTATATTTTCTAAACAAAGGGATTTCTCTGGGCTTCAGGGCCAGGTGACTCAAAGAGGTTTAGCATCTCCAAAGGAGCCCTTTGTGAGGTTGAGGAAGTGAAATTCGGTCGATTTTGTTGGGTTGGTCCCCAAATTCAAGGTTTTGGCAAAAATAATTGAACCTCCCGAGATAAAATAACATCCGTGCTCAGGACAACTGAGCGGAGGGAAAATAGTACAGGTGCTCCCTGACTTACAATGGTTCATTTAGTGACCGTTTAAAGTTACAAAGTTACAATGGAAAAATTGATGTCTGACCGTTTTTCATACTTAGGACTGTTGAAGCATCACATGATTTACGAGATCAAAATTCAGGCGCTTGGAAACTGGCATGTACATATGACAGTTGCACTGTCCCGCCTCCTCCTCCTCCTCCTCGTCCTCCTCACAAGTCCCATTCTCTTCCAGCACTGATGATGTTACCTAGTTGGGTAATGAGGCATTTCCTAACATTGAGAACCGTCAATCAAAGGAATAGCTGGCCTTCCCGGAGTTGTGGGTGCTTCATCACTGGAGGTTTTCAAGAAAAGAGTGTACAAATGTTTCTCCAGGATGGTATGAGGACTCCTGCCTTGGGCAGGGGGGTTGGATTAGATGACCTCCAAAGGTCCCTTCCAGGACTAGGATACTAGGATATAATCCCTCATGAGAACGCACCACATGATAAAATAGGAAAATAGCAGTGTATGCACTAATAGAAAATATAATTTAATAATATAATCCAAGTAAGTCAAGACAGTAGATGGGAATTTAGGAGTGGGTAATTAAACTGCATTATTAATATTAACAGTGCGTTAAAGTATATTATGAATTTCAAATACGAAGGATTAGAAATTGTGTGGGATTTTGAGACCCACTTCCGGGATTGATTAAATATTGTTAATGTTTGGCATTAATATTAACCCTACACCATTTGGAATATTGCAGTTATGGGCGGAACTACGAATAATTCTCAAAAAACATTAAATAGTAGTATTTAGGGACTATAAATACAGGGCGCAAAGAAATGTGGTTTGAATGAAAAATGGCCTATGAAAAGAGACCAGCGTTGTGGAAGTTGTTGAACTTGGAAGACTAGAATCACACATACCCACCTGTATTATTATGGTTACTGTGGCTTAAAAAATGACGTCAATGCAACGTTCACAAAATATGCATGTTTTATATTGAAAAATAAAATAAAAAATTATTTGAAAAAGAAAGGAGTGCACCACATGGTTCTGGTTGCTTAGTTTCCAAAAAAAAAAAAACACAGTTTAGCATACAGATGAGAAACCACACTTGAAATGAGATACTTGCTAAGGAAGAGATGCAAATTTTACACCTGAGGACATCTTGAGAGGGCATTACTCTGCATTAACAAGAGACCAGAATGGGAACAAGATCGGAGCTCACCTGTTCCTGTGGCTTACTTCTCACCTGAAGCCCTAATTCCTCTTTTGACATAGTTATCATTTGCAGAGCCTCCCGTGGAGATGTCAATAGCTACAGGATTACAGCCAGGTGGAAGAACACAAGCAGGAGGAACAGGTGAGCTCTTCAGAGAGACAGGACTTGTTTTCATGCCAAACCCCCCACCCCCCTGCAGAAAGAGGAGGGGGGGGGAGAGAGAGGGAGGAATTGCATGTCTCTCAAAAACAACAGGCACACAACCCAAAAAGCTTTTCTTTCTTTCTTTCTTTCTTTCTTTCTTTCTTTCTTTCTTTCTTTCTTTCTTTCTTTCTTTCTTTCTCTCTCTCTCTCTCTCTCTCTCTCTCTCTCTCTCTCTGCAAAAGATGGTTCCCCCTTGAGGAATTGTAGGAAGCTTCAAGGCTGCCTGTAAAAGGGGAACTTGGCGGAAGGGTCACAGGCCTGAAAGTCTACCCACAACATCACAAAAAACCACAATTTGTTGTAATATGGGTTTATGGTTTGGAAGTTGCCCAGAGGCACAGAGAGTGGGCGGCTATATAAATCGGATGGATGGATGGATGGATGGATGGATGATGGATAAATAGAAGAGAGATGGGCGGATAGATAAATGGATAGGTAGGTAGGTAGACAGGTAGACAGATAAGATATATGGTACATAGATGGATATACAGATAGATGAGAGATTATGGTGATGGATCGATAGATGGATATATAGATGGATGGATGGATGGATGAATAGAAGAGAACAATCGATGGTTGGATGGATAAATGAATAGGTAGGTAGGTAGGTAGACAGATAAGATATATGGTACATAGATGGATATATAGATAGATGAGAGATTATAGTGATGGATCGATAGATGGATATATAGATGGATGGATGGATGGATAAATAGAAGAGAACAATCGATGGTTGGATGGATAAATGAATAGGTAGGTAGGTAGGTAGGTAGGTAGACAGGTAGACAGATAAGATATATGGTACATAGATGGATATATAGATAGATGAGAGATTATGGTGATGGATCAATAGATGGATATATAGATAGATGGATGGATGGATAAATAGAACAATTGATGGTTGGATGGATAAATGAGTAGGTAGGTAGGTAGGTAGATGATACATAGATGGATATATAGATAGATGACAGATTATAGTGATAGATGGATAGTTGAGTAATTATAGGAGGGGATAGGTGGATAGATGATAGGTGGATGGATGGATGGACAGACAGACAGCCCATCCTTGACTTACAATCACAATTGAACCCCAAATTTCTGTTGTTAAGCAAGACAGTTGTTTCAATTTTGCCTCATTTGACCTTTCTTGCCACAGCTATTAAGCGAATCCTTGCAGTTGTTAAGTAAGTCATACAGTTGTGAAGTGAATCTGGCTTCCTTCTACCAACAGAAGAGAACATTTATATCTCTGAGCTTGGCTGTTTTCTTACAGACCAATGATACAGGTAGTCCTTGACTTACAATAGTTCATTTAGTGATTGTTCAAAGTCACGATAACACTGGAAAAAATGACTTATGGGAAAGGAGGAACGCTGATTAAATAATAATTGATCTTTTCTCCTATACTTTGAGCCTCTTTCTCCCTAGCAAATACGAGTAGTCCTTAATGGGTCTAAGTCCACATGGAGGAAAGTAAGCAGTGGGGTGCCACAAGGTTCTGTCTTAGGCCCAAGACACTTCAATATCTTCATTAACGACTTAGATGAGGGAATAGAAGGGGAACTTACCAAATTTGCAGATGATACTAAGCCGGCAGGAATAGCTAACACCCAAGAAGATAGGCTCAAGATCCAGATGGATGTTGACAGAGAAGAACATTTTGGGCGGTACCCAACAAAATGAAATTCAGTGTAGACTGGGTGAAACCAGGCTCAATAGCAGGAACTGGGAGAGGGATCTTGGAGTCTTAGTGGACAACCAGCTAAATAGGAGCCAGCAGTGTGCAGCAGCAGCCAAAAAAGCCAATCCTAAGTTGCATTAACAGAGGGATACAATCAAGATCAAGAGAGATACTAATACCACTCTATGAAGCCTTAGTAAGGCCACACCTAGAGTACTGCATCCAGTTTCGGTCACCACACTATAAAAAAGATGTTGAGACTCTAGAAAAAACGCAGAGAAGAGCAACCAGAAGGATGAGGGGACTGGAGAGTAAAACATACGATGAACGGGTTACAGGAACTGGACATGGCTAGTCTAGTGAAGAGAAGGACTAGGAGAGACAGGATAGCAGTCTTCCAATATTTGAGGGGCTGCCCCAGAGAGGAGGAAGGGGTCAAGCTGTTTTCTAAAGCACCCGAAGGCCAGACAAGGAATAATGGATGGAAACTGACCAAGGAGAGATTCAACCTGGAAATAAGGAGAAATGTTCTGACAGGAAGACCAATCAATCGTCTTCGGAAGTGGTGGGAGCTTCATCCCTGGAAGCCTTCAAGAAGAAACTGGACTGCCATTTGTCAGAAATGATGTAGGGTCTCCTGCTTAGGCAGGGGGCTGGACTAGATGACCTACAAGGTCCCTTCCAACTCCATTAACCTGTTAAAAGATATAATTTCCGATTTCACCATCTAAGTCGGCAGGCGCAGTGGGTGATGAACAGCCCCAGCAAAGAATCCGCGAATGCCAATTCTCCGTAGCTTTACATCCAAAAAAAAAAAAGGAAAAAAAAGGAAGGCATTTATAAAATGATCATTAAACATGCAGCCTGGATGGCGAATTAAATGTCAGGCTCCAGCCAAAATAGGAATTCAGGCTGTTTTTAAGTGGAAAAGTCCAAATGCAACTTCGGCAAGACGGGCCCCGTCGCTTATGGCACTCTGGGTTAGCGACGGAAAGCAGGAAACCGGGAATTGCTCGATCCCGTCTGGAAGAAAGAAGACGGAGGAAAACTTGGGGTGCATCCCGATGGATCTGCTAAGGACTCTGCAAAGATGGAGACCGCAGGATGGATTGGCCTATGGTTCCTAGAAGCAACGTCTCACCCCCGAAAACCCTCTATTGACTGAAAATGACGAGAGTTGTGATATGAATTCCTTGGGATGGTGCCAAGTTCAGGGAAAGTTAACTGGTGAATTCATAGAAGATAGAAGGGAATCTTTGGTAGCTCAGGACTGAACAGTGGGGTCCATGGTGGTCTCTGAGCCTGGTGGTTTTCTTGAAGACATTTCATTACCCTACCAGATAACCTCATCAGTGCAGTGGGGGTTGCAGGGAGGAGGAGGAGGAGGAGGAGGAGGAGGAGGAGGAGGAAGAGGAGGAAGAAGAAAGAAAGAAGAAAGAAAGAAAGAAAGAAGAAGAAGAAGAAGAAGAAAGAAGAAGAAGAAGAAGAAGAAGAAGAAGAAGAAGAAGAAGAAGAAGAAGATTTCAAGGGGCTTTGAAGAGAGAAGGTGGTTTTTTGCAATGTTTCAAGAGCCAACTAGAGTAACATCATCAGTGAAGAAGGAAGGAAGGAAAGAAGGAAGGAAGGAGGGGAGGGGGAGGAGGAGGAGGTCTGTGAGGTTCTTGGCTCTCTACACTTGGTGGTTTTTGTAGACATTTCTGAAGAACTAGGCAACATCAAGAATAAGAAGAAAGGAGAAGAGTTTGTGGAAGGAGGAGGAGAAGGAGGAGGAGGAGGAGGAGGAGGAGGAGGAGGAGGAGGAGGAGGAGGAGGAGGAGGAGGAAGAAGAAGAAGGAGAGGAGGAAGAGGACGAGGAAGAAGAAGAAGAAGAAGAAGAAGAAGAAGAAGAAGAAGAAGAAGAAGAAGAAGAAGAAGAAGAAGAAGAAGAAGAAGAAGAAGAAGAAGAAGAAGAAGAAGAAGAAGAAGAAGAAGAAGAAGAAGAAAGAAGAAGAAGAAAGAAGAGAACTGTGGGTTTTGGTGCTGAGCCTGGTCATTTCTTGCAGGAAGGAAGGAAGGAGGAGGAGGAGGTCTGTGAGGTTCTTGGTGCTCTCTGCACTTGGTGGTTTTCTGAGACATTTCTGACCCAACTAGGCAACATCATCAATAATAGAAAGGAGAAGAAGGTGGAGAGGAGGAGGAGGAGGAGGAGGAGGAGGAGGAGGAGGAGGAGGAGGAGGAGGAGGAGGAGGAGGAGGAGACAACTGTGGGGTTTTTGGTGCTGAGCCTGGTCATTTTCTTGCAGATGTTTCATTACCCAGCTAGGTAACTTGATCAGTGCTAGGAGGGACTGGGATTTTGCTCCCTGCTGATATACTAGCGACTTGCCCTGTCCCCACTCATAAATCGAGGGCTTCCTGTTGTACAGACACCCTGATACCATCTCCCAGTTCTCCCTACACTTTGGATGGAGGAAAACTTCGCTTTCTTTAAGAGACCCAGGTGTGGCCACTGGGAGCCTCGCTTTGCCTGCACCAGGGGAGGAAAGGAAAGGAAATTAATGATCTTCCATTTATCTACTTTGCATCTCAGACCCCATAAACTAATAAGGAGAAGAAAACATTTATCAATGGATACCAATTAATTGATGAATTCATTAATGGAAGATTTAAAATGGGGGCTTTAATTGGATCTTAAATTAAGGGCCCGCCGAAAGGGCACTCTCAGATGGCCCCGCTCTTGATCCAGGCCCGTCCTTTTGATTCATGGGCTCTGTTTAATGTGATTTTTTTTTGGGGAGGTGAAAAGGATGAAGTGATTTGTCTTGGCTACTGAGTCAAGATAACTCCATTTCTACAGAACTTGGTGTTTTAAAGGTACTTCTTGGAATTTCGGAATAAAGCAAGTCTCCCCCTCTCTCTCTCTCTCTTTAAAATAAAGGTTTTTTAAAAAAAAATCTTCAAAAGCCCTGAAAATTGGGACTCTGGGGCACATCATTCATTGTCACCCTTGACCCTGGTTTTCCCCTCCATCCCCTGGGTGTATCGTCGTTCATATTCTCCAATGGGACACATCCATAGCCCAGAGTCATCAATCATGTTCTCCAGTTAGAATTTTTGCGGGGCAGAAACTTCAGTCGCCTAGTTACTATCTTTGAAAAACTATTTATGGAATGCAGTTTCGGTTTGCAAGCTGCCGCACTGCTCTCCCCTCCCTTTCTGTCGGCAATTCTAAAAACACTAAAGAAATATTTTATGAGTTGACGGAAGGAGGATGGAAGGAAGGAAGGAAGGAAGACAGAGGAGGAAGGAAGGAAGGAGGGAGGGAGGAGGGAGGGAGGAGGAAGGAAGGAAGGAAGGAAGGAAGGAAGGAAGAAGGAAGGAGGGAGGGAGGGAGGGAGGAGGAAGGAAGGAAGGAAGGAAGGAAGGAAGGAAGGAAGGAAGGAAGGAAGGAAGGAAGGGAGACGGAGGAGGAAGGAAGAAGAAGGAAGGAGGGAGGGAGGAAAGAAGGAAGGAAGGAAGGAAGGAAGGAAGGAAGGAAGGAAGGAAGGAAGGAAGGAGGAGGAAGGAAGGAAGGAGGAGGAAGGAAGGAAGGGAGGAAGGAAGGAGGAAGGAGGGAGGGAGGGAGGGAGGAGGGAAGAAGGAAGGAAGGAAGGAAGGAAGGAAGGAAGGAGGAAGGAGGAGAGGGAGGGAGGAAGGAAGGAAGGAAGGAAGGAAGGAAGGGAGGAAGGAAGGAGGAAGGAAGGAGGGAGGGAGGAAGGAAGGAAGGAAGGAAGGAAGGAAGGAAGGAAGGGTGAGACAGAGGGAGGAAGGAAGGAAGAAGGAAGGAGGGAGAGAGGGAGGGAGGAAAGAAGGAAGGGAGGGAGGAAGGAAGGAGGAAGGAAGGAAGGAAGGAGGGGAGAAGAAGGAAGGAAGGAAGGAAGGAAGGAAGGAAGGAAGGAAGGAAGGAAGGAAGGGTGGGGAGAGGAGGGAGGGGGTTGGCTTAAGCAGAGGGTTGGACTAGAAGACCTCCAAGGTCCCTTCCAGCTGTGATATTCTGTTAAAAGTCCATGGGGATGCCGGATTCACTTAACAACCGTGTTACGTATTTAACAACTCAAGCGATTCACTGAACAACTGTGGCAAGGATGGCCGTGAAGGGGTGCAAAATTCAGCAAGCAAGTCTTCTTTAGAGGTGGGGATTTGGGACTCAGTTGTGCTCGCACCTTGACGTATTCTTGCAACCTCCAAAACATTCATTTATGTACGGATCCGGATCTGTCCTTGGGAAGAAAAAATGGTTGTAGAAAAGAGTAGATGCCACTGAGATTGAACCTAGCTTTTGTTCAAAAAAATAAATAAATTAAGAGGAATGCTGCCAAGATCAGAAATCCTGGCTTTTAAAGAAAGACGTTGCTAGAGAAATCACGCCGAAACAAAAGTACAGAAGTTTAATTACCTTGTTTATCCAGAGATTCTCAAGAGGTACATGCCAAGAAAGGCGCATGAAAATAGGAGGCTAAGAGACAGGTGGTGATTCAAAACCTGCATAACCATTATTGCACTTCAGGTGTTTTTTTTCTTTTTCCTAATTCACCAGCTTAATTGGAAAAACGAAGAGTCTTGGCGGGCAAAAACCTCCCAGGAAATGAGAAACTTGGAACAAAAGAAAGATGCTCATGACGGCAATGGCTGCGGGGACCCTACATTGCGTCTCTCTGGGGTCTCTAGCACTGAAGCACCCAAAGGTGATTTCTCAAAAGGCAACTGGATTTTTGTTTTTCCTTGAAGAGGTTTTGCTTCTCATCTGAGAAGCTTCCTCTGTTCTGATGAAAGGTGCCAACTGGTTTTGTTGGGGAAGAAGAAACGATTTATATTCCTTGCAGTCCTCTGATCGTTAACGCTCTTTCTGAGAGTCGTTGAGGCCACTTGGAGGTTTACCTGCGCCCTCAGGTTCCCCTGAACAACACAGTCCTTTCAGCAGTTCCAAGAAGACTCCACACCCATTTGCACTATTGAGGTGATTGCGAAGACACAGAGAAACCTCCAAGTGGCCTCAACGACTCTCAGAGGGAGTACTAATGACCAGAGGACTGCACGGAATATAAATCTCACAAACTAACAATTAACCACAGCCTAAGGAAGGAACTACCAAGACCATTCCCCACCGACACTGACCAGCCAAGCCACTAACACGGAGGGGGGGGGTCTTTAAGACTTGTGGACTTCAACTCCCAGAATTCTTCCTCCAGTCATGTTAGCTCAGGAATTCTGGGAGTTGAAGTCCACAAGTCTTAAAACTTGCCAAGTTTGAAGACCCTTGCTCTAACATACAAACAAAGAGGAAACCCCGCTCCCTTCTAGCACTGATGATGTTACCTAGCTGGATCGCGAAATGTCTGTAGGAAATGCAACTAAGCTCAGAGTGCACCAAGGACCACACAATTACACAATCTGCTGCCAGCACACACAACACAACTTGAAGAATGGCTCAATTGTTGGGATCAACCCAAAATATTCAGCCTAGGAAGTTTTAATTAAGTCAATCCTACCCCACCCCCCCCAAAAAAGACAAATTCCAGCCCCTGGGTTCCTCCTTCGAAACAGAAACGGTCACTAACACAGAAATTCTCCACACAATCCTCAAGATCACAAATTCCTCGGGGCCGAAGCTGCCGTCGCCAATGGAAATAGGTTTTCCACTTCCAAAGACCTAGTACTTAGAAAACCTTTCACACATGCAATATTTAAAACACGCACCTGCGCCTTCGAGCATGTATTTAGATTGCTTGGCGACGCCAAAGCAGTTGATGTTTATATAGGTCAGGAGGGCAGTAAATTACACGAAAAGAAAAAAAGGAAACCAGGTTTATTGTGGCCAGCTGTGCTTTTGAACAGGCTATCGTTACAAAGCTTTTTTTTTTTTTTAAAGGATGCATTATAGGCCACCTCTGGGAGATTTTTTTCCAGCTTATTTGCCTCCACTAGCATTTGCTTGTATAAAGAGGCTGTTTTCAAACATTTGAAAAGTCCAATTGTCGAGAGAACATGTTCACCTGAAATGTTACTCTCAGAAAGGGGTATCTAGCTGGCTGATTCTTCTACTCTCTTTGAAGGTATTGTATATTTTTGTTTCTTGTACATATAAAGTACAGATTAGATGGATTAGATAGACAGATAGATGGATGGATGGATGGATGGATGGATGGATGGATAAGAAGATAAAGGATAGACACAGAGAGACAGATAATAGATGATCAATAGATAATAGATAGATAAGAGAGAGATAGATAGATAGATAGATAGATAGATAGATAGATAGATAATACAAAGGAAGATAGAGATAATAAATAGATGATATATGATCAATATAGATTACATAGATGATAGATGGATAGATACAAAGGAAGATAGAGATAATAAATAGATGATCAATAGATTAGATTAGATTAGATAAGACAGACAGACGAGAGATGTGAGAGATAGGAGATGCAGATAGACAGAGAGATGAGAGAACGTAGATAGGTAGGTAAGTAGATAGATGTAGAGATATAAAATTTACACTTAATACCTTCAAGAAATGAAAATATACAATGCCATCACAACAGAAAAAGAATGGAAATGGAAACAGGCTGGTCACATAACCAGAAGAATTGAGGGCAGGTGGACCAAGACATTCCTAGAATGGATCCTATTTGATCAAAACCGTCCACAGAAGAGATCTCAAACAAGTTGGATCAACCACATCAGCAAGTATGGGAATCCCAATCGGCAAAAGGAAGCTCAGGACCATTATGGGGTTGGAAACAAGGGGAAGAGGCCTTCATCTTGTAATGGACAGACAATGGTTAAAAGGATGACACATACATACATACATACAAGAATGTATGTGATTATCCCACTCTCTGTCTGTATCTATTTATCTATCTCTCTATCTAATCTATCTATATTACACACATTACACACACACACGAAAGAACCCTTCGGCCTATCGCAGTAACCCAAGAAAATCCCTTCTCCAACCCCCACTTTACGACACCCAGGGAAACTACCAGGAGTTGAGTTCAGGGCTGCCTGGTTTAATAAACACCTGCTAATCTTGTTGTGGAGCTGGCGATAGACTCGGTGAGTGAGGAGGTTGGGGAGGAACCTGGGCCAGTCCTGGAGTCTGGGGAAGGCTCGGACGGGGGCTCTGAGTCGGAGGCAGAGAGGGGGCCGGGCCGTCCGACAGTTATCAGCTGCCTTCGGAGTCGGAGATGAGTGAGGCTGAAGAGCAGCTGGAGCCTGTTCCCAGTGTGCACATGCACAGAGCTGCCAGGAGAAGGGAACCAATTAAGGAACAAGGGTCAACTTGGGAGTAAAGGCTCAGGTGGACGGTGAATGGTGCCTCCCAGAGGGAATAAAGAGGAGCGAAAGGGAAATGGGGTTTTGCAGGAGACAATTAGTTCAATTCATGAGGGTGAAGGTCTGTTCCTGACTTCTTGCCAAGTCATTGCTGCTACAGTGTGGCGTTTGGGAGCTCTCGGCCTTGCAACTCTCCAAGCCTGATAAAGGTCTGTAGTTGTGAAATCTCATGAAAGACTGTTTTCCGGGACGTTGCTGGAGAGGAATTCACTTCACCCTAAATAAAAGGGGTTTTATCAGGACGAGGAGTCGGCTTCATGATCTTGGGAAGCCCAGGTC
Organism: Pseudonaja textilis; assembly: GCF_049901715.1. Classification (NCBI taxonomy): domain Eukaryota; kingdom Metazoa; phylum Chordata; class Lepidosauria; order Squamata; family Elapidae; genus Pseudonaja; species Pseudonaja textilis. Next base: position 254,224,887 of record NC_141991.1, read on the forward strand.
AAAACAAATCACTCTGGCAGGCTTTCTCTCCCCCTGTTTATATCTTTTAGACACATAAACAGAAATAAGGATGTAGCCAAAGAAGTGTAGCCTGGCATCCTGTCACAGTTGTCGGCACGTGCAAAAGTTGTATTTTTATCCCTGCAGGGACAGCACACCTGTCTACTTTCGCTTATCATAACCAGGTGGTCCTGGACTTACCATCATTTCTTTAGGGACCATTCAGAGTTACAGTTTGGAAGCCTTGAGGGGGGTCCATCCATCGTTATTAATTTTGATGGTGACCCAAATTAATTTTTTTTAAAAACAACAACATCGAGACGACGGTCAGATTGGGAGGGTTAAATAAATCTTGGCTCTCTGAAATAAATGTCTCCATTCACAAAACTTGGAAAACAACCGGACCTGCCGTTCCCTTGTCAGCTCAGTTCCTTTGCATGCCAGAGATCCATCCACAGGTAGTTAATAGGGAAGGATAAGCATAAATATATCCCATTTGTGTCAAGAATATATTTGTCGTGCTGTGGATGGCAAGACGAATTAGGCTTTAATTAGCTCAGTCATTTCCTTCCGTATTATCCTTTCGGTCTACGCAGAGTTATTAAAGCCAGGGAAATACGAGACTATCCAGGCTTCAAGGATGGCAGGAAGATGTCAGAAGCTTATTATGTGCAGTTGGAACGTGAAGTTGCAACGTCTAGGGAGATCCTCCCTCATCCGGGTCATAAACAAATTAACAGAGTTGGAAGGGACCTTGTAGGTCATCTAGTCCTACCATCCAACCCAAGCAGGAGACCCTACTCCATTTCTGACAAATGGCTGTCCAGCCTCTTCTTGAAGGTCCCAAGTGATGATGCTCCCACAACTTCCGAAGGCAACTTATGTTCCATGGGTTGATGGCTCTCACTGTCAGAAAATTTCTCCTTATTTCCAGGTTGAATCTCTCCTTGGTCAGTTTCCATCCATTATTCCTTGTCTGGCCTTTGGGTGCTTTGGAGACTAGCTTGAATCCCTTCTCTTTCTGGCAGTTCCTTAGATATTAGAACCCTACTATCCCATTTCCCCTGGTCTTTCTCTTCTCTAGACTAGCCAGGCCCAGTTCCCGTAACCGTTCTTTGTATGTTTCAACCTCCAGTCCCCTCATCATCTTGGTTGCTCTTCTCTGCACTCTTTCTAGAGTCTCAACGTCTTTTTTTTATATTGCGGCAACCAAAACTGGATGCAGTATTCCAAATGTGGCCTTATCTAAGCATTACAAAGTGGTATTAACACTTCATGTGATCTTGATTCTATACCTCTTTTGATGCGGCCTAGAACTGTGTTGGCTTTTTTGGCTGCTGCTGCACATGGCTGGCTCCTATTTAAGTGGTTGTTCTCTAGGACTTCGAGATCCCTCTCACAGTTACTGCTATTGAACCAGGTACCACCTATATAGTACCTACTTCTCTCACTCATTGAACCCGGGAGGCACGCACGTGGCATCCCCAGATCTGCATTTCACTCTTTTCTGCCTAACTAGAGGTCTGGGTCCCTAGTTAGGCAGGAAGGCCAAAGCTAATACCATCCTTCGTGGTATAAACAGAGGCACAGAATCGAAATTGGTGTTTGTATCGAGGACACACAGGGAAGGAAGGAAGGAAGGAAGGAAGGAAGGAAGGAAGGAAGGAAGGAAGGAAGGAAGGAAGGAAGAAGAAGGAAGGAAGGAAGGAAGGAAGGAAGGAAGGAAGGAAGGAAGGAAGGAAGGAAGGAAGGAAGGAAGGAAGGAAAGGAGAGGCACAGAATCGAAATTGGTGTTTGTATCGAGGACACACAGAGAGAGGGGAGGAGAGAGGGAGGGAGGGAGGGAAGGGAGGGAGGAGAAGGAAGGAAGGAAGGAAGGAAGGAAGGGGAAGGAAGGAAGGAAGGAAGGAAGGAAGGAAGGAAATGGAAGGAAGTGGGGGAGGGAGGAAGAGGAGGAGGGGGAGGAAGGAAGGAAGGAAGGAAGGAAGACAGACAGACAAAATATCTGGTGACACTGTAAATCCAAATGGTCACTAAATCTACGGTTGTATGTCCTGGCAGTTCCACTAGCATGACACATGAGATGTTAGTCCCCCTTCTTCCAAGGGGTCTCCCACAATAAAACAATCCCCTTTCTCATTCTGTTGGATCCTGGGACGATGCTTGGAGTGAAACGTTTGAGTCATAAATTGACGGGGTATAATTTATAAAGCTGCTATTGCAAACGATAAATGCTCCAAAGTCTAATTTATACCTTGAAAAAATACCTTCCAATGAAGCTGCCTTGCCAGGGTATACATCACCCATTGCCCTGCGCTGCCTCATGCCAGCAACGGGGACCATGAACGGGACTTGGGCCTGAGAACATGAGGACTGCATAGTCTTCGCCCAAGAGTTATCTCGCAAGATTCTTCTTAGGTCCCATTTTCAGAGGCACAGAGTTACATGCGCCTGTAATATTCCTACGTGCTTGCATGCTCCTTTGATCAGGGTTTCTGGCTGTGGCTCTGCCTGAATCGTTTTGAATGATGGCTAAGTCCCTAAGTGCATTTTCAAGAGGTAGCTGGACTTTCTGGATTTTTCTTTCGAAGACGTTTTGCTCCTCATACAAGAAGCTTCTTCAGCTCTGAGCTTCTTGGAGAAGTGAAATGTCCTGGTAAGAAAAATCCAGAAAGTCCAGTTGCTTCTTGAAAAAGCACCTTTGGGACAGCCATGACCTGGAAGACTGAGAATCTCCATAGATGTGACAGGGTAAGATAAAATTGATCTGTTTGACAATGAGCTTCCAAAGAACATCCTTAGCGCCTTCTTAAGAGTTCCCTTATGTATTTATGTCTATCCTGCCTTGTTTTTATAAACCACTCAAGTTGGTGAGCGTATTGAATCTTCCTCTTAAGGCAGGACGAGAACTCACTGTCTCCTGGTGATTGGCCTAAAGTCGCTCAGTTTTCTTGCATAAGGGAGGACTAGAAGTCACCATCTCCTGGTAATTGGCCTAAAATCACCCCAATAGTTTTCATGCCTAAGGCAGGACTAGAAGTCACCATCTCCTGGTCGCTGGCCTAAAGTCACCCAGATAGTTTTCATGCCTAAACACAGGACTAGAACTCACCAGATCCTGGTGATGGGCCAAAGTCACCCAACTGGCTTTCATATCTAGGGCAGGACTAGAACTCACCATCTCTGGCTTTCTAATCCGGTGCCTTAACTCCAAGCTTGTTGCCTTTTGGGTCACCAAGTTAACAAGCTGGGAGGGGAAAACTGTCAGTTAGCTCTTTCTTCTTTCAATGTCATGTTAGCAGCCAACAGAAAGGCCTGAACTGGAGCTATAACAGCAGTGACACCCTGGGCCAAAGCTATGCTCACCCATTCTTAGAAGAAACCCAACCTAGTCAGAATTGTGCCTCTGCTTCCGTCTTGGAGCAAAATCTGAGAATGTTCTTCCCTTTCCAGAGCAGGGGATCTCCAAACTCGGCAACTTTTTAAGACTTGTGCACTTCAACTCCCAGAATTCCCCAGCCAGCGCGACTCAGGGCTGGGAAGATTGACATGGCTGGGCTGAGGAATTCTGGGAGTCTAAAGTCCAGATGTCACCCAGATAAGTTTTTACAGAAGATCATCCTGGAATGTAAACCATCGTCCTCATCGTTTCTCCAAACTGCAAAGTTATTGCCTCGATGTCTGTCATGCCCGTCATGCCTCTGTCGGAGTCGGAATCCAAGGAGAAAGACGAACAGCTGACAGGGAGTGGGAGTGTGGCTCCGTTGGCTGTGGAGGAAACTGGGGAAGGGCAAAGTCCGACTGGGCAGAGCAGGAGAGAGGTAGAACAAGGGAGAGGAAGTTCGGAGGAAGACCCAGGCCCACCCCCTCTTCATCCTAGGGCACGCAGGGAGGAACAGAGAAGGGAGCAAGGTGAGTTGGGTGGCTTATGGGGGAGGAAAGGGCCCTGATTCCCTTCATTAGCCACAGTGGGAAGAGAGTTAAAAGAGATGCATGCTGAGTGTGGCAGCTGCTCAGAGCAAACCTCAGTTTATCTTGTGTTGACTTTGCTTAACTGAGTTCCTGGTATCCTCCCAACTGTGTTGAGTTACTGCCGTGCCTTCACATCTGGAATTCCTTCTCTTGCTCTGCTGGGCTAATTACCTCATTTTGCCTTGATTGGACTTATAGTTTTTGTTGGCCACATTTTGGACTTGATTCTCTGCATTCAAAGGCTGTCCCTGGGGGAGTTTTTCTCCAGACAGAAGGTAACCAGGACATTGGGGGCAAAGTTGGAGCTAATAAGGGGACTCCTACTGATTGTCTGACTGTGTTGCCTTTGTGCCATGCCCCGGGTCATCACAATGTCCATCCAAACCAAGTGATTTTTTCCACCCACTGGAGACAATAACCTAACTTTATACTTAGCTCCGAGACAATTACCTGGATCCGTGGTGATTTGCTAGACATCTGTAGACTTCTCAAAACAAGGGCCAAGGAAGGTCACGGCAGAGCAGCTGAGAAACTGGTCTCAAATTCTTCTTGATGGAAGCCCCTTAACTATTATTTTTACATTTTTCACATTATAAGAGCAGAAATGCCTCACTCGGCCCAATCGGTCAGAAGAGCTATTTCAACATCCGTCTGAATCAAGTTCGGTGACCGTTTTAATATTCGCTTTTTACAATTAATACAGCTTTTTTTTTTTTTTTTAATGGCTGGCTAGAAAGTAAACCAATTTCATCCGGGCTTCTCGGTATTGAATTTATTATAAAAAGTTATGTCCTTAAAAAACTCCAGTAATGAAAGTAGAGGCATCATGAGATATTAACCTAGAGTTAATGCTGAGAAAGCCAGTTTGAATAATTCAATTCGTGTCACCTTAAGTATCTTTTCAAATGGAATTAACTTTATCTCGGAAGCGCATACAAAAAAAAGAAGAAGAAGGAGGAGAAAAGGCTCACGTTCCAGTTACTGATTATTGACTCCACAAGAGCTCTGTCTTAAATCATTTTGGCACCGTTTTGTCCCCTCTCCCCGGTAAATCTCGGGAACTCACGTCAAGAGGGAAAAAAGTTGAGATGGAGGCAAAAATGTGATTCTAAGACCATTTCATCTCAGCTTGTCTGTATCTCGGAGAACCACCAAGCGGAGAGGAATCAGGCATTGTTGGTGTCTTAACAAACCCAACAATTGTGGAATTTCAGAGCAATCATACTGAAATAGGTATATGGGGTTCTTGCCCGGGTTTGTTTTAAGGTCAGAAATTATATCAAGAGCACATCAGGGTCCTGAGTTTTCATAGCGCTTTCCAAAGCTATCTGTGCTATGTGTCTGTGAAGATGTGAAAGAGGTTGTCCTCTTTCTCCCTTGCTATTTGTATTGACTTTGGAAGTGTTGAACAGAAATATCAGAGAAGATAAAACTATAAAAGAAATGAAAATTAAAAAGGAAGAATTTAAACTACAAGCTTTTGCAGATGACCTAGTCTTTTATCTTGGAAGATCCTATAGAAACAGCCTTGAAGCTGTTGGAAAAGATAGAGGCATATGGGGAGGTGGCCGGTCTGAAAATAAATAAAGATAAAACAAAGATCTTGTCAAAGAATATGTTACTAAGACAAAGAGAAGAATTGGCAGAATTGTTAAAAATCCAAGTTACAAACAAGGTTAAGTATTTGGGGATATATTTGATGCCAAGATGTAGTACATTAAAAGAGAACAATTACATTAAACTTAAACAACAGATAGACCAAGACCTGAAGAAATGGGAAAACCTACAATTGTCATTAATAGGGAGGATTTCAACAATTAAGATGAATATTCTACCCATAGCACTTTCCAAAGCTATCTGTGCTATGTGTCTGTGAAGATTCTCAGTCATCCAGGTCGTTGTTGTCCCAAAGGGGCTTTTTCAAGAGGCAACTGGACTTTCCTGGTTTTTTAACCTTTAAGATGCTTCACTTATCATCCAAGCTTCAGCTCTGACTGGATGGCGGGGAAGGGAAGGATTTTATACTCCTTGCAGACAGCTGGTCCTTTGCAGTCCTTTCAGAGAGTCGCTGAGGCCACTTGGAGGTTTATCTGTGTCCTCAAGGTCACCCGAGCGGTGCAAATGGGTGTGGAGCCTTCAGAGACACAGGCAGCAAGCACAGCCCCTCAACACAGTCCTTTCAGCAGTTCCACACCCATTTGCACCACTCAGGTGACCCCGAGGACACAGATAAACCTCCAAGTGGCCTCAGCGACTCTCTAAAAAGGATGCAAATGACCAGCTGTATGCAAGGAAGATGAATCCTTCCCTTCCTCGCTATCCAGTCAGAGCCGAAGAAGCTTCTTGGAGAAGTGAAATGCCTTCAAAGAAAAACCAGAAAGTCCAGTTGCCTCCTGAAAAAAGCGCCTTGGGGACAACAATGGCCTGGATGGCTGAGAACGTCACAGACACATAGCACAAAGAGCTTTGAAAAGACCTGCAAAGTGGACACTTAAGAATAGGGAATTACTGTTAGGAGGAGTTCCCTGTGGACTGGAAAAAAGAAAAAAGGACTCACTTCACAAAAGCACGACACAACTTTGGAGAACAAACCCACCTGTGATCCATCTGCATTTTACGAAACAGCAAATTCCACATTCTGGACAGAGAAGAAGGACCGCTGGTTTGAAAGAGGGGTCAAAGAGGCCATCTATCTCATCAATCAGAATAGGGCTGGAAGGGACCTCAAAGGCCTTCTAGTCTAACCAAGCAGGAGACCGACCCTGTGCCATTTCGGACAGGTGGCTGTCCGGTCTCTTCTGAAAAACCTCCAGGGATGAAGCGCCCACAACTTCTGAAGGCAACTTCTGTTCCACTGGTTAATTTTTCACACTCTTAGAAGGTTTCTCCTGAATTCCTTCTTGATTAGTTCCCATCCGTTGCTTTTTGTCCAGCCATCGGGTACCTCGTCAAAATTAAACAGTCTTCCCTCAACAGAGGAGGAGGGACACGAGACCACCCATCTCCTGTTTATAACACAATGCATCTAGCAGTTCCAAAAAGATTCCACACCTATTTCCACTATTCAGGGGATTACTAGGACTCCCTTAGCCATGAAAGCCAGGGTGGGTTACTTTGGGCCAATCCCCAGGAGACTGTTGTGTCCTGCCAGCTGCCAGCAGAGCTGGGGGCAGACTCGGACGATGAGGTGGTTAGGGAAGACCTTGGGCCAGTTCTGGAGCCTGGAGAAGGCTCTGATGGATGTTCAGCGCTGGACACAGAGCCAGGGGCCATCCGGCATTTCCCAACCACGGGAGAGGCAGCTGCCTTTGGAGTCAGAGATGAGCGAGGAGGAAGAACAGCTGGAGCCTGTTCCAGATGCGCGTATGCGCAGAGCAGATAAAAGAGGTGGACAACAGAGGACAACGAGCCGGCTCGGGATAAAAAACAAACATGGACACTGACCGGCCCCTCCCTGGCTGGGGAATAAATAGGAGGAAACGGGGAGTGGTTTGATTGCTGCAGACCACCTTTCGCGTTTCTGGGAAGTTGGCTCTTGGTGTGTTTCACGCGACAAAGACTAACTGAGATTTGTCTGTTTCTCTGTTTGAGCCGACTTAATTTGCAACCTCCCGGCTAGGAGCTGGTAGCCTTGCATTTATCGTAACGAGCTGGTAAGGACTGTTATTTCAGTCAACTCCTTGCAGGACTCTTGCCTGGACTTTCTGTTGGGGAACGCAATTAATTCCCCATGTTTAATTAAAGAGGGATTTCTCTTGGCGGGGAGTCTTGTTTCTTGCGTCTGCAAAGGCCGGGTCAGAAGCGAGACAGTGAGTTCTAGTCCAGTGGTCGCCAACCAATGGGCCGGGGACCACTGGTGGTCCGTGAGAAAATTTTGGTGGTCCGCAGAGAAATGTTCCGCCCAAAGCAATGAATCCAGGTTGTGCGGTAACACAAGGCTGCCCCACCCACATGGCCCGGGGGAACAGAAGGCGTGCGTCGCTTGCATTGCAAACAACACGAGGTAGTGAGGGGAGGGGGGAAAGGGTGGAGAGGGGGAAGTTGTCCCATTCGCCCCACACACCTGGCCTGGCTTCTTTCTGCCTCTTTCTTCTTTTGCTTTTGACTGCACGGAAGGAAAACAGCCAAAGTCTTTCTTTCTCTCCCCCAAACTCCGGTAGAAATGAGTCTTTGGGACCCTGCAAGGCCTCCTGTACAAGAGGCTGCGCCGGTGTGACAAGCCTCACAAAGACTCATTTCTGGTGGAGTTTGGAGGAGAGAAAGAAAGACTTCTGCTGCTTCTGCTGCTTTCCTTGCATGAAGCCCAAAGTCTCTCTTTCTCTCTCTCTCTCTCTCTCCCTCCTGAGAACGGAGCCAGAGACGGTATCCTGCCATCCCAAATAAAGAACGATCGATCAGTGGGAAAACGGGGTGGGGAATTTTCCTGCAGGCTTTTGGGGGGATTTTCCCAGGGTTTCTGGTCCGTGGGATTTCAAAGGATGAGTTTGACGGTCCCTTAAGTTCCAAAAAGGTTGGCGACCCTCTGAACTTGTCCCGCTTCAGGAGTGAAAGCCAGCTGTGTGATTTTAAACCGGTCCGTCTCACCCAGCCCAACCCAACCTCACGGGGTGGCTGTTGTTGTTGTGGGGAAAACAGGAGGAAGGTGTCGGGAGATGTTGGTGAAAACACTAAAAGGCAGGGTGCCAAGAAAGGCTACCTGAGAAAGGGATGAACCCAAGCGGCGGCAGAATTTGGCGGAAGAGAGGCGCTCACCTGGTGCTCCTTCTGCTTGGCGGCCTCCAGCTCGGAAAGGGAATGCGTGAGTTTTTCCTGCTGCTCCGAGAGGTATTTCTGATAGAGGCTGAGCAGCTCCTGGCATTCACGGTATTGCTGCTGCAGGGGTGAGGTAACCAGTTAAGGGAAAAAAAGAGAGAGAGAGAGAGAGACAGCACATTTCTGGTGGAGAAAAGGCAGGGAAGGCAATGCAGGAGACTCCCTGCTGTTCATTCAGCGCAAATCGGATTTCTTTTTGATTTTTTTTATTTTGCCATCTGGAGGAAAGAAGAGACGGGAAATGCAACACGAAAGACAGGGAAGGGAGGAAAACTCGTTGACTCAGAAGGAGCAAAGGTTTGACCAACAGAAGACGGGCATCCGTGGTTCAGGCCCAGATATACACAGCAAACCCCACTCTCTTTTAGCACGGAAGATGTTCCCTAGTTGGGTCATGAAACGTCTGCAGGAAACAACCAGGCTCTGAGAGCACAAAGGGCCCCAGGGTCCTCCTCCTCCTCCTCCTCCTCTCCCTTCTTTCACTGATGATGTGACCTAGCTGGGTTATGAAACGTCTGCAAGGAAACAACCAGGCTCTGAGAGCACAAAAGGGCCCCAGAGTCCTCCTCCTCCTCCTCTCCCTTCTTGCACTGATGATGTGACCTAGTTGGGTCATGAAACGTCTGCAGGGAAACAACCAGGCTCTGAGAGCATAAAAGGGCCCCAGGGTCCTCCTCCTCCTCCTCCTTCTTGCACTGATGATGTTCCCTAGTTGGGTCATGAAACGTCTACAAAAAAAAAACGACCGGGCTCTGAGAAAACCAAGGTCTAAATAGTCTCCTCCTTTTCCTCCCATATCCCCCGCCTCCTCTCCATAAACCCCCTTCCCTTCCAGAACTGATGATGTTACCTAATTGGGTCATAAAACACAGTTCAACCCTGAGCTGCAAATATTATCTTCCATTTGGTCAAAACGATTTTCTAACTGGATGCCCTCCAGATGTGGGGATGGGAAAATATTTGTTTATAAACAGAGAGCAAACCCCACTTCCTACGTGCATTGAAGATGTTACCTAGTTGGGTCATGAAAGGTCTGCAAGAAAACAACCAAGCTCAGAAAGCACCAAGTTGTCGTCCTCCTCCTCCTCCCATCTCCTCCTCCTCCTCTCCAGAAACCCCACTCCCCTCCAGCACTGATGATGCTACCTAGTTGGGTGGTGAAACGTCTGCAAGAAAACAACCAAGCTAAGAGAGCACCAAGGACTCCAAGATAATTCTGCTCCTCCATTCAACAAACCTAGTCTGTGAGTTCTGGTCCTACCTTTGATAAGAAAGCTGGCTGGGTCAATCACCGGGGGAGGGGGAGTTCTAGTTCTAGCAACATGAAAATCAGACCGTAGGGAAGGGAGAAAACCCTTGATTCACAAGAAGCAAAGGTGTAGGATAGGATAGGATAGGATAGGATAGGATAGGATAGGATAGGATAGGATAGGATAGGATAGGATAGGATAGAAGAGTAGGGTAGGGTAGGATAGGATAGAGGAGTGGAGCGGAGTGGGGTAGGGTAGGATAGGATAGGATAGGATAGGGTAGGATAGGATAGGATAGAAAATAGAATAGAAAATAGAATAGAAAATAGAATAGAATATAGAGTAGAGTAGAATAGGATAGGATGGGATAGAATAGGATAGGATAGAATATAGAGTATAGAGTAGAGTAGAGTAGAGTAGAGTAGAGTAGAGTAGAGTAGAGTAGAGTAGGGTAGGGTAGGGTAGGGGTAGGGTAGGATAGGATAGGATAGAAAATAGAATAGAAAATAGAATAGAAAATAGAATAGAATAGAATATAGAGTAGAGTAGAATAGGATAGGATGGGATAGAATAGGATAGGATAGAATATAGAGTATAGAGTAGAGTAGAGTAGAGTAGAGTAGAGTAGGGTAGGGTAGGGTAGGGTAGGGTAGGGTAGGGTAGGGTAGGATAGGATAGGATAGAAAATAGAATAGAAAATAGAATAGAATAGAATATAGAATATAGAGTAGGATAGGATAGGATAGGATAGGATTGGATTGGATAGGATAGGATAGGATAGGATAGGATAGAATATAGAGTAGAGTAAGTAGGGTAGGGTAGGGTAGGGTAGGGTAGGGTAGGATAGGGTAGGATAGAATAGAATAGAATAGAATAGAATAGAATAGAATAGAATAGAATAGAATAGAATAGAATAGAATAGAATATAGAGTAGTATAGTATAGAATATAGAATATAGAGTACGGTAGGGTAGGGTAGGGTAGGAATAAGAATAGGAATAGGAATAGGAATAGGAATAGGAATAGGATAGGATAGGATAGGATAGGATAGAATAGAATAGAATATAGAGTGGAGTGGAGTGGAATGGAATGGAATGGGAGTTGGAAGGGACCCTGGAGGTCTTCTATTCCAGTGGCTCCCAACCTTTTTTGAACCAGGGACCGGTTTCACGATTATGTCTTCTTCCACGGACCGGTACCTGAGCAACGCGAGACTCTACCGCCATCGGGACGGCTCTTTGTTCAAGCCGCCACCCCCTTCGACGAAACTAAGGAGCGAGCACCCAAACGCCGCTTTTCAATCAAAAACCCGGAAGCAACTGAAAATCCAGAAGCGCCGTCAAAACAAGATGGCGGTGCCCAAGCTTTGCGGCCTGGTAAAAAATGATTCCCGGACCGGTACCAGTCCGGGGACCGGTGGTTGGGGACCCCTGTTCTATTCCACTCTCCTGCACAAGCAGGAAACGCTGTACCATTTCATACAAGTGGTTGTCCAAGCTCTTCTTAAAAGCCTCCCTAGATGGAGAACCCAGAACTTCTGGAGTCAAGTTGTTCCACTGGTCAATTGTTCTGACTGTCGGGAAATTTCTCCTTATTTCCCGCTTGCTTCTCTCCTTCGTGAGTTCCCATGCGTTGCTTCTGGTCCTGCCTTCAGGGCCTTTGGAGAAGAGGTTGACCCTATCCTCTTCTTTACAGTAACCCTTCGACTATTGGAAGGTTGCTCTCACATCACCCCTAGTCCTTCTCTTCCCTAGACTAGACATACCCAATTCCCGCAAGCGTTCTTCCTATGTTTTAGCCTCCAGTCCCCTAAATCCTCTTGGTTGTTCTTCTCTGCCCTCTTTCTAGAGTCTCAACATCTTTGTTATAGCATGGTGACCAAAACTGGATGCAGTACTCTAGGTGTGGTCTTACTAAGGCTTTATAAAATGGTATTAGTACTTCCCTTGATCTCAATTGTATCAATGCAATTTTTCTGTGGGATGTTTTTGAGCTGTGACTGGGCTTTTTTCTCTCTCTCTCCCTCTCTCTCTATCCAGCATCTCGCTTCCCCCATCGCTGTTTCTAACCTTCCCTGGATCTCAGCACACACAGGATAAAGGTTGGTCACACAGAGACATGAAAAATTAGCCACACACACACACACACACACACAAAGCTTGTCATATATTCTTATTTAATCACCCTAATTGCTCAAAGCAAATCCCGCTAACTCGTGGGGTGAAAAAGGGAAATTAACTTGGGGTCAAAATTATTAGCGCTTCCAAGAAAGCAACCCGACGCAAATCCTTGTTTTTAAGACGCAAATGCACACCTTGTGCTTTTTTAATCTCAAATGCACACACACACACACACACACACGTTCTGACCCAAAGCTTGTTCCGTTGGAACAAACACCAAACGGAGGTAACAGCAAAACCTTTTAATGATTCTTTACTAATTCCTTTCCTTCCCGGTTAAAAGGCTGTTTCAAACTCATTGTCTCTGATAAGAACGAGCCTTGCCAAGGTGGTGCAAGGCTGCCAAGGACACTAGATAAACTTGCCAAGAAATAGTTCAAACACAAAAGAATCGCCAAACACAAACTAAGAGAGTCTGAACGTCCACAAGGCTCGAGCGCAAAAACTTCTTTGCTTCCTGCAAAGGACTCCGGTTTCTCAGCTGGCTTTTATCTTCTCACGGAGGGGCCGCTACCTTGCAGCTTTACTCCCGAGTTGCCCGTGCTGCTGTAGTTGCTCTTTCCTACGCGTGCTGGGCACAGGCTCCTCGGGGGACTCTTCCTCACTTCTGCTAGCCTCCACAACCTCCAAAGGCAGCACCCACTCCCTGATGGTCCTGGCCCCCTCCCTGCCTCCCATGCAGGCCCCTCCTCCGAGTCCTCGCTCTCCGAGACCTCGGTCATCCTCACCTTTTTATCGGGTTGGCTTTGATCCCAAACCGAAGCCTAAAAAGTACCCAACATCCAAACTTCCAAACTCTAGATCAGGGGTGTCAAACTCAAGGCCTGGGGGGGTCAGATCCGGCCCATGGGGTGCTTTGATCTAGTGTGTGGGGCTGGAAAGAGCGAAGGACCGGCTCACAGTGCCTCGGTCTGGCCCTCCCAAGCTCTCTGTTTGCAGAGTTGGCAGAGTTGCTAGCAAAACAAACTGGTAGCAAAAAGGGGCACTGGATCCCAAGGCAAGGAGGCACCGAGAAATGTTTCCCCTTTTGCTTTTGAGCACCCAAGAAGGGACAGGAAAGGGGAAAGGGAAGAGGGGAAAGACAAAGGAAAGGAAGGAAAGAGGGGGAGAGAGAGCAAAGAAGGAAAAAGGGAAGGAAGAAGGGAGGAAAATGAAGAGGGAAGGAAAAAGTAAAGGGAAGGAAGGAAGGAAGGAAGGAAGGAAGGAAGGAAGGAAGGAAGGAAGGAAGGAAGGAAGGAAGGAAGGAGAGGGAGGGAGGGAGGGAGGGAGGGAGGGAAGGAAGGAAGGAAAGGAAGGAGAGGGAGGGAGGGAAGGAAGGAAGGAAGGAAGGAGAGGGAGGGAGGGAGGGAGGGAGGGAAGGAAGGAAGGAAGGAGAGGGAGGGAGGGAGAGAAGGAAGGAAGGAAGGAAGGAAGGAAGGAAGGAAGGAGGGAGGGAGGGAGGGAGATTATAATGAGAGGGAGGGTCTGAAGGAAGTCCTGCCTCAGCACCAGCAGCCCTGCTTTCACCATCCCTTCGTCTCCTCCTGCTGACCTCTCCTGGTGGTCTCCCATCCTATCGCTGAGGATGGTTTGGTTACAAAGCCAGGCTTCCTCGTGTGGCGTGGTGAATGGGCCTCCCTCTCTCTCCTCCCACGGTCACGAAGTCTGAAAACCAATCCCAAGTCACTCGTGTTGGTCCCATCGTAACCTTTCAGGGTGACTAAACGATCCACCGTAAGTCGAGGACCCTCTGTACCTTCGAAAAAAAATCCGCTAAACGGTTAGTTACAAATCGAGAGTTGTCTCTGTCTCGCAGCAACCCAAACCTCCGAAGCACCCAGTTAAAAATAAAAATAAATAAAAAATCCCTTTTTTAAACTAGAATTTCCAACAAGGGGATGTTCGTTTAGCCGAAGAACGAAAGATGCACCGAGACGGAAACAGACAACGGGGGAAGTAGATGGAGGGAGCGGCCCGCGTGCAAATAAAGGTGATTTATTTATCGGGGGGCCCCCGAGCTGCTCATCCATTTCCTTGACGCCCGTTCCCACGGGGGAGGCTGCTGGCGAGCTCCCCGCCGTTCCCCACACGCAGGCCGAGCCTGGCAGGCCTTCAGAAAGAGACAGCATTTGGACAGTGATTTAGAGAAAAGAGTCCAGGGTGGCCTTTGCGAGGATATTAGCAGAATTCCTGGAGGAGAGGAACGAGCCGCTCTCGCGGGGCGCTTCCTTCCCTGGAATTAGAATTAGAATAACTGAGTTGGGGGGGACCTTAGGGACCTTCTAGTCCAACCCCCTGCTTAGGCAGGAAACCCGACACCGCTTCAGACAAATGGGTGTCCGACATCTTCTTAAAAACTTCCAGCGTTGGAGCATTCACAACTTGGGGAGGTAAATTGTTCCGCCGGTTTAATTGTTCTCCCTGTCAGAAAGTTTCTCGTTATTTCCAAGTTAAATCTCTCCTGGTTCAGTTTCCATCCATTATTCCTTGTCTGGCCTTCAGGTGCCTTGGAAAATAGATTGATCTCCTCCTCTCTGTGGCAGCCCTTAAAATATTGGAAGACTGTTAGCACGTCTCCCTTGGTCCTTCTCGTCACTAGACTAGCCAGACCCAGTTCCTGTAACCGTTCAGTGTATGTTTTAGTCTCCAGGCCTTTAATCCTCTTAGTTACTCTTCTCTGCACTTCTTCTAGAGTCTCAACATCTTGTTTACATCGTGGAGACTAAAACTGGATGCCGTATCCCAAGTGTGGCCTTACCAAGGCATTATAAAATGGTATTAACACTTCACACGATCTTGATTCTCTCCCTCTGTTGATAGCCTAGGACTGTGATGGCTTTTTTGGCTGCTGCTGCACATGGCTGGCTCCTATTTAAGTGATTGTCCACTAGGACTCCAAAATTCCTCACAGTTACTACTATTGAGCCAGGTACCACCTATATTGTACCTACGTCTCTCGCTCATTGAACCCGGGAGGCATGCACGCTGCACCCCCAGATCTGCATTTCACTCTTGCCTGCCTGGGACCCCTGGTTAGGCAGAAAGGCAAAGCTAAAACCATCCTTCATGGTATAAACAGAAGCACAAAATTAAAACCGGTATTAGTATCAAGGAGAGGGGGGAGGGAAAGAGAGAGAGGGAGAGAGGGGAGAGAGAGAGAGAGAGAGAGAGAGAGAGAGAGAGAGAAAGAAAGAAAGAAAGAAAGAAAGAAAGAAAGAAAGAAAGAAAGAAAGAAAGAAAGAAAGAAAGAGAAGGGAGGGAGGGAGAGAAAAGGGGAGAGAGAGAGAGAGAGAGAGAGAGAGAAAGAAAGAAAGAAAGAAAGAAAGAAAGAAAGAAAGAAAGAAAGAAAGAAAGAAAGAAAGAAAGAAAAGAAGAGAAAGAGGGAGAGAGGAGAGGAGAGAGGAAGGAAGGAAGGAAGGAAGGAAGGAAGGAAGGAAGGAAGGAAGGAAGGAAGGAAGGAAGAAAGAAAGAAAGAAAGAAAGAAAGAAAGAAAGAAAGAAAGAAAGAAAGAAAGAAAGAAAGAAGGATGGAGGGAGGGAGGGAGGGAGGGAGGGAGGGAAGGAAGGAAGGAAGGAAGGAAAGAAAGAGAGAGAGAGAGAAAGAAAGAAAGAAAGAAAGAAAGAAAGAAAGAAAGAAAGAAAGAAAGAAAGAAAGAGAAAGAAAGAAAGAAAGAAAGAAAGAAAGAAAGAAAGAAAGAAAGAAAGAAAGAAATTAATTACTATTGCTTATTTGATTTTTATGGCTATCTATTATCTCATCTAAGCAACTCTGGACTTCAGGAAGTTTTATAACTGGTTTTTCCCCCCAAGAAAATGGAAGGGTCTAAAAATTATTTCTGATGGTCTCTGAAGCCTTCATCACATATTTAAAAAGAAAAAAAAATCCCAGCTATAACAATCAGTAATTAAATTTATAATAAATGAACACATTTCACCTGGAACCAGAGTGACTTTTCCTCTTAAAAATGCCTCTTCATTTGTATCCTTCAAGAGTTAAATGCTGGCCTTTTGAGTATGAATTACAGTCCAGTTCGTTTAAACCCAAGCGACAGGACAAAATATGAAATATCCAAAAACCAAGCCGTCTTGAATTTTCGACCCATCGCTGCCTGTTCAACTTTTGACAGTTAATCAGTCATGCGTCCACAGTAAAACATGGCTTGGACATATTTTTCTTTTGAAGATTTCTTTTAAAAGCAAAGAAACCTGCCATTTCCTAAGCTGCCAAATTGAATAAGAAAAAAATTCCAGGGATATAAAGGCCTGCAGCATCCAAATAAAACTAGGAGACCATGTAAAACCAGAGTTTTGTTTAACTCTAGGCTGCCAATATTATCCATCTCTTCCTTTGTTACCATTTTAAAATGAAATGGGTTTATAACAGGGCTGTTTCTTTGCCTCCCCATGAATCCTTCTGATTTTCAGATGAGTAATGCTTTCAGTTAGACCATTCCTATCCCCCTCCGACTTTTCAGCTTAGCAAATATGAAAGAAACAAGGTTTTCTAGCCTTTAAAATTTGCCTGCGTTTGGCTTTGCAGCTTGGCTGAGAGTAAAGACTCCCCAACACTAGTTGCCAAGAACTTAAAACTGAAAAATGAAAGCAGGAAACACAAAAAGGCAGAGGAGAAAGCAATGTGGCAGTGAGGGCCAGTGATTAGATAAACGTATGAAGAGGCATGAGGAATACGTTTGTGGAAATGGAAGATGTCAAATGGGAATGAGAAATTGACTTAGAGAAGCTACAGAATACAGACTGGATGCAAAGGGGAAAAAAATTACAGAATGCAGAATTGACTCAAAGGAGAAATTATAGAAGGCGGAATTGACTCAAAGGAGAAATTACAAAATGCGGAATTCACCAAAGGAGAAATTACAGAATGCGGAATTGACTCAAAGGAGAAATTACAAAATGCGGAATTGATTCAAAGGAGAAATTACAGAATGCGGAATTGACTCAAAGGAGAAATTACAAAATGCGGAATTGACCAAAGGAGAAATTACAGAATGCGGAATTGACTCAAAGGAATTACAGAATGCGGAATTGATTCAAAGGAGAAATTACAGAATGCGGAATTGACTCAAAGGAGAAATTACAAAATGCGGAATTGACCAAAGGAGAAATTACAGAATGCGGAATTGATTCAAAGGAGAAATTACAGAATGCGGAATTGACTCAAAGGAGAAATTACAAAATGCGGAATTGACCAAAGGAGAAATTACAGAATGCAGAATTGACTCAAAGGAGAAATTGCAGGATGTGGAATTGACCAAAGGAGAAATTACAGAATGCAGAATTGACTCAAAGGAGAAATTGCAGGATGTGGAATTGACTCAGTGGAGAAATTACAGAATGCGGAATTGACCAAAGGAGAAATTACAGAATGCGGAATTGATTCAAAGGAGAAATTACAGAATGCGGAATTGACTCAAAGGAGAAATTACAGAATGCGGAATTGACCAAAGGAGAAATTACAGAATGCGGAATTGATTCAAAGGAGAAATTACAGAATGCGGAATTGACTCAAAGGAGAAATTACAAAATGCGGAATTGACCAAAGGAGAAATTACAGAATGCAGAATTGACTCAAAGGAGAAATTGCAGGATGTGGAATTGACTCAGTGGAGAAATTACAGAATGCGGAATTGACTCAAAGGAGAAATTACAGAATGCCGAATTGACCAAAGGAGAAATTACAGAATGCGGAATTGACCAAAGGAGAAATTACAGAATGCGGAATTGACTCAAAGGAGAAATTACAGAATGCGGAATTGACCAAAGGAGAAATTACAGAATGCGGAATTGACTCAAAGGAGAAATTACAGAATGCGGAATTGACCAAAGGAGAAATTACAGAATGCGGAATTGACTCAAAGGAGAAATTACAGAATGCAGAATTGATTCAAAGGAGAAATTACAGAATGCAGAATTGACCGAAGAAATTACAGAATGTGGAATTGACCGAAGAAGAAATTACAGAATGTGGAATTGACTCAGTGGAGAAATTACAGAATGCGGAATTGACCAAAAGGAGAAATTACAGAATGCAGAATTGACTCAAAAGAGAAATTGCAGAATGTGGAATTGACTCAAAGGAGAAATTACAGAATGCGGAATTGACTCAGTGGAGAAATTGCAGGATGTGGAATTGACCAAAAAGAGAAATTACAGAATGCGGAACTGATTCAAAGGAGAAATTACAGAATGTGAAATTGAGCAAAATGACAAGTCACAGAAAGGCACTGCCCACGGGAAAGGGCATTTCCTTCTTTCAAAAACACAGAAGGAATGGGAAGAGGAGGCCAAGGCCTGCCCTTCTCTTGGGAGCCTTTCCCCCTTAAACTGCAGAACCTCTGCAGCATCTGCCTTGCTTGCCACTGTCTTGAAAAGGAAATTAAATTTACATTCCTGGAAGAACACACGGTGGTATCATAATTAGTTCATGACTTGATTATACTTTGAAGTGAGAGGGAAGGGGCCAGGATGCATACCAATGAGGGCTAGGAGTTACCTGCTCGGGTTTCTGGATGAGTTTGGGTGGGTTGCAAACAGGAAGGGGCTAGCAGAAGGGAAACAAAGGCTAGGAAGGGCTCTCCAGCTGGAGATATCAAATACAAATCTTGATTTTCTGCTCCCATCTGGCACCAAGACCCACTGGCATCAGTTACACAATGCACTTTCCAATCAAAGAAACGAGCTGTTTGGGCAAATAATCCTCGCAGCTCCTCCTCGGCCACCTGCGCAGGAGAAAAATTGAACGCCCAATTTTAAAAATAACAGACGCGCGCACACACACACAAAAAAATACCCCTTTAAGCTTCTTAGGTTGATCCAAACAGCCAACGGGATTTTATTTATGCAAACAAGAAGGGCATTTTGCAAACTACTAAAAAGGAGATTTACAGGCTTTTTCCAGCTTCAGCTTTTTGAATTAAAGACTTCCACCCCAAAGTTCTTTTTTTTTTTTAAGGACAGATTTAAAGCTGCCAAACTCAGAGGAAGTCATGAGATTGAAAAGGCTGCTGCAGAAAACAAGAGATGGGAGTCAGGGTTAAAGCCCACAATTGGGCCACTTTGCATCAAAACTGGACTTAAAAACTTCTCAAGGGTGTGCTCGGTCTTCAAAGTAAGTTTTTTTTTTTTTAAAAAAAAAATGATTAATTATTATTTTTTGACTGCTACCCCAACAGACCTAAAAGTCTTTTTTTTTTTTGGATACGTACTGACTGCCGAGACTGAGGTATCGGCTATTTGTGGAGATACCCCCGATCCTGCGCAGCTGAAGCTTTTTTGGACTCTGTTTCCAAAATATCTACCATTTGGTTCCAAAATATCTACCATTTGGTTCAAGGGATTTCCAATCCCTTGAACCAATTTGTTTTAAAATTATTTATCTGATTTTCACCCGGCCTTTAACTCAATGCAGTGAACGTATCTAACAAACCTTCATTTCTATTTTTCCACAGCAACCACCTTGTGAGGAAGGTTGTGTCCAGAGAGAATGACCGAAATGAACCAAAGTCACTCAGCTGGCTTTCATGGCTAAGGCAGGACTAGAACTCACAGCCTCTTGATGATTGGCCCAAAGTCACCCAACTGTTTTTTTTTTGTGAGTCTGAGGCAGGATTAGAACTCACAGCCTCCTGGAGATTGGCACAAAGGCGCCCAGCCAGCTTTCTGGGTTGAAGAGAAACTAGAATTAATCGTGTTCTGGTAACTGGCCCAATGTCACCAGCCGCTTTCAAGTCTAAGGCAGGCCTAGAGCTCGCCAGCACCTGGTGCTTAGAACAGCTTCTGAAGCCCTGGACCAAACTGGCTCTCAGTTACAACCCTTTGCTGCTCTGACAGCATCTCATCACCAAAGAAAGTGCATGAACTCACTTCACATTGTTCACTAATATTGTATAATATTAAATAATATTCACTCCCTTGCAATTTTGCAAACAAAAACCCATTTGGTTCACTACAATTCTCATTGATTCCCTCAAGGTATCAAGAAAGCTTTCCCTGACGCCTGGTACGGTTATCTAGTTGTGTCATGCTCAGAGAGCACCAAGGACTCCACAGCTCCTCCTCCTCCTCAAACCCCACCTCCTTCTCGCACTGAAGACGTTACCTAGTTGGGTCATGAAATGTCTTCAAGAAAACAAGCAAGCTCAGAGAGCACCAAATGTCCCCTGGTCCTCCTCCTTCCTTAAACTCCACCTCCTTCTAGCACTGATGATGTTGCCTCGTTGGGTCATGA
Source organism: Pseudonaja textilis (assembly GCF_049901715.1). Classification (NCBI taxonomy): domain Eukaryota; kingdom Metazoa; phylum Chordata; class Lepidosauria; order Squamata; family Elapidae; genus Pseudonaja; species Pseudonaja textilis. The sequence continues at coordinate 254,245,323 of NC_141991.1, forward strand.
GACGTCTCTATGAAAACCACCAAACTCAGAGAGCCCCAAGGGCCCCAAAGAGTTCCTTCTCTGAAGCTTTGACAAACCATGGTCAAAATACTATGAAGCACCAGGGCCAGGGACCAACAACTGGATATGGCACATCAATACATACACTGAAGCCTGAGGTTTCTCTTCGATCTTCTAAAACTGATGGCCCAACGCTTCAGAGGAATTGATCCAGAGCTCTTGCTAAATAAAGTCAGTGCTAAATTTTGGGGCAGAACCGACTTCCCTTGGCCGATCCCAGAGAGATCCATGCCTCCCTAGCAAGAGACAAATCGAGGATGGTTATTACTATTTTGGCATTCACCCACAATGTCACCTAGCAACCTAAGGCTTGATGTGGAAGAGACAAGGACCAAACAGGGCCCAAAAGTTAGTATAGAATAACAAGAGTTGGAAGGGACCGTGAAGGTCGTCTAGTCCAACCCCCCTGCTTAGGCAGGGAACCCTGCACCATTTCAGGCAAATGCTTCTCCAATCTCTTCTTAAAACCTTCCAAGTGTTGGAAGTTGTGAACCTGGTTTTTGTGGGTTTTTTTTTTCATTTTGGCATTTGCTTAGGATGCTTAGGATGATTTTCAGCCATCCCGGTCGGGGTTGTTTTTCCGAAAGGACTTGTTGGTTTTTTTCTTGAAGATGTTTCGCTTCTCATCTAAGAAGCTCCTTCGTTTCTGACCGAATGTTTGAGGAATGGAACAAATTCATATAGATAAACCTTGGTTTAACTTTTGGGGTGAGAACCTCCGAACCTCCGTTCTGAACACCTTCAAGGGTTAAAAATAAATGAAATCCATTTGCCTTTTGAAAAGAAGCATTTTGAGGACATCTCACCCCACGATGTTTGCTAGCAACGTAAGCACCCGCGGGGAGAAGACAGGATCAAACGGGACCAAATTCTCTTTGGGGTGCAAAATCTGGGGGGCGAGGGGGGAGAATGGAGGTTCCCTTGGCAACCGATCGGGAATTCGCCCCCAAATCCAGCCTGCGAGGGACGATGGGGCAGCGGAAGCCGGGAAGAGCTCAGCTTGCCCGCTCAACCGCATCCTGCTAAAGGAAAGAGGTGCCTTCCCCTCCTTCCCTTTTATAGGTTTAAAATGCGAGATTAAAACAACTGCGGAGAACCCGGCATAATTTAGCTGTCATTTCCTATCAAATTGCTCATAATTGTGACTATAAAATGATAATATTCCACCATATGCGCGTTCAACAAAGCTTGCAAGAGGAAGGGTCAGCGCGACGGGCCTGCAAGGGCAGGAAAAAATGGACTGCAGGCTCCCCTTAGCGGCCAAGGAGGGGAAATGGACACGGAAGCCCAGCCGGGCCACTCCGTGAGGCTCAGCTGGGGAAGGAAAGCAGAATCTCTGGGACCCGGTTCCTCCAAATCTTCCTCGGCTTTCCACGTCGATCTTCTGCGAGCGCCGAACTTGACAAGCCAAAATGTTCACTTTTAATCCAGTAAGGATAGCAGTCTTCCAGTGTTTAACAGATATAACAGATAATCAGAGTTGGAAGGGACCTGAGAGGTCATCTAGTCTAACCCCCCCCATCCAAGCAGGAGACCCTACATTATTTCTGACAAATAGCAGTCCAGTCTCTTCTTGAAAGCCTCCAGTGATGAAGCTCCCACAACTTCCAAGGGCAACTTCTGTTCCATGGGTTGATTGTTCTCACTGTAAAGAAATTTCTCCTTATGTCCAGGTTAAATCTCCCCTTGACCAGTTTCCATCCATTATTCCTTGTCTGGCCTACAGGAGCTTTAGAAAATAGCTTGACCCCCTTCTCTCTCTGGCAGACCCTCAAATATTGGAAGACCGCTATCCTGTCTCCCCTGGTCCTTCTCTTCCCTTGACTAGCCAAGCCCAGTTCCTACAACCGTTCTTCATGTCCCCTGATCATCCTGGTTGCTCTTCTCTGCACTCTTTCTAGAGTCTCAACATCTTTTGTATAGTGTGGTGACCAAAACTGGATGCAGTGCTGTGGGTGTGGTCTTACTAAGGCTTTATAGAGTGGTATTAGTAGATATAAAGTATTAGTATTTGAGGGGCTATCACAGAGAAGAGGGGGACAACCTATTTTCCAAAGCACCTGAAGGCCAGACAAGGAATGATGGATGGAAACGGATCGAGGAGAAATTCAACCTGGAAATAAGGAGAAATTTTCTGACAGTGAGAACAGAAGTTGCCTTCGGAAGTTGTGGGAGCTTCGTCCCTGGAGGCTTTCAAGAAGAGACTGGACAGCCACCTGTCAGAAAGGGTATAAGGTCTCCTGCTTGTGCAGGGTATTGGACTAGATGACCTACAAGGTCCCTTCCAACTCTTAATCTGTAAGTAAGTAACTGTTATCACAAAGCAGCTTTCTTACTTAAACCAATTTAGACACAATTCCGTTGTAGGTTCAATGGGGAATTTGTGTTTTGTTGTGTATCAAGACTGCCCTTGATGTACAACAATCCAACAGCCAATTCCGCAGCCATCCGCGTTAGGAGCTGATCTTCCTGTGGTCCTTGCTAAATGACTTATTTTCTGTCTTTGTATCCTGCCTGGATTAGTTTCAGGTGAAACATCTCCCACACAGCTTCCTCTTCTTATATTACGCAGAACAACAACCCTGTGAGGTGGGTTGGGCCAAAGGAGTGTGACGGGCCCAAAATCACCCAGCTGGCTTTCGTGCCTAGGGCAGAACTTGCACTCACCATCTCCTGGGGTTTGGCCCAAAGTCATCCAGCCACCTTTAGAGCCTAAGGCAGAACTAGAACTTGCCATCGCCTGGTGGTTGGCTCAAAGTTAATGTTTACTTTAAAAATAATCATTTTTCCCCCCAAAAGAAGATAAGAATATTCTAAGCCTTAGTGAACCCTCTAATTTTCCCCGGAATAAACAATGAATTTTCTGTGCTCAAAGTTTCCTTCCCCAGAATTCATGGACATAAAATATTTTCTCTGGGCAGGAAAATAAAATAATAATAATAATAATAATAATTTTTAAAAAGATAAGACAGAAAGGAAAGCAGATTTTTTTTTTAAAATCCCTTTAACTGGGTCTCTGCCTATATTCTTCAGTTCGGAATCAATTTTCTTGGAGGATCTTCTGAAAATAAATTTTGATAGATGCTTGCTAGGAACGATTTAGCTGCAAAGTAGAAGCAGGGAACGCCTCTTTAAAGCTGGGATAATCAGAGAAATCACTCCCCTCCTCAAATCATCATTCTGAATTGCGTAACGTCAGGTGGCTAAAGGGACGTGGTGGCTCCAGGGCTAAGACGCTGAGCTTGTCAGTCAGAAAGGTCGGCAGTTCGGCAGTTCGAATCCCTAGCGTCACATAGTTCCTTGTCCCAGCAGCTTCTGCCAACCGAGCAGCTTGAAAGCATGTAAAAAAATACAAGTGGAAAAACAGGGACCACCTTTTGTGGGAAAGGAACAGCGTTCCGTGCGCCTTTGGTGTTCAGTCGTGCCGACCACATGACCGCGGAGATGTCTTCGGACAGCGCTGGCTTTGCAGCTTTGTGACGGAGATGAGCAGCGCCCCCTAGAGCCGGAAACGACTAGCACAGATGTGCAAAGAGGGGGAACCTTTAACCTTTACCTGACGTTGTCGGCTCTGGAAGCCATATTAGCACCAGACGCTTCCACGCTGCCACATTCTGCTGCTGATAACAGTTGCTGATCCAGTTCTACAGAGGAACGATGGAGTCTGTCATCTGCACCTCTATAACTGTCTGGTTTGGTTCTGCAACCCAACAGGACGGATACAGACTCCAGAGAGGAATTAGGAGTGCAGAAAAAACAATGGCTACCAACCTGCCTTCCAGGAAGGACCTGTATAATACTGCATGAATCAAAAAGAGGGCTGTGGAAATATTTACAGACTCCTCACATCCCAGATATAAACTGTTTCAACTCTTACCCTCAAAACGACGCTATAGAGCACAGCACACCAGAACAACTAGACACAAGTTTTTTCCTGAATGCCATCACTCTGCTAAACAACTAATTCCCTCAGCACTGTCCAGCTATTTACAACGTCTGCACTACTATTACTATCAATCCTCTCATCACTCCTTATCACGCCCATCCCCTCCCACTTGTGACTGTATGACTGTAACTTTGTCGATTGCATCCTTACGATCAATATTGACTGCTTCCTAGTATGATTTGATTGCTTATTGTACCCTATGACTATCATTGAGTGTTGCACCTGATGATTCTTGACAAATGTATCTTTTCTTTTATGATCACTGAGAGCATTTGCACCAAGACAATTTCCTTGTGTGTCCAATCACACGTGGGCAATAAAAGAATTCTATTTTATTCTATTCTATTCTTCTCGAGCCTGGAAAGATGGGAGGGGGGAAATTTCTTGGAGTGTATGTGGTTATAGACATAATAGCATTCTTCTTCTATGTCAAGGTCATGTTATTTCTGCACCTGGGTGAGAGGAAGTCTCGAGCGGAGGCGAATGGTGATTGGGGCATGTGATGCAATGATGGGTGCAGGGGGTGGATTTGTAGTTTTTACTTATCCCAACGAAACCCAGAACTTTCAAATTCAGGATTCCCCAGATGTGCCAGTTTACTACCTAAATAAAAAAAGAACTTTGGAGAGGATGTTTGTATCCGAGTTATTTGTTGGAGTGGATGTTTTCTGGAACGCTGACATTATCCCGAATCTGTCAAACATCGGATCCTCCCCCCAAAAAACCAAAACACCTGCCATATACATTCTGTCAACTAAAAAGATACTCCTTTGCTCTTTTTAGATGCCAGAAAAAGGGAATGGGGGAAAACAAGGCATTCTTGACATGCCTAGATAATCACCCTGGCAGCCCAAAGTTGTAGGAGCATAAGAAGGTTGTTGGAGAGCATGATGGATGACTCTCGGAGATGGATGTGTCTCATTGGAGAAGTCACATCCAGTGGGTGGGGGGAAGACCAGGGTCAAGGGGGAAATGTATGATGTGATTTAGTATAAGCTGCAACCAGCCATGCGCCAACACGGCAACCTTAATAAATCAATTTTCTTTTCTCTGAGATGCGGCTAGAGACTTTTGATTTGAATGGGGGTGGATTTGTTGGGGTCCTGACAGCAACTGGATTCAGATGAAAAAAAGGAGAAGGTGAAAAAAACGTACAGCTAGTCCTCGACTTACAACAGTTCATTTAGCGACCGTTCAAAGTTACCACGGCCATCAAAATAAGGTGACATTTTCACACTCCTGACCGTTGGGGCTCGGTTCCCTCCCCGCCGTCACGTGATGTTCAGCCATATGCTTAGCATTTATGGCGGGTGCAGCGTCCCCGGGGGACCTCACGTGATCCCCCTTTGTGACCTTCTGACAAGCCGAGTCGATGGGGGAAGCCGGGTTTGCTTAACAACCTTGTGGCTTGCTTAACTAAGATGGCAGGTTGTCAACTCATAAAACATTTTGTATACACGTTTTATAGTTGACAAGAGAAAGAAGTGGGGGGCTGAGTTTCAAAGAGGAGGCGGCAGTGTGGAATCGAAAGTACATCCCATTCATATTTTCTTCAGAGACTGATTAGATGACTGAAGCGTCTGCCTCGAAAAAAATCTAGTTGGAGAGCATGATTGATGACTCTTGGCTATGGACGTGTTTCGTTGGATGATACACCCAGAGAGGTTGGTGGGGGTGGGGAAACAGGATCACGGATGACAGTGAATTTCGTATCTCAGAGTTGGCTGCACCCAAGTTAGTGCCGGACATAGAATGGTAGCTTCAAATCAATCCTCTTTAGTTTTGGGAGTGTGGCTCAAAGCTCATGATTTCATTGGAGTAACTGCCGGAACCCTGACACAGGGATTCACTTAGCAAACGGGGCAAGGAAAGTCGTAAAAGGAGGCAAAACATGCTTAACAAATGCCTTGCTTAGCAACCTAAATTTGGGGCTTAATTGTGCTCATAAGTCGAGGACTACCTGTATTCTGCAGATAAAGGAAGAAAAGAAGGACTGGGAGGGACATGATAGCAGTGTTCCAATATTTGAGGGGCTGCCAGAAAGAAGAGGAGGGGGGTCAATTTATTTTCCAAAGCCCCAGAAGGCAAGATAAGAAATAATGGAGGGAAACTCATCCAGGAGAGAAGCAACCAGGAATTAAGGAGAAACTTCCTATCGGTGAGAACAATTAACCACCAGAAGTTGTGGGTGCTTCATCACTGGAGGCTTTCAAGAAGAGATTGGACAGCCACTTGTCTCAAATGGTATGGCTTGAGTAGGAGACTAGACTAGAAGACCTCTAAGGCCTTCTTCTATGGTGTTAACATAAAAGAGGACCTGACCTGGGGTGCTCACATTGCAGCCCTGGTCAAAAGGGCCTAGCAGAGATTATACTACCTGAGACTTCTCAGAAAAAAACAACTGAATGGAAAACTGCTGGTGACCTTCTACCGCTGTACCGTAAAGAGTATCTTAACTTACTTCACCTCTGTAGGGTTTGCCAATTGCACAGGGGCAGATAGGACAGCACTCCAGAGGGTTAACATCATTGCCCAGAGGATCATGGGTTGCCCTCTCCCCTCTTTGGAAGAGCTTTAGAGCTCCCGCTGCCTTAAGAAAGTTCAAAACATCCTCAAAGATCCATCTCATCCTGGGAACCCTTTTTTTTGAACTATTACCATCTAGCAACACGGTACAGGATAATAAAAACAAGGACAAATAGGCTGAAAAACAGATTCTATCCCAGGGCAGTAGCTCTTTTGAATTCTGCTGCATAGTGCAATATTCATGCAATATCAGGGGTTTTCAATTCAATGTGTGAAATGTGAGGGGTTTGTGTTTAGTTTCATGGTCATAAATTGCACACTTGAAGATGGTATTTAATTTCATTGTACGAGGTGCCATGACAATAAAGTAAACTAAACTAAACTAAGCTAAAAGATCCCTTCCGGCTCTATTCTGATCGATTTGAGATCATCGGAGTGGATCGTGTCAAAGCAGAGCAAGGCAACAAAGGGTTTACAAAGTAAAGCTTTACTCCGCAGAAGCCGTTTTCGTACAGCCAAATCTGTTTCCAGGGCGTTTACAATAGCATGTCTGTTAAAAAAAAAAAAAAAAAAGATTGCCAGAAAAATACAGAGGGGTAAATAATAACGGCCGAGTTGTTTGCATTTCAGCTAACTGGTTATTGCGGCAATTCAGCGGTTCCAGATGCAAAATGCTTTCCTTTTAAATGTTACCTTGAACTAAAGGTTAAGCACATTACGTGTTCGCAGGAGGCTTTTGAAAGGCTCCGCATGCCCATTGGCCGAGCTTCTGGCAAACAGCGCTGAACGAAAGCGACGCGGAAAGGTTTGGCCATTCGCATTTCTCAGTCATGCCTGCCAGGGAACGAGGCTTCCTCAGAGATAGCTAGCTCGGAAAAACAGCAAGAGATAATGGCCGAGGAGTGATTTCCCACATCAGGGATGGCCCTGGCCGGGACAGGGAGGGAGGTAGATGAAGGTCTTGTTGGGTAACAGCCAGCCAAGTTGTCCCAAAGGTACTTTTTTCAAGAGGCAACTGGACATTCTTGAGGTTTTTTTTCCTCCTTTAAGATGTTTCGCTTCTTATCCAAGAAGCTTGTTCAGTTCTGACTGGATGGTGGAGGATGGAAGGATTTCTATTCCTTGCAGCTGTTTTCACAGAGGCACAATTGGGACCTTTTTAACAGGACGCATCACTCTTTGGTTTGGTAGCCAGCAGTGGCTCAGATAGAAAGTCCCTACAGAGAGTGGTGAAGGCAACCAAGATAGGAAGCCCGCTTCCCATTATTCAGGACACTGCTTATAAGCACTATGTGCTTAGAGCTCAAAGCCTTGTTAGAGATCCCACGCACCCACTTCACTGCCTGTTTCCGTTGCTCCCCTCTGGGAGGAGGTTTCAAAGTATTTCTAGCAGGACTTCCAGATCCTGGGACAGCTTTGTTCCCCAAGGCCGTCTATCTGGTAAACTTGCAAGATTCGTTTTTCTCACCAGGTACACGTATACGTCCGAACAAGACTGTGTTGTTTCTCCGTGTCATAGAATATATGTGGGTACGTGCATAATTTTGTATTTATTAAGTCATGTTCGTGTCGTGCCCATTGGAGGTGGCGACCCTTTGACAGCCGTATGCAACAAAATTTCATTTTAATTTAGTGTGTCAACCCTGAAGCTGACCTGGCCGAGGCCATTTTGAAGCTTCAGTATTTGCCACACTGGAGCTAAGGGGTAGAGAAGGGGGAACAGAGATAGCTGGGGTTTTGTAGCCAAAACAAAATACTTCCTCCTGGGAATCAAGGACGGAGAGTGGTCCGAGAGAGGAGGAGTGAAGTTACCAGGCAACTGAATGGCACCTTGACTGGACCATGTGACTGATTGATTGGGGAAAGGAGAAAACTTTTACTTTTAATTGGGTGAAAACCACAGGAATATTCAGAGCCGGTTTTCACCGGCCTGCGCCAATGCAATCTATCCAATAAAACTATTCTTTGAGGAATCTAAGCTGCCTCGGAGTTCTGTTCGATATGGATGTAATACTTGGAACTCTGACCTCGTGTACATTCAAAGTGGCAATAAAGTTATTATTATTCTATTTGGTTGTTAGTGCTCTGAGAATCATTGAGGCCACTTGGGGGTTTATCTGTGCCCAACCACTTCATGAATGCACGACACAACTTAGGAGAACAAGACAAGGACAAGATTCAGCAGTCCAGCTGCACCTAAAAGACAAAGGTCTCTCTTTTGAAGATGGTAAAGTCCACACTTTGGACAGAGAAGGCCGCTGGTTTGAAAGAGGGGCCCAAGAGATCATCTACTGTGTATAAAATTGAACAGCTGTCTCTCAATAGAGGAGGAAGGACACCTCACCACCTCTATCTCCTGTTTACAAACACAGTCCTTTCAGCTGTTCCAAAAAAGGATCCACATCCATTTGCGCTACTCAGGTGGCCCTGAGGACTATAGACAAACCTCCAGGTAGCCTCAACAACTCAGAGAGAGCACTGATGATTAAATGACCACAAGGAATATCAATCCTTCCATCGTCCACCATTCAGTCAGAACTGAAGAAGGACTACCAATAAAGAGCGGGGGGCCGGTCCCCATTTTGGGGTACAGACTCAAAACTGGGAGGGAGACTGGGAGGAAGAGAGAGAGAATGCTAATAGTAGTGATCAAAATACAATTGGACCATACTCACAAAAAAAAATACCAAAATCCATGCAGAGGCTACCATGGTCAAGGCTACCCTAATCTATTGCTTATATTTTTTCTCACTCTGTGACGATCGGGCCCAAGTTGGAATGAAAAAGAGAGAAAAACTATTTTATTTAGGTCCTTTTTTTTTAATGCGTTCCACAGGAGGAAATATTCCTCTGGACACCATATCCCCGGCGCTTATAGTGCAACATTCTTTATTACACTTGTTGCTTTGGGAGAAGACAAAATGAAGCATGAAATAAGAAATATACTTGCAGAACAATATTCATTGGATGCTGAGAAAGTCATGTAGACCTTGAGAAGGAAAATGTTCTTTTAACTCTGTGAAATAAAAATAAAAAAAATATATAACGTCCAACTTTTGCCAACGGTGATGGAATAGATCACAAACCCATTTTCAGGTTTCACCGTTTGATCATTGCCAGGCTTTGGATTCAAATTGGCCATCAACAGGCACAGAGAGATAAACAGCATCTACCTACCATTAAAAGAAGCAATCAAAATTTAAACAAATAGAGCAAAACACTTCCTGGCCAGCAATCAACAACTGGATGAGTAAAAAATTACCCCCAGGGTTACCGCTAAACCAACAATACAGAAGTAAACAACATCCTAATTAAGGAATTATCAGTTCAAACAATCAAACGGTAAACAACAACCTAATCAAGAGACCAACAAGAATACTCCTACCAATACTAATAGGGCAAGTCATTAGAATGTAACTAGAGAGCAAACCCCAGTTCCGTATGAACAGTGATGATGTTACCTAGTTGGGTCATGAAAGTCTGCAAGAAAATAATCAAGCTCAGAGAGCACCAAGGTCCTTATAGTCCTTTTCCTCCTCCCCCCTGTCCTCCTCCTCCTTCTCCTCCTCCTCCTCCTCCTCTCCACAAACCTCACTCCCTTCAAGCACTGATGATGTTACCTAGTTGGATAATGAAACATCTGCAAGTAAACAATCAAGCTTAGAGAGTACCAAAGACCCCTCAGCCCTTCTCATTCTCCTCCTCCTCGTCTTCCTCTCCATAAACCCCGCTCCCTCCTAGCACTGATGATGTTACCTAGTTGGGTTACGAAACATCTGCAAGAAAATAACCAAGCTCAGAGAGCACCAAGGATCCTGCAATTGGTGAACAAATCATCAAAGCACCTTGCCAACAGGAGGTTTAAGTCTGAAAAGGGTTCATTCTTCACACAGGAGATTACTTGCATCTGGTATAACTCACTGAGAGTGTGATCGTCTCTCCCTCTTACGTTGGCCTTGTTCCCACAATTCAACACACTTCAATATTTCTTTCTCAAGGTAGCTGAGTAATCACATGCTACAAAGCTCTCTAACGGAGTTGGAAGGTACTTTGTAGATCATCTAGTCCAAACCCCCCAGGCCCAAGCAGGGGACCCTACACCAGTGATGGCAAACCTTTTAGAGACCGAGTGCCCAAACTGCAACCCCAAACCCACTTATTTATCGCAAAGTGCCAACACGGCAATTTAACCTGAATACTGAGGTTTTATTACCTAAAATACTGATAAACAAGGCAGAGTTTAGCTAATTGTTCTAAGAAAAACATGACAAATGCACTTTTATGGCCCTTCATATTTTTTTTCTTGCTTTTGAAATATTACATTTAGCAACAATAAAAAAGAAAAACTTTTGTAATATAATTTCTCTTTCCTTTTCTCTTCTCGCCTTTCTCTTTTTCTCTCTCTCTTTCCCTCCCTCTCTCTCTGCCTCTGTTTCTCTCCTTCCTCCTCTCTCTTTCCCTCTCTCCTTCTCTCTCTCTCTCTCTCTCTTTCCTTCTATCTCCCTCCCTCTCTCTCCGTCCTGGCGGGGGGCGGGCAGGAACCCCTGAACTGGTGCTGGTGATGAGAATCCCAGGAGCAGCGCACCCATGTTCAGCTTGCTTGGCAGAGAGCCAAAGCTCAGCCAGCTGGCGGGGAGGCCCCTCACAACACCGGCACCTCTGCAGGAAAAGCAACTGAAATCCGGGAGGCGAGAACCAGCAAGGCCGCATTGTGGTTCTGCGTCGTAATGGGCTCCAAGGCGAGGGGGCCCCGTTTCCCCCGTTAGCGAGACGACGAGAAACACGCGAAGAGAGAACTGCGACGGAGCTGGGCTGGGCAATGGCGCCCTGCCCACAGAGGGGGATCCGACTGTCACTGCTGGCACACGTGCCGTAGGTTCGCCACCACTGCCCTGCGCCCATTTTTGACCACATGGCAGAAATGAAACTCTCTACTCCTGGTGGTTCTCAACCTTTGGTCCGCAGACATCCGGGGGAGGAGGGAAATGATGTCACAAGGGGCGGAAAAATGAGGGTGGAAAATGGTCATAAGTCGCTTTTTTTCAGCACCATGGTAACTTTGAACAGGCACTAAAGGGTGTCCTGACCGAGGCTACCTGAGACAGTAAGAATCTCACGCTGTTCCCACCCACCCCTTTTTTCTATTTCAACGGCTTTGAATCCCAGCCCATAATGAGTCCCAAATAGTTTGTGAATAAACCAGCAGAAGTTCTGCCACAATCCTTCAGGATAAGGCTGATAAGCAACCACCTTTATCTCCCTGGAAATGCTGCCAACGACTAAATTGCCCATTAGCTGTACAAGGCCAAACGGAGCACAATGTCCAGAGTTTAAACCGACCAGAACGAACAAAGTTGCTTCCTGCAAAGGCTCCTGTCCCTTTGCTCCTCCTTTATGTCTTATGGGAGGGGCCAATCACTTCCAAGCCTTACTCCTGAGTGGCCCCTTTTGTGTTAACTGTTCTTGCCTTCTGGCAGCTCTGTGCAAGCGCAAACTGGGAACAGGCTCCTGCTGCTCCTCTGCCTCGCTGCTGTCAGATTCTGGAGGCTCCGGACTTGGCACATAACTCTCAGGTGGCCCTGGCCCCATCACTGTCTCGGACGCAGATCCCTCGTCCTAGCCCTCCCCAGACTGGCCCATGTTCCTCCCCACTGTCCAACTCTGCTGCCATCTCCGCAGGCCGCTGGAGGACCACAACAGTAAGCTAAGGACTATCTGTGATCTCTACTAGAGGATGTTCTTGTACACCTTTGTGTCCAGTGCACCTTCTCAAGAGAGCAGTGGTCTTCAGCCCACACATTCGGAGATCAATGCACAAGGTTGTCCTTTCTCTGTTGTGAAGACACAACCGAAGGGGCAGCCCTGCAAGGTTTGCTTGATTGAGCAAGCGAGCAATCGAAAGAAAAAGGTTTCGGTGCTTTTAACAAAAAATAAGAGAAAGGTTTAAATCTTTTATTTGTGATTTACTTGAATAATACTTCAGGCCTCTTCCAAAGCAATCGGCTGAGTGAGGAAGCTGGGGACACGCTTATCAGGAGTGGCCTCGTATAAAACGCCCATGTGTGGATTTTTAAAAAAAGCTATAAAAGGAGCCCAGAGATTATTTTAGTAATTTCAGGACAGTTATCACCTGCTGTTATAGCATCTCTCTTAACAGCAGTGCAGCTGAAGCACTGGCACTAGGCAGGATGTACAAGGAAATGCCTCAAAATTGCCGAGTTTATCTCAAATTATTGTTATTTTCCAAGAGAGTGGGGCTGTTTACATATCCAGCCCTCCAGTTTCCTTTAACCCCGATTCAGTTTTAGTCCAGAAGACAATTCTGCATCCTGGGAAGGATGTCAATTCATATTTTTAAAGGCAAGAGGACAGAAATTTGACATGCTAACATAATCCTGTGCATGTATTTACCTCTATCTCCATTTCTATCTCTATCTCTATTTATATCTACATTATATCTATACATGTCTTATCTTATCTCCATCTTTATATATTTATATCTATAATTATATCTATAATCTATCTATCTCTATCTCCATCTCTATTATATCTATATCTATAGCATATCTATATATCTCTTATCTCCATCACTATATCTATATCCATCTATATATTTTTATATCTATATCTACCACTGTCTGTCTGTCTGTCTGTCTGTCTGTCTGTCTGTCTATCTATCTATCTATCTATCTATCTATCTATCTATCTATCTATCTATCTATCTATCATCTGTCTACCATCTCTCTCTTCCATCTACCTGTCTATCTACCTATCTACCACGTGAACCCCTTTTGCGTCCTTCTGACAAGCAAAGTCCTTAGAGAAACCGGATTCACTTAACAACCAGGTTATGTGATGACCCGGGGCGTGGCACAAAAGCAACAAAGTCACAAAAGTAGGTAAAGTCCCTTTAATACCTCCAACTTGGCCTCCACTATCCAGTTATCATCGGCTGGAGAAAAAACTCTCCCAAGAACAGTTTATAAAGGGAAGAAATTCAGTCCGAACTCAAAGTACATATAAATTGTAAATAAAAACCAACACAAACCACGTTGCAGCAATTAATGAGACAGGGCAGGATAAGGAATTGCAGACTTCAAAAGATAATGAAATAGCCACAGTTGGGGGGATGCCAGAACCCAGATAAGACTTGACAAACAAAGATAATTCACGTTTTGGTTCCAGCAAGGCTCTGTGTGCAAACACCCTTTTAAAATCCTGTTTTCCCAGCTGCAGCTAATGAAGGGAATCAGAGCCTTTTTCTCCCCCATAACCCATGTTGCTCCCTTATTCGTTCCTTCCTGCGTGCCCTAGGATGAAGAGGAGGTGGGCCTGGGATTTCCTCTGAATGCCCAGCCCAGCCACCCTTCCCCAGTTTCCTCCCCAGCCACCGGAGCCACACTCCCACTCCGTCAGCTGTTCAACCTCCCCCTTGGAATCAGTTTCCAACAGGGGCATGACAGGTTACTAACTTATCAATTTCAGTGATTTACTTAACGGTGGCAAGAAAGGTCATAAAATGGGGCAAAGCTCACTTAAGGACTGTCTTGCTTAGCAACATAAATTTGGGGCTCCATTCTGGTCCGTAACTCGAGGCCTACCTGTAATTCTTTTCCTGTTCTGTGACACTAAATTCAAATTCTTGTGTTGCTGGGAACTCAGGATAAAACCAGAATCAGAATAGAACTGGAAGGGACCTCGGAGATCTTCTAGTCCAGCCTCCTCCTCAAGCAGAGAACCTATATACCATTTCAGACAAATGGCTGTCCAGTCTCTTCTTTTAAAAAAACTTCCAGTGATGAAGCATCTGGCATGCAACCGATAACTTCATATTCTGACCCCAGACGCTGGTGAATTCAGAAGCCGTTCCAAACTCCATTCCTCTGTCTCTAAATCCTGTATTTTCTCTCTCCATTTATTTTATCTCTTTTTTTTTCACAGAGATTTTTCCTGCTTCACTGTTCTCCAATCCCAGCCTGCTTTTAGCTCCAGATGGAGTTCATCCATGCCGAACAGTATTTGAAACTTCTAAGAGGGTCATCAGTAGGTTCATAAAGACACAAAATCTACCCGTTCACACAAGGTCTTAACTCCATAAATATGTGGTTTTTTTTCTTTTATCCCTCTCGAGTGCCACCACAAAAGCCAGGTAATATCTGAATTTTGTTGTCCATCATAACCTCAAGATCGTCTCTGGTTATTTCAAAACCGGCTTGGCTTGTCTCCAAAGTGAATTATTTACATTTCGTTTACCGTTTGGTTAGCCATTTATGCAGAATGAAGGGAGCTTAGAAAATAACTGTTTTCAGGCCACTTAGGTTTTTAAAATCCTGAATAATTTAGGGATAGCCAACATCCTGGATAACATGGTTGTCCCTCTTCTGACTCTGGAGCACATTGGAACTATTAAATTCAGGGCAAAATCTCCTATTTGGTTCTTACGTGCTTGCCTCTGTCTTTTGTTTCCTGCTATTCAGACCTACAATAACCTGCTTTCTAATTTTAATACATAGTCCACTCATTTTAAAATGTATTTAGGAGCCTTTGATTATGGAGGTGGTCAAGCACTTCTCAGAAGTCCATGTCTATAAGATCACATTATTAAATATTTCTTAGCGGAACAAAAGAATTTATTTAAAGAATGTACATTGGCAAACATCTGGAGAACGCACGCTGATTTTCAGGGGCCGTTTCAATCCACTTTAGCAATTCCTGACTTGCAAATGTTATTTTCTTCCTGTACGTTCCAACGGAAGAGAAAATTTGTAGGTCGGGGTTGAACCGTGAAGTCCTTGGTCATTTTTGAGCTTGGCTGTTTTCTTGCAAATGTTTCATTACCCAGCTAGGTTACATCATCAGTGTTAAGTGTGGGGTTTACTGACTGTTTAATACACAGTAGCTTGCCCTGCCTGTAGTGCTGTTGCTGTGGTCTTCTCTTTGGTAGTTCCTCGATAAGGGATTTGTTTTTCTACTGGATTGTCTGTCTGGATAATCTGGATGTTGGCTGCCGGAGAGAAGGTGTTCTCCCGCGAACACAAAATAAAAGGGAGTAAACTCCACACAGAGTTGGTAGTTCCTTGATTGGGGTGTTGTTTACTTCCTGATCGTTGGTCTGGTGTTAATATTGCTGTTAATCTCCACTTGATTGCTGGTTAAGGTGATGTTTTTGGCCTTTGGCTTTCCTTTTTTGTCTTTTAGATTGTCTGTTTTGAATGGTATGCAGATGCTGTTTATAAAAAGTTTAACCATCAACCACAACCACAACAAAAACCAATATCCCAATCGAGGAACGACCAACTCAAGACAATCAATCTCACAGCAAACAGCAGCCTAATCAAGGAAGACCAAGAATACTCTCACTAACACTGACAGGGCGAGTCACTTGTACGTAAATGGAGAGCAAACCGCACTCCCTTCTAGCACCGATGATGCTAGAAATAGCACACTTAAGACTTATATACCACTTCACGGTGCTTTGCAGCCCCTGTCTAAGCAGATTTACAGAGTGAGCCTCTTGCCCCACCCCCACCCCCCCCACCCAATGATCTGGCTCCTCATTTTACCAACCTCGGAAGGACGGAAGGCTGAGTCAACCTGGAAGTGGGCAGGATCGAACTGTTGGCAGTCGGCAGAACTAGCTAGCAGTGCTGCATTCTAATTACTGCACCATCACGGTTCAGAGAGACAGACAGAGGATAGATAGATAGATAGATAGATAGATAGATAGATAGATAGATAGATAGATAGATAGATAGATAGATGATAGATAGATAGATAGATAGATAGATAGATAGATAGATAGATAGATAGATAGATAGATAGATAGATAGATAGATAGATAGATAGATAGACAGACAGACAGATAGATGATAGATAGATAGATAGATAGATAGATAGATAGATAGATAGATAGATAGATAGATAGATAGATAGATAGATGATAGATAGATGATAGATAGATAGATAGATAGATAGATAGATAGATGATAGATAGATAGATAGATAGATAGATAGATAGATAGATAGATAGATAGATGGATAGATAGGCAGGCAGGCAGGCAGGCAGGCAGGCAGGCAGGCAGGGGTAGATGAGTGGATAGATAGGCAGATAGGCAGGCAGGCAGATAGGCACAGAGCAATAGCAACAGCACTTAAGACTTATATACTGCTTCACAGGGCTTCTCCCTCTCTCTCTCTCTATCTCCCTCTTTAATCTAGAGAGACGGGGGAGAGGGAGAGAGACAGAATCGTGACTCTGTCTCTCTCCCTCTCCAAC
The DNA here is from genome assembly GCF_049901715.1 of Pseudonaja textilis. NCBI lineage: Eukaryota > Metazoa > Chordata > Lepidosauria > Squamata > Elapidae > Pseudonaja > Pseudonaja textilis. The sequence continues at coordinate 254,262,131 of NC_141991.1, forward strand.
CCTCCCCCAGATTAATACAAGACTAACAATTAAGCTGTATTTAATACCCCAGTCAAGGAGGCCCTCAAGAACACAATCTCAATTTCAAATCCCAACAGAGGGCATAAAACCCAGGGACTCTCAGCATCGCTTCCCTTTTTCTTTTTTTACTTCACCCAAGAGCTCCAAGGCACGCGATCCTGTCCAGCCATTAAACCATCTTTCCAAAACAGCCTCCGTGTTTCCAGTGTCTTTCTTCCCCACTTGGAACTGAACCAACAGAAGGATATTTTTTTTTCGAGCATTCTCCCAACAGCACTTTGGGTTCAAAAGAGGCGAAGAATGCAGCCTCTGAGACAATCAAAAAAAAAAGAAGCTTAAAAAATCTGAGGCTTGTGTTCCTTTCCCCTAAACTAAAGTGTTTCGGGTTGCAGAAAAAAAAAAAATTGTCCACCACTATCAAGTAAGTGTCCACGGGTGTTTATTCAAACGGCAATACATCTGCCAGTATTTTCTTAGCAATTCCCTGGGAAAAAAAGGAACCAGGCTTATATAATGCTGCCACCTCGTGGTCACAGGTATTAACGGCATCTCGCCAGTTTTACTAAATCAGGGATCAGCAACCTTAAAACACTCAAAAAGAGCCCTTTGGACTCGTTTCCCACAGAAAAGGAAAACACCAGGAGCCACAAAACCCTTCCCATTGCCTACTATTTCCTGAGCGGCCACAAAACTAGCCTGTGTAGTTGAATTAAACGTTCCGTTTTCTTCTGAGAGTTTTCTTTTCTTAGATTTAATCCATAGTTGGCCTACCGGGGGTTGAAAAGCTCAATCAATCATGTGCCGGTGGGTGTCGCCACATTGGCGGTTGTGAGGCATATTTTGAGCGACAGGGAGCCGCAGCGGAGGGATGAAAGAGCCACATGAGGCTCCAGAGCCATGGGTTGCTGACTCCTGCACTTAAATGAACTGTTGTAAGTCGAGGACTGCCTATATCTGCCTGGCTGTTAAATAAAGCAACATTCAAGGATCCCTAATAAATGTCACCATTTTCCCTTGAACTTTTTGACTTTTTCTTCCCTGTATGCTGAAGGTCTGTTTAACACCATTTTATTTCCTGCAGGTTCAGTCAAAACGTTTTCCCAGGAATTTGTCTGTCACAATCCTTTCCTTTATACTCCAAGAAAAAAATAAAATGACTTCCCTATATCGTGTTCTGCAAATAAAAGTTTTCTCATCTACTCCTCGCCCTCCGTTTAGAAATAAATCTATCTAAATTCAATGGGTGTTTTTTTTTTTTTGCTCAACAAGCCACAACCAGCCTTGTCAGAATGAAAGATTTCTTAAAAACTAGAAGAGGCTCAAACAGATGTTTAAATGAAAGAGGAATAAGATCTCGCTTCAAATGCCAAGATTATATTTTTCTAGATTCCCTTCAGTTATACAAAGAATTGTTGTCCGGTATATTTTGATGACCTGGGGTGTGGCACAAAGGCAACACAGTCACATTAGTAAGAAAAGTCCCTTTAATACTTCTAACTTTGCCCCCAATGTCCAGTTACCTTCGTCTGGAGAAAAAAAACGCTCCCAAGAACAGTGTTTAAGTGGAGGAAATTCAGTCCCCAAACAAAGTACATATAAACTCTTAATAAAAATCCATACCAACCACGCTGCAGCAATTAACTATAATCTATTTTCCAAAGCACCTGAAGGCATGGCAAGAAACAACAGATGGAAACTGACCAAGGAGAGAAGCAACCTGGAATTAAGGAGAAACTTCCTAACCGGGAGGACAATTAACCAGTGGAACAGCTTGCCACCAGAAGTTGTGGGTGCTTCATCACTGGAGGTTTTTAAGTAGAGACCTGGAAAGCCACCTATCTGAAATTATACTCCTTCTCACCCAAGAAGTTGGACTAGACCTCCAAAGTTCCTTCCAACGCTTTCAATTTGGAAATTAATCAGAGGAATGGCTTCCCTCCAGAAGTTTGGGCGCTCCATCACCGGGGGCTCTTAAAGAGATACTGGACAGCCACTTGTCTGAAATGGCGTAGGTCAGAGGTCTCCAAACTTGGCAACTTGAAGACTTGTGGACTTCAACCCCCAGAATTCCTGAGCCACCAGGGTTCCTTTATGACCTGTGGACTTCAACTCCCAGAATTCTTCCTCCAGTCGTGTTAGCTCAGGAATTCTGGGAGTTGGAGTCCACAAGTCTTAAAAGTTGCCAAGATTGGAGACCCTTGGTACAGGGTTTCCTGCCTAAGCATGGGGTCTGGACTAGGAGACCTCCAAAGTCCTAAAAAGCCTCCAAGCCCCTATTCTGACAGATCAAAGCTCTAATAAAGATGATTTCCTGATTTACAAGCATCCAGTCAATTAATGATCAGCGCTAAATTGCCACGAGATAAGAGTCACTGGAACTCAAGAGGGGTTGGGCCTCAACCATTTGTGGCACTGTAAAGTTTCCAAGCTATTCCTCTCTTGACTCCCCCTGCAGGCTCTACCTCAATGCAATCCTAAGTCGCATTAACAGAGAGATACAATCGAGATCGAGTGAGGTATTAATACCACCCTACAAAGCCTTAGTAAGGCCACACCTAGAGTACTGCATCCGGTTTCGGTCACCACACTATAAAAAGATGTTGAGACTCTAGAAAGAGTGCAGAGAAGAGCAACCAGGATGATTAGGGGACTGGAGACTAAAACATATGAAAAACGGTTACAGGAACTAGTCTTAGCTAATCTAGGGAAGAGAAAGACCAGGGGAGACAGGATAGCGGCCTTCCAATATTTGAGGGGCTGCCCCAGGGAGGAGGAAGGGTCAAGCTATTTCCCAAATCACCTGAAGGCCAGACAAGGAATAATGGATGGAAACTGAACAAGGTGAGATTCAACCTGGAAATAAGAAGAAACTTTTCTGACAGTGAGAACAATCAACCCATGGAACAGAAGTTGCCTTCAGAAGTTGTGGGAGCTTCATCACTGGAGACTTTCAAGAAGAGACTGGACTGCCCGACAGGAATGGTGTAGGGTCTCCTGTTTTGCCAGGGGGTTGGACTAGATGACCTACAAGGTCCCTTCCAACTCTGATTATCGGTTACCTGTTATCTCCTTCTCCTACGACAAGTGACTGTGAGTCTTCTCAGTTGCTATTTTGTGTTATTTTTTATTTTTTTAAAAAAAACAGCTCTGGTTGGTTTTATTAATTCTTTTTTTAGTGATGAGCCTTCTCCCCCCGCCAAAGTCCTATATATAATATTTATAACATTAAGAATTTACTAAATAAATCTAGATCAAGTGACTCTAAAATCTAAGGTTTTTTTTTTTTTACAGTTGTGTAGCAATTGGAAAGACATTCCTAAAATTGAGTGACCTGACATCACAGGGTCCTGCTAGAGATGTTTTTCTAGCCACGTTTTAAGGAAATCTACTGCCCACCTAATTTACTTTTCATCCCTCGGCAAGTACATCTTCAATTATCAGAGGAATAAACAGCAATGAGCACCAATTAAAACTGAGCAGCTATACGAATCTGATGCTTCAGAACAAAAGAGAGCTAAATATGCATAGCGCACTTTTTATTTATGTATGTATTTATGTGTTAGTTTGCTGCTTATCTCTCTGCTGTGATTCTTTACCTCAGCTGTTAACAAGGGGAGAGTCACAATTATCCATCATTAACTCCGATCAGAGCCCCAATTTAATTAACCCAAAGCTACCGTTATTAACAGTCAAAAAAGAAGGCAGGGGTTGCCAAGGAAATAAGTAGGAAAAACTTTCATAATTGCCCTTGCCAATAAAACAGATAAGGGGCAGCCGATGTTGTGTTACAACAATTTCGATATTAGGGCAGACGGTAGAGGAAAATCAATTTTCTCTTCTTTTTTTTTTTTTTTCCAGGAGATGAAAGTCTTAGATCCTGATAGCATCTTTGTTTTTCTGCTTTCTTGACAAATTGGGCGGGGGGGAGGGGAGATGTCATGTCAAAATGACAGGCTTCAAACATGGCTTGCTTTATAGGATATTAGGCAAGATGAAATGAAGCGCGGCTAATTGTCGTGTGAGAACGCTACTATTTTGGCAGGCCGGATGCATATTGATCATTTCACAGCTTTTCTCAGCTACGAGCGTTGATAGTCGTTCGAGCGCCAAAGGGAGGTTTCTTAAGGTTCCATGCTCAAAGAAAGCCGGGATTCTCAAACCAGACGGGTGGACTGCAATTCCCAGAATTCCCCAGCCAACATCGCTGGCTGGGGAGTTCTAGGAGTTGAAATCCACCAGGTCTTTATTGTTTTCTTTTATTTATTTATTTATTTTTGTCAATTGCTTACAAGATAATAGGTATAAGTAAAAACATAGTTATGAATACATGAATACATATAAGAAAAATAAAAAAAAATAAAAGAAATAGGACAGGGACGTTAGGCACATTGGTGCGCTTATGCACGCCCCCTACGGGGTGAGGTCAATAGGAGACAGTCTAAGGTTAAAGTTTTTGGGGTTTGGGGAAGAAACCACAGAGTCAGGTAGAGTATTCCAGACACTGACCACTCTGTTGCTGAAGTCATATTTCCTGCAATCAAGTTTGGTGCGGTTAACCTTGAGTTTGTATCTATTGTGTACTCTTGTGTTGTTATGGTTGAAGCTGAACTAGTCATTGACAGGTAGGACGTTGCGATGTATGATTTTATATACTATACTTAGATCGAACTGAAGGCGGCGTAGTTCTAGGTTTCCTAGGTCTAGAATTTCGAGTCTGCTGGCATAAGGTATTCTGCAATGAGTAGAGGAGTGGAGAACTCTTCTTGTGAAATATTTCTTGTCTGTATTAATATCAGATACATAATGTGGGGTCCAGGCTGATGAGCTGTATTCGAGTATTGGTCTAGCAAATGTTTTGTATGCTCTAGTTAGTAGTGTAATATTACCCAAGCAAAAGCTACATAAGATTAGGTTAACAACTCTTAATGCCTTTTTGGCTATGTAGTTACAGTGGGCTCTAGCACTTAGGTCATTTGAGATGAGTACTCCAAGATCCTTGACAGAGTTTGGATCATCAACAAGGTCTTGACTATTCAGCTTGTATTTTATTTTCTGATATATATTTTTTGCCAATATGTAAGACAGAGCATTTATTTTTTGAGATTTGTAGTTGCCATTTGTTTGACCATTCTGATACATAGTCAAGGTCTTTTTGGAGGGTAGAGGGTATTGTCTGTGGTGTTGAATAGCTTTACATCATCGGCGAAGAGAATGCAGTTGTTCTTAATATGATCACAGAGGTCATTTATGTAGAGTATGAAGAGAGTTGGTCCTAGAACACTGCCTTGGGGGACACCACTATTGACAGGTACAGAATTTGATGGGACGGTCCCAATTTTGACCATTTGTTGTCTGTTTGACAGGAATGCTTCTATCCAGTTATGCAGCTGTCCAGAGATACCGAAAGATTTTAGGAGTAGTTTGTCGTGTACCACTGAATCAAAGGCTTTACAGAAGTCTATGTAGATTGTGTCTATTACTTTGTCCTGATCTAGTTGTATAGTCCATGTTTTTGCCGGGAAACCCTCTTCTAAATGTAATCACAGATAACAGACAATCAGAGTTGGAAGGGACCTTGTAGGTCATCTAGTCCAACCCCCTGCCCAAGCAGGAGACCTGACACCATTTCTGACAGATGGCAGTCCAATGTTTTCTTGAAAGCCTCCAGGGATGGCGCTCCCACTGGTTGATTGTTCTCAATGCCAGGAAATTTCTCTTTATTTCCAGGTTGAATCTTTCCTCGATCAGTTTCCATCTGTTTCTTCTTGTCTGGCCTTCAGTGCTTTTGGAGAATAGCTTGACCCCCTTCCTCCTCTCTGTGACAACCCCTCAAATATTGGAAGACTGCTATCCTGTCTCCCCTGGTCCTTCTCTTAACTAGACTAGCCAGGCCCAGTTCCTGTAACCGTTCTTCATATGTTTCAGCCTCCAATCCCCTAATAATCCTGGTTTCCTCTTCTCTGTACTTTTTCTAGAGTCTTGGGTAATACAGCAGGGGTGTGAAACTCAAGGCCCGCGGGCCAGATCTGGCCCACAATGTGGTCGGATCCAGTCTGTGGGTTCCCCTTGGAAAATGTAAGGGGCCGGCCCGTGTGGCTTCGTCCCAGTCTACCCATGCCATTTCAACCTGGTCTAATTGAGTTTGACACCCCTGTAATACGGTATGTTGAATTAACCCATTTTTCAACTTCCGTAGGCATATATATGGAGGAAGAACGGCCATAACTATTATTTTTAACTCTTAAGACTTGTCCAAATGCCTTGAAATGAGGTTTTTTTTAAGCAATCAAGCATGTGATTTGTTGTTTATTTTGTGAAGAGAGATTTAAAGCCCATGGCCAAGGTTCTTTCTATCACGTTTGTCTATTGCGGTATCTTCTGCCATAGCCAGCATAACAAGATCCATCCAAAGTTTCAACTTCTTTTGGGCAGAGGTGGTGTCAACTAAAAAAAATACTTCTTTGGTCTTTCTAGTTGCTAGCAGAAAGGGCGGGGGGAGGAAGCAGTGCCTTCCTTAAATGCTTCAGATAATTGCCTTGGCAGCCAAAGCTGTTAGTGCGCAAGATTATTAGAGGAGAGCGTGATTGAGGACTTTTGGTTATGGGCGTGTCCCATTGGAGAATATACATCCAGAGGGTGGGGAGGGAAGACCAGGGTCAAGGGTGAAATGAATGATGTGTCTTGGAGTCGGCTGGCGGTCAGGGCTCCGACAGGAATATTGCTATCAAGGAAGGAAACACTGACATGTTAACTCCTAAGAAAGCAATCTTTTTTGCTCTGAGAGACGCGGCTAGAGACTTATGATTTGAATGGGGGTGCATGTTGGAGCCTTCACATCTAGGCTGCTGCCGGTTCACACCGGTAGTTAAGATTCTGTGCAGTTCGATGAACTGGCAAATCCCGCCACTGGCTGGCCCTGTCCCTTCTCATTTTTCGGTTGTTTTCAGGCAGTTTTTGGGCACAAAAAACAGCCTAAAAAACACACACACCCCAAACACCCCAGAAACAGTCACAAAAGGCCCCCAAAACATCCTGAAAACAGCAAATAAAACAGGCTGAAAAATTAGCAGGGGCGGGTCCAGCCAGTGGTGGGATTAGCCCCCTTTGCCCGGCAAGTGGCCGGGCAATATTCCAGGCGTGGTCTTTATATATTTGCCCTGGACCGATTCTGTGATGCAATTCGAACGCGATATTCTACGGAGACGCCTTCCAAAACCGTTCAGCATTCTATCGTTCTTGGCACAATAATGTTCAGGTTATCAAATTTATGGGAGACATCAAAAAGTTAAAGAGAATTAAACGTCTACCGCTCAATCCTGCATCGCCATCTTAGGGGGAAGGGGAACAAAACGGCCAAAAAATATGAATGCTTGAAGAGCCACCGAGCACTTCCTACAACTTCGACGGCGTTAAAATAATCGTGATTTTAGGATGGGTGGTTATTTTTCCCACACCAACATTTTTCGCACGTGCTGTGATTTTCTAATAGCACCAGATATACCCCCTTCCCCCAAAAAGAAAAAGAAAAACCTAACCATCTTCGCATATCTAGGCTTTTTTCAGTCTGTGCTCAAGGCAAATTTATCTGGAAAATAGCCTTGCTTTACTAATGGAATCTTTTCGCAGCCATATTCTGTCCTGCTAAGGGCTGCCAAGTATCAAAAATACACTGAGAATGTCATGGCCCTGTTGGAATCTGATTCCAAGGGGGAGGTCGAACAACTGACAGGGAGTGGGAGTGTGGCTCCGGTAGCTGTGGAGGAAACTGGGGAAGGGCACAGTCCGGCTGGGCATTCAGAGGAAGACTCAGGCCCACCCCCTCTTCATCCTAGGGCACGCAGGGAGGAACAGAGAAGGGAGCAACGTGGGTTACGGGAGTTACAGGGGAGAAAAGGGCCCTGATTCCCTTCATTAGCTGCAGCTGGGAAAACAGGATTTAAAAAGGCTATTTGCGCACAGCGCCTTGCTGGAAGCAAAGCATGAATTATCTTTGTTTGTCAAGTCCTATCTGGGTTCTGGCGTCCTCCCAACTGTGTGTGTTTCATTATCTTTTGAAGGCTGCAATTCCTTATCCTGCCCTGTCTTGTTAATTGCTGCAGCATGGTTTGTGTTGGTTTTTATTTATAATCTATATATACTTTGAGTTCAGACTGAATTTCTTCCCTTTAAAAACTATTCTTGGGAGTTATTTTCTCCAGCCGATGATAACTGGACATTGGGGGCCAAGTTGGAGGTATCAAAGGGACTTTACCTACTTTTGTGACTTTGTTGCTTTTGTGCCACGCCCCTTTGGGTCATCACAGAGAATTAGTAGCTAAGTCAATGAAAAAAACCCTTTCTGAAGTAATATTCCACCTTGGGGGTTGTCCAGTTTTCCTGCTGAATCCTGGACACATTTTAAAAAGAAGCTAGTGCTGCTTTGACTTTTGGAAATTCAATCCTGGAGGTTGTGGATGCTCCATCGCTGGAGGCTTTTAAGAAGAGACTGGAGAATCGCTTGTCTTAAATGGCATAGAGTCTGCTGCTTGAGCAAGGGGCTGGACTAGAAGACCTCCAAGGTCACATCCAGCTCTGTTATTCTATTATTTAACCAGTGGAACGATTTGCATCCAGAGGTGGTGGGTGCTTTGTTTCTGGAGGTTTTTCAAGAAGAGATTGGACAGCCATTTGCCTGAGTGGTATAGTGTCGTGATGGCGAACCTATGCCATGCATGTAATTCTACCTCAATACCTATATCAATGATTTGATAATCAATTTCTAAAAATAATTAATTTAGCAATTAATTGATTTATTGTTTTAATTGATCAGTGTGATTTAGAGTGTTTAATGCAAACAGTGTGATTACTGATTAATATTAAAAAAATCAGGCTTTATGTAATTTAATTGATGAGTAAAATTAGTGATTTGGTGAGTTTAATTGAACAGTGTATTTAACAATTAGTGTAATTAATTAATTAGGCTGATTGTTGCTTAGCATAATTACTTGACTAGAAAGATTATTGTAATTGATTCATTGGTGTGATATTGGCTTTATTGATTACCCAAAATTGTTTTATTAAGCAATTTAATCAACGTAATATCTCAACAAACCCACCATGCCAGTAAAAAAATCCAAACCTAAAAAAAAAACAACTCACCAATGAACCACAAGACTCCTACACATGCTTTATATACTCTGTAACTCTAAAGGTTAATGAAAATTCCATCAAATGTTCTCTATGTGAAAAATACGCTCATCATGACTGCCTGGAATTACCCAAGCAAATGACTCAATTCCTAGAAACATCCAATTATGCATTTCCATTTTTCTGCCCACCATGCAAACCCAAACTGGTCAAACATATAGCCCTGTTTGAAAGACTTGACTCTATAGAAATGCGAATATCATCCCTTGATACCATAGTAGCATCCCTGGACACTTTAAATGAAAGATTCACTAACCTTGAAAGAATAAAAATAAGAAGACACAACACAAAAACCTGAACGTCCAATAGCTACAAACCAACAACTGCAACCTAATCCAACAGCTACAAACCAACAACTGCAACCTAATCCACAAAAAAACATAAATCCAACAAATAATGATATCCCAATCCTCGTCAGAGAAGCTGTCGAACACGAACAAAAGCGTCCTAACATCATCTTATTTGGTCTAGAGGACATCAAGAACAATGATGATATCACAATTGTCCGCAACATCATCAGTGACTATCAAGCATCAACAATCTCCCCTGATGAAATACTTGACATTTCTGCATTGGCCGATAGCTCAAAAAGAGACGACCCTGTGGCCCTACGCTTCTGCAGAGTCATTTGCAAAAATGAATTAAGCAAACGTAAATTCAGTTATGCTATAAATTCACTCACCCCAAACAACACCAACCATAAGAACCTCCAATCTCATCCTGACCTAACCTTACAGCAACGCGCCCACTCCCATATACTACACACAGAACTTAAAAATCATCTAGACAATGGACAGAAGAAGTGTACAATGATTACTGTGCAGACTGTATCAAAAGAAAATCACACAACCGACAACTTAGTATCTAAAACTTCTTCAACCAATCCACCATCACCCAAGACTAGGCACGCATGCCCCCAACTACCTCAATTCAAACTACAACTGGCCTTAAATGCAAGCTACTCAATGCAAGAAGCCTTGTAAATAAAATACCTGAATTTCTCCTCTTACTAATTACGGCTAAATTCGACATATTTGTGTGTGAAACATGGCTCAACGCATCTCTCCCTGACTCCCTGACCTCAGTAAGAGACTATCATGTCTACTGATCTGAACATGAAATCTGTAGAGGACGTGGTGTTGCTATCTTTTATAAAAAGTCCTTACATCTAAAAAACATCCAAGTTACCCAGGAGCTTGCTCTTCCTGATACCATTATCTGTGAACTGACCTTAAATATCACATTACAATTCTTACTATGTTACAGAGTCCCTGATTATGACATCGAACATGTAAACAAGCTAAATACACTACTAACATGGGCAGCATCCTGTCCACACGCTTTTATCTTTCTTGGTGACTTCAATCTACCTCATATTAACTGGACCCTAAACGAATGTACAACTGAACCCATATATGCAACCTTCTACAATGCTGGAACAAATCTGGGACTGGAACAACTAGTAACCAACAATACTAGTCTTAACAACTGCCTCGATCTCATCTTCTGCAATGGTTTGAATTCAATTTATGGAATACAAATTAAAGAACCCTTTTCCAACAGTGACCACAACATGATTGACTTTTGTCTCAACATACGTCCACACAAAAATCATCACAACGACAAAATCCCCAATTATAACTTCAAAAAAGGCAATTATGATCTTATAATCAATGATCTCTCTTCCCTTGATTAGCAATTTCTATTCACTGGATGCAATACTGTTGAAGACCATTACAAATCAAAAGAGCCATCAAACTATATGTACCAATAACAACTCCCAAAACAAAGGAAAAAAAGATTATCCATAACAATTAGGAAGCTTCAATCCAAAAAGAGATCACTTTGGCAAAAAAACAAATCTGGTCATGTTGCCAACTTCAAAAACCGATACAAAAATCTATGCCACCAGATAAAAACTGAATGTACTAATTATCACATTAAACAAGAGGAAAACCTTCTAAGCACAAATTCCACCTGTGCTTTCTACAATTTTGAAAACAACAAACTAACAGACTCAAGGTCCATCCCACCCCTAAAAGGACCTAATAGTAAAGACTGCAACAACGGCACCATCAAAGAAAACCTCTTTAACACATTCTTTGGCTCAGTATTTGTAAAAAGCAATGGATCAAGCCCAGTACTTCCTAGTCGAACCACAGACAACTACAATGATCTAATACATATCGATTTTACAGAAGACATTGTTGAAAAAGCGCTGCACAATCTAAAACCATCCCTATCTATTGGACCAAACGGAATATGTGCCTACTTCTTAAAAAAACTATCCACTGCCAGAGCCGAACCTCTAAGCATAATTGAAAAATCTTTCAGGACCAGCTCCTTGCCAAAACTATGATCACAAGCCACGGTCATCCCCGTCTTCAAAAAGAGAGACCCCAGCCTAGTTGAAAATTACAGACCAATCTCCTTATGCTGCTTCACCTGTAAAGTCATGGAATAAATTATTAACCAATCCATTATCCTCCACTTAGAAAAAAAAAACCTACTCTCCAATAAACAATTTGGTTTCAGAAAAAAACTATCCTGTAATCTGCAATTCTTACACTGCAAAAACATATGTTAATCTAATCCTACGTAGCTTCTTCTCTGGTAATATCACACTACTAACTAGAGCATACAAAACATTTGCTAGACCTATTCTTGAATACAGCATCAGTCTGGAACCCATATCATGTATCTGATATTAACACAATATAAAAAGTCCAGAAATATTTCGCAAGAAGAGTTCTCCACTCCTCTACTCTCTGTAGAATACCTTATGCTACCAGACTTGAAACTCTAGACCTAGAAAACCTAGAACTACGCCGCCTCTGGTCCGATCTAAGTATAGTATATAAAATCATACATTGCAATGTCCTACCTGTCAATGAATACTTCAGCTTCAACCATAACAACACAAGAGCACACAATAGATACAAACTCAAGGTTAACCGCACCAAACTTGATTGCAGGAAATATGACTTCAGCCACAGAGTGGTCAATGTCTGGAATCCTCTACCTGACTCTGTGGTTTCTTCCCCAAACCCCCCAAAAATTTAACCTTAGACTGTCTACTATTGACCTCACCCCTTTCCTAAGAGGCCTGTAGGGGGCGTGCATAAGCGCACCAATCGTGCCTACCGTCCCTGTCCTATTGTTTCTTTTAGTTTTCTTATAAGTATCTATCTCATGTTTTCAAAACTATATTTATTCTTATACCTGTATCTTGTAAGCGATTGACAAATCAAATCAAATGTAAAATGCAAAGTGGCAGGCAGAGACATCTCTCTCTGGGCATGCCAGCCATTGCCTGTTGCTCTTCTGGGTTCCAGCGCACAAATGCGCACGCAGAAGCACCGGAAACCAGAAAAGCAGCTCCCAGGAGCACATACACACTGCCGGCTGATCTTTGTCGCAGGCCATTTTGAGCATCCAGAAAAACCAAGGCGGCTTGTTTTTCCGGAGGGCTTCGTAAAATTCCAGTGCATTAACTACCATTCTTGTGTTGTTCCTTATCTGCCTTGTTGGCAAGAAACCGTTTTGGTCGGGGTGTATACTTTCATTTAGTAATTATTTCATCCTCTCTGCTAAATATTTCATAAATATTTTATAGTCAGCATTTAAGAGTGGAAATTGGCCTATCATTCTTAATTTGATTATTGTCCGTTCCTTCATTCGGGATCAAGGAGATGCATGCCTCCCTCCAAGATTCAGCTCGTTTTGCTTCCATCAGGACATCATTATGCGTTTCCAATAATAATGGTTCTATCAATTCACCCACAGTCTTATCAATTTCCCCCGGTAGACCATCTGGCCCAGGGGTTTTATTATTCTTTTTCTGTTGGATTGCGTCTTTCAGTTCAGATAATGTTATTTCCCCGTTTAACATTACCCTTTTCTCTTCCACTAATGGGGGCCTATTCTCCCCTTTCAAACAATGGCTTGTTTTATCCTTTACTATTTCTTCAACTGGTCTTAGAGCACGCAGGTGCGTTAGAAACCTGGAAACCAGGTGGCCAGCACGCATGCGCACCCCGAGGCTTCCAGTTACCGGCGCTCCCGTGTTGGGGAGAGCTACTCTTCCAGTTCCCAGCATGTGCACCCATTTTACCTTTTACCTTACTAAATTTGGCTAGGAACTCACAGAGTGTAATCTTAATTATTATACCTGCACCAGCTACAGATATGGGCAGAGTATTTACTCAAAAGCACAACGCCTAAGACATGCCGCTTATTTAAGCTAGCCAAAGCAATGGGAAATAGCCAGCAATGCTCCCATTGTCCTTAATTCGTCCTGAATTTCCTTTTCTGCCAAGGAAAAGCACTGAAGCTTTCATTTTGTCCCTGGATCGACCCCACTAACTTTCAAAACTCACTTCCCACAATATTCTTTTTATTTTTGGCCAGCAATACCTTTGATGCTATTTTGACATAAATTTAGGTAAAGCAGGCCTGTTTAACGGATTTATTTTTTTTTACGACGGGGCCATAAACCCCAGTTCATACAGTAGCTTTATCTCTAATGATATTTGTCCAATTAAGAGACCCAGAAAGGCGGCAACAAGGCTGCCTTGTGGATGCGTTTTAAGCAACGGTAGTGACGGGGAATTTAAAAGAGGAAGGCGAGACAGGATGGATTCCTAAATTGATTTGGGGATAAATCTGGAATTAGCTGCACCTTTGATTTAGAGGGTGGCCAGGCAAACGGGCTTGAATGGAGGCAGGACAGGAAAAAGGGCAGCCTGCCTTTAGAGCAGCTCTGGCAAGGGAAGACAGGACGCTGGTTCCCACACGAGGAAGTCCTTTCCTTCGCCTGAGCAGCCTTAAGAAGCGAAACATCCACCTTGCAAAGAGGGGGTCGATGCAGGGAAGGCAAAGCATGGGGGAATATTTATCCTTTTTTAAAAAAAAATGTGTTAAGAACATTTCGACAGCCAACCAACTCACTGAAGGTGACTAAAGACAGCTTACTATGAAGGAGGAGGAAGAAGAAGTGGAGGGCTATGGGGTCCTTGGTGCTCTTTGAGCTTGGTTGTTTTTCTTGCAGACATTTCATGACCCAACTAGGTAACATCATCACTGCTAGAATGGAATGGGGATTGTAAAGGGAGGAGGAGGAGGAGGAGGAGGAGGAGGAGGAGGAGGAGGAGGAGGAGGAGGAGGAGGAGGAGGAGGAGGAGGAGGAGGAGGAGGAGGAGGAGGAGGAAGACGGCTATGGGGTCCTTGGTGATCTCCAAGCTTCGTTGTTTTTCTTGCAGACATTTCATAACCCAACTAGGTAACATTATCACTGCTAGAATGGAATGGGGATTGTAGAGGGGAGGATGGGAGGAGGAGGAGGAGGAGGAGCAGAAGGAGGAGGAGGAGGAGGAGGAGGAGGAGGAGGAGGAGGAGGAGGAGGAGGAGGAGGAGGACACGGCTATGGGGTCCTTGGTGATCTCTAAGCTTCGTTTTCTTGCAGACATTTCATGACCCAGCTAGGTAACATCATCACTGCTAGAATGGAATGGGGATTGTAGAGGGGAGGATGGGAGGAGGAGGAGGAGGAGGAGGAGGAGGAGGAGGAGGAGGAGGAGGAGGAGGAGGAGGAGGAGGCGGCGGCGGCAGCTATAGGGTCCTTGGTGATTTCCAAGCTTTGTTGTTTTCTTGCAGCCATTTCATGACTCATCTAGGTAAGATCATCACTGTTAGAAGGGAGTGGAGATTGTGGAGGGAGGAAGAGGAGGAGGAAGAGAACAACTGTGTGGAATGGCGTTCCCTGAACTTGGTTGATTTCTTGTAGAAGTTTCTTTACCCAACTAAATAACATAATCGTCATCATCATCAGATGATGATGATGACACCATCTAGTTGGGTAATGAAACATGTACAGGAAAACCACCAAGCTCCAGCCCACCAGAGGCAGCACAATAAGCAGGTATAAATGCATACTTACTTACGTATTATTTACTTATTTGTAAAGTTTATCGGCCGCCTATCTGACCTCAAATTAACTCTGCGTGGCATTCAATCACATTCACTTAACAAGCGATTCCTTTAACAACTGTGACAAAACAAGGGTCATACAAGGGGGAAAGACTCCCTTAACCACTGCCTCACTTAGCAACAAAAATGAGGCACTGGGTTGTGGTCGTAAGTAATCCTTCTCTTCCATAAGCTGGACATAACTAACTCCCTCAACTATTCACATTGTACAATTTAGTCTCCAGAATCCTAATTAGATAATAATAATAAGAGAATAACAAAGTTGGAAGGGGCCTTATAGGTCATCTAGTCCAACCCCCTGCCCAAGCAGGAGACCCTACACCATTTCTGACAGATGGGAGTCCAGTCTCTTCTTGAAAGACTCCAGGGATGAAGCTCCCACAACTTCTGAGGGCAACTTCTGTTCCACGGGTTGATTGTTTTCCCTGTCAGAAAGTTTGTCCTTATTTCCAGGTTGAATCTCTCCTCGATCGGTTTCCATCCATTGTTCCTTGTCTGGCCTTCAGGTGCTTTGGAGAATAACTTGACCCCCTCCCCTCTCTGTGGCAGCCCCTCAAATATGGGAAAAAATACTGGAGAAGGGACGTGTCCAGGTATCTACCATCAAGAATGAAGCCTGCAGGAAATCTTTATGTTTCAAAGAAACACCGTCAAAAGCCGTACATCAGAGAACACATAAAACACACAACGGCTAAAGATTTTGTAAATGTACATCAAATAAGCTTTTACATCGTTTTTTTTTTTTTTTTGCATTCGGCTCTCCTACAGATCATTTGCCACCCAATAATGGATTGACAAGCAGGTTCCTGCGGCCGTATTAAAAGAGATCTTGTGAACAGAAATAATGGATCAATTAAGCCATCGATTTGCAGCTCGCCTAGTCAACCTCCGAGGCTCAAAGAACTGCAACGATTCTGTCAGTTTAGAGAGCCAATATTGAACTCTTGCGTTTAAAAGAAACGTCAATTTATTAAGGGTTGTGGGTTTTTTTCTTCCCTCCTTCTTCTTCGGTACACCAGAGATTATATCTTCAGCGCTGGTTGGAGACTGCATTAAATAGAGGGACGGAATCAAGATCACGTGAAGTGTTAAATACCACATTATAAAGCCTTGGAAAGGCCACACTTGGAATACTGCATCCGTGATGATCCAGGGAGTGACACAAAAATAACAAGGTCACAAAAGTAGAATAAATTCCCTTTAATGCCTCCAATTTGGCCCCAATGTCTGATTATCCTCGGCTAGATAACAAACTCTTCAAAAAACAGTCTACGAAGGGAGTAAAGGCAGTCCAAACCCAAAGTAAAGATAATTAGAAATTTAAAAAACCAACACAAACCACACTGAAGTAATTAACCACAGAGGCCAGGAAGATAAATTGCAGGATAATGGAAGGATAATGCAGCACCCACAGTTGGGAGGACGCCAAAACCCAGATAAGCCTTGACCAAAATAATGCATGCTTTGCTTCCAGCAACTTTGCCATACGCAAAATTTGCCCTTTTAAACCGTCTTCCCAGCTGCAGCTCATGAAGGGGATCAAGGCCCCTTCTTTCCCCATAAACCACGTTGCTCCTTTCTCCGTTCCTCCCTGCGTGCCCTAGGGGGAAGAGGGGATGGCCCTGGGTCTTCTTCTGAATGCCCCGCCAGACTGTGCCCTTCCCTCGTTTCCTCCACAGCCAATCGCCCCCTCAGAATCAGACTCCAACAAGGGCATGACAGCATCCAGTTTGGGTTGCCATAAAAAATAATAATAAAAAAAGATGTTGAGATGCTAAAAAGAGAGCAACCGAGATGGTTAGGGGCAGAGGTGGGCTTCAAAAATTTTAGCAAAGGGTGCTCTACCCGTTTGCTGGGTGGGCGTGGCCATGTTGGGTGTGACCTAGTCAGCCTCCTGCACCATGGCCGGGGGAGGCGTTTTTGCGAAAACAGCCTCTGGGAGGGCGAAAACAGCCTCTCCAGGCTCCGGAAGCTCCCTGGAGGCCGGAAATGGGCCAGTTTCCAGCCTTTCCAAATGTCCAGGTTACCCACTTTTTGGGGCCTCCCTGAGCTCACATGCTCACCTGCATCCAAAATGGGCCACGTGGGGACTCCTGGGGGGGGAGGGCCAGCCAGGAGTGAGATTTGAGGGTTCTCTGAATTGCACAGAATCTTATCTAGGGGCTCTCCGGAGCCCCTGCGAATCCCCCAGCAGCCCAGGCCTGATTAGGGGACTGGAGGCTAAAACATACGATGAACGGTTGCAGGAATTGGGTTCTGTCCAGTCTAGTGAAAAGAAGGCCTCGGGATGACAGGATAGTAGCATTCAGGTATTTGAGGGGCTGCCCCAAAGAAAAGGGAGGGTTGACTTATTCTCCAAAGCCCCTTAAAGGCAGGACAAGAAGCAAAGGATAGAAACTAACCAAAGAGAGAAGCAACCTAGAACTAAGGAGGAATTTCCTGGCGTGACAGGTAATCGGTGGAACGGCCTGCTTTCAAAAGTTAAGGGTATTAGTAGATCAGGTTCTTGGGCGTAGGTTACATGGAATAAATTCTATTCTCCAAGCCATCAGAAAACAAGGCAAGAAGCAAAGGATGGAAACTAACCAAGAAGAGAAGCAACCTAGAATTAAGGAGAAATTTCCTGATAATTACAACAATTAACCAGAGGAACCGCTTGTCACCAGAAGCTGTGGGTGCTCCATCACTGGAGATTTTTAAGAAGAGATTGGACAGCCATTTTTCTGAAATGGTAGAGGGTTTCTTGTCTGAGCAAGGGGTTCAACTAGAAGACCTCTAAGGCCCCTTCCAACTCTGTCGTTCTGTATTTTTTTTTCCAAGTTGCAACGAAGTACTTAGTCAGGTTTTTGCCCGCTGCTTTTTAGAGAAAAGTTGGAATTCTCAACCTCACGTTTCACCAACAACACTTATCAAAATGTGCTTTTTATAAAGGGATTATTTTGCATTATGGAAACACATGCTCGAGGACTTTTAGTTTAAGCGATATTCCTGCCAGACCAGCATATGGCAAAATTCAAAAATGCCTTTTTTTTTTAAGTTCAGGAACACAAGGCTGCCAAAAATTTAAATGAAAATAAATGATTAAAAGAAATTGGAGTTGCCAATAATCTATCACCTAATCGTTAAGTCTAACAGCTAGTGTTAGATGTATTGTATTTTTAATCCACCCAATTGCTTAGAGATTTTATACGGTCGGAAAAGCCCATTTTTTTTTATTCTTATTATTACAATTTGCTCTAGTGTGACCATGGGAAAGATGACAGTTAAAGAAAACCCAAGCCAAAATGAAAATCAGTTTAAAATGTATTAAAGTACGCGGCAAATGGCATCAAACCTTTAGAAAAGCAGTGAAAATCTGCTACGAAATAAACCATTCTAACATACGGAAAATTATCGAGGCATACTAAGTGGAAAATAAAAATACAGACTATTTCTGACTTGAGCAACCTTCCCCCAGTACATAAATCTTAGCAGTTTCCAGATGACGTGAACAAAACCTAAAACTTTTATAGAATCATCTAAACCAGTGGTCGCCAACCAATGGGCCGGGGACCACTGGTGGCCCGCGAGAAAATTTTGTTGGTCCGCAGAGAAATGTCCCCCCCAAAGCAATTAATCCAGGCTGCGTGGGAACACAAGGCTGCGCCACCCACACGGCCCACGGGAACACAAGGATTGCGTCGCTTGCATTGCGAACACCACGAGGTAGTGAGGGGAGGCGGGAAAGGGCGGAGGGGGGGAATTTATCCCACTCACCCCACGGGCCTGGCCTGCCCACCGGGCTGCTTCTTTCCGCTTCTTTCTTCTTCTGCTTTTGGCTGCACGCAAGGAAAGCAGCCAAAGTCTTTCTTTCTCTCCCCCAAACTCTGCCAGAAATGAGTCTTTGGGGCCTCCTTCTCCAAGAGGCTGCGCCGGCACGACAAGTCTCACAAAGACTCATTTCTGGCGGAGTTTGGGGGAGAGGAGAAAGAAAGATTTCTGCTGCTTTCTTTTGCTGCTTTCCTTGAGTGCAGCCAAAAGCAGAAGAACAAAGAAGTGGAAAGGTGGCGGCCAGGTGAGGCGCGTGGGGCAAGATCCCGCTCTCTGCCCTTCCCGCCCCCTCTACCTCGTGTTGTTCGCAATTCGACGCAAGCCTTGTGTTCCCACGCAGCCTGGATTCATTGCTTTGTGGGGCGGGGGGGAACATTTCTCTGCGGACCACCAAACTTTTCTTGCAGACCACCAGTGGTCCCCGGCCTACTGGTTGGCGACCACTGCTCTAGAGACTCTCCGTAGGATGGAAAGCTTCCTCACTTGGTTTGCAGGAAGGGAAATATTGGGACCTTTCAAACCAAGGATTGAAATTTGGACATTTTTTTTTTACTGAATCCCAGAATTCCGAGAGAGACAGAATGTACCGAACGTATCAAAAAACACACCACTAAAATGTCTTTTTTTTTTAAATAAAAAATAAAAATTTCCCTTTTGCACTTCGGGGGAGACTTGGGGAAGGCAAAGCCGCTCTGAGTTGTATATTAAAGCGCCAACATCTGTCCCGGCGCTGCCGTCGGAAGGAAGCCCATTAGCATAAAATTTAACGATGTCAAATAAGTGGATATGAAATAGGAACTGCGCGAAGGCACTCTTTCCAAAGCCGCTCTGATGGAAACGTCGTGGTTTGGAAATGCAAATGAAAACCATTATGCTCAATAATTATAGGAAAATATGAACAGTTCAGCATGTTTTTTTTCCCAGCCCTGATGGCGGTTAATGGGATGTACGCTTATGTAAATAACTACTATTAAAGCTAATGCTGTGAGAGAGAGAGAGAGAGAGAGAGAGAAAGGGAAAAATAACACCTAATAAATTCACACTAAAGCAACTGATTTAGTACGCTTTTAAAAAGCCCAGCAGCCCTTGGTTACGAGGAAAAGAGCCCCTTCTTCTTATGTTCAGAGCTCTTCAGCTGTTACAAAGTCACTGCAACTCCGTCCATTATTTGACATTAACGAAAATGGGACACCTAGACAAATATCGTTGGGTGGGGGGCGGGGGGCTGTTTTGGGTCTCAGCTGTTCTCCTTGAACACAAAATATAGAAGGTGTGATGACCCAAAGGGGCGTGGCACAAAAGCAACAAAGTCACAAAAGTAGGTAACGTCCCTTTTAATACCTCCAACTTGGCCCCCAATGTCCAGTTATCATCGGCTGGAGGAAAAAAAAAAACTCTCCCAAGAACAGTTTTTAAAGGGAGAAAATTCAGTCCGAAC
Source organism: Pseudonaja textilis (assembly GCF_049901715.1). Taxonomy (NCBI): domain Eukaryota; kingdom Metazoa; phylum Chordata; class Lepidosauria; order Squamata; family Elapidae; genus Pseudonaja; species Pseudonaja textilis. Next base: position 254,282,574 of record NC_141991.1, read on the forward strand.
CAAAAGTACACCTAAATTATAAATAAGAACCAACATTAAACCACGCTGCAGCGATTAACTGGACAGAACAGGATAAGGAATTGCAGACTTCAAAAGATAACGAAACACACAGAGTTGGGAGGACGCCGGAACCCAGATAAGACTTGACAAACAAAGATAATTCACGCTTTGCTTCCAGCAAGGTGCTGTGAGCAAACACCCTTTTAAAATCCTGTTTTCCCAGCTGCAGCTAATGAAGGGAATCAGGGCCCTTTTTTTCCCCATAACCCATGTTGCTCCCTTCTCCATTCCTCCCTGCATGCCCTAGGATGAAGAGGGGGTGGGCCTGGGTCTTCCTCTGAACTCTTCCTCTGAACTCTGAAGGGCTGGACTGTGCCCTTCCCCAGTTCCCTCCACAGCCACCGGAGCCACGCTCCCACTCCCTGTCAGCTGTTCGACCTCCCCCTCAGAATCAGATTCCAACAGGGGCATGGCAGAAGGATAACTGGCATGTGGGCTTTGAAGAGAACTTCTCAGCCACACGATTTTTATGGCTACTGCCAGCCTTTCCTACATTGGAGACACAGGGGTGTTTTTTTTTCTAGAAAAGCGTTCCATTTTGGGGGTCCTGAAGGCTTTTTTGCAGACCTTTCATTACACAACTAGGTAACATCATCAGTGTTAGAAGGGAGCAGGGATAGTAGAGAGGAGGAGGAGGGGGAGGGGGGGGAGGAGGACGAGAACAATGACTGTAGGGTCCTTTGTGCTCTCTGAGTTTTGTGGCTTTCTTTCAGATGTTTCATGACCCAGCTAGGTAACATTATGAGTTATAAGAGCCTCTGTGGCGCAGTGGTTAGAGTGCAATACTGCAAGCTACCTCTGCAGCCAGCTGCCTACAGCAGGGGTGTCCAACCTTGGCAACTTTAAGACTTGTGGACTTCAACTCCCAGAATTCAACTCCCAAAGCTGGCTGAGGAATTCTGGGAGTTGAAGTCCACAAGTCTTAAAGTTGCCAAGGTTGGACACCCCTGGCCTACAGTTTGGCAATTCAAATCCCCCCAGGCTCAAGGTCGATTCAGCCTTCCATTCTTCCGAGGTGGGTAAAATGAGGACCCAAAATTGTTGGGGGCAACATGCTGACTCTGTAAAGCGCTTAGAGGTGGCTGTAAAGCACTATAAAGCGGTATATAAGTCTAAGTGCTATTGCTATTATCCGTGCTAGAAGGTGTGGCATTGAAGAGGAGGAGGAATGTGAGTCCTTGTGTGGAGTCATTATACAAGTGAAGGCCATTTTGAGGTTAAAAACAGGAAGACAAAAATTTGCTGCGGATTAATAAGAAAGCCATTCATTTTAGCCTGCAAATCTAAAATAATTACAAGCCAGAGTATGGCAAATGGATTTCGCCGAAGCCATTAGGACATCAGGAAAATCCTTTAAAGGAGAACAGTAATTTAAAAGACAAAAAACTGAGTAATGAAATCTTCGGAACAACAATTATGAGGAGATTGATTTGTCGAAAGCACGGTCCATCATGCGAGAGAAATGTTTTCAAAAGTAAGGAAAACAGTCCGGGAATCCCGCAACGCTTACTCAAGAGCTGCTCTGACCTGTTCCCTGCTGCCATGAAGGGAGAGAGAGCAGGAAATCCATTTAGGCAGGAGCATTAAATACAGGCAGTCCTCGACTTACCACAGTTCATTTAGTGACCATTTGAAGCTACGACGTCACTGAGGGAAAAAAAATGACTTACAGCTGTTTTTCACGCCAATCACCGTTGCGTCAACCCCAGGTTTGCGTCCTCAAAATTCAGGCACTAGCCAACTGGTTCACCTTTATGACGGTCACGGTGGCCCAGAGTGACGCGATCCCCTTTTGCGAACTTCTGACAAGCAAAGTCAAAGGGGAAGCCAGTTTCCCTTAACAACCAGGTGACTAACTTAACCACTGCGGTGATTCACTTAACCACTGAGACAAGAAAGTTTCGTACAATGGGGCCATGCGTGCGCCTCACAGCTGATTTTCGACCAGTTTGAGGCCTTTTTTGGCTTCCCAGAGGCTTGAGGAAGGCTTCTGCAGGCTTTGCAGGCTGAAAACTAGGCCTGTTTCATCACTTCCTCTTTTTCCAAAAATACCGGAAGTGACTAAACGGGCCTAGTTTTTTGGCTTGCAAAGCCTGCAGAAGCCTTCCTCAAGTCTCTGGGAGGCTGAAAAAGGCCTCAAACAGGCCAAAAATCAGGTGTGAGGTACAGTGCTTGTATGGGGGGGGGGGAGATTTTGCACGCATGTGTAGGGGATGTGGGGGAGCTCATTGCCTTCTGGGTGGTGGCACGCGAGCACGAGCGTGCAAGCACGTGCACAATTTTTGGCACAGGAGCCCAAAAACAAGCTTAATAAAAGAAGTACCAATAAGAGCACTCCCACCAACAGTTACAGGGCAACCCACTTGTCAATAAACAGAGCAAACCCCACTCCCTTTAGCACTGATGATGTTACCTAGGTGGGCAAAAAAAGTCTTTAAGAAAACAGTCAAGCTCAGAGCACCAAGGATCCTCATTTCCACCTCAAGCTACAAATATTTCATCCAAACCACTTATATATACAGTAAATAGAGATCAAACCCCACACTCGCTAGCATTGATGATGTTCCCTAGTTGGGTCATGAAACGTCTGCGAGAGAACCACCAAGCTCAGAGAGCCTCGGGGAACCCAGAGTTACAAATATTATCTTCTATCGAACTGCAGATATACCTTAGAGGAAATAACAACCGTCATCAGAATCACCAAGTCAAGAGTTCCATTCTCTCCCTCTGGCAAATGTATAGGCCAAGATGTCAACATGGGGGGCAAATACTTTAGCCCTAGGAAAAAAGGCTCATCAACGACTGTATTTTTTAAAGACTTTTAAGATCACAGCAACTGCCAGAGAGTCTGTTGGTTGCCTTTTATCGAAGCTCTATAGAGAACATTTTATCTTATTGCCTCTGTGTGTGGTTTAGGAGTTGTACAGAGGCGGAGAAAAGGGCACTCCAAAGAGTGATAAAAAGGGCACAAAAGATCAGCGGATGTCCTCTTCCCTCATTGGAGGATTTGTATAACATGGGGTGTAGAAGGAAGATACAAAAGATCTTGAGAGACCCTTCCCATCCAGGCCACTCGTTGTTTGAGATCCTACCATCAGGAAGACGATATATAGAGTGCTGAAAGCCAGGACAAGTAGATTTAAACATAGCTTTTACCCAAGTGCTGTGATCAGGTTAAATGCAGAGTTATGAATCTGGTGGTCTTAACAGATATATATATCCTGGTTGTACAGTTTTTTAACTGTTATTTGTTTTAATTTGTTTTATATTGTTATTTGTATATGTCTTTTGGTGTTGTTCAATTGTATGTTGTGGAAGAGCACCTTATTTCGTTGTTCTCAGGGTTCTGAGTACAATGACAATAAATCTATCTATCTATCTATCTATCTATCTATCTATCTATCTATCTATCTATCTATCTATCTATCATCTATCTATCTATCTATCTATCTATCTATCTATGTCCTGCTGTGGGTGCACTTCAAAAGGAATTCAACAGGGTTTACCAGAAGGACCACCAATCAGGCAATAGTTCTCAGGGATCAGGAGAAGGAGCTGCCCTTTGCCTAAAACAGAGGTGGAAAAATATCACCCCACAACGGAAGGATGGATGGAGAATTTTGGGGAACGGGAGCATCCGAGGAACAAAGGCAACCCCTGAAGCTTGGAGATGTTGATAGGACCCATCCAATCAAGCTCTTCAAACCTGGCCACTAAAGCAGATCCTGGCCTGCTTATATTTAGTGACACAGCCCTCGGCATGCCACAGGAAGATCCAGTGGGACACACACACACACACACACACAGAGAGAGAGAGAGAGAGAGAGAGAGAGAGAGAGAGAGAGAGAGAGAGAGAGAGAGAGAGAGACAGACACCAAGCGGATGGAAGTTATGGACTCCTAACCAGGGCTTTGGGTAATCTTCAGTTCTGCCTAAATAGCAGTAACTGTGAGAGGGATCTTGGAGTCATAGTGGACAACCACTTAAATATGAGCCAGCCATGTGCAGCAGCAGCCAAAAAAAAAGCCAACATAGTTCTAGGCTGCATTAACAGAGGGATAGAATCGAGATCACGTGAAATGATAATACCGGCTTTATAAGGCTCTGGTAAAGCCGCACTTGGAATACTGCATCCAGTTTTGGTCGCCGTGATGTAAACAAGATGTTGAGAACTCTAAAAAAGAGTGCAGAGAAGAGGAAGAAAGAGGATTAGGGGACTGGAGGCTAGAACATAGGAAGAACGGTTGTAGGAATGGGGTCTAGATTAAGGAAAAGAAGAAGTAGGAGAGAACCGATAGCAACCTTTCAGTGTTTGGGGGATTGCCACAAAGAAGGGAGGGTCGACCTCTTCTCCAAAGCACCTGAAGGCAGGAGAAGAAGCAACGGGTGGAAACTCATCAAGGACAGAAGCAACCTGGAACTAAGGAGAAATTTCCTGACAGTAAGGACAATTAACTTGCCTCCAGAAAGATGGATGGATGGATAGATGGACTGATATAGATTGATAAAGAAGAGAGAGAGAGAGTATTTGTAGCTTGGGTTAATGAATGGATGGATGGACGGACGGATGGATGGATGGACGGATGGATGGATTAGATAAGACAGACAGACCGATATCAAGAGAATATTTGTATCTTAGGATTGAACTGTGGGATCCTTGGTGCTGTCTGAGATTGGTAGTTTTCTTACAGACATTTCATGACCCAACTAGGTAACTTCATCATTGTAAGAAGAATTTACTTGGTGAGAGGAGGAGGAGGAGGAGGAGGAGGAGGAGGAGGAGGACGACTGGTGCTCTGTGAGCTTTTCTTACAGATGTGTCATTATCCAACCAGATAACATCATCAGTGCTAGAATTTACTCTCTTGTTTATATACAAGTGTTGATGGGAATATTCTTAGTGGTTCCTAGATTCGGCTATTATTATTATTTTTTTACTGTTTTGATTGTTTGTCTGAGTTGATAGTTCCTAATTTCAAGGATTGTTTACTGCTTGAAGGAAGACCAAGACAGACCAGGCCACCTCCACGATAGTCTAAAACCCTTGGCATGCCTTGCCCTGCTAGATTAAAAAAAAAAGAAAATCTACTTGTTTTTAAAAAAGCATTTAATACCCAGCCATTTTCCTGGGGTGACCTTTAGCAATACGTTTCCCCAGCTACGGATTTTCTCTCCTGTTTTATGTTTAAGGGATCGATCGTTGCGCTTTGTGGTTATTTTACGATTTTGTACCCTACCGCGAATCTTGGGAGAGGGCGGCATTAAAAAAAAATATGGAATGAGTTAATAAATAAAAGGAACAATCTAGATGGCAAACCATTGTTAAAAAGAATCGTACTTCACCAGAACTATGCTGGGCTGCCCCACACTTCTGTTTTCCCAACCTTAGAATATCTGAAGAACAAAATGGGACATTGCCAGGGGGAAATAATGGAACTCTTTTATTTAGTTTTAGGGTGTTTTTTTTCCCAATAGTTTTTGGATCATAGGAAATAAGCCGTTCCTTTGTTAATAAAAGTCTCGGGAATTTAAACTTTAAGCCTCAGGGAGATCTTGAAATACCTGTGGATGAGGATGCCTCTAAATTTTGGTTCTGCTTGCTGCAAGATGCACAAAAGGTATATTTTTATTTTTTGGTAATTATTATTACTCCAAGAGCCAATTTGATGTAGTGGTGAAACTGCTGGCCTATAAACTAGGAGACTGTGAATTCTAGTCCTATCTAACTCCCACCTCAATCTCAAGACGAGAGCCAGTTTGGGGTAGTGGTTTCAGGCACCATGCTGAAAACGAGGGGACTGTGAGTTCTAGTCCCACTTTAGGCACAAAAGCCAGCTGGGTGACTTTGGGCCAATCAACAGGAGACTGTGAGTTCTAGTCCCGCCTTAGGCATGAAAGCCACCTGGGTGACTTTGGGCCAATCACCAGAAGAGTGAGAGTTCTAGTCCCGCCTTAGGCACAAAAGCCAGCTGGGTGACTTTGGGCCAATCACCAGGAGACTGAGTTCTAGTCCCGCCTTAGGCATGAAAGCCACCTGGGTGACTTTGGGCCAATCACCAGAAGAGTGAGAGTTCTAGTCCCGCCTTAGGCACAAAAGCCAGCTGGGTGACTTTGGGCCAATCACCAGGAGAGTGAGAGTTCTAGTCCCGCCTTAGGCATGAAAGCCACCTGGGTGACTTTGGGCCAATCACCAGGAGAGTGAGAGTTCTAGTCCCGCCTTAAGCACACAAGCCAGCTGGGTGACTTTGGGCCAATCACCAGGAGACTGTGAGTTCTAGTCCCTCCTTAGGCACGAAAGCCATGTGGGTAACTTTAGGCCAATCACCAGGCAACGGTGAGTTCTAGTCCCGCCTTAGGCACAAAAGCCAACTGGGTGACTTTGGGCCAATCATCAGGAGACTGTGAGTTCTAGTCCCGGCCTTACGCATGAAAGCCATGTGGGTAACTTTAGGCCAATCACCAGGCAACGGTGAGTTCTAGTCCCGTCTTAGGAACAAAAGCCACCTGGGTGACTTTGAGCCAATCACCAGGAGACTGTGAGTTCTAGTCCCGCCTTAGGCATGAAAGCCATGTGGGTAACTTTAGGCCAATCACCAGGCAAAGGTGAGTTCTAGTCCCGCCTTAGGAAAAATAGGTGGAGGAAGGAGTATTAGACATGTTCCCTGCCTTGAGTTACTTATGGAGTAATAAAGGCAGGGAAAAAATCTAATTAAATAAAAAGAATAAATGATATTTTTCCCAGAGAGTAAGGCAAGCGAAACAATTTCCAAAGGAGGCAGATACTGGAGTTTGGGGCAGGAGTGTCTATCATGAGAAGCTGTGGATACCCTTGGTTAAGTTCTTCAATGCAGGCCACAATAGCGTAATAAACAGATCAAAATGTGCAAACTTATTAAAAAGTCAGTGAATATTTATCTGCTCACCCCCTAATGGCAACATCAGTTAAGTAATCTTTGCATTTAATGAACTTGTTAACTGTGGAAGACTCAATTGCTGGCCGTTGGGTTAATCGGGCATGCCTTGAAAATTGGCTGAACTCTTAAACATCAAGGAAACCCGGCATTAAAGTCACGCCGAGTATTTAAAATGCATCAAAATCCAGAGATGTGTTTGAAAAACTATTTTTTTTCCCCCTCCTTCGGGGGAAATTTGTGGCCTGAGACTGTCCCTTGGAACATCAGAGCGCTTTGGAGAACAAAAATTGAACTGTTGGGACGGAGGCTGTGGATAGCAGGATTAGTGGGGCACATTTATAGGATGGCTCCTAGCCCTGAATGTTGGCTGTGGTGGATTAAACCTCAAAGGGCTCCCTGTAGAGGCGTCTGGTGTCCATCTTGAAGAGCCTCCTCTACACTGCGGTGTAGCCCCCGTCTTGCTGTCTTGGCTACCCTGCCCCCTATTAGCTCTGTAGACCAGGCTGTGACAGGATAACAGAGGTGGAAGGGACCTCGGAGATCTTCTAGTCCAACCCCCTGCTCAACAAGCAAGAGACCCTATACCCGTGATGGCGAACCTGTAGCACACATGCCACAAGTGGCATGCAGAGCCATTTGTGTTGGCACGCAAGCCGCAGGCAAACTTACCTCATTGCGCATCTAGGCGCCTCACAGCTGATTTTCGGTGGGTTTGAGGCCTTTTAGGCCTCCCAAAGGCTTGAGGAAGAAGGCTTCTGCAGGCTTTGCAGGCTGAAAACTAGGCCCGTTACATCACTTCCTGTTTTTGGAAATACCGGAAGTGACGAAATGGGGCTAGTTTTCGGCCTGCAAAGCCTGCAGAAGCCTTCTTCCTCAAGCCTTTGGGAGGCCTAAAAGGCCTCAAACCCACCAAAAATCAGCTGTGAGGTACAGTGCAGGTAAGGGGGTGTGCGGGGGAATTGCATAGGGGCTGGGGGCGTCCATTGCCTTCTAGGTGCTGGCACGCGGCGTGAGAGTGTTCAAGCGCGCACACAATTTTTGGCACAGGAGCCCAAAAAAGTTAGCCACTATGGCCATATACTATTTCAGACACGTGGCTGTCCAATCTCTTTTTAAAAACCTCCAGGGGTGGAGTACCCACAACTTCTGGAGGCAACTTCCACTCCAGCGGTTAATTGTCCTCACTGTTGGGAAGTTTCTCCTGAATTCCAGGTTGCCTCTCTCCTGGATTAGTTTCCATCCATTGCACCCTCTGTAATCTAGTTTGTCCCTTTATGGGATCTTTATGGAACTTAGACCATCCCAGACACGTGGCTGTCCAGTCTCTTCTTGAAAACCTTCAGTGTTGGAGAACCTTCAACATCTAACCTACCCATCCATCCATCCACCCAAGCTGTATTTAATACTTCAATCTAGGAACCACCAAGACCAATCCCATCAAGACTGTTTCCTAGTACGATTTGATTGCTTATTGTATCCTATGACTATCATTAAGTGTTGTACCTGATGATTCTTGACTCTTGATGAATGTTATCTATTCTTTTATGGACACTGAGAGCATTTGCACCAAGACAAATTCCTTGTGTGCCCAATCACACTGGGCCAATAAAAGAATTCTATTATTCTATTATCTGTTATTATCAACACTGAAAGGGTAAGTCACTACAGGTCATCCTTGGCTTACAACAGTTCATTGAGTTGACCATCCAAAGTTACAACAGCACTGAAAATAGCGAGAGCCGTTTTTCACAGTTGTGGCCTTTGCGGCATCCCCATGACCGTCTGATAAAAATTCAGATGATCGGTAGCTGGTTCGTATTTATGACCATTGCAGTGTCCCCGGAGGTCACGTGATCCCCTTTTGTGACCTTCTGACAAGCAAAGACCGATTCACTTAACAACTGAGTGACTAACTTATTGATTTGCAGTGACTCTCCTGACAATTGCGGCAAGAAAAGTTGTAAAATGTAAAAAAAATCACTTAACAAACGCCTCACAGAAAATTTGAGCTCAACTGCAGACATACGTTGAGGACTACCCATAGTATGCGAACCCAAACTCTCTTCTAGCACTGACGATGTTACCTAGTTGGATCAAGAAACGTCTGCAACAAAGCCACCAAGCTCAGAGAGCACCAAGGACCCCACAGTCCTCCTCCTCTTTCTCCCGTCTCCTTCCCCCACGTTCCTCCTCCTCCTCTCCCTTCTAGCACTGATGATGTTACCTAGTTGGGTCATGAAACGTCTGCAAGAAAGCCACCCAGCTCAGAGAGCACCAAGGACTGCACGTTTCAACCCTGAGCTACAAATATTCTCTTCTGTTTTGAGAGGTCTCCAAAAGCAAAAGCGTTAAGTAACCATGAAACAAATTGTGGAAACCTGCTCCTCCTTCCAAAATAGTAACACAGAGGACGATCAAGGAGTTTGAGAATTCCAACCATGCGGGATCATGAAAATAAGTGTCCTATTTTTGATTTGAACCTGTCCCCGACGGTATTTTCCTACATCCCAACAGAGACCCAAATACCTACCCCTCCTTTTATCCCCAGAAAAGGCTAAGCGTTTTTATTCCATTTTTTTAAAGAAGTCGCTGATACCGTTTCTTCGGCTACGGAAGAGACTCCAAACACTTCGACATTAAGCAATCGGAGGAAAGAACAAGATCTTGAAGCGTTCATGCAAGAAGAGTAACAGAGTCTGTCGTTAAATTTATATTGTTCTAAATTACGTCCTTGTTCTACGTGTATCAACTTTCTGACCCTTTTTATGTGGTGTAAAATTGCAGGTATATTAACCTGCTGCCATTTTTGCTAAACTCCTCCGGAAAGTAGCAGGAATGCTCCGACAATCTGTCCTCACAGCAAGGTGGGAAAAAAAAAAAAACTCAGCTGATGGGGAGATATTTCTGTCTCAAGAGCTCGGCCAAATTTAGGATCGTTAATGGAAAGTTGTCGAGGTTAAAAACGTGCCAAAAGATGAGATGATCCCCTGGAATGTACATCCCGACTCTTTGACCCAGAGATAAAACTCCCAAACTTAGAAAGCTCTGCCTTGGCCGACGACATGACTGGTTCCAAAAGGTTGCAAAGAAAGGTTTTTAAATAAAATTCAACGGTCAGGGCACAGCCAATCAAGAGCCGGGATGGCGTTCAAAAGTGCTGCAAATTTATTCCATGCAACCTACGCACGAGAATCTGACCGACTAACACCCATAACTTTCGAAAGCAAGCCCTTGCACAGATTTAATTGTCCTCACGGTCAGGAAATTCCTCCTTAGTTCTAGGTTGCTTCTCTCCTCAGTTAAGTTTCCATGCTTGGCTTCTTGTCCTGCCTTGAGGGGCTTCAAAGAATAGCTTGACTCCCTCTTCTTTGGGACAGCCCCTCAAATACTGGAATGCTGCCATCATGTCACCCCCAGTCCTTCTTTTCATTAGACCAGACGTACCAATTCCAGCCACCGTTCTTCGTGTGTCTATGGAGGTTCTCAGTCATCCAGGTCATGATTGTTCCGAAGTTTTTTTCCCCCCACTGGACTTTCTGGTTTTTCCTTGAAGGGGTTTCGCTTCTCATCCCAGAAGCTTCTTCAGCTCTGAGTGGATGGTGGGGAATGGAAGGATTTATATTCCTTGCAGACAGCTGGTCATTCGAATCCTTCCAGAGGATCGTTGAGGGCACTTGGGGGTTTGTCCGTGTCCTCAGGGTGACCTGAGTAGTGCCAAACAGGTGTGGAGCCTGCTGAAAGGACAGTGTTGTCGACTGGAGATAGATGATGATGATGTATCCCTCGCTCTCCATTGACCCCCTCTTTCAAACCAAAGGTCCTCTCTGTCCAAAATGTGGACTTTGCTGTCTTTAAACGAGTGGCCTTCTTCCTCTTAAATTCTTCTTCATACGTCTACAAGGAGTATAAATCCTTCTCTTCCCCAACAACCAGTCAGAGCTGAAGAAGCTTCTTGGACGAGAAGTGAAACGTCTTCAGAGAAAAAAAGGAGAAAGTCAAGTTGCCTCTTGAAAAAAGCACCGTTGGGACAACCATGACCTAGATGACGGAGAATCCGCACAGATTTTTAGCCGTGCACTTTGGGATGAACTCCCTTGAATGGTGTGGGAGTAGGAATGGATTTCCCCCAAAATGGCAGACTACAGGAACCATTTGCACCACTCAGGTGACCCCGAGGACACAGATTAAAAACCTCCAAGCGGCCTCAACGAATCTCTAAAAAGACTGCAAATGACCAGCTCTCTCTAAGGAATATAAAATCCATTCCCCCACCATCCGGGCAGAGCTGGAGAAGCTTCTCAGATGAGAAGAGAAACACCTTCAAAGAAAAAAGGAGAAAGTTTCTTGAAAAAACAACTTTGGGACAACCCTGATCTGGGTTGGATGATGGAGAATCTGCATAGACGTTCTTCATGTTCCACGTACAAATACCTAACAGCCGACCCGCATTTGCTAACGCTCAGTGGCCCTCTGGCCATTCAAATATTCCCAATTAGCATTCAGAGATTCAACCCGCACGAGGAGCTCAGCCAGTTTATCACCGAGCCTTCCGTCCACGCCCGATTGCGCATTTATTCACGGTCCTCATCCCGATACCCACAACCCACTTACGGGCCTAAATTAACACACTCCGCTGACAAATAACACAGCAGGTTTCGGGGCTTGGCTCAGTAAGTTACGCCATCGCAATGGGGTAAAAAAATAAATAAATCACAATTTATGGCTTCCAAACCAACCCAGCCACTTATAAGGCTGTGATTTAAACACACCGCAGATAAAGCAAACTCGGGGGTTGGCAGGAAAGCGGAACGCCAGTCATTCAATCCTACCGTGACGTGCCACGTTCCTCGTGGTTTCATTTTTGAAAACTGGGGAGGGGAAGGCAGAACCCCTTTCCCCCTTTTGGCGGAAGGCTTCAAGCAAGCGTGATGACCTGGGGCAAAGGCACAGAGGCAACACAGTCAGCTGATAATTCAAATCGTCCCCTTTATTGCTCCAAATTTCCCCCGAACGCTCCCATGTTATGGCAAGTCCCAGAGCAAAGTGCTCTCTCTCTCTCTCTCTCTCATTCTCTCTCTCTCTTTCTCTCTCTCACACACACACACACACAAAACCTCCAGCAGCCTCTGGCTACAAGCAGTCCAGCAAAACGACTGCAAAGTAAGTAAATCCCGCGGGGCAAGGAAGTAAGTCAATGAGTCCAGGAAGCAAAGGAACAAGGCAGCGATTTCAGGAAGCAAGAAATAAAATCGCAAGAAGTCCAGGAATCTCCAAACGCCGGCAACGGCACACAACACTCCATGAATTTACTGTTTGTGCCGGACAAACGCCCCTCCCAACAGCGTCTCCTTAAAGTTCAGCCCCCAGGTGTGCCTTGTGAAGAGGGGCGGGGCGCTCTCCTCCCAAGTATTCGGGTTAGCCTGCGCTGTTCCTGCCTTCTTTCCACTCTCCGTGCTCACAGATCAGGAGGGGGCGGTCCTTGCTCATCGCCTGAGCTCCGCCTGTCTTCCTTTCCACCGCTTGCCCTCTCTCGGTCATCCTTCCCCCATTCCTCTCCGCTTACAAGCCGTCCCACTCCTGGGGGGCACTAGCCTGCCTCTTCCCCACATACCTCCAAAGCCAATGAAACTGCCCCCTTGGTCTCCCTCGACTCCAGCTCCAGCTTGTCTTCCTCTGCAGACTCCGACTCCGACGGGGACATGACAGCAAGTCCTCGCGCAACGTTTACCAAGTCTTAAACACGAGCTTCTCCCCTCACCCCGTTTTGCAAGTCCTGCTATGTTGCCTCACGACAGATAGTCCTCGACGTACGACCGGAGTTGAGCCCAACATTTCTGTTTGCTGAACAAGACAGTTGTTAGCTGAGTTACGTCCCGTTTGACGAACTTTCTGGCCACCGTTGTTAAGGGGATTGCTGCGGCTGTTAAGTTAGCAACAGGGTCGTTCGGTGAACCTGGCTTCTCCAATGGCTCAGCAGAAAGTTGCAAAAGGGGGAATCGCATGACACACACCCCGGGACGCTGCAACCGTCATAAGTGCGAGTCAGCTGCTAAGTGTCCAACTTTGGATCCCCTGTCTATATTTATGATACAGGAGAGAATACAGCCTTCAGGACATCCTAGTGCTGATGTTGTCATGCAGGAAATGAACATCCGAATATTGGATGAAAATACATGGTTGGAGAAGATGATCAAGCAATAAACAGATCTGAAACCAGAAATATTTTTGATGGGTATAATGCCGGAAGGATATGATAAAAGGACTATATACCTATTTTTGCATGTATTGGCAGCAGCGAGGATTGTATTTGCACAATACTAGAAAAATGAGAACGCTCCACCAGATGAGGATGTAATTCGGAAACTATTAGACTGTGCCAAGATGGATAGATTGACATTAAAAACAAAAGACGAAGAAGACTCAGAATATTACTTAACATGGAATAGATTTCACGAGTGGTTAGAGATAAGAGGTGGAAATTAGATAAAGAAAGATTATTGCTATGGATGAACTAAATATAAAGAAGGTTTATAGTTATAAATATGCCAATATAATCAACAGAACTACAAATCAGCTAATATAAAGAAAAATCTAGGCAAAACTATTCTGTTACTCTATTACTATTGTTATTAATATTTATGTTAATATCCTTTGTTCTTTGCTTTTCATGTAAATGATACGTCCTGACAATACACTATTTAAAATGTGTGTATGTGTGTGTCTCTGTCTCTCTCTCTCTCTCTCTCTTTCTCTCTCTCTCTCTATATATATATATATATGTTTTCTGAGGTTCTCGCAGGTATTTGTATGTGGATCTTTGGTTATTCGGTTTTCTCCTGCATAAGATTGGAAGTATCTAGGCAAGCGTTTGATGAAGTCTCATTCATCATCTTCAGGCTTCTGTCTTCGGCTCTGTGCTTCTCAGAGTGAAGCACAGAAGCACAGAGCCAAAGACACAAGCCTGAAGATGATGAATGAGACTTCATCGAAACGTTGCCTAGATACTTCCAATCTTACGCAGGAGAAAACCCAAATAACCAAAGATCGATCGATCTATCTATCTATCTATCTATCTATCTATCTATCTATCTATCCACACACACACACACACACACACACACACACACAGCATTCAGCTTTGTTCGGGTATTTTCCCACGTCATTGTAGTTGTGCTTTTAAAGTTGTAGCAACGTTTCGGCAGAATCTCATCTGCCATCATCAGGCTTCCGTTTAGTGACTGTTGGAAGTGACGGAAGCCCCCTGGGAAAAGTGACGGAGGACCGTTTTTCACACTGAGGTTCGTCACCGCGTCCCCAGGATTCACACGAACAAAATTCAAGTGCTTGGCCACTGACTCGTGTTTATGACGGTTGCAGTGTCCCAGGGTCATGTGATTCCCTTTGGCGAAAGGGAGAAAGTTGGATTCGTTTAATGGCTGTGTTACTAGTGTCAACTCGTAAAATATTTCTCTGGTCTTTTTAGAGTTGCCAACAGAGAGGGAGCGAGGAGCAGTGCGGCAGCTTGGAAATCAAAAGTGCATTCCATAAATGTTTTCAAAGATAGTAACTAGGTGGCTGAAGTTTCAGCCGGGCAAAATTCTAACTGGAGAGCCTGATTGAGGACTCTGGGCTATGGAGGTGTCCCATTGGAGAATATGAATTAGGATACACCCAGGGGGGTGGGGGGAAACCAGGGTCAAGGGTGACAGTGAATGATGTGCCTCAGAGTCAGCTGCACCCAGGCAGTGCCGGCATGTTAACTCCCAATAAATCTTTTGGAAGTGTTGGAAGTTTGGCTCGAGACTCGTGATTTAATTGGGGTAATCCTGACAAACAGATTAACAGCTGCAGGGATGGACTTCACAACTGTGGCGCGAGGGATTGTAAAATGGGAGGGAAACACATTTAACAACCACCTTGCTAGCAATGGAAATCTTGGGCTCATAAAGCAAGGACTACCTGTGGTACGAATTCAATACACCTACTTCGGATGGACAAAAGCTTAGCTTTGTTTAAAAAAAAAATCCTATCTGGTTGGATGGGAAGAAGTGAGACCAGCTGCAGCCAGGATGAAAGCTATCAACTGCCAACGCTACACCCCGGCTTGCTTTTCAGCCCGTCCACCGGGCGACCAGCCAGGTCAATTCAACAGCTCGCCAGTGTGGTTGGAGGCATACAGAAGGGATGTGGACTTCGGAAATGTTGCATTTGACCTTTGAGGTGAAACCAAGGAGGGAGGGAGGGAGAAAAAGATAAGGGAGGGAGGGAAGGAAGGAAGGAAGGAAGGAAGGAGAGAGAGAGGGGAGAGGAGCTAGGTAGGTAAAAAGGGAGGGTGGATGGATGGATGGAAGGAAGGAAGGAAGGAAGGAAGGAAGGAAGGAAGGAAGGAAGGAAGGAAGGAAGGACAAGAAAAGGAAGGAAAGGAGGGGGAAGGATGGGAGAGGAACTTGGGAAGAAGGGAGTATGGAAGAAAAGGGAGGGAGGGAGGGAGGGAGGGAGGGAGGGAGGGAGGGAGGAAGGAAGGAAGGAAGGAAGGAAGGAAGGAAGGAAGGGAAGGAGGAAAGGGAGGGAGAGGAAGGAAGGAAGGGAGGAAAAGGGAAGAAAGGGAGAGAGGGAAGGAGAGAAGGGATGGGAGAGGAACTAGGGAAGAAGGGAGTATGGAAGAAAAGGGAGGGAGGGAGGAAAGATTGGAAGGAAGGAAGGAAGGAAGGAAGGAAGGAAGGAAGGAAGGAAGGAAGGAAGGAAGGGGAAAAAGAAGGAAGGGAAGGAGGGGGGAGGATGGGAGAGGAACTTGGGAAGAAGGGAGTATGGAAGAAAAGGGAGGGAGGGAGGGAGGGAGGAAAGATTGGAAGGATGGAAGGACGGAAGGAAGGAAGGAAGGAAGGGAGGGAGGAGGGAGGGAGGAGGAAGGGAGGGAGAGGAAGGAAGGGAGGAAAAGGGAAGGAAGGAGAGAGGGAAGGAGAGAAGGGATGGGAGAGGAACTTGGGAAGAAGGGAGGATGGAAGAAAAGGGAGGGAGGAAAGGGAGGGAGAGGAAGGAAGGAAGGAAGGAAGGAAGGAAGGAAGGAAGGGAGGGAGGGAGGGAGGGAGGGAGGAAAGGGAGGGAGAGGAAGGAAGGGAGGAAAAGGGAAGGAAGGGAGAGAGGGAAGGAGAGAAGGGATGGGAGAGGAACTTGGGAAGAAGGGAGGATGGAAGAAAAGGGAGGGAGGAAAGGGAGGGAGAGGAAGGAAGGAAGGAAGGAAGGAAGGAAGGAAGGAAGGAAGGAAGGAAGGAAGGGAAGGGAAGGGAAGGGAAGGAAGGGAAGGGAAGGGAAGGGAAAGGAAAGGAAGGGAAGGAGTTCAGGGCCCATCGAAACACTTGATCCCCTCTACCATCTGCCGCCTCTCACAGTCGGGCAGGGCCGCAGAAGAGCGTGGGGGGGCAGAGGGGGGGGGCAGCTCTCCTAAGGTGAACCCAAAGGCAGGCCAGCCATTTCAGCAAGAAAGTTAGGAGGGAGCAGGCCGCTTTCGCTAACGTGGAGATTTCTGTTCCCTTCCTCCTTGCCACGACCACCAACCCCTCTTACACAGCAGAGCAACATCCCCGGAGCAGCTGGGTGGCCGTCGCCCCCACTCGAAGGAGCCCCCCTCGGGCTGCTTCTGGAACGGCCGCATGCCGCGATAGGTGCCCGGCTATCGATCGGGGCAATTATTTCTCCCCCCGGTTGGCGTGCAGTCAACTCCCCGCTCCCACCCACTCCCCCATTTTAAGCTAATTTTTTTTTTAAATAAAGGATATCTTCCCTCTCTCTGATGATGAGGACGTTCTGGTCCTCCAGTTGCCGGATCTTCCTCTCAAAGGCCTCCTGCTCGGCTTTCAGGCGCTCCTCCGTCACCTCTTTTTCCTCACTCACTCTGAAAAGATCGACACAACAAACAACAACAACACACACACATGCCATCAGAGCAATACCAGGTGCCACTAGAAGACGGATTTCGATCCGGACTAGCCGGAAGCAGCCCTCTGCCTCAACCACCCACCCCTCACGTTTTCCCGATTCCTCTTGCTTCTACTTGTCATACATAGAAGGGGGCCGATCAAGTAGTGATTGTGCTGCTGCTATCATGGAGGGAAAGAGAAAGAGAGAGGGACAGAGGGAGGGAGAGAGACAGAAAGAGAGGGAGAGACTTGAGAGACAGAGAAAGTCAGAGAGAGAGAGGGAGATAGACAGAGATAGAAAGAGGCAGAGAGAGAGAGAGGGAGAGACTGAGAGACAGAGAAAGTCAGAGAGAGAGAGAGGGAGATAGACAGAAAGAGGCAGAGAGAGAGAGAGGGAGAGACTGAGAGACAGAGAAAGTCACGAGAGAGAGGGAGATAGACAGAGATAGAAAGAGGCAGAGAGAGAGAGGCAGAGGAGGGAGGGGGGGAGGGAGGGAGGGGAGGAGGGAGAGAGACAGAGAGAGAGGGAGAGACTGGGAGACAGAGAAAGTCAGAGAGAGAGAGGGAGATAGACAGAGACAGAGAGAAAGAGGCAGAGAGAGAGAGGCAGAGGAGGAGGGAGGAGGGAGGGAGGGAGGGAGGAGAGAGAGAGAGAGAGAGAGAGAGAGAGAGAGAGAGAGAGGCAGGCAGGCTATGGTTTGTATTTTTAATGTTGTCACCCTAAGAAACTTATGTGTGAGTTGGGCGGCCAGGTAAATTTGCTTAATAAATAAATAGATGGATAGAAGATAGTAACTGTAGCTCGGGTTTGAACTGTGGGGCCCTTGGTGCTCTCTGAGCTCATGAGTCTTTAAAAATATAAAAAAGAGAATTGGGTATGAGAGGCGGGTCGGGCAGGTTTTAATTCTCAAAATTAATGTCACTGTGATGATGTTAAGGTATAGGGATTTAAGAGCTGACCAGATGTAAAGCTGATGCAATGTAAGGCTGATGCAAGACGGATGAATCCGCAGAGCATGGGTATTGCCCTTTTAAGACGAAGAATGGATCCACAGAAGGTTTACCTCTTTAAGAGGTGTCTATATAAAGGCAGCTATTAGAGGGCATGTTCTCTGTCCTTCTGTCCGGTATCCATTGCAGAGTTCTCCGTGTAGAGTTAAGATTGATTGCTTGTCAGGTATTTGCCTACCACGTACATTTCTGTATATGTCTTATATATAAAACAATGTTAAATGTCTAAGTCTCTGTGTGCTGTGTTTTGCTCCTGGGTTGTGTCATAATAGTAGTCACGCTTGAAACGCTCTGACAAATGAGTGTTTCTTAGAAAAGCTAAGGAAGAGCCTGCCTCTCACGAGCTCAAATGCCATCATATATCTTGCTTTACATAATGGAGCACAATACATTTTAATGCTCCAAACCAGGCTTAGAAAGCTGACCTTCCCAAACCAGCACCTTCTATATTGATAGCAAGGTACATGACGACGGCTGGGACTACAGTTTCCAGGAGCTATCCCTCTGTTGAGGCAGCCTAGGACTGATGGTGAGTTGTAGTCTTGCCTTAGGCAGGAAAGCCAGCTGGTGATTCTCAGCCAATCACCAGGAGATGGTGAATTCTAGTCTCACTTTAAGCATGAAAGCTGCCCTAGTAACTTTGGGCCGATCACTGGGAGACAGTGAGTTCTAGTCTCATCTTAGGCATAAAAGCCGGCTGGGTGCCCTTGTGCCAGTCATTCTCTCTCAACACAATTCATCTCCCATTGTTGCTATTGTAAGGAAAGTAAGAGGAGGAAGGAGTATTGGGTTATGTTCGCCACCTTGAGTTGTTTATAAATAAATATGGGGTAGAAGTAAAATAAACAACCAAATAAATAAATTTGCAGCAAGGGAGATCTTTAGTCAGCTCTGAAATCTCTCAGAGACAATGTGGTAAGAACACTTGGAATAAGGAGAAATTCCTCCAATTCACAAAACCACAACTGGGAAGGAAATTCTCAGCCTTCTAAATTATCAGACCGCATTTATCCTCACCTTGCAAGCTCCTTAATTAAGTTCGCGATGCGCCTCTTGTCTTCGGGGCATAAATCCTTTAAAGAAGCACTCTTTGTTTCTCCTTTGTCAGGCCCCTAAAAAATTAAAACCCACATTTAGCAAAAGAACTTCATTAAATGTGGAAAGAAGCCTTTCCGGATTTACTACAAATATATTTCAAACACAAACAGCTGCAGACACAGCTGAAAATTCAGCCATACTTGAATGGACCAGGAAAGAAAGAGACATATTTTTATAAACGACTACGGAGATAATTTCCCAAATGTTGCATTGGAAGAACCGTTGTTGGCTTATGCTTCTACAAATGAGCTTCTCCAAGGGCTGGAAGGAGGAGAAAGAGAAGGATTGCAATTTTGTAAGGGCCTCAGAAATGGGGGTTTGAACAAGAGGACGAAGTCCTATTCTTAACCTTTGGGAACTTATCATCTGTACCTGATACAACATTTTGCAAGAAGCAACAATTGCTACGTAAAACTTCATAAGATCTGAAGTATTGCAAGTCTTTTTTTCAAATGTTAATTACACCGGAAAAAAGGGTGAAAGTACATTTTGGAAATGTACCAACCAAAAAAAAAAAAAATGAATTATTCAAAATCTATTAGCAGAACTAAGGAGACATTTCCTGATAGTGAGAATCAGTGGAGCAGCTGAAGGTTTTTAAGAGATTAGGTAGCCGGTTTTCTGAAATGGTATAGGGTTTCCTGCCTGAGCAGGGGGTTGGACTAGAAGACCTCCGAGGTCCCTTCCAACTCTGTTATTCTGTTGTGTTCTGTTATCTCTAAATCTAAATCCCCAAATGACTCTCCAGACAGCATTTGATTGCACAGTAAAAACCGTGCAAATTGTCAACTCAAGTTTCATCCCATAACTCTAGCTGCAAATCCCAAAACACGCGACATCGCCTTCCTGCAATGTCCAATTGGCTACCGGGTGAGTCTCTAAGGCTTCATGGGCCACCAAATTGCTAGAGCATTAAAAAGCCAGAGTAACAATGATGGGATAGTACCGGTATAGCATTATTATTTTATTTTATTTTGTTAAGAGGTGTATTTGCACCCTTTCACCACCAGAGGGCACCACATTGTTCAGAAAATTTCTGCATGCCCACCGAGCGTAAGACTGAACAGTTCAGGAAACCAGATAGGTGAGTGAAACTGTTAAAGAACAGGGATCGCCAACCTTTTGGACCTCAGGGACCATCAAACCAATAATTTTAAATCCTGTGGACCAGAGACCCTGGGAAAATCCCCCCAAAAAGTCTGCAGGAAAATTCCCCACCCCGTTTTCCCACCGATCGGTCATTCTTTATTTGGGATTGCAGGATACCGTCTCCAGCTCTGTTCTCAGGGAGAGAGAGAAAGAGGGAGAGACTTTTGGCTTCATGCAAGGAAAACAGCAGAAGCAGCAGAAGTCTTTCTTTCTCTCCCCCAAACTCCGCCAGGAATGAGTCTTTGCTGGCGCAGCCTCTGGAGCAGGAGGCCTTGCAGGGTCCCAAAGACTCACTTCTGGCGGAGTTTGGGGAGAGAAAGAAAGACTTCAGCTGCTTTCCTTGCGTGCAGCCAAAAGCAGAAGAAGGAAGAAGCGGAAAGAAGCAGCCCGGTGGCCAGGCCAGGCTTGTGGGGAGAGTGGAGCAAGCTCCCCCCCTCCCCCCTTTCCCCCCCTCCCCTCACTACCTCGTGTTGTTCGCAATGCAAGTGATGCAAGCTTTGTGTTCCCTTGGGCCATGTGGGCGGCACAGCCTTGTGTTCCCACGCAGCCTGGATTAATTGCTTTGTGGGGGACATTTCTCTGCAGACCACCAACATTTTCTCGCAGACCACCAGTGGTCCCCGGCCCACTGCTTGGCAACCACTGTGTTAGAATACAGGTAGTCCTCGACTTATGAGCCCAATTGAGCCCAAAATTTCCACTGGTTAAGCAAGGCAGTTGTTAAATGAGTCACACCCCATTTTAGGACCTTTCCCCCACAGTTGTTAAGTGGATTGCCTGCTCTTTCTGCTGTTTTTCAAACTTCCATAATTTTCACGGGTGAACTTCAATTTCAAGAATACACCAACTGACAATGCTGGCTGGGGAATTCTGGGAGTTGTAGTCCAGCCATCTTAAAAGATTTCGATGAAAAGCACCCGTCTCCTTCTCTGAGAAACTCTCCATTTCTTTAAGAATGGATCGCACCCCAAGAAAGAGGTTCCCATCAATTCTCCGTCATACGTGCTTCCACCACGAGTGGGAGCTGTGACTAGACTACACCAAGGAACCGCATCTTTCTGGCTTCTATTTCTTTCAGAGACTTCAAAAGATAACCAACTTTACTATTGCAAGCCAACTTCAGAATAGATACTAGCGATCAACTTGCACAGAGTGAAGTTTCCCAGGGCGGCGGTGGCGGAGTTTTAGTCAAGTCAGAATCAGAACAGAGCTGGAAGGGACCTTTGGAGGTCACCTAGTCCAGCCCCCCACTCAAGCAGGAGACCCTGTACCATTTCAGACAAGTGCCTGTCCAGTCTCTTTCTTAAAAAAACCTCCAGGAATGAAGCACCCACAACTTCTGGAGGTAAGCAGCTCCCCGGTTGTCTTCACTGTTAGGAAGCTCGTCCTTAATTTCAGATTGCTTCTCTCCTGGATTAATTTCAAACCATGGTTTCTTGTCCTGCCTTCTGGGGCTTTCAAAAATAAGTTGACGCCCCGCTTCTTTGAGGCAGCCCCTCAAATACTGGAATACTGCTACGATGTCCCCCTGAGTCCTTCTGTTCTCTAGACTAGCCAAACCCAAATCCTGCAGCCGTTGTTCTTCGTATGTTTTAGTCTCCATGGCTTTGATCATCTTAGTTGCTCTTCTCTGCACTTTCTCCAAAGTCTCGACATCTTTTTCGTAATGCAGTGACCAAAACCTGACGCAGTATTCTGGCTGTGGCCTTACTAAGGCTTTATAAAGTGGTACTAATACTTTTTGGGCTGCCGCTACGCACTGGATGGCTCATGTTTAAGGGATTTGTCCACTAAGACTCAAAAAAAAACCCATTTTTTAAAAATCTACAGCAGCCTTTTCCGTTAAGAGCTCTGTGGGGTTTTGTCTGCTAAAATTCTCCCTGGGATTTTTTTTTTTTCCCCAAAAAGACAAAAGTCGTTTTGGCACGTGCACACCGTAACACGGTGTTCCTCTATTACAGAAGGCATCTGCATCTCCCTTTGCGCTTGTGAGTCCGAGAATTTTGACGCACAATTGCCCCAGGTGAATGATCACGTCAGGGTCTCTTTCTTGGTGACTGAGTTTCCAAACCAAAAAGAAAAAAAAAACTGCATTTTTAGAACCCGGGAAGTGTTGGGTTTCTAACGCAACCCCCTCGGCACACCTGAGGGCAGCAAAACACGGTCTGCCGGATGAGATAAGTACCACAGCTGCTGAGATTCACTTGGCCACAAGCCTCTGGGAATTTTGGATATCCCTGAAGCCTGGATGATCCCTGGAGTATGAGGTCTAGAGGTTGACTGAGACTGTTGATGTGATTATTATTATTTTTTTCTTCTCAGGATGGTTTAAGTTTAAGGGCTGTCCTAGGGAGCCGATCGGGTAATATTGTGTTGCTAGTCTTGGTGTCCTGACAGATTGCTTCTGTTCTTCAGGCTTTCTAAGCTCCAGCCAGAGTCAGAATTGTCAGATATAAATGGATAGATAAACAAATAAATAGCAACAGAGGAGAGTATTTGTAGCACAGGGATCTACTGCGGGGTCCTTGGTACTCTCTGAGCTTGGGCATCTATGGAGATTCTCAGTCATCCCAGATCACGGTTGTCCCAGAGGTGCTTTTACAGGAGGCAACTGGACTTTCTGGTTAATTCCTTGAAGCAGCTTCTTGGATGACAACCAAAACAGCTTCACAGAAAAAAACCAGAAAGTCCGGTTGCCTCTTGAAAAACGCCTTTGGGATTCCTACTGTTGGTTACATGTGTGTGTGTGTGTATATATGCAAGCTGAAATATTAATACGGTAGAATATATATATATATATATATATATATATATATATATATATATATATATATATATATATATATATATATTTACTTCTACCGTATTAATATTTCAGAGGACTATTTAAAAACAAAAAACAGCACACAAATAATCGATAGAAGTGAAATGAGAAAAGAACCAGTAACAAAAATCAATGTGGCCGCTGCAAGAGCTCCGTCATATTATTGGGCCCCAGGCCCAGGAACGAAGCCACACCTGAAAGGCCTTGCACAAAGCCTGTTAACAGAGTCGCAGAGATGGAATAGACCCTGGAGGTCTTCTATCTAGTCCAACCCCCCTGCCCAAGCAGGAGACCTCACACCATTTCGGACAGGGGGTTGTCCAACCTCTTCTTAAAAGCCTCCAGAGATGGGAACACCCACAACTTCAAATTGTTCCCTTGGTTAATTGTTCTCACAATGAGGAAATGTGTCCTTAATTCCAGCTTGCTTTTCTCCTTGATTAATTGTTTTTGCCTTGCCTTTTGGTCCTTTGGGAAATAAGTTGATCCTTTCCTCTCTGGGGCAGCCCCTCAGATATTGGAGGACTGCTATCAGGTCACCCCTAATCCCTAACAGGTATAGGTTCTCCTGGCACATCCGTGCTAGTGGTTTCCGGCTCTAGGGGCCAATGCTCATCTCCGTTACAAAGCCAAAGAAGAGACAGCGCTGTCAGAAGGCAGACTGCTCGGTTGGCAGAAGCGGCTGGGACAAGGAGCGGGAGCTCACTCCGTTCCACGGCGCTAGGGATTCAAACCTCGAAACTGCCGACCTGATTGACAAGCTCAGCGTCCTAGCCGCTGAGCTAAACCTCCTAATCTGAGCACCCTAATCCCTAATCTTGATCAATCTAATCTCCGGGGAAATGGTCTTCCAAAGGGCCAGCTCCTCTTCTTGCCCTCCTTCCCTCCGAGATGGCAATCTGTTTAGAGGAACGCCTCCCCTGGCAGACCTAACGGGACAGGTAGACGTGACGGGGGACAGGTGGTCCCCTCCTATGTACGCGTCGAGTGTTCAGCTGTGCACAGGCACAGCGAGTTGTGCGAACGTGACCCTCGGTACCTTGCTGCTGCTTGCTCTAAGAGGAGAAGGCAAACCTACCTGCTGCCCAGCCTCTTCTCCGATCCTCTCCAGGACCTCCATGGGGGCGGGAGTCGAAGCCGCAACTCCTTTGGCCTTCGCTTCCGTCTTCTGCCCTTTCCGCGGTTGCCTGGGTCTCAAAGGCCTCCCATCAGAAACCCCTGCAAATGCAACAGACGAGACCTGGAAATTCCCCACTTGTTCTTACAAAGCCCTGCCCCCACTTCAACTTTTCCAGTGAAAAGAAGGAACTACAAAAAAAAACATTAAAAAGTACACCAGAAAACTCACCTCATCTCATCTCTCCTCCTCCTCCTATTCATTTTCTATTCCATTCTATTCTGCATTCTATTCTTCCTCCCCTCCCCCTCCTGTTCTGTTCTCCTCCCCATTCCTCCATATTCTGTCGTCTTGTCCTGTCCTATTCTATTCCTATCCTAAGTTCTGTTCTGTTCTATTCCAATTCCAAGTTCTATTCCATGCCATTATATTCTGCATTCTATTCCATTCCGTTTCATTCCATTTCTATTTCCTTCCATTCCATTCCATTCCCTTCCCTGTTCTATTCTATTCTATTCCTAATTCATATTCTATTCTATTCTATTCCTAATTCATATTCTATTCCATTCCTGTTCTAATTTCTATTCCACGCCATTATATTCTGCATTCTATTCCATGCCATTCCATTCCCTATTCTATTCTATTCTATTCTATTCTATTCCTATTCTATTCTTATTCTATTCTAATTCATATTCTATATTCTATTCCTAATTCATATTCTATTCCATTCCTATTCTAATTTCTATTCCACACCATTATATTCTGCATTCTATTCCATGCCATTCCATTTCCTAATCTATTCTATTCCTAATTCATATTCTATTCCATTCCTATTCTAATTTCTGTTCCACACCATATTCTGCATTCTATTCCATGCCATTCCCTTTTCTATTCTATTCGATATTCCTAATTCTTATTCTATTCTATTCTATTCCTAATTCATATTCTATTCCATTCCTATTCTAATTTCTATTCCACACCATTATATTCTGCATTCCATTCCATGCCATTCCATTTCCTAATCTATTCTATTCTATTCTATTCCTAATTCATATTCTATTCCATTCCTATTCTAATTTCTGTTCCACACCATATTCTGCATTCTATTCCATGCCATTCCATTTCCTATTCTATTCTATTCTATTCCTAATTCATATTCTATTCTATTCTATTCTATTCCTAATTCATATTCTATTCCATTCCTATTCTAATTTCTATTCCACGCCATATTCTGCATTCTATTCCATGCCATTCTATTTGCTATTCTATTCCTAATTCATATTCATATTCTATTCTATTCTAATTCATATTCATAATTCTATTCTATTCTATTCTATTCTATTCTATTCTTCCTCCCCTTGTCTCTCCTCTTCTCCTTCTCTCCCCCCCACACACACCATTTATCACACATTTAGGCTTTTCGTCTATCTTCAAGATTGCCATAAAAGGCAACGTTGTAAAACTTACTCTTTGGATTTATTGGCTTTTGACTGTTATCGCACCTGGCACTTTTCAATACTTTCCTTCGTAAAGGTGAGTTCGATTAATTTATGGACCAATCTCACACATTTTTAATTACTCGCCTCAGAGTTGTTTAATCAATGTCACGACGTTATGCGCTAACGCTGGGTTTAGTTGCTACCGTCGCTTCCACCAGTTTTAAAAAGGAACATCGTGTAGAATCTTTTCAGGTGAGCCACGTATCAGGGGATGGGACGGGATGAACTGGGATGGACTGGGAAGGACAAGACAGGAGGAACTTGTGGGGAGAGAAGACGGGGAGGAGCGGGGGGTGGGGAGGAAGGGCAGGAAGGGAGGGGTCTTCATGGACTCCAAGTGGCAGGGAGCAAAGCACAGGATGGCCCAAGGGATTCCCCCATTCCATGCTCCGCTTAACACATCACACTCTTGCTTAGTGGCCATCACCACCTGCAACCATAATGGGCCATAATTTCTCCTTCTGTCCTGACCATTTTTTACAGAGACACAACTGAGAGTGTCTTAATAAACTGCATCCCTGTTTGGTTTGGTGGCAGCAGCGCTTTAGATAGAAAGTCCCTACAGAGAGTGGTGAGGACAGTGGAGATGATTCAGGATGCTCCTTATAAGCGCCATGGGCTTAGAGCTCAAAGCAAACTTCATTTTAATGTATGCTGATGAGTGTACATTTAAAGTGACAATAAAGTTTTTATTCTATTCTATTTCTACCTAGAGCTGGAAACAACTAACATGTATGTGAACAGAAACCTTTACCTTTATTTCTACTCTATTCTATTTCTACTCTATTCTATTTCTATTCCATTCCATCCAATCCCATATTCTATTCTGTTCTGTTATTCTATTCTCATTCCATTCTCTATTCCATTCAATTCCATTATATTCTAAAATTAGATTTGGAGCAGATTCACCGTCCAAACATCGGTTCATACAACGTACCTGGGACATACACAGGTTGTCGGTCTTCATCTGAAACTGTGATATATTGTTCAAGGAAAGCAAGCAAGAAAAGAATTGATTGCATTCCAGGGTTTTAGACGCAGGTCAGGGAAAGCTTTCTTCCACCCAAAGATCAGCAAATCATAAGCAGACTGAAGCAGACATTTCTTTTTCTTTTGACTCGTTAAAATAGCCAAACCTGAATTAAACCATTGTCTGTGATTACAGGATGAGGCAAGTGGCAGGGGAATTTTGCTTCCCCTTCTGAGCTCTGATTATAAAAGGAACTTTGTGAGGCTTTCCAATGATTGAAGGTTTCTGAAACTCCATGAATAGTCAGGGGGGTCAATCATTTCTATGTCTGGGATTCTATTTTTCAGGAAGGAAATCTGGGGAGAACCGCAGAGAGGCCTGGTTTCTCACACTAAGTTCTCTATTTCAGAGGAACACACCGGTCTATAGAAAAGAATATTTGCAGTTCAGGGTTGAAATGAGGGGTCCTTGGTGCTCTGTGAGCTTGCCTGTTTTCTTATTATAGGCATTTCATTACCTAACTAGGTAACATCATCATCAGTGCTAGAAGGGAGACAGAACACCTCCAGGGTCAATAAAAGTGTTCTTGCCAAAGGAAGTATGGCACTCAGACAAACCAGCCATCCACAGGCTCGTAGAGATAAGCAACGCCTGCATAACGTTCAAAAGAGGCACTCAAAAAACTAAAAAAAGGAACCCAAAACAATACAAGCACCTTTTTGCCAGCAATCAACGCCCAGATAAATAGATTAATCTATTAATCTCAATTAATACCAGATTAACAACCAAGAAGTAAAACATACCCCAATGAAGGAACAATCAATTCAGACACTCAAACAATAAACCACCAGCCAATTACCAGGAGACTGTGAGTTCTAGTCCTGCCTTAGGCATCAAAGCTGTCTGGGTGACTTTGGACAATCACTAGGAGATGGTGAGTTCTAGTCCTGCTTTAGCCATGGAAACCAACTGGATGATCTCTCAGCCCAACCCACCTCACAGGGTTGCTGTTGTGGGGAGGATAGGAGGAAGAAGGAGTGTTAGGTATGCTGACAACTTGGGAGTTATTTGTAAAATAATAAAGGCGGAACATAAATAAATGTTGCACATACATACATGTAAATTATCCCAACTATTTGAGACTGCATTATCAGAGAAAACAGGTTCAGTCCCACCTCACTGCTCTCATTCAACGCCAACAATCTGAACTTCCAAGGAACAAACCTGGTTTCCTTGCATGGCTAGCTGACTCAGCCTCCATTCGTGAACCCTGACAGAACGAGTCCTGCCAGAAGGTCTTCTGAACAGGCGGGAAAAGCAGGGAGAGGTTTTAGACTTAAGTTCCAGAAACCTCATTTCAAAAGCTTGTTTAATCAAAAAGTTCCCTATTTCTCGTCCACTTCTCCTTTCTTGGGTAAACACCAAACAATACATGTGGGCAAACACTACGCTGCGCACTGGGCAGGTGTGACCATGGCAACACAGGTGACTTAAGAAAAGAGGACACTTCAAACGGCGTTTCACGCACCCACTTTCATCCAGCTCTAAAAATCTGAAAGAATATCAAGTCAGCGTTTCCTTCAACTTGCCCTCAACTTCTCGTCACTTCAAAGGCTCAGTTGTGCAGCTATTGTGGCAAACACACACACACACACACACACACACACACAGAGGGTTTGCTACTGTCTCCAACTAGGGTTTTTCCACCAACTTTCTGGAATTTTAGGGGCAACTTTTAGTCCACGCTAAGCAACTGTTCGAAGTTGCAAGAGCACTGAAAAATGTGACTTATGACCAGGTTTTACACTTATGACTGCTGCAGCATCCCCATGGGACAAAACTCATTTAGCAGATGTTTCACTTAGCAACAGAAATCTTGGATACAGTTATGGTTGTAAATTGAGGACTTACTGCACTAAGAGAAAAAAAGTGAATAATGGTCACACAAATCACTCAAAAGCAGGTGGGAATTTTTCTCATGTATGTCTTCTGAGGTCTTTTTTTTTTAAACCTATATTTAACCCACTTTGGGGTTTATGTTACCAAATTCACGTGCTCCAAAATAACAGAAATTCATACCCACAAGTTTCAGGAATTGGCCTCAATTGTGCAAAAATTTCTTCATCATATTCCCTTTCAGGGCCATCAGCCCTTAGGCAAATTGCACAAAAAGACTGAACAATAGTGAGCAAAAAAAATTTTTTAATCAGACTCAGGTAGTCTGTGATTTACAATAGTTTAGTAACCGTTCGACAACAGGACCAAATAAAGTGACTTACAACCATTTTTCATACTTATGACCATTGCAGCATCCCCAGGGTTTTGTGATTTACATTTGGATGCTTGACAACTGACTCATATTATGACAGTTGCACTGTCCCAGGGTCATGTGATCCCATTTTGCGACTAACAGACAAAGCCAATGTGTGATGACCCGGAGTGTAACACAAAATGTCCTTAAATGCCTCTAACTTGGCGCCACTGTTCAATAATTCTCAGTTGGAGATAAAACTTATTCAAAAATAGTCTTCAAAAGAAAGCAATACAGTCCAAACTTAATGAGCAGATAGAGGTGAAATGAAAAACCAAACAAACTACAATGATGAAATTTCCACAACTGACCAGGATAAGTAATTACCAAACTCAAGGAGATAACAAGGTACAGTCTGTTGGAAGGACGCCAACCAAGATAACTTCAGACCAAAATAAAACAAGCTTTGCTTCTGTCAACGCTGTGTTGGAATCGTCTCTCTTATATGCTAGTCTCCCCAGCTGCAACCAATGAGGGGGATCATGGCCACTTCTTCTCTCATAAGCCAAGTTGTTTCCTTCTCCTTTCCTTCCTGTGTGTCCTAGGATGCAGAGAGGATGGGCCTGGTTTTTCCTCTGACTGCCCAGCCGGCCTCTGCCCTTCCCCAGCCTCCTCCACAACCTCCAGAGCCACACTTCCACTCCCTGTCAGCTGTTCCTCCTCTCCTTCAGAGTCAGTCTTCACCAGGGGCATGACACAATGGGAAAAACCAGATTCACTTAACAGCCATGTCACTAACTGAACAACTGCAGTGATCTGCTTAAAAACTGCGGCAAAGAAAGTCGTGAAATGGGACAAAACTCACTTAACAAATGTTTCACTTAGCAACAGAAATTTTGGGCACAATTGTGGTCATATGTTGTGGGCTACCTGTAGTAAGAGATAAGCTGTGGAAATCTAACTAAACTTGTCAAGAAAATAAAAAACACGGCAACTTAAAAGATATGTGGAATTCCATTCCCTAGGTTGAATTCCACACACACATCTTTAAAAGCTGAAAAAACCTGATTTATCACGTTCATAAAGGCTTTTCAATCAGCTGCAGGTATTTTATGAGTCAATTCTAAGCTTAATCAGGTGAAGGAAACAATGAAAATCCAAAAGATTTGCACACCCAAAATGACCAAGGATCATAAAAAAAAGCCCAACTCCAAAGTCCTTTTCGGGGTCAAATTCTAGCCAGTTGGGGATAAAATGCTGAAGGGACAAATACGGCGGAGGAATTGTCCACCGAAATCAAGAGACTTTCAAAACTTTTCAAGCAGGGGATTGTGGGAGAAGGAGACACATCTATTTCTTTTATTTAATAAATTTACATGATTTCACGGTGAGGGAATCCTCCTTCAAAACTACAGATTTCCAAAACCCTTCAAGCAAGGAATTGTGGGAGATGGAAACACATCTGTGTTAGCTAATAAATGTATATGCTGTTATAACCTCCAGTTATCACAAGCAGGTAGTCCTTGATCTACAACAGTTCATTTAGTGATCGTTCAGACTTACAACTACAATAAAAAAGTGGCTTAGGACCATTTTTCACAGTTACACCTTTTCCAGCACCATGATCATGTGATCAAAATTCAGTCGCTTGGCAATTGACTCCTATTTATGACCATTGCTGTGTCCTGAGGTCATGGATAAACTTTTGCGACTTTCTGACAAGCAAAGTCAATAGGGAAGCCAGATTCACTTAACAACTAGGTTACTAACTTATCAACTGCAGTGATTCACTTAACAACTGAGGCAAGGAAGGTCATAAAATAGGCAAAATTCACTTAATCAACATAAATTTTGGGCTCAACTGCAAGCATAAGTCAAGGACTGCCTGTAATCAGTTAGCATCCGAATAACAACTGGTTACTAACTTTATCAACTTGTGGTTCACTTTCAACCGAGGCTAGAAAGGTCGTAAAATGGAGGCAAAACTCACTTAACAATTGTCTCACTTAATAACATAAATTTTGGGCTCAATTGTGGTCGAAAGTCAAAGACTACCTGTATTTGTAAACAGCTCTCATGTATTACTTTATGTACATATTTTAAGTACTTTATACTTTTTAATATATTTCACATATACTTTACATCTATTTTATGTACATATACTTTATACTTTATGTTCATGAAGTATATGTACATAAAATACATTTTAATTATATACTCTATTATATGCTTAATATATATTAAGTACATATACTCATGCATCACGTGAGAGTGGTTTATGTTAGACTTGAAGAGCTGAGCTTGCTTTTCAGTTTACTATATGGTTTGGTGCATTAAATAAACTTTAGACCCGTCTTTAACCAAGTTCAAGGGCTTAGTCTGCAAATGGGAAACAACAACCCATCATTGTCAGCTTTAGTTATTGTTGGTTTCACTCAAGCACAAAACTACATGTTGCTTTATTGTGGATGAAGGCTACCCAATATGCTTGGCCAGCAATGGGATCTCTTGGGGCAAATTGCCACTGGAAGGACCTCCCCTCCTTGCCCGCTCCTCAAATTCATTATGTAAGTTCTATGGCGCAATGAAGTCACCCACTCTGCCTAATGAGATAGGCGGCCTACAGTCAGTCCTCGACTTACAACAGTCCCATTAGTGACTGCTTAAAGTTACAACAGAACTGAAAAAAGAGATCTATGACTGTTTTCCACGCTTATGATCATTCCAGCATCAAAATTCAGGCGCTTGGCAACTGACTCATATTTATGACAGTTGTAGTGTTCTCGGGATCATGTGATCCCCTTTTACGACCTTCTGACAGGCAAAGTCAATGGGGAAGCCAGATTCATTTAACAACCGTATGACTAACAACTGCAGCGATTCACTTAATGACAGTGGCGAGAAAGGTCGTAAAAGGGGGCAAAGTTCACTTAACTGTCTCACTTAGCAACAGAAATTTTGGGCTCAATTGTTACCTACTGTATATAAATGTAATACATAATAAATATGGGTCTTCAAAGCCATTCCATCGAGCAATTCCGTCCCGCCGCCCCCCAAGGAAACAATCCCAATTCAAGCCCTTTGGCAGCACCATCATGGATTACAAAGCCCATCCTCTCCATCAGAGCATTCCCGCCAATGGCAGGCCCCAAATTCCGTCCACTCCAAAGCCCATTCCTTACAACCCAACCGAAGGCTGCTGAAAAGGCAACTGGGTTGCGCCTCCCTTCCCTGCCACACAGCTGGCTGAGGAGGATGGGAACTGGAGTCCCTCCCTGATGGAAGAGCAAAAGCTCCGCAGACTGTGGAGGATGGGTGTTATAGTCTAAAAGACAACCAGGCTGAGGAAGACTGCTTTATCTTTCTGGGACACATCATGGACTACAAAGCCCATCCTCTCCATCAGAGCATTCCCGCCAATGGCAGGCCCCAAATTCCGTCCACTCCAAAGCCCATTCCTTACAACCCAACCGAAGGCCGTTGAAAAGACAACTGGGTTGCGCCTCCCTTCCCTGCCACACAGCTGGCTGAGGAGGATGGGAACTGGAGTCCCTCCCTGATGGAAGAGCAAAAGAGCAAAAGCTCCGCAGACTGTGGAGAATGGGTGTTGTAGTCTAAAAGACAACCAAGACTGCTTTATCTTTCCGAGCCACACACAAGGCCACAACCTTATAGGAGAGAAAACTC
Source organism: Pseudonaja textilis (assembly GCF_049901715.1). Taxonomy (NCBI): domain Eukaryota; kingdom Metazoa; phylum Chordata; class Lepidosauria; order Squamata; family Elapidae; genus Pseudonaja; species Pseudonaja textilis. The sequence continues at coordinate 254,315,071 of NC_141991.1, forward strand.
CTACTGAAAGAAAAAAAAGCCGGCACTCTGTACATGTTCAGAGGCTACCCAGCAATGGTTCTCCGTGTCCCCGCTGCCAGGCCACGGCCTCCCCTCAGGACAAGCCCGCCAAGCTCCCTTCTGTCAGCCGCCTCACCCCATGACCAGCCGCCCATCTCGCCCCCGAATAAAGGATACGGTCCCGGCTCCAGTAAGCGGCTCCTTCCGGCTTCAACCCCTCGGCTACATCCGCCATCTTGAAACAACCGCCACTCCCAGCGTCCCTCCGCCCCACCCCGCCCCGCACGCCTATCCTCGCTCCTCATTGGCTAGCCGGCCCAAGCTTTGCCCAGATACGGCCCCGGCAACGCGGAGTCTTGCCAACAGCCAATGGTTATCTCCCGCAGAAGGCAAGGGGAAAAAAAATAAAAAAACCCACCGCGGGACTTTGTGGGAGGTGTAGTTTTTTTCTTCTTTTTACTTTCCTTCTCTCCCAGGAAATCGGTACCCGAGTGGGACTACCGTTCCCGTCAAGCATCGCGCGAGTCAACGAACGGATTGTGTATGATGCTATGCGGCGGCGGGTGTGTGAGTGAGAGTGAAGGGGGATAAGGGTGGCGAGAAGGGACAAAAGACTTCCGCCTGGTGGCTTTGCGGGGAGATGGAGGACCGGGGTTTGCAAGGCGTGAAGCCCTACCTGGAGAAGCTCACCCTCGGGGTGACCCGCCTCCTGGGTGAGTGGCAGCTGGGCCCCGCCCCTTCGCGTTGCCAGGGTGACGGTCCGGCCGGTCCTGCCAGTTATCAAGTGGCAGGGAGTTCCGCGGGCAGCAACAAGAGAGAACCCCGCTTTTCCCGGGGAGGCGATGTGGGGGGCTTCAGGCTCCCCAACTGTCCCCCCAACTGCCCCTCCCGATGCTGGGATTTTTATTTTCCCATGGGGGGTTTGCCTACCGCCTGAGGATCTCCTGGTGGTCTCCTGTCCACCCTCATGGAAAAATAATTTGATTTCAAATTCCTGATCCGAAGATTCCAGCTGTGATATCCAAATGGAGACCTTGATTCTTTTCCACATCGTTTTATATAAATTAATTCATTTATTTATTTTTTGGTTTTACTTTTACCTGACTTATTTTTAGTTTTCACTTTATTTTTATCATTTTATTATTTGTTATTTTACTTTTTGTCTTATTTTCATTTATCATTTTATTTATTATTTTATTTTGATCTTATTTATTTTTAGTTTTTACTTTATTTTTGTTTCATTATTTTTTTTACTTTTGTCTTTGTTATTTTTATCCCTTTATTTTGTTTTTGTTTTTTTTTTACTTCATTTTTATTTCTAATTTTTTATTTTACTTTTGTCTGATTTTTATTCATTATTTTTATCATTTTATTTTGATCTTATTTATTTTTAGTTTTTGCTTTATTTTTATTTTGTCATATTTTTATTTTACTTTTTTATCCTTATTTTTATCCTTTTATTTTATTTTTGGTTTTTCTGTTTTATTTTTATCTTTTATTTTTAGTTCTTTATTGTTTTAGTTTTTATTTTACATTTTTGGCTTTTTTATTTTTATCCTCTTTTATTTTTCTACTTTGTTTTTGTTTTTGATTTAATATTTATTATATATATATATATATATATATATATATATATATATATGTATATGTATATGTATATGTATATGTATATGTATATGTATATGTATATGTATATATTTTCCTGCCACGGGAAGGTCTTACTTCTCCTTCTTTCACACCAGAGAAAATTTCCCATCATTTTTAAAAGGAAAGCTGTATTACATCGCATCCCCTGCTTTCGTGGTTTCTGCTAAACTATGGTTTGTTTAACTATGGCTTGTTGAATCCGCCTGGGTTAGACAAATGCGGGCAGCTGTGCCTACTGGGTGGGGAGATGGCTGTCCTCTTGGGGACATCCCCCCACCGCAAACCTAAATTGCATTATGCTATAGCAGGAGGTCAGGAATCCTAGAGTTGGAAGGAACCCTTGAGATCATCCAGTCCACCCCCTGCTCAGGGCAGGGATCCAGATCCAAGGTTCTCAAAGACAGCAGTTTTCCAAAACTTGCCTTCAACGCCTCCAGTGAAGAGTCCACCCTCCTTCTGGGTCACCCAACCACTTTTAGGAAGGTGTTTTTTTTGTTATAATATTCAGTCCATGTTAGCCAGCACTAAGCCTTCACGCAACGCAGGTAGTCCTCAACTTCCAACGGTTTTCTTAGTGACGGTTCAAAGTTACGACGGCGCTGGGAAAAGTGGCTTAGGAGGACCCTTTTTCACACTTATGACCATGGCCGCCTCCCCTTGGTGAACCGGGTTACTAACTTAACAACCACAGCAATTCACTTAACGATGGAGGCAAGAAAAGTCGTAAAACAGGAGAGGGGGGAAAACTCACTTAACAAATTTCTCACTCAGCAACATAAATTGTGGTCGGAAGTGGAGGACTACCCTTCATTTCAGAGGACAAATAATCTCCTTTATTGGAGCCATTCGTTTAGCAACTGTTTGAAGTTGTGGCGGCGCTGGGAGAGAGAAAAAATGACTTAACTGGTCCTCGCGCTTACGACCCGTCACTGTATCAGAGGTTAAAATGTAGGCGTGTATTTACCGCGGTTGCAGTGTCCCATGGTCACAATCTGTGACCTTCCCAGCTGGCTTCCGTCCAGCGAAGTCAGTGAAGGAAGCCAGATTTGCTAATCGGCTCTGTGATTCGCAAAACAACTATGGCAAAAACGGTCATAAAATCCTGTTTAGGACTCCTTTAAGATTCCCCTCACCCCTTGCTTTGCAATGCAAATTAGGTTCGCAATTGCGGTCGTAAGTCAAGGACTACCTTTAATCAGGAAATGGAATCTCTCTAATCATTTCTATCAACCTTCCCTATCCAGAGGCTCTCTGGGTTTGGACTACATCTCCCATTATCCCCATACCTGCCTCTGTGAATCCATAGGGCCACTGTGATGTAGGGATTAAAGCCCTAATTGGGGTGGGTGGCCTATATTCTAGTCCTCTCTCTGCTATCTGGGGGGGGGGGGATTTTTGAACCCGTACTTTTCGCTTAGCCTGGCCTATCTCGCAGGGTGGTTCTTGTGTCAGTAGAAATTCTCCCATAACAACCGCCCTGTGTGATGAGTTGGGCTGAAAAAAGTATCTTCTATTATATGAAAATAGAATAGAATAGAATAGAATAGAATAGAATAGAATAGAATAGAATAGAATAGAATAACATAGAACAAAATAGAAAAGAATAGAAAATAGAATAGAATATAGAATAGAACAGAAAATAGAATAGAATAGAAAATAGAATGGAATAGAAAAGAATAGAAAATAGAATAGAATAAAATATAGAATAGAACAGAATAGAAAATAGAATAGAATAGAAAATAGAATGGAATAGAAAAGAATAGAAAATAGAATAGAATAAAATATAGAATAGAAACAGAATAGAAAATAGAATAGAAAAAAAATGGAATGGAATAGTATAGATAGTATAGTATAGTATAGAATCACCAGGAGACGGTGAGTTCTAGTCCTGCCATGGGCATGAAATAGTATAGTATAGTATAGAAAAGAAAAGAATAGAAAATAGAATAGAATAAAATATAGAATAGAATAAAACAGAATAGAAAATAGAATAGAAAATAGAATAGAATAAAAAATGGAATGGAATGGAATGGAATAGAATAGAATAGAATAGAATAGAATAGAATAGAATAGAATAGAATAGAATAGAATAGAATATCACAGTTGGAAGGGACCTTGGAGGTCTTCTAGTCCAACCCCCTGAAAAAATGACAAACTGAATTCTTGTAAAATGCAGATTCTTTACCAAATCATTCCCTCCCAAAAATCAGTTTTTTTTCTTACAAGAATAATATATTTGCAACAGTGAAAAGAGAAATTAAGTTTCGTTGTTTGTTTGTTTTCAAAAAGTGTGAAAATTTTCCCAGGGTTTTTTTCCCCCCCTAGTTCTCCTTATATTTCGTACCGTTTTTGAGCAACTGAACGCCTGGCGTTTCTGTGTTGTCTGTTGTTGTAGAAACCTCTCCAGGAGTTACGGAAGTCATGTTTGTAGAAAAAGAACCGGCTGAGCGACACACAATCATCTCCTGGGAACAGGTACTGCAACCTCCGTTTGCATTCAGTCTGCTCTCTTGTGTAACTGAGAGTCAGTGTGGACTAGTGGTTAAAGCATCAAGCTAAAACCCAGGAGGACATGGTGAGTTCTAGTCCTGCCTTAGGCACAAAAGCCAGGTGGGTGACTTTGGGCCAATCACCAGGAGACGGTGAGTTCTAGTCCCATCTTAGGCATGAAAGCCAACTGGGTGACTTTGGGCCAATCACCAGGAGACGGTGAGTTCTAGTCCTGCCGTGGGCATGAAAACTGGCTTGATGACTTTGGGTCAGTCACTAGGAGACTGGGAGTTCTGGTCCCGCCTTAGGCATGAAAGTCAGCTGGGTGACTTTGGGCCAATCACCAGGAGACGGTGAGTTCTAGTCCCATCTTAGGCATGAAAGCCAACTGGGTGACTTTGGGCCAATCACCAGGAGATGGTGAGTTCTAGTCCTGCCATGGGCATGAAAACTGGCTTGATGACTTTGGGTCAGTCACTAGGAGACTGGGAGTTCTGGTCCCGCCTTAGGCATGAAAGTCAGCTGGGTGACTTTGGGCCAATCACCAAAAGACTGGGAGTTCTAGTCCTCCCTTAGTCATGAAAGCCATCTGGGCACCTTTGGGTCAATCACTAGGAGACGGTGAGTTCTAGTCCCTTTTTAGTCATGAAAGCCAGCTGGGTGACTTTGGGTCAATCACCAGGAGGTGGTGAGTTCTAGTCCCGCCATGAGCATGAAAGCCAGCTGGGTGACTTTGGTCCGATTACCAGGAAATAATGAGTTCTAGTCCTGCCTTAGACACAAAAGCCAGCAGGGCGACTTTGGGTCAGTCACCAGGAGACAGGGAGTTCTAGTCCCTTTTTAGGCAAGAAACCCGGCTGAGTGATTTTCAGCCAGTCCCTCAACAGTCCAACCCACCTCACAGGGCTGTTGTTATGGAGAAAATAGGAAGAGGAAGGTGTGGTTGGATATCCTCACCACCTTGAATTAATATTTAAAAATAATATAGGTGGGATACAGATAAATAAATTGCGCCTGGTGTCAGACTCCTCTAGAAACCATTACTTTTTTCCCCACTTTTTGCCACTAGAGGTCAGTATTTCCCTTAAGTTTCTCAGCTGCCTGCAGTCAATTTATTTTTTATTGATTTATTTGATTTGTCAATTGCTTACAAGATTAAGGTATAAGTATATGCATAATTATCAATACATGAAATGGGTACATATAAGAAAAAGAAAAAATAGGATAGGGATGATAAGCACGTTAGTGCGCTTATGCACGCCCCCTACAAGCCTCTTAGGAAAGGGGTGAGGTCAATAGTAGACAGTCTAAGGTTAAAGTTTTTGGAGTTTGGGGAAGAAACCACAGAGTCAGGTAGAGGATTCCAGACATTGACCACTCTGTGGCTGAAGTCGTATTTCCTGCAATCAAGTTTGGTGCGGTTAACTTTTGAGTTTGTATCTATTGTGTGCTCTTGTGGTGTTATGGTTGAAGCTGAAGTATTCATTGACAGGTAGGACATTGCAATGTATGATTTTATATACTATACTTAGATCGGACCGAAGGCGGTGTAGTTGTAGGTTTTCTAGGTCTAGAATTTTGAGTCTGGTGGCGTAAGGTCTTCTGCAATGAGTAGAGGAATGGAGAACTCTTCTTGTGAAATATTTCTGCACTCTCTCAACTGTGCTGATATCAGATACGTCATGTAGATTCCAGACTGATGAGCTGTATTCGAGTATTCAACAGGTGAAGGCATCCCTTGGAGAGGAAGAGACTTATGAAAGGTGTGGATGAGGCTTCTGGTGCAAGATTAAATTGCTAATTTTGAAAATGCTCGCTGTGTACGAACAAATGAACAAGTGAAAAAAAGTACAGAATAGAATAGAATAACAGAGTTGGAAGGGACCTTGGAGGTCCTCTAGTCCAACCCCCTGCCTAGGCAGGAAACCCTACACCACTTCAGACAAATGGCGGTCCAACATCTTTTTAAAAACTTCCAATGTTGGAGCATTTACAACTTCTGGGGGCAAGTTATTCCACTGATCGGCCCAAACTCATCAAGTCGACTTTTATGCCTAAGAGAGGACAAAAATTTACAATGTCCGGGCATTGGCTCAACGTCTCACGCACCTGCCTTTCAGGCCTGGGGAGGGACTAGAACTCACCTCCTCCTAGTGATTGGCCCAAAGTCACCCAGCCAGCTTTCATGTCTAAAGCAGGACTAGAACTCCCAGCCTCCTAGTGATTGGCCCAAACTCATCCATTTGGCTTTCATGCTTAACGCAGGACTAGAATTTATAGTGGTTCCCAGTCACCCAGCCTGTTTCCATAGCTAAGGCAGGACTCGAACTTGCGCTCTCCCACTTTCTAACCGAGTGCCTTATCCGCTCGACAAAACTGATTCTTTTTTGGGGTGGAGGGCGGGTTGGAATTGGACTTATTTTGCTCTTGAAACGGTGCAGACTGTTGTCTCCTTTCAACAGTCCCTTCGCGTAAAATGTCCCGTAGCAGTCAAGATATTTTAAAACGGAAACTCACGGTGCAGAACCATTCCTTCCTAGCAATATTGCTCGTCCTGCATTAATTTAAACCAGAGGCCTCCAAACTTGGCAACTTTAAGACTTGTGGACTTCAACTCTCAGAATTCTGGGAGTTGAAGTCCGTAAGTCTTAAAGTTGCCAAGTTTGGGGGCCCCTGAATTAAACTTTGCAGCATTTGACCGAAACTGGCTACTACTATTGTATTACTGCTACTCTTCTCATCCTTTCCAGTACCTACCCTGTTTCTCCAACAATACGGCCTCCCCCAATAGGAAGTCCCAGCATGTTTTATAGGCATGAGATGAAATTAAGCCCCTCCCCCCAAATTAAGGCCTGTATTAAAACATGTGAAATGGGGGGAACATGGCGGGGGGGGGCTTGCCGTTAGGAAGTACTTTTGTGGCACACCCAGATATGGTGCTACCTGCATTGACCCCGATACGAAGTGCCCCACCAACGCCGAGGTCAACATCCAAGCCCTCGCCGTCCGCCCTAAGATGCAAGGGGGGGGGAATTAAGTCACCCCCGAAAAGACGGCCTAGCCGTTTTTTCGGGGCTCAAAAAAAAAAAATAAGACATGGCCTTATTATATGAGGAACACGGTATCTCTTCCCACGTATGACTATAACCGTGTTGCTTTACAATTTATATTGTTTTATTTGTTTCCTAGTATGATTTGATTGCTTATTGGTAACCTATGACTATCACTAAAAGTTGTATCTTTTGATAAATATTTTTTCCTTGTGTGTCTAACCACACTTGGCCAATAAAGAATTCTATTCTATTCTATTCTATTCTATTCTATTCTTCATTCCATTATTCTATTCTATATTCTATTTTATAATCTATTCTATTCTCTTTATTCTATTCTATTCTATTCTATTCTATTCTATTCTTCATTCCATTATTCTATTCTATATTCTATTTTATAATCTATTCTATTCTCTTTATTCTATTCTATTCTATTCTATTCTATTCTTCATTCCATTATTCTATTCTATATTCTATTTTATAATCTATCCTATTCTCTTTCTTCTATTCTATTCTATTCTATTCTATTCTATTCTATTCTATTCTATTCTATTCTATTCTATTCCAACCTTCTTACCTGTTCTTGGATTGCTCTCTCTCTCTCTCTCTTTCTCTCACTCCAGAAGACTGTATCTCAGGCCAATTTCTTTCCTCTTGGGCTTTTACAACAACCATCTCTGCAGTCTGTCGTAGAATTGGAAGGACATGTCAATGTAGAATGGCCAGGAGAATCCAGTCGAGAATGGACAATAGGCAGTTGTCCGGACAGCTGATAACTGGTCAAAGATAGCCGAACGGCCTCTAAGATAAAAGGCCTGCCAGTTCAAAGGGGTCAGCATTCACTCCAGTCTTTAAGAATGTCAAAGGGTCAGCTGAGAGAAAATATAGCCGTGGCAAACACAACCCTTGGCTATTTCAAGATGAAACTTTCAAGAATGTCGGGGCCTAAACCAAGCAAAATAATAAGAGTTGGAAGAGGACCTTGGAGGTCTTCTAGTCCAACCCCCTACTCAAGCAGGAGACCCTATATATCATTTCAGACAAGGAGCTGTCCAATCTCTTCTTAAAAACCTCCAGTGATACAGCACCCACAACTTCTGGTGGCGAGCTGTTCCACTGGTTAATTGTCCTCCCTGTGGGGAAGTTTCTCCTTAATTCCAGGTTGCTTCTCTCCTGGATTAGTTTCCATCCGTTGCTTCTTGTCCTGCCCTCTGGGGCTTTGGAGAATAACTGGACCTCTTTTACTTTGTGGCAAGCCTCCCCAAATATTGGAATCCTGCTCTCATGTCCCCGCCACCCCACCCAGTCTTTCTTTTCTCTAGACTGGCCATCCTCAATTCCTGCAACAGTTCTTCAAATATTTTAGCCTCCAGCCCCCTAATCGTAACATAACAACTACATAACAATAACAACATAATAATAAACATAATAACATAAGCATAACAAGAGGAAATGGTTAAAATTGCCCCAAATGATCAAGAGGGGGCTTTGCAGAAATGCTGCTTTTGGTTAGAAACTTTCACAGCGCAGACCCCTTTTACAATCCTGCAATCCCTTAATTCGGGGGTACAGTCGGGGCGACCAAATGGAGTTGAGCGTTTCCTGGCCAGATGCCCTCCCTGATGACTACCCCAAAGTTCACAGCGGATATTTTTCTCTTTGTGCCCGGAGAGAGAGAAATCTCTTCCGCCACGTAGGATCGAACTCCAAAGCCTCCTGCTTGTGAGGCGTAGGCCACCTATAAAACCTTCCCCCTGTCAAAGGATGAGACGCTGCAAGCTCTGTGCCTCTTCCGCTTGCCGTTTGAATAAGGGGGAGGGAAGGTGTCGCTTTCGGGCGGGTTAGAATCAAGGTGGAGGAATGAAACCTGGAGGATTTTGCAGAAGACCAGGAGAGGCTGGAACCTTCTCAGGGACAACCGAAGAAGTGCAGAATCGAAGCAGGCAGTTCCCTGAACGAAGCGAACTTGATGCTGTAAAACGATGCTTGTAGCATGAAGTTTTTAGCATCAACTTTGTGAACTCTCAAGCCCCCTCTTTCCACATTCAATACAGTGAAGCGTGTGTGTGTGTAAATGCATATATATGTATGGTGCAGGTACATATTTATGTACCGTATGTACTCTGTATAGTATGTGTCTATATGTGTTATGTAAATGTTTGGGTAGATATACACCCTCTTGAGACCAAGCAACAGAATTTCATTTTTAATGCGGGCTGGTGTGCTTGGAGTTAAAAAAAAATGACCTATCCTATCTTGTTTACATGGACTACTTAGAACAGGGGTGTCCAACCTTTCACCTTCCCTGGGCCACATTAGAAGATGAAAATTTGGTTTGGGCCGCAGATAAAATAAAATAACAGTAACAATACCTGATCATCCAAAAAAAACCCATAGAAAACATAGTTAACATATTAAATTTATTTGGAAATGAAGTTAGTGAGATGTTTTTATTATTAATTATTTATTAAAAATTATTTATTTTTTATCACAGTTTTTTTATCACGTTTTTTTTTATCATGGTTTATTTTCCGGCCAAATTTTTGGGAACCTCAGAGTTAGTTTTACTTCGACATTGTCATGCAGTGGTATTCAACAAACAGTAAGGGGTGTTTTGTTTTTCCAGAAATTGAATGACCCTGGAGTTTGATCTATGAATTCTCAAGCTGGATGTTGACACATCTGTATTTGACAAGAAATACTACGTTGCAATATAATCACAACCCAACCTTGAAAGCCCGGCAGTGTTTCTCCATCCTTTTGTCTTATACCAAAGAGAATCAAGGATGAAGGAATCATCCTGGATGTTCCTTCTCACACCGTCCCGTTTTCCTGGGCTGAGCTCCTGTTCCGTAGGCTTTGCATTCCTTCTTCGGGGTTGTCCACAGCCACCTTTCTCACAGGCTGTGTCAGTAGCGGGTTCCTACCTTGCTTGCTGCCGATTGGAGGGGTGACTGTGCATGCGCACCTCCTCATGGGCATTCCCGTGCGCCCCCTAAAATGCGCGCGCCCCCCACTTAACGTGCCAATCAGCTGAGAGGGGGAAACAGAAAGCTAGGCATGATCCTCCCACCCACTCATGCACTTGTGGCTTCTTCTATCCTCTCAGCTGATCGACGGAGGAACCAGTTTGATGGTACAGGTAGTTTACTACCGGCTCGATTGAACCGGTCCAAACCAGTAGCATACCACCACTGAGATGTATATCCCAGGATGCAACACGTCCCACTTCTTACTCCTAACAGCTTTACTAACAAGTCCCACTTCTTACTCCTAACAGCTTTCCGTTTTTGTTTCCGCCCCCCGCTTCCCCCGCCGGTCTTCGCTTGCAGAAAAATGCCTGCGTCCTACCAGACGATCTGAAGAATTTCTACCTCATGACCGACGGTTTCCGGATGACCTGGAACGTCAAGTTTGATGGTAAGGGTCTCCGCCCCGCCCCCTCCCTTTCTTGACCCCAGGCCATTGATCTACAACACAGTCTAGTTGGGATACGTACAACATGGCGAGAAAAAGGAATCTTGTGAGTTTGCCCGGCGGATGGCACAGGGAACAAAGCCCTTATAGAATCGGGTAGTCCTGCTAGAAATGCTTGGAAACCTCAGGCCGTGGAGGACACTTCCAGTTTGTCGGCTTCGGTGACAGCAGGGATTCGCTTTTCTCCGCGATCCCTGCTGTGCTAGCCGCCTTGGTGCCTCCGATCCTGATGGATTTGGAGGCTAAGGCTGCCCTGTTGGGGCAGCTGAAGAAAGGGGGGATCCGGACAGGGGTTGAGGGGTATCGCAAACCCCCTCCCCAGCCGGCAATAACCCCCTTCTCTCAAGACGGTGGAGCGGCGGTCTTTATGGCCGCCATAAAGAAGCCGGCAACTGGATAAAGAATGTGCAGGAGGAAGAAGAAGGAGTTTTAAAACGAAAGTTTTTTTCTTGGTCGAACTGGGACCTTAAGGACATATTTAACACCTGGGAAAGTATTGGCTTTTTTCTGGACGCTACAATGTTCCCGATTGATGTTTTCAGCGGCGAAGAAAAGCGATGAAAAGGGGAAGTTACTCTCCCTCCCTTATGGAATTAACCAATGGACAAGGGAAACCAGCCTTTTAATAGAAGAAATAGGCCGTGGAGTGGGCGCATGGGGTCTCTAACGACACTGGGGTTGAAGGTTTGGGCATCGCGCATTGCGCAAATCAGGTTCTTTTTCTCTTTCTTAGATAACCCAGTTTCTCTAGGCTGCATGACGATTAACAGCATCTCCAAGCTGAACCGTCTCAATGTCTCACCAGTGTACACTTTGCCCAGTGCACCAACTCTGGCTGATCTGGAAGACTCCGATGAGGAGGAAGGTATACACACACACACACACACACACACACACACACACACACACACAGGGAGGGAGGGAGAAAGAGAGAGAGAGAGAGAGACTTAAATCCTCTCCCCCTCCCTCTTTGCTTCGTTGACACGAAGATCGAAAGCTGTGTAGGACAGAGTTTATTATCATTAGATTAGATTTTTAATCCCACTTTTTTTATTATTATCTATACAAATAAAAGCGAAAGACCACTCACGCATCATCAAAACAACTCCAGAACTGTAAAGCCTACAAACTTGAAATTTGGCACGTTATGTTCCTCTTGGCTTCTAGGGGCTCCCTAAGAAAGGATTTTTCTAAATGACCATCAGAGCATTTAGAGTATTTCCTATATTATTATTATTATTAACACGCTCTGATGCTAAGGAGTTCAACTCCCTCTCCCCACCTGGAAAGAAATCTCTTCCAAATGCAAAACACGAGCAGAGGAGAGGAATTTTAGTTTCAGTTTTGTTTTTACAGCACCAAGCAGCTTTAGTCCAGAACAGTTGAGCTAAGCCACGCCCAGGCTCCTTACTGTCTCCTTCATGCTCACACAGCAAATACTGTTTCACTTTCCAAACAGCCCTCAACTCTCTCACACACTGACAGGACGCTAGCCAGACGAATACTGATGGATCCTGGGAGGCAGAGGCAGATTTTTTTTTTCCCCTTATTTTCCTCCCCCCAAAACTAAGCCCGGCCACATCGTTTCATAGCGAAGCACACGGGTATCAAGCTAGTTTTTATATAAAAGCACTTGAAAGCAAAGTAAGAAATAATCGATGGAAACTAATCAAGGAGAGAAGCAATCTGGAACTAAAGAAATTTCCTGACAGTGACGACAATTAATCAGTGGAACAACTTGCCACCAGAAGTTGTGGATGCTCCAACACTGGAGGTTTTTAAGAAGAGATTGGACAACCACTTGTCTGAAATGGTATAGCAGCTCCTTGCTTGAGCAGGGGGGTTGGGCTACATGACCTCCAAGTTCCCTTTCCACTCTCCTATCCTGTATTCTTTCCTACCACCACAGCGGTTAGCGTCCTCTGTCATCTTTTTACTACCACGACCTCACCAAGACGGAGTTCTGGATCTTGCCAAGTTCCAAGTTTTCTCATCTTTTGTCTGTCAACCCTCCAGGGCTGCCACTCAATCAGAATAGAGCTGGAAGGGACCTTGGAGGTCTTCTAGTCCAGCCCCCCCGCTCAAGCAGGAGACCCCATCCCATTTCAGACAAATGTCTGTCCAGTCTCTTCTTTAAAAAAAAAAACCCAGTTACTTCTGGTGGCAAGCAGTTCCACTGGTTAATTGTTCTCCCGGTTAGGAAGTTTCTTTGAGAAAGCTTTGTCTGTTTTCTTGGCTGTTTTCTCCCACAGGTAACAAGGAACAACCGAAAAGGCCTCACCTGGACACCAGGTGTCTGATATTCGAATTAGACTCCTGTGCAGGCAACGGGAAAGTTTGCCTCGTCTACAAGAACACCAAGCCGGGTATGTCACTAACCAGAATCTAAATCTGTGGTGTGAGGATAGTCATCATGGTTTGTAGACCATGGTTTCTGGGTGTTCTGACCAAGGCTTATGGAGACACTAACAAACACAGGTTAGTCCCCAATGCGTTTTTTCTTTATTTCAACAGCTGGGAATTTTAGTCATTCACAGCCCGTAATGAGTCTCACACAGTTTGTAAATAGCCCCACGGAAGTCTGGCAAAGGCCTTCAGGATAAGTCTGATAAGCACGCACCTTTATCTTCCTTGAAATGCTGCCAAGGACTAAATGTCCAATTAGTTATCCGAAGCCAAAACGGAACATAAATTCAACACCGAGCTTCAGGTTTCAAACCGACCAGTACCAACAAAGTTGCTTCCTGCAAAGGCTCCTGTCCCTTTGCTCCTCCTTTATGTCTTATGGGAGGTGCCAATCACCTCCAAGCCTTACTCCCGAGTCACCCGTTTTGTCTTAACTGTCCTTGCCTTCTGGCAGCTCTGCTCATGTGCACACTGGAAACAGGCTCCCCCTGCTCCTCTGCCTCACTGATGTCAGATTCTGGAGGCTCCAGAGTCGCCACATAACTCCAGATGTCCCTGGCCCCATCTCTGTGTCGGACACAGATCCCTCGTCCGAGCCCGCCACAGACTGGCCCCTGTTCCTTCCCACTGTCTGACTCTGCTGCCAGCTCCGCAGGCTGCCGGTGGACCACAACACTGGGTTTTAAGGGTAGGATGAACCCAACCATTGCTAACCTAAGCCACAAATCATGGTTAAGGCTCGGTCAGAACCCAGTCAACGACTTGGCAGTTGTAGAAAAGTCAGAAACGGCAGAGCAGTGAGAAGAACCATAGTTTATTTCGACCATCCTTGGGCCCCCTTGACAAGAAAGAGGGTTCCGAAACAATGGGGAAGCCAAGACATTTACAGAAGTTGAGAGGGATGAGGTGAGAAATTCTAGGGAGCTGATTGGCTGGCCAGTTTTGGAGAAGGTGGACATGCCTTTAGTTACCGAAGTTAGTTAGTTAATTGGTTAGTTAGTTATCTCCTGCCTTTATTGTTTTTATAAATAACTCAAGATGTCGAATATATCCAACATATCTTCCTCTGCTCCCCATGACAACAACCCTGTGAGGTAGGTTGGACTGAGAATATGACTGGCCTAAGGCTACCTAACCAGCTTCCCCATCTAAGGTAGGACTATAACTCACTGTCTCCTGGTGTTTCGCCCAAGTCACCCATCCAGATTTCATACGTAAGTTAGAACTATAACTCACTGTCTCCTGATATTTGGCCCAAAGTCACCCATCCAGATTTCATGCCTAAGTTGGAACTATAACTCATTGTCTCCTGGTTTTTGGCCCAAGTCACTCATCCGGATTTCACGCCTAAGGCGGGACTAGAACTCACTGTCTCCTAGTGTTTGGCCCAAGTCACCCATCCAGATTTTATGCCTAAATTGGAACTAGAACTCACTGTCTCCTGGTGTTTGGCCCAAGTCACTCATCCAGATTTTATGCCTAAATTGGAACTATAACTCACTGTCTCCTGGTATTTGGCCCAAAGTCACCCATCCAGATTTTATGCCTAAATTGGAACTAGAACTCACTGTCTCCTGGTATTTGGCCCAAGTCACTCATCCAGATTTTATGCCTAAATTGGAACTAGAACTCACTGTCTCCTGGTATTTGGCTCAAGTCACCCATCCAGATTTTATGCCTAAATTGGAACTAGAACTCACTGTCTCCTGGTATTTGGCCCAAAGTCACCCATCCAGATTTCATGCCTAAGTTGGAACTAGAACTCACTGTCTCCTGGTATTTGGCCCAAAGTCACCCATCCAGATTTCATACCTAAGTTAGAACTAGAACTCACTGTCTCCTGGTATTTGGCCCAAAGTCACCCATCCAGATTTCATGCCTAACATGGAACTAGAACTCACTGTCTCCTAATATTTGGCCCAAAGTCACCCATCTGGATTTCATGTCTAAGAAGGAACTAGAACTCACCGTCTCCTAGGGAGATCATTCACACACACACACACACACACACACACACACACACCAACGAACTGAGCCTCAGTTTACTCAGCCACATATTCTGGGTTTGCACTGATGCGCTGGCAATGAAAATGAGGACAGTGTGTCTGAATGCAGGCAGTTAAATTTTGCTGCGGGGGGGTGAAAAAAGGTTTTTCGACCCGTTTTCCTAACTCTCTGTCTCCCCCGCTTAGTTGTCAGCCCCGAATCGGAAATCTGGTTCCTGGACCGAGCCCTTTACTGGCACTTCCTCACCGAATCCTTCACAGCTTACTACCGGCTCATGATCACCCACCTGGGGCTCCCCCAGTGGCAGTACACCTTCACGGGCTACGGCCTGAGCCCCCAGGCCAAGGTGAGAGCTGCCCCTCCCTCGGAAGCCATTTTTCTTGCACCTAGACGGAGCTGCCCGGTACAGAAGGACAAGAGTTTGGAAGGGACCCCCGGAGGTGAATCGATCGGGATAGAGCCGGAAGGGACCTTGGGGGGTCTTCAGCCCCTTGCTCAAGCAGGAGACCCTTCGCCCTTTCAAACAAAGTGGCTGACTGGTCTCTTCTTGAAGACCTTCCAGGGATGAGGCGCCCACAGCTTCTGGTGGCCAGCTGTTCCACTGGTTCATTGTCCTCCCTGTTAGGAAGCTTCTCCGTAATTCCTGTCAGGGGAGACTTGGTCTGTTTTCACCCAAGCTCAGAGAGCACCAAGGACCCACAGTTGTTGTCCTCCCCTCCTCCTCCCCTCCTTTCATCTCCCTTCCTCCCTCCATAAACTCCACTCCCTTTCAGCCCTGATGAGGTTACCTAGTTGGGTCATGAAACGCCTGAAGGAAAACATCCAAGCTCAGAGAGCACCAATGACCCCACATTCATTCTCCTCCTCCTCCTCCTCCCTCCTCCTCCTCCTCCCCTCCTCCTCCTCCTCCTCCTCCTCCCAAACCCTTCTCCCTTCTAGCACTCCAGAAACGTCTGCAAAACACCCAAGCTCAGAGAGCACCAAGGACCCCACATTCATTCTTCTCCTCCTCCTCCTCCTCCTCCTCCTCCTCCTCCTCCTCCTCCTCCTCCTCCTCCTCCTCCTCCTCTTTCTCCTCTCTCTTCTAGCACTGATGACATTACCCAGTTGGGTCATCCTCCATCCAAGCTCAGAGAGCACCAAGGACCCCATATTCATTCTCCCTCCTCCTCCTCCTCCTCCTCCTCCTCCCACCTCATTCCCTTCTACCACTGATGATGTTCCCTACTTGGCTTATGAAATGTCTGCAAGGAAACAACCAAGCTCAGAGAGCACCGAGGACCCCATAGTCCGTCCTTCCTCCTCCTCCTCCTCCTCCTCCCATCCTCCCCTCTACAAACCCCACTCCCTTCCAGCCCTGATGAGGTTACCTAGTTGGGTCATGAAACGTCTGCAGGAAAAACACCCAAGCTCAAGAGAGCCCCGAGGGAGACAAATCCGCTGGGATTCCTGCGGGTCCCTTTCTCTCCCCCCCCCCCTGCTTCCCCTGCCCCTCCCTCCTCCCCAGACCCCTGCCCTGCTGACCTCTCTCTCTCTCTCTCTCCCCTCTCCCTCCCTCTTCCAGCAATGGTTCAACATGTACAAACCCATCACGGTCAACACGGAGCAGCTGTGGGAAGCGGCCGAGGCCTCCTTCGTCAACAAGCTGGACCCCAACAAGGTTTTCCGCAGCAAAACCAAGGCCTCCCTGGTGAAGAAGAGGCCCCCGTCCCAAGCGGCCGGCGCTCAGAAGAGTCAGGCGGCAGGGGGGTCACCCCGGACCCCGTCGCAGGCCGGGAGCTTGTCAAAAAGACGAGAAACGCAGCCTTGAGCTCCCCCTGGACCCCTAAACGCCCCCCCTCCCATCCTAGCCCACCCACTAACCCTTCCAGCTCCCAGTGGTTCCTTTCCGCTTTTGCAGGACTTCGTATTTATTGCTGAATTATTTATTGACGGAGACTTGAACCTCTGGCTGGTTTTTTGGGGGGGGGGGCGGTGGGGGGGAGGTCATGCCTGCAACTCAACAAAAGGGGGGAGGATTAAGGGGGCTTTTTAAGGGGCTTTGTTCCCCCATCCTGGATTTGCACGGATTTGTTCCAACTCCCCATCATGAGGCTTCCCAAGATCACGAAACCGACTCCTTGTCCTGATAAAATCCCTTTTACTTAGGTTAAAGGGGTTTCCTCTCCAGCAAACAGTCTTTCGTGAGATTTCAACAATGTCAGACCTTTATCAGGCTTGGAGAGTTGCCAGGCCGAGAGCTTCCAAACGCCACGCTGTAGCAGCAATTACTTGGCAAGAAGTCACAAGCAAATCTTCACCCCAATTAAACGAACTAATTGTCTCCCGCAAAACCCCACTCCCCTTTCGCTCATCTTTATTCCCTATGGGAGGGGCCATTCACCGTCCAACTGAGCCTTTACTCCCGAGTTGACCCTTGTTCCTTAAGTCTTCCCTTCTCCTGGCAGCTCTGTGCATGCGCACACTGGGAACAGGCTCCAGCTGTTCTTCTTCCCCACTGATCTCCGACTCCAAAGGCAGCTGATTAACTGTCGGACAGCCCTGAACCCATCTCCGCCTCTGAGGCAGAGCCCTCATCAGAACCTTCCCCAGACTCCAGGACTGGCCCAGGTTCCTCCCCAACCTCCTCACTCACCGAGTCTATCGCCAGCTCCACAACAAGATTAGCAGGTGTTTATTAAACCAGGCAGCCCTGAACTCAACTCCTGGTAGTTTCCCTGGGTGTCGTAAAGTGGGTGGAGAAGGGATTTTCTTGGGTTACTGCGATAGGCCGAAGGGTTCTTTCGTGTGTGTGTAATATAGATAGATTAGATAGATATGGATGGATGAGAGAGAGAGAGAGAGATGGATGGGATAGATAGATAGATAGATAGATAGATAGATAGATAGATAGATAGATAGATAGATAGATAGATAGATAGATAGATATGAGATAGAGCGATAGTGATAGATGAGATAGCTAGATAGCTTAATAGCTAAATATAACTAGAGACAAGAGATAGAGATATTGATAGAGATGAGAGAGCGATATAGGTGAGATAGATGGAAAGATAGATAGCTAAATAGCTAGATATAACTAGAGGATAGATAGATAGATAGATAGATAGATAGATAGATAGATAGATAGATAGATAGATAGATAGATAGATAGATAGATAGATAGATAAACAGCTATGAGATTATAGATAGATAGATAGATAGATAGATAGATAGATAGATAGATAGATAGATAGATAATTGATAGAGATGAGATATAGAAAGCTAGATAGATAAACAGCTATGAGAGATTAGATAGATAGATAGATTAGATTAGATTAGATTAGATTAGATTAGATTAGATTAGAGACAGATAATTACATACATTCTTACATGTGGCTGGAGGACCACAACAAGGCTAATTGATGTTCACTGCCAAGAAATTTGACAAAGGGGAGGGGGGTTTCTCCCGTGTTATGAACCTTTCTGCCACAGTCGCTAAGTGAATCCCCGCAGTTGTTAAGTTAGTGCGAGTCCTTGGCTTGCAACAGCTCACTTAGCAATCTTTGGAAGTGACAACGGCCCTGAAGAAAAGGGACTCGTGATTGTTTTGCCGCGCTGAATGACCATCGGTCACTGGAAGAAGCCCTGGAAAAAGTGATCTATGACTGTTTTCCATACTTATGACCGTCATGGCATTCCCCAGGATCATGTGATTAAATTTCAGGCACTTGGCAACTGACTCAGAGTTATGACAGGTACAGGTTCCAGTGAAGCAGTCAAGGGGGAAGCCAGATTCACTTAACAACTGTGTTTGGGGGAGTCCTTGACTTACGACCACAGTGGAGCACAAGACTTATGTGGCTAAATGAGAAATGGCTTTTGCTCCATTTTATGACCTTCCTCACCACGGTTGTTAAGTGAGTCACTGGTTGTTAGCTCGGTCACATGGTCCTTAAGCAAATCCGGCTTCCCTGTGGACTTGGCTTGTCAGAAGATCGCAAAAGGGGAATCACATGACCCCCCCACCCCGGGACTCTGCCACCGTCATAAGTGCAAGTCAGTTGCCAAGCCTGTGAAAGTTTAAATCACATGACACCCCCAGGGATGCTGCAATGGCCACCATGGTGGAAAAACGGTCATTAAGTGTGAACAACGGTCATCGGTCCCTTTTTTTTTTCAGCGGCCTTCCAACTTTGCTCACTAAGTGAACTGCTGCAAGTTCGAGGACTGTGCTAACCTAACGGCAAGGATTCACTTAACAACCATGGCAAAGAAAAGTCGTAGAACGGGGCAGAATCCTCTGAACAAATTCCTTGTTTAGCAACCAACATAAATTTGGGGCTCCGTTGCGTTTGTAAGTTGAGGACTCTGTACTTGCAAATGGGGACACGAAGTCCTTTATTCTTATTAACGCACACACGGACGTCCAGTTTTCTGTATTTTATGGCACGCTTGCCCCCGAAGCGGATCTAGGGTTCAAGATGCCCTTGTGGACTACTTAGGAAAGCTAACGGGTAATCAGAGTTGGAAGGGACCTTGTAGGTCATCTAGTCCAACCTTACTCCCATTTCTGACCGATGGCAGTCCTGTCTCTTCTTGAAGGCCTCCAGGGATGAAGCTCCCACAACTTCCGAGGGCAACTTCTGTTCAATGGGTGGATTGTTCTCCCTGTCAGAAAATTCCTCCTTATTTCCAGGCAAAAAGGTACAGAATCCAGGAGAAGACCCCTCCTCTTCCCCCCCCCCCACCCTAAAGTTTTCTGCAAAATCTTTGCCATCTTTTTTGGGGATCTCTAGATATGACAAGTCCCCTCCTCAAGTAGGTTTAGGATGACAAAAGCCTTTCCTTCCCCCGTTCACTCATATTTTTTTCCTCTTCCATTCTTCCAGATTTCTCCCTTCCTTCCAGCCTCCCTCTCTCCCTTTCTTTCCTTCCTTTCTCCCTCCCACCCACCCGTTCTTCAACTTCCTTCATTCCCTCCTCCTTCCTTCGTTTCTTTCCTCCTCCCTTCTGTTCCTCCTCCTTTCCAGCCTCCCTCTTTCCTTCCTTCCTCCCTCTCCCTTCCCTCCACCTTCTCTTTCTCACTCGACTTCATTCCTTTTCCCTTCTCTCCCTCCCTCCTTCCATTCTTTCCTTTCATCCTCCCTTTCCTTCCCTCCCTCCCTTCCTTCCAATACATCCCTGCTCAGCTCGCAGGGCATCATTCCCCAACCTGGCGCCCTCCCAAGCCGTTCACTTCAACTCTGAAGGTTGTTGGTTCAACCAGACAGGGTGAGAAGTTACTGAGGTGGCAGCAGGCTGTGGAAGATGGTGCCAGGAGTCGAGGAAAGCCACCTCCTCTGGGGTCAGGGGAAAGTTGTGGCGTTGGCCTCATCTGGATGGTCTCACCCTTCTGGTCCCAAAACCACCCTGGGTTCCAAAGAAACGGCGATGCATTTAGGCAGATCTCCGCTGGTTTCTGACCAGAAATGGACACAAGATGGATTCTCCTTGGAACGTGACTCCCATTTCTCCGCCACCACTAATTTTAGCAGGTAGATTTATTTACTTTTTTCCAAGTCTCTTTCTCTAGTGTCCAATTTCCAGGTCTTCTAGGTGGACGGATGTCTCCACGTTGAGCAAGGTGACTGTTCCCTAGTGCAGCCCCCGTAGGAGCTGATGGACTCCCATCTTTCTTCTCCCAGTCCTCCCCAAAGGGTCTCCTGTATTCTCTTGCGAGGACTAGAAAGGAAAGCGGGTTCAGATATCCCCCAAAAAAACAGCAACAACAACCCATAATCCTCTCCAAGCATCCCTCTCTGATCACATGGGAGACATCTCGGCCTCCGGATCTTGCTTCGAAGGTTCTGGATCTGACGGGGAGCGATTGTGGAAGTCGATCAGGATGTTGTAGATGAAGAACCCAACGAGGCATCCTAGTGTTGGGGCCAACAACGGCACCCACCACCAGCAGTTCCCTGCTCTGAAGGAAGAAAGATTAGCCAGATTAGCAGTTGACCCTAAACCAGCATATCTCAACCTTGGCCACTTGGGTGGGCTTCAACTCCCAGAATTCCCCAGCTAGCAAGGCTAACTGGAGAATTCTGGGAGTTGAAGTCCCACACATGTACCTTGGCCATTCGATGTGTGGGCTTCAACTCCCAGAATTCCCCAGGCAGTTTGGCTAGCTGGGGAATTCTGAGAGTTGAAATCTCATATGTTTCTTGACCTTGAAGTCCACACCTGTCTCAATCTTGGCCATTTGAAGATATGTAGACTTCCAACTCCCAGAATTCCCCAACCAGCATGGCTAACTGGGGAATTCTGGGAGTTGAAGTCCACACATGTATCTCAATCTTGGCCACTTGAAGATATCTGGACTTCCAACTCCCAGAATTCCACAACCAACATGGCTAACTGGGGGATTCTGGGAGCTGAAGTCCACACATGTATCTCAACCATGGCCACTTGAAGATGTCTGGACTTCAAACTCCCAGAATTCCCCAACCAGCATGGCTAACTGGGGGATTCTGGGAGTTGAAGTCCACACATGTATCTCAACCATGGCCACTTGAAGATGTCTGGACTTCCAACTCCCAGAATTCCACAATCAACATGGCTAACTGGGGAATTCTGGGAGTTAAAGGCCACAGATTTATCTCAACCTTGAAATTCACACGTATGTCTGAATCTTGGCCACTTCAAGATGTCTGGACTTCAACTCCCAGAATTCCACAACCAACATGGCTAACTGGGGGATTCTGGGAGTTGAAGTCCACACATGTCTCAATCTTGGCCACTTGAAGATATCTGGACTTCAACTCCCAGAATTCTCCCACCAGCATGGCTAACTGGGGGATTCTGGGAGTTGAAGTCCACACATGTCTCAATCTTGGCCACTTGAAGATATCTGGACTTCAACTCCCAGAATTCTCCTACCAGCATGGCTAACTGGGGGATTCTGGGAGTTAAAGTCCACACGTGTGTCGACCTTGAAGTCGGTGTGATAATCCGTCTCATCGGTAAACCAAATCAGTCCCACCAACTCACTGAAACACCTCCAGCCCCCATCCAGCGAGGGCCGTGAATATCCGGGGGGGCAAATCCCTGGAAGGGTTGATGGCGTAGCCGGTGTTCATTCCCATAGACATGCCAATCAGCACGACCAACAGCCCAGTGATGAAGGCGTTGGTGCCCGGCAAGGCCCCGGCGTTCTTCCTATCGTGGATGGCCAGGATGCCAATCATAAGCATGCTGCTTGCAATAAGCTGTGGAAGAAAAAGATGAGCGTGAAGGCTCCCGATCATCCCAGAGTATGGTGTGAACCAACAAGACTATTTGCAGCTCGGGGTTAAGCTGTGGCATCCTTGGTGCTCTCTGAGCTGGGTGGTTTCCTTGCAGACATGTTATGACCCAACTAGGTAGCATCAACAGTGTTAAAAGGGACTTCCTGCATGTACACGTTAGCCTATTATTGTATATAAACAGAGCATAAAACCCCACTCCCTTCCAGCACTGATAATATTACCTAGTTGGGTCATGAAACATCTGCAAGAAAAAAAAAAAACCAAGCTCAGAGAGCACCAAGGACCCCAGAAGTCCTCCTCCTTCCCTACCTCCCAGCACTGATTACGTTACCTAGTTGGGTCGCGAAATGTCTGCAAGAAAACAACCAAGCTCAGAGAGCAACAAGGACCCTATATATCGGGTGTGTTTAGCCTGCAGAAGTGAAGGTTTAAGGAAGAAATGAAGTGCTGTTGTACACCAAAGGAAATGGGCTCCTTCTCTCTTGCCCAAGAAGCCAAGATAAGGATCAATGGATTGGAAGAGTCTGCCTGGCAGATATCAAGAAGATCTTCCTGACTTGTACAAGCCATCAAACCTCTGGATTGAATTGTCACACGAATCGGTGACTTCTCCTTCGCTACAGATCTTCCAACAGTATCGATCAAAGCTGGACCGGTTGAAGCTGTGCTTATGCTGGCAGAGGCACCCTGGGCTGTCCCCTTGCTGTTTCCAGGGGGGGTGGTCATGCCCCTGTCAGAGTCTGAATCCAAGGAGGAAGAGGAACAGCTGACAGGGAGGGGAATGTGGCTCCGTGGGCTGTGGAGGGAAGGGCAAAGTCCAG
This sequence comes from Pseudonaja textilis, assembly GCF_049901715.1. Classification (NCBI taxonomy): domain Eukaryota; kingdom Metazoa; phylum Chordata; class Lepidosauria; order Squamata; family Elapidae; genus Pseudonaja; species Pseudonaja textilis. The sequence goes on from NC_141991.1 coordinate 254,338,234, forward strand.
CTGGGCAGAGCAGGGGAGAGTGTTCTGACTCACGCCCTTTTCCGACAAATCAAACACAATTCAAAAAGAACAGAAACCTTGTAATGCTTTTGCAAAATGATCAGCTGTGATAAGCACAAGCCTTGCCAAACTGAGCGAGACTCGCCAAACGATAACAGACAAGAAATAATTTGCAATACAAGAATCTTCAAATACAAACTCAGGATACCGGAATGTCCACGAGGCCGGAGTTTCAAAACGTCTTTGCCTTCTGCAAAGAACGTTCCTCTCACAGCTGGATTTTATCTTCTTGAAAGAGGGGGCATTACCTTGCAGCCTTACTCCCGAGTCACCCGTGCTGCTGCAGCTGCTCTTTCCTGCGAGCAGTCCTGCACGCACGCGTTCACTTGGCACAGGCTCCTCGGGAACCTCCTCATCACTGCTGCCAGCCCCCACCATCTCTGAAGGCAGCAGTCCTCCCTAATGGTCCTGGCCCCTCACCTGAGTCCTCGCTCTCCTCAGCCGTCCGCACCTGCTGCCGGCTAACCACAACAGAGAGGTAGAACAAGGGAGAGGGAGTTCAGAGGAAGACCCAGGCCCACCCCCTCTTCATCCTAGGGCACGCAGGGAGGAACGGAGGAGAGAGTAACATGGGTTGCGTGGCTTACGGGGGAGGAAAGGGCCCTGATTCCCTTCATTAGCCACAGCTGGGAATGAGAGTTTAAAAGAGATGCATGCTGAGTACGGCAGCTGCTGGGAGCAAACATGAGTTTATCTTGTGTTGACTTTGGTTATCTGCATTTCTGGCATCCTCCCAACCATGTTGAGTTATTACCGTGCCTTCATATCTGGAATTCTTGCTCCTGCCCTGCCAGAGTAATTATCTCATTTTGCCTGGATTGGACTTGAAGTTACAATTTGTGTTGATCATGTTTTGGACTTAATTTTCTGCAGTCAAAGGCTGTTCCTGGGAGAGTTTTTCTCCAGCCCAGAAGGTAACCAGGACATTGAGGGCAAAGTTGGAGCTAATAAAGGAACTCCTACTGATTATCTGACTGTGTTGCCTTTGTGCCATATCCCGGATCATCACACAGGGTGTCCCTGCTGGCCAGATCTAAGCACCCTGCAGGCCAGATCTGGCCCGCAGGCCTTGAGTTGGACACCCCTGCACTAGACGACTGGCCCTTGCTTCTAGCCATAGTTTCCAGGTCACCAACCTCCTGGAGAAAGCCATTCCAGAGAGACACGTAAGGGGCAGGGTAGGTGGCAAAGATTCCTGCAGTGGCCGTTGGTCCAGTCACAGTCAGGTTGCCTCCTGTGTAATCCTGTAGGGCTTCTAAAAAGGGAAGAAGAAAGACAGTTTTGGGAGAGCAAACATAAAAACCATTAAAAAAAAATCTTTATAAGATGGTTTACAGGTGGCATCTTCCACCGGCAAGGCTTTCTAAAATGTTCAAAAAAAGATAAATCTCCAAATTGTTGGAAGTGCAAAGATGTATCAGGCACATTTTTTCACATGTAGTGGACTTACAAAGCTGCAAAAAATATACATTGGAGATTTTCAGACATGAGAACAAATGGTGGGGAAATGTACTCCATTTAAACAGAATTTTTTCTCCTAGGAATAATATCAGAATGATATAGTGTCAGAGTATAGCAGCTAAATCAGCCAATGAGGACAGTTTGGAAACTGAAACAAGAAGCAGCCTAGGTGTGTCTCTATATCTGTGTCGGCGAACCTATGGCATGTGTGCCACAAGTGGCATGCAGAGCCATTTGTGCCGGCACGCAAGCTGCAGACAAACTTACCTCACTGCGCATGCACGCGCCTCACGGCTGATTTTCGGGCAGTTTGAGGCCTTTTTCGGCCTCCCAGAGGCTTGAGGAAGGCTTCTGCAGGCTTTGCAGGCCGAAAACTAGCCCCGTTTCATCACTTCCTGTTTTTCCGGAAATACTGGAAGTGACAAAATGGGCCTAGTTTTCAGCCTACAAAGCCTGCAGAAGCCTTCCTCACGCCTCTGGGAGGCTGAAAAAGGCCTCAAACCAGCCCCAAATCAGTTGTGAGGCACAGTGCAAGTAAGGGGGTGGCGGAGTGGGTGGGTGGGGATTGCACGCACATACGTAGGGGGCGTGGGGGGTGCGCATTGCCTTCTGGGTGCTGGCACGCGAGCGTGAGCATTCAAATGTGCACACAATTTTTGGCACAGCAAAGGTTTGCACCACTGCCCTACACCATTTCTGACCGATGGCAGTCCAATCTCTTCTTGAAAGTCTCAAGTGATGATGCTCACACAACTTCCGAGGGCAACTTCTGTTCCATTGGTTGATGGTTCTCACTGTCAGAAAACTCCTCCTTATTTCCAGGTTGAATCTCTCCTTGTTCAGATTCCATCCATTATTCCTTGTCTGGCCTTCAGGTGCCTTGGAGAATAGCTTGACCCCCCCTTCCTCCTCTCTGGGGCAGCCCCTCAAATATTGGACCACTGCTCTCCTGTCTCCCCTAGTCCTTCTCTTCCCTCGACTAGCCAGGCCCCTGTAACCGTTCTTCATATGTTTTAGCCTCCAGTCCCCTCACCATCCTTGTTACTCATGTCCAAACTGACTTTTATCCAAACCACCTTCAAATCTAAGCCACCTTCACTGCCCCCTATTTGGGGGCTCATTAAAGAAGGGTCTGAGATGATCCTTACTTTTTCTTTCCATTTTGTTTTTAAATCTCCTGCTTCAAACCCAGTAGAAATTGCCTCAGTAGTCATGCCAGGAAAATATAAATAGAAGACTGGCACAGAGGGCACCCAGTGGGTGTGATGTCATTTCAGAAATGTGGAAAATGCGGTTTTAGTAGCTTAATGGGTTTGTTTTGTTTTCTTCAAGGTGATGGCTTGGATGGAGGCTAAAACCTACGAAGAACGGTTGCAGGAATTGGACCTGTCTAGTTTCATGAAAAGAAGGACCAGGGGAGACATCCTAGCAGCCTTCCAATATTTCCCTCTTCTTTGTGGTAGCTCCTCACTTTCCAAAGCCTCAAAAAGAGGGCAGTGAAAGGGAGTCTCAGATCTTTCTTTCCTTCTCAGCTTTCTCAGTTTCGTCTAAAACATTTTCAAGCCTCTAGTTGGCAGTGTTATAAAGTTTCTTTCTCTCACTTTCCCCCTCCTTTCCCAGACAAAACGTAAAAAAAGGAGAAAGTATATATATGGATCTTTGGTTATTCGGGTTTTCTCCCGCGTAAGATTGGAAGTATCTAGGCAACGTTTCGATGAAGTCTCATTCATCATCTTCAGGCTTGTGTCTTCGGCTCTGTGCTCACTCTGAGAATATATGGATCACTCTGAGAAGCACAGAGCCGAAGACACAAGCCTGAAGATGATGAATGAGACTTCATCGAAACGTGCTAGATACTTCCAATCTTACGCGAGAAAACCCGAATAACCAAACATCCATCATATATATATTAAAAAAAAACCTAAAGGGAGCCTCTAACCTTTGCAAAATGAAAAAAGAGAAGAAAAATAAATGTAAATAGAAAAAAACCAGTCCAGTTAGCAAATGTAAAATCACGATAGAAGTCCAGCAATAAGGGGAAAAAAAACCAAAGCCTTACTTTGACACTTCCATTTAAAGCCGCCGCTTATTCAGTTCAGTCAAAAACTTTTACAGATTCTTCTTTTCCATTAGGGTGTCCTTTTAGGTCTTAAACTAGTTTTTTTTAAAAAAAGTTCTCACCAAACCGGCACACTTTCTGATCTCTTCCGTCTCGGAGTTGTCCCAACTTCACCAGCTTTAATGGCTGCCCTTCTGCCGCCGGCAAGAAGAGCTTCTCCTGGATCAACCAGGGACTTTGTGGTACCCCTGGGATCTACAGGATGAGCTCTTCACTATCGCTGTCTCTTCGGGACAGTTTTGGTCTGTTTGGACCATCCAGAGGCAGAGATATCGGCTGCGATCTCAGACCTCCGAAATTGCAAGCCGTACCGTCATAACGTCAGCTCCGCCCTTCCAATATTTCCCTCTTCTTTGTGGTAGCTCCTCACTTTCCAAAGCCTCAAAAAGAGGGCTGTGAAAATATTTACAGACTCCTCACATCCCGGACATAAACTGTTTCAACTCTTTCCCTCAAAACGACGCGATAGAGCCCTGCACACCAGAACAACTAGACACAAGGACAGTTTTTTTACCCAACACCATCCCTCTGTTAAACAAATAATTCCTTCAACACTTGCCAAGTATTTACAAAGTCTGCACTACTATTACTATTAATCTTCTCATCATTCCTTATCACTCATCCTTCCCATTTGTGACTGTATGACTGTAACTTTGTCGCTTGTATCCTTATGATTTATATTGACTGTTTCCTAGTAGGATTCAATTGCTTATTGTACCCTATGGCTATCATTAAGTGTTGTGCCTTATGATTCTCGACTCTTGATGAATGTATCTTTTCTTTTATATACACTGAGAGCATTTGCACCACAACAGATTCCTTGTGTGTCCAATCACACTTGGCCAATACAATAATTCTAATTCCAATTCTAATTCTAATTCTAATTCTAATTCTAATTCTAATTCTAATTCTAATTCTAATTCTAATTCTAATTCTAATTCTAATTCTAATTCTAATTCTAATTCTAATTCTTTCTTTCTTTCTTTCTTTCTCTCTCTCTCTCTCTCTCTTTCTCTCTCTTTCTTTCTTTCTTTCTCTCTCTCTCTCTCTCTCTTTCTCTCTCTTCCTTTCTTTCTTCCTTTCTATCTATCTATCATCTATCTACATCTATCTGATTTGATTGCTTATTGTATCCTATGACTATCATTAAGTGTTGTACCTGATGATTCTTGACTCTTGACGAGTGTATCTTTTCTTTTATATACACTGAGAGCATTTGCACCACAACAGATTCCTTGTGTGTCCAATCACACTTGGCCAATACAATAATTCTAATTCTAATTCTAATTCTAATTCTTTCTTTCTTTCTTTCTTTCTTTCTTTCTTTCTTTCTTTCTTTCTTTCTTTCTTTCTCTCTCTCTCTCTCTCTTTCTCTCTCTTCCTTTCTTTCTTCCTTTCTATCTATCATCTATCTACATCTATCTGATTTGATTGCTTATTGTATCCTATGACTATCATTAAGCGTTGTACCTGATGATTCTTGACTCTTGACGAATGTATCTTTTCTTTTATGTACCCTGAGAACATTTGCACCAAGACAAATTCCTTGTGTGTCCAATCACACTTGGCCAATAAAAGAATTCTAATAAAGAATTCTACTATTTAAAAAAAAGAAGGCAGGGAAAGAAACAATGGATGGAAATTAACCAAGGGGAGAAGCAATCTAGAAATAAGGAAAAAAATTCCTAACAGGGAGAACAATTAACCAGTGGAACGGCTTGCCACCAGAAGTTGTGGGTGCCACATCACTGAAGGCTTTTAAGAAGAGGTTGGACAACCAATTTTCTGGAATTTTTAAATGGAGAAAGGCAAGAATGGTGGCTGGCTTGTTTTAGAAGCAGGTAGAAGGAAAGGAAACTTAAAGTGAGTCTTTCTGTTCCAAGTACATCTAGATGAGAACCTCTTAGGGAGCCAGGTTGCAAGAGAATTTTGCCGGGAAATCTAGAATTCAGGAGAAATTTCCCGACAGTGAGAACAATGAATCAGTGGAATGACTTGCTTTCAGAAGTTGCAGAGGGTTCATCACTGGAGGTTTTTAAGAAAAGTCTGGAGAGCCACCTATCTGAGATGGCCTGGGGTCTCCTTCTTGAGCAGGGGTTGGACTAGAAGACCTCCAAGGTCCCTTCCAACTCTGTTATTCTGTTCTGATCAGCATGTTCCTCACGTTCATAAAATCGTAGGGCCGGAACAGACATTGGAGGTCTTCTAGTCCAACCCTTGCTTGGACACGAAACCTTACCCTATATCCCAGGCAAAGGGCTGTCCAGTCTCTTCTTGAAACATCTACAGTGATGCTACACCCACAAGATTCACTTAACAACCGGGTGACTAACTCAGCAACTGCCATGATTCATTTAACCACTGCAGCAAAAGTGGTCATAAAACAGAGCAAAACTCACTGAACCAGTGTCTCACCTAACAACCGAAATGTTGGGCTTAATTGTGTTCATAAGTCAAGGACAACCGATAGATAGATAGATAGATAGATAGATAGATAGATAGATAGATAGATAGATAGATAGATAGATATAGATATAGATATAGATATAGATATAGATATAGATATAGATATAGATATAGATATAGATATAGATATAGATATAGATATATTTTCTCCTTCCTGCAAACCAGGGAGGATTCGTACCTACCATAATATAAAACAAAAATAACAGCCGCGGCAGCAAACGATCCAAAGAACTGGCCGATCACGTACGCTGGGAGTTTGCGCCAGAGTAAATTTCCTACCACACAATTGGTGAAAGTGATGGACGCGTTCATATGGGCACCTTGGGGGTGACAAAGACAACAGATTCTTTAGGATGACAGTAGGAACAGGAATGGCAATCAAATGGTTCGATAGAACCAGGGGTGGGCTGCTACCGGTTCACACCGGTTTGGGTGAACCGAATGCTAATTTTACGTCTGTTTTTCCGAATCAGTACTTACGATGACTGGCTGGCCCTTCTCACTCCGCCCGGCCCCTCCTGGGAGTCCTCACTGGCTCATTTTGGATCCCAGGTAAGTGCAGGGTTTGCACGGAGGCTCAGGGAGGGAGAAGAAGGAGAAGGAGAAGGAGAAGGAGAAGGAAGAAGAAGAAGAAGAAGAAGAAGAAGAAGAAGAAGAAGAAGAAGAAGAAGAAGAAGAAGAAGAAGAAGAAGAAGAAGAAGAAGAAGAAGAAGAGAAGAAGGAAGAGGAAGAGGAAGAGGAGAGGGAGGAGGAGGAGGAGGAGGAGGAGGAGGAGGAGGAGGAGGAGGATGAAGAGGAGGAGGAGGAGGAGGGGGAGGAGGAAGAGGAAGAGGAAGAAGAAAAAGAAAAAAGAAGAAGAAGAAGAAGAGGAGGAGGAGAGGAGAAGGAAGAGGAGGAAGAGGAAGAAGAAGAAGAGGAGGAGGAGGAGGAGGAAGAGGAGGAGGAGAAGAAGGAGAAGGAGAAGAAGAAAGAGGGGAAGGGAGAGGAGGGAAGGAGGGGAGGGGGAGGAGGAGGTTCTTGGTGCTCTCTGAACTTAGCTGCTTTCTTCCAGACATTTCATTACCGACCTAGCTAACACCCTCAGTGCTAGACTAGGTGCTTGATGTTACCTAGTTTAGTAATCCAGCCCCTCCTTCCCCTGCTGGACTCACCTGAGATTCCGCCGGCAGCATGGACCCCCAACATAACACCGAACCCAAATCCAAGATTGATGCTCAAGTACTCTCCAAAATTGTGCTTTCCCAACACAACTTGTGCCACGGAGCCAAGGCCAAAGGTCTGTCAGAAGAAAAGAGAAGGTCTCTCAGAAACTGCCATTTCAGGCAGGGCAGGGCAGGGATGGGGGGTCTCCGAAGCTAGCAAGTTGAAGACTTGTGGACTCCAAGTCCCATGCTGGCTGGGGAATTCTGGGAGTTGAAGTCCACAAGTTGCCAAGTTTGGAGATCCCTGAGATAGGGGACCATTTTTAGCCTGTACAGAATCTAGTCCAGGAAGAAAGATAAGCTGGAAAAGCAGAATAACAGACATTTAGAAAGAGGAAGGAAAACACTGTTGTCCATTCTCTGATATTGTCTGGAAAATGTCCTGGAGAGAGTTCAAAAAGTCAGGGCCAGGAGCAGAGGTGGGAATGGAATGGAATGGAATGGAATAGAATAGAATAGAATAGAATAGAATAGAATAGAATAGAATAGAATAGAATAGAATAGAATAGAATAGAATAGAACAGAATAGAACAGGTGGGAATGGAATGGAATGGAATGGAACAGAACGGAACGGAACGGAACAGAATGGAACAGAACAGAACAGAACAGAACAGAATAGAATAGGTGGGAATGGAATGGAATAGAATAGAATAGAATAGAATAGAATAGAATAGAATAGAATAGAATAGAACAGGTGGGAATGGAATGGAATGGAATGGAATGGAATGGAATGGAACGAACGAACGGAACAGAACAGAACAGAATAGAATAGGTGGGAATGGAATGGAATAGAATAGAATAGAATAGAATAGAATAGAATAGAATAGAATAGAATAGAATAGAATAGAACAGGTGGGAATGGAATGGAACGGACGGAACGGAACGGAACGAACGGAACAGAACAGAACAGAATAGAATAGAATAGAATAGAATAGAATAGAATAGAATAGGTGGAATAGAATGGAATGGAATGGAATGGAATGGAACGAACGAACGGAACAAGAACAGAACAGAATAGAATAGGTGGGAATGGAATAGAATAGAATAGAATAGAATAGAATAGAATAGAATAGAATAGAATAGAATAGAATAGAATAGAATTCTTTATTGGCCAAGGGTGATTGGACACAAAAGGAATTTGTCTTGGTGCAAATACTCTCGGTATACATAAAAGAAAAGATACAGGAAAGTTATTGAGCAGGTTCTGACCAGTTCTGGAGAACCGGAAGCGGAAATTTTGAGTAGTTCGGAAAACCGGCAAATGCCACCTCTGACTGGCCCCGCCAACCCCATCTCTTCTCTGCCTCCCATTGAGACCCCGATGATCGGCTGGGTCTCCTTTGGTTGCTTTGCACAGGAGAATGGAGCTGGAAAGCAGGTTAGTGGGGTGGGGGAGGGGATTTTGCAGTAACCTTTCCCTGCCACGCCCACCAAGCCACGCCCACAGAACCGGTAGTAAAAAAAATGTTCAATCCCACCACTGGCCAGGAGATATTTTGTATGCCAAAAATACAAATACTATACCCTCTGATTTCCTCTTGGAACCTAGAAGGCTGCAGCCGTTTGAAGAGAGAGAAATAGACTGAGCTATAATCTAATTCAGACTAAAATATCACGATAGGGAAAAAAGATCGGTCGAATTCCCTCAACCGATTTGCATTGCTTGACCTCCTCCACTTGCAAAGTCTGTTCATCCGTAACGTTTTGTTTTTATTGTGACAGAATCATTCTCTTCACCTGTTTGGCCAGGGATATAGTCCTTCGCTGGCGTTTAGCTTGGAGGACTCCGAAATATGGATTTTTTCTTTCAGGTTTTTGTTTTTTGCACGTCTGAGTCCAAGCAGACAGGACAGCAAGGTTGTGAAAGATCTCCTGCTCAGAGGCTGCTTGAGCCAGACCTCAGATTTTTTGTTTGTTTTGTTTTGTTGTTTGGTGTCTTACCATTTTTGTTGACAATATTTTAAACAAAAAAACAGGAGAGGAAAAATAGGGAATAAAGAAAAACAATAAATAGTAAAGGAAAAGAAATAGAAAAGGGGAAGGAAAAGAGGGAGAGAGGGAGGAAAAGATAGATAGATTGTAGATAGATAGATGGGGGGGAGAGAGGGAGGAAAAGATAGATTGTAGATAGAGGAGAGAGAGAGAGAGAGAGGATGGATGATAGATAGGAAGAAGGGAAGGAAGGAAAGGAGAGGAGAGGAAGAGTGGAAAGGAGTGAAGAAGGGAAAGAAGGGAAGGAGGAGAAGGGAGGGAAGAAGGAGAAGAGAGGAAGGAATGAGGGAGGGAGGGAAGAAAAGAAAGAAAGAGAAAAGAAAAACAAAAAGGAAAGAAAGAAAGAAAGAAAGAAAGAAAGAAAGAAAGAAAGAAAGAAAGAAAGAAAGAAAGAAAGAGAAAAAGAGAGAGAGAGAGAGGGAAGGAAGGAAGGAAGGAAGGAAAAAAATAGCTACCAATCTTCTTGAGAGTGGCTCTGGGTACATGTATAGAGTATTTTTCCTACGTTCTCTAAAGTTACATCACAACTTCCTTCTTTCCCTCAAGCTACACTTTCTAATCTTCAAACCCACTAATCAAAATTTTATTTTTTTTCTCTCTCACCAAAAACTCTACAAACCAGGAAAAAGCATGCTGGCAAAGTCTTCCTCCCATGCCCACCCCCATTGTCTAACTTAATTTCTTTCTCAAACTCAACCAACTAGAAGATGGGTGGGCTTGCCTTGCTGGCTGGGGGATTCTGGGAGTCGAAGCCCGCCCAAATTCAAGTGGCCGAAGGTTGAAAAACGCTGTCCTAACGCCACCTTCTCCTTCTCTCCCCCACACGTCCCGGATGTTCTCTCTCACCATCATCAGGAAGGTGCCGAGAAGTTCTGCCAGACCCTGACGGATTGTTTCATTCCGGATCGTCACCAGGTTGACCAATTTTTCCAACATCTCATCACTGGCCTCCAGATGCGACTTCTGTTGGAAAGGAAGACGTCATTCTAAAGAGCCTGGACTTAGTTTGCCGTGGCTTCCAACACAACTGTGTTCTTTTCATCTCCTCCAGAGTGCGTTAGCAGATAGTTCCTACCATCGGGTTAAAGTCTAACCGGTCAAACTGAGCATCCGCTGTCCTTACATAGCCGTTTTCCACCACCCCGCCTCGTTCCTGTCACCAACTCTTGGGCCACCACGATGCCAAGGAGCTTCCAGCCTTCCAGCATTGTGACCTCAAACCCATTGTGAGGAAGAGAAAAAAAAAAAAAAAACCAGGCCTGCTTCCAGGAATTATTCTTGCAGAATCCAAAATGAAACCTGAGATTGGCAAGGGGAGAGACGGTAATGAAGGGTGGAAATTAAATTTTCGGCCCCCACCCCCTCTCCCTCATTGTCTCAGAGCAATGAATGGAAATATCCATCTGGCATCTCTGTTCACAGGCTAACTATAGACATGATGACATCAAGAGATCGTATCAAACTCTCCTTGTAGCCCAGGAGAATTTGTGATCTTGGTTTCCTGGAAAAATGATGTCAAAAGTCATGTCAGAAGAGCGGGCGCAATAAACGGCATAATTATATATACTTCCACGAGGAAATTGTACACGTGAAAACTATAACAAAGGAACATCAGAGAGCAATAACTGGCTGAGTTATTCAATGCTGGGCCGTGACCTTCATCTTTTCATCTTCAAACAGTAGAACATACTGTAATTTTAGGGTGAGTTAGACCGGTATTAATAACCTAACAATTTGCAAAATTATCCCACTTGGAAGCCAAGACCAGAAATAAGAACTCCGTTCAAGCGGAATGTAAACAAGGAATATATTCAACAAAATATAACAGAGGATCTGAAGGCTAAACCCTATGATGAACAGTTGAGGGAACTAGGTATGTCTAGTCCCGTGATGGCAAAACTATGGCACGCGTGCCACAGGTGGCACGCAGAACCATTTGTGCTGGCACACAAGCTGCAGGCAAACTTACCTCACTGCGCATGTGCGCGCCTCACAGCTGATTTTCAGCCAGTTTGAGGCCTTTTTCGGCCTCCCAGAGGCTTGAGGGAGGCTTCTGCAGGCTTCTGCAGGCTTTGCAGGATGAAAACTAGGCCCATTTCATTACTTCCTGTTTGTCCGAAAATACCGGAAGTGATGAAACGGGCCTAGTTTTCGACCTGCAAAGCCTGCAGAAGCCTTCCTCAAGCCTCGGGGAGGCTGAAAAAGGCCTCAACCCACAGCTGCGAGGCGCAGTGCAGGTAAAGGGGCTGCGGAGATGGGTGGGTGGGGATTGCACACAGATGTGTAGGGGACGTGGGGGAGCGCACATTGCCTTCTGGGTGCTGGCACATGAGCGCACGCGTGCAAGCGCACGCACAATTTTTAGCACAGGAGCCCCAAACGATTAGCCACCACTGGTCTAGTCTAATGAAGAGAAGGACTAGGGGTGACACGAGAATCTTCCAGTACTTGAGGTGTTGCCCCAAAGAAGAAGAGGACAACCTGTTCTCTGAAGCACCTGAAGGCAGGAGAGGAAGCAACGGAGGGAAACTAATGAAGGAGAGAAGCAACCTAGAACTAAGGAGAAACTTCCTGACAGTGAGAACAATTAACCAGTGGAACAGCTTGCCTCCAGAATATGTGAATGCTCCAATACTGGAGGGTTTCAAAATAGACTGGACAGCCATGTGTTGTCAATCCATGACCAATTTTTTTACAATGAAAAGGAGGACACAAATAAATTGAAGGAAAAAAGCAAAGCCACTTGCGCGCGGTACACCCTCTCAAAACAATTCTCCTGTGTGGAGCGCGTGCGTCTCATAATCGCGTCTCGCCGCACTGTACCAAGCGCTGACGAATCATCACGTCAAATACAAATAGGTCACATCACACACAACGGATCGGATCAGCATCGATCAAATTCGGGGATTTACAGATTAGTCTTCAACTATCAAAAAGGAGGACATGTAGGAGGACGCTTTTCGAGGGAGGACAGAACTTACAAAAGGAGGACCGTCCTCCCTAAAGGAAGACAGTTGGTCACCTTAATGGTATAAAGTCTTGAGCAGGGGGTTGGACTAGAAGACCTCCAAGATCCCTTCCAATTCTGTTATTCTGTTAATTAATGAACAGAATGGCTCACTTCCATTCCACCTCCAAGTTATGGATGTTCCATCACTGGGGATTTTTTAAGAGACTGGACAGTCATTTGACCAGGATGGTATAGGGCTGTGATGGCGAACCTTTTCGGCACCGAGTGCCGAAAAGGGAAGGCGCGTGCACACGTCAGGGATGCGCCTCGGAAGAGAAGCTGTCCAGTGGGCATGCATGCGCCAGGAAATGAACTTCCGGCTTCCAGAGCGCGCATGCATCCTGGCTTGTTTGTCTTCCGGTTACTGGCACACATGCACACACAATGATCAGCTGGTTGGCATGCATGCGCACAATGGAAAAAACTCTTCCAGTTTCCAGCACTGCCGCACGCACAAAAAAAACAGCTGATCATCATGCGCGTATGCACGCCAGAAACCCAGAAGAGGATTGGGCGACGTTGTGCATGCCAGCCAACATGGTTCTGCGTACCACTTCAGGCACACGTGCCATAGGTTCACCATCCTGGGTATAGGGTTTCCTAGAGGGGTTCAACTAGAGGAACTCCAAGCCAGCCCTTCCAGCCCTAGGATTCTATGTTCTGCGTTTTAAATATTTTTAGATACATTCATATTTCAGATCAGCTTCCCCTATATTCTTATCATGGATCAATACATGGATTTGTCAATATTTTTAAGAGGATAAACAGGAAGAGGCTGACTAGGGCAGCAGTGGGATCCTACCTGTTTCACTACCGATTTGGTGATTTTTTTTTTACTACCAGTTTAGCCGAACTGGTGTGAACCAGTAGCATACCACCACTGGACTAGGGCTGCGATGGCGGACTTATGGCATGCGTGAACGATTTGTGTGGGCACGCGAACCCCACCCAAACTTACCTGCACTGCGCATGCGCGTGCCTCCCAGCTGATTTTCAGCCCATTTGAGGCCTTTTTCGGCTTCTCTGAGTCTCGAGGGAAGCCTCTGCAGCCTCGGGAGGCCGAAAAACGGGCCTTCTGGAAATACCGGAAGGGCCCATTTTCAGCCTCCGAAGGGCCCGCGGAGCCCGCAGGAGGCCATTTTCGCCTTCCCAGGGACTCGAGAGAAGCCAATACAGCCTTTGGAGGCCGAAAAATGGACCCGTTTCGGCAGTTCTGGCATACTCAGTGCAGCTAAGGGGGTGTGGTGGGGTGTGGCAGGTGCATGCATGGGGGGCAGGGCATATTGCCTCCTGGGTGCTGGCACACGAATGCAATTTTCCGCATGGGAGCCTAAAGAGGTTAGAGGATCCACAGATATGTCCCCAGAATTCATGAGAGGTATGTGGCTCCTGATTAGGAGCTGCATTCTTTAATATTATCATATGTGGTGGACTTGGTATGAAAGCAAGAAAATATTGGATGAAAACAGAGACATGGTTGGAAAAGAGGATCAAGCAACAAATAGATCTGAAACCAGAAGTGTTTTTTGTTCAATATAATGCCGGAGAACTATGATAAAGGGACTATATGTCTAGTTTTGCATGTACTGGCAGCAGCGAGGATTGTATTTGCACAACACTGGAAAAATGAGAACACTCCGTCCGATGAGGATGTCATTCGGAAAACATTAGACTGTGCCAAGATGGATAGACATTAAAAATAAAGGACAAAGAAGACACAGGATATTACTTATGGAATAGATTTTACAAGTGATTAGAGATAAAAGGTGGAAATTAGCTGAAGGAAGATTATTGCTATGTATGAACTTAATATAAAGACGGTTTATAATTATAAATAAGCCAATATAACCAACAGAATTAGGAATAAGCTAATACAAAAAGAAATCTCCTTAGTTAGATATAGATTAACAGAGTTGGAAGGGACCTTGTAGGTCATCTAGTCCAACCCCCCCCCCACTCAAGCAGACCCTACACCTAGCTAAAACTATTCTGTTACACTATTATTATTGTTATTAGTATACGTGTTAACATTACCGTTCGTTCTTTCTTTGCTTTTCTGTAAACGACATGCCCTGACAATATACTGTATTCAAAATGTTTATGAATAAAAAAAAAAAAACCATATAAAACAAGAGGAGTGGTATTCTTAAGAGAGGGGGAAAGCACATTTGCACAAAAATTGTGATTCAAAAAGCCTTCCGGATGAACTCTGAGGCTGAACAAGCACCAGGAGCCAGACGTCATGGCCATGGGTCAAAAGAACGCGTGGAAAGTGCTGCCAGTTCTAGTTGGACCCGTTCCATCATCCACGTGGCTTAAAGGTCATAAATATGAATCTCACAGTTTGTCTCTTATCTCCCCTCCCCTCTCCTTTTTCATGTACATGATTAACCCCTTGAAGACATTGATACTGGCTGGATTCACCCCACGGACCTAAGCGGTTATTATATTAACTAGAATAGCCGAATAACAAGAGTTGGGAGGGACCTTGGAGGTCTTCTAGTCCAACCCCCTACTCAGGCAGGAGACCTTATAACATTCCAGACCAGTGGCTGTCCAATCTCGTCTTAAAAACCTCCAGTGCTGGAACACCCAGAACTTCTAGAGGGAAGCTGTTCCACTGGTTAATTGTACTCACTTTCAGGAGTAACAGAATAACAGAGCAGGAAAGGCTTCTAGTCCAGGAATCGCCAACCTTTTGGACCTCAGGGACCACCAAACTCATCATTTTAGATCCCAGGGACCACTAACCGGTTCTGTGGGTGTGGCCTAATTTGTGGGTGTGGCTTGGTGGTGATGTGACTGGCTGGGCATGGCTTGTATGTAAATATTATAAATATTTGTATAAATATTGATATTTTTTTTATTAAAAAAGAGCAACTTTTACCCAAAATCAGGCAAAGCAGGCAGGCAGGCAGATTGAGTTGCTCACAGATTCATTCAGAGATCTATCTATCTACCATCGTCTGTCACATAAAATTTGCTTCTAAGCAAACTCATAAAATTAACTCTCAGCACACCATGTATGTAAATATTGAATTTTTTATTTTTTTAAAAAGAGCAACTTTTACCCAAAATCAGGCAAAGCAGGCAGGCAGATTGAGTTGCTCACAGAATCATTCAGTGATCTATCTATCTGCCATCAGCTAGCTCAGTCTCTCAAATTTGCTTGCCGTGAGTCTGCACTGAATAATAGAACCTTCAGTCCAAAGGGAGGTTCGGCTGTGCTTAAAAGCGGAGCCGAAGATCTAAAGACTAGCTAGAAAGCAAGAAATCCAACCATTTCTTGCTTCCTAGCTAATCTAAATCTCCCGACAAAGCAGAACAGCTGATGGTCAGAAAAATAGAAATTTAGCAGGCAAGTTTGCCAGGTAAAGAGTGAGTGGATGGGGAGGGTTCCCACAGGCCATGTGGATGGCGCAGCCTTGTGTTTCTGTGCAGCCTCGTTTAATTGCTTTGTGGGGGTGCTCTGGGGATGAGATTTCTCTGCGGCCCACCAAAATTTTCTCATGGCCCACCGGTTGGCGACCGCTGTTCGAGTCCATCTTCCATCTCAAGCAGGAAACTCTATACCAATCATGGCTAACCTTTCTGTCCTCATGCATGTGCACGCACCCATGCCAGCACGCCCCACACACCCCATGTGCATGCATGCACAACCTTCTTTTTTGCACGCCGTGCGCCTCTGCACCTCTACACATGACCCCTGTGCATCTCTGCGCATGTGCGCACATCTCCTGCATGCGCCCTGTCCCCACACATGTGCAGCAGCTACCTGATGATCAGCGGGTGGGCGGGTGGCACACGCGCATGCGCAGTGGACCTGCTCTGGGGCAACGGTTCGCATGCCGGTGGAGTTGGCTCGGTGTGCCACTTCTGGCACATGTGCCATAGGTTCGCCATCACGACTCTATACCATTTCAGACAAATGGAAAGATCACACTTAAAATATTGCGTCCAGTTTTGGTCGCCACGATGTAAAAGAAGATGTCGAGACTCTAGAAAGAGGGCAGAGAAGAGCAATAAAGATCATTGGGACAGGGGTGGCATTCAAAAATCCCAGCAACCGGTTTTCTGCCCGGTTGCTGGGTGGGCGTGGCCATGGTAGGCGTGGCTTACCAGAACTTCCGGGAGGGCCATTTTTCATCTTCCCCAGAGTTTGGAGGCTTCCCTTGGGCCTCTGGGAGGGTGAAAATGGCCTCTACCGCGCTCCGAAGGCCCTCCGGAAGCTGGAAACAGGCCCATTTCCTGACTTCTGGAAATTCCAGGATGGACATTTTTCACTCTTCTGGAGCCTCTGCATGGACCCTGCACTTACCTGCACCCAAAATGGCCCCGTGGAGACTACTGGGAGAGGTGGAGTAGGCAGGGCCAGCTAGTGGGTTCAACTACCGGTTCAGCCAACCAGATGTAAATTTAACACCTAGTTCGCTCGAACCGTCCCAAACCGTCTGAATCCCATCCCTGATTAGGAGACCGGAAGGTAAAACTATAACAAAAGGAAGGTTGCAGGAATTGGGTGTGTCTAGTTTAATGAAAAGAATATCTCAGGGGCTCCCACAAAGAAGCAGGGGGGGGCCAAACTACTCTCCAAAGCACCTCAACAACACAGGACAAGAAGCGATGGATGGAAACCAATCCAGGAGAGAAGCAATCTGGAATGAAAACGCAAACTTCCTAACAATGAGAGCAATTAATCCGCGGAACAACTTGCCTCCAGAAGTTGCGGCCGCTCCCTTGCTGGAGCTTTTCAAATGTAGATGGAACAACCGTTTGTGTGGGATGGTATAGTTTTTCCTGCCTGAGCAGGGGGTTGGACTAGAAGACCTTCAAGGTCCCTTCCAACCCTGTTATTCTGTTATTTAGATGGATGTCCAATCTCTTCTTAAAAATCTCCAGCGATAGACCACCCACAACCATTCCATTAACAGGGCGAACGACCAAGATTGAGAACTGTTGCGTTAAGAGATTCCACTCGAAGTTCTCAACCATCTAGAAGGTTCTGGATTTCAGAGAAAAAGAAACAAAGCCTCCATACGAAACATACATCCCAGAGTGACGGTCTTCATCCTGGTAGTCTTCATACTCAGGTTCATACTCAGACTCTCCTCATACAGCTTGTCCTTGTTTAGTGACCTTTCAAAGTTATTGCAGACCGCTCAAAGGTATTTAGCATGTATTTCAGTTTACGACCGTTGGCGGCTTTCCGTGGTCACATGACCCCGGTTTTTGACGCACGTTCCCAAAATCAGCATTTATTTTCAGTTTTCTGCAAAACAGGCCCGTCGCAAACCGTTGCTTTACTTACCCACCATGTTCATTTAATGACCACCGCAAAAAACTTTGGAAAAACAAACAAACCCTGGGCCTCTCCAGGGCCCTCACAACTCAACAACTGTAGTGTCCATTATGGTCATAAGTCGAGAACGACCCCTTGTTTGCCTTTTCAGTCAGGATTTCCAAGCTTACCTGCAAATAGCGCCGGATAATAATCTTGGGTTTTAGTCCGGCGTGCATTTTATCCTTGCTTCAGCAAGCAGCATTGCAAAGGTCGCTTTGCTTGTCATCTTTTTCATCAGACTAACAAGGGTCACACACAGCTCCGCTCCATCTCTGCCCATGAAACATTAACTTTTACAACCAGGCAAAGTGAGATATGAAGGAATTAGGGTTTCTCCTGGGTAGAATCGTGCATCAGTTGAACCTGGCTGTTAATCTAAATTGGTGTTTTTTTTTCAACCTGGTCCCTTTAAGAGGGATGGACTTCAACTCCCAGCATTCCCCAGCCAGCATGGCTAACTTAGGAATGCTGGGAGTTGAAGTCCACCTCTCTTAAAGGCGACAAAGTTGAAAAAACACTGAGCTGCATTTTGGGCAGCAGGTCTAGAAATGGTCCGTTGGACATTCTTCATTTATTAGATTGTTATCCCAGCTTTGCCAGCAGTCCTCGACTTGCAACAATTCATTTAGTGACCGTTGAAAGTTACAATGGCACTGAAAAAATGACTTTGGACCAGCGGTGGTATTCTACCAATTCGGCCCAGTTTTGCCGAGCCAGTAGCGCCGATGAGCAGCGGAGACTGAACCGGTTCTGCTTTTGAAGCACAGCTACATTGTGAGGCACAACTGATTGCTGCGTGGCAGCTGCTGACGCAACAGGGAGAGGGCAGGATTGCAGGAGGTGAGTCGAAATGCCTCTGTGCCTGTGCAAAGTGCACACTTGGCACGCGTGTCCATGCAAAGTGTGCGCGCGCACGCAAAGTACGCCCACCAAGCCATGCCCACTGAAGCAGTGGTAAAAAATTTTTGAAACGCGCCACTGCTTAGCACCCACCGGTGCAACAACTGGTTCGGTGAGTGCGTGATGCATCCTCTACATTTTTAAAAGCCCGTTTTCAACTGAATTACTTGCCTTCTACTGCAGTGCTGGTGGCTGAAACAGCTGAGGAGCGGCTATGCTAAAAAAAAAAAAACCAGGAAATAAAGTACAGGAAGAGCAGGGGCCGGTGGGCAGGGCCAAACACTCACCGGAACAACCGGTTCTCACAAACCATTCCAAACCAGTAGAATCCCACCCCGCTTAGGACCGTTTCCACAGTTTCAACCTTTGAAGCATTCCCATGGTTACATGATCAAAATTCAGATGCTAAGCAAAGGACTCCTATTTACGACACTTGTTGCGTCCCAGGATCATGAGATTCCCTTCGTCAATGGGGAAGCCATATTCACTTAACGACTTCAGGGATCACTTAACAACAGTGGCCAGAATAATCTTAAAGTGGGACAAAACTCGCTTGACAAATGGCTCGCTTGAGGAGAGAAAGGTTGGCTTCAATTGTGGCTGTAAATCGAAGACTAACCTATATGACATACTTTCTAGGTACCGTAATTCAAGGTGGCAAACGTGCTTAATACTCTTTCCTCCTCCTATTTCCCTACAACAACAACCCTGTAAGGTGGGCTGGAGAGGAGGTCAGCCTGTTCTCCAAAGTCCCTGAAGGTAGGTGTCAGATCCCTAAAAATGATACTGCCATTCATTTGGGAGGACTTGGATTCGATTCATTAATATTGCTTGTGACAACTGATATTTTATAACTTGTAGCCCATGGTGGAGACTGACTCTGAGGGAGAAGAGGAACAGCCGACAGGGAGTGGAAGTCTGGCTCCGGAGGTTGTGGAGGAGGCTGGGGAAGGGCAGAGGCTGGCTGGGCAGTCAGAGGAGGACCCAGGCCCATCCCCTATCCATCCTAGGGCATGCAGGGAGGAGAGGATAAAGGAGAGACGTGGTCTATGGGGGAGGAGAGGGCCTTGATCCTCTTCATGGGCTGCAGCTGTGACAATTGAATAAGAGGACGGACATGTGTACGGGCGAGCACCGGAAATAAAGTGTGGAAATATCTCTGGTTTATGGTTCCTCTCTGAGTTTAGTGTCCTTCCCAGTGTGTGTTATCTGTGGACGTCCTCCAGCCCTTATCGTGCCTGGTTGGTGTTGCTTTTTCCCTTCTTCTTGTAACTGTTTGTGTGGGAGTTTTTTTAGCTTCCATCAAGAATATTCAGAGCTTGGAAGCAAAGTGAAAGAATAAAAGGGGCTTCACCTGTTTTCTGTGACTGTGTTTGTTTTGTATCCCACCCTGGGTCATCACATGCCCTGAGATTTTCTCACCTCTTGGAGGGTATATATAGGAGGGAGGGCCATTGGGGTTGTTTCACTTTAATAGCCAGCGGAAGATGGCCATGGTAACGTATGCTTATCTGTTTCTCAGTGCAGCCGGTATAATAACATCTTCACACCTGTGGATTGGTTGAATCCACATCTGGATAAAGGCAAGGGTCTCTACTGCTGAATTCTACTTGTCTTGATTAAGGATAGTCAGACATTGTTTTGAATGGCGTGCTTTCACTTCTGCTTAATAAAAGCTTCCTTTTGAAATACTTCGTTTCAAGAGTCTTCACTTTCTTACATTAGAAGGAGAGGCGATCCTTGCAGCAGGACAAGAACAGAGGTGGTCTTCAGCAGGTTCTGACCAGTTCTGGAGAACCAGTAGTGGAAATTTTGAATAGTCTATCAAGATCTCTTTGGATCCTGAGCTCGTCTTCTGGGGTGTTGGTTATTCCTGCCAGTTTAGTGTCATCTGCAAATTTGATGAGTTCCCCTTCTATTCCCTCCTCTAAGCCATCTTCCAGGTAGGTGGGACTGCAACATCCTTTGATGTCCTAGGCTGGATGGACTGTATCCTCCAGAACCAAAGGGCATCAAAGTGTCTTTAACTGAAAATGGGACAAACATGGACTCCTCAAGTGAAAGTTCTCATGGCTCGAAGCTCATGTGGAACGTACTTGTCCAAGCAAATTTGGGGAGATCTTTGAGGCCACCCAACAGCTGTGAACTTTCCTAAAGAGACACCCCTGACCTTACTTTCTTTTCTAGCATCCTATAAACTCTACTATCTTGTGTCCTACACATTGAGGAGAGCATGGCTCAAATGACATCCTTCAGGTATTTACAAAATATGATCATATCCCCTTGGTTAAATTCTCAAACTCTTGGTTAAATTCTCAAACTCTTGGTTAAATTCTCAAACATCCACATCGTGGTTACCTCAAAGGTGCTTTTCCCAAAAAGCAAGGGGATGTTCTGGTTTTCTTTTTTCCTTTGAAAATGTTTTGCTTCTCACCCAAGAGGCTTCTTCCATTCAGAACTTCATCCAAGCTTCTTGGATGAGAGGAGAAAAGTTTTCAAAGAAAACACTAAGAAAGTCCAGGTGTCTTTTGGGAAAAGGACCGGAATGATGGAGAATCTCCAGAGACATAGATATTCTCAGGGTCACCTCATCCCAGTTCAATGTCCATGGAGATGGTCCATCATGTAGGTCATGGCTGCCCCAAAGATACTTTTAAAAAAGGCAACTGGACTTTGACAACAGGCCACAGTTCACGGCAACAACATTCAAAGGGTTTCTAGCACAACATGGGATAAGGCATGCACTGACAGCACTGGGACACCCAGCCACGAATGGATGGGTAGAGTGCATGGTACATTACACAAAGGAAATATTACAAAAGCTAGCACCTGGGGACACACAAGAAAAGATAGATAAGCTACTAAGCATTCAGCACATGACACCCAGTGCTACAACAAACAAAAGTCCGGCAGAGTTACTAATGGGGAAGAAACTAAAATCACACCTAGATAAGACTACACCCCACATATAGCCCAGAAAAACCAGCAGACTCCTCCAGTAATTGCTGCACATTTCAAACAGGGGACCCAGTATATGCAAAAAACCTTACAGAGGAACCTTTGTGGATACCAGCAAAAGTGATCCAGATAACTGGGCCCTGTTCATACAGGGTAGACACCGAGGACAGGAGGAGCTGGAGGAGGCACATAGAGTAGCTCAGATCTAGAGCCACAAAGGGAGACCCAAACAGACCCACGGAAGAGAGGGGAGACCCCCTCAAACAAACAAAACACAACCAGAGAAGAGGGGAGAGACCCCTCAAACAGACAAAACACAAGTAGAAAGGGAGGGGGAGACCTTCCACAAACAAGAGAAATAACAGAACAAACCCTGACAACTACACAACAACCAATACTAACACTAGCCCCAGTCAGGAAATGCAAACATGTACCTGAGACTGGGGGAGAAGGCAGGTTGGGCAGACAGGAACAGGTCCAGAAGGATAGCAGGAAAGCAATCCCTGGCGGGAGCGGCTGCACTAACTCAACCAGCCAAGAAATTCCTGGTGGGAGCGGCATGGCTGACTCAGCCTTCCAGGAGGTTCCAAGAAGATGGACGGGAGGAACAACAGACCCGTTCGAATAGTCCAAGGCCAACCCACGACTGAGTTGCCCAGGTTCAATAGAAACCATAAAAGCCCCGCCTACCTATTTGATTACATACGGTAGGTGAGGCTCAGATTGGTTGGACCAGACCAGGTGGGGAGGGGTGTTATGTATTAACACAAGGGTACCCAACCACCGGGCCGTGGACCGGTACCGGTCCGTGGAACGTTTCCTACCGGGCCACCAGTTTGCTGGGCACCGCCATCTTGTTTGATGAGAAAGTGCTTCCGGGTGAGCTTTTCCGGTTGGAAAGTGGCGTTTGGGTCCTGAAGGAATCCTCGTGCCTTAGTTTCATTGAAGGTGGGGCTTCAAACAAAACTAAGGCGCGAGGATTCTTTCAGCACCCAAGGCAAGGCGAACCGAGTGACCGTTCCGAAGCCGTCCCGAAGCGAAGCCCATCGACAAAGGTACAAAGGAGGAGTTGAAGGTGGCGGGGAGAAGTGGGGGACTGCTGGCTGGCCGGTCGCTTGGCTCGCCTTGCCTTGTCATGCGTGCTGATGCAGGTACCGGGCCGCGGATCATTTTGTGATGCTGCTACCGGGCCGTGGCACATAAAAGGTTGGGGACCACTGTATTAACATACTTACCTGTAATTGGTTGGTCCGTGGTGGTGGGAAATTTGAAGAGCCATCACTGGCCACAGCCGCGAGCAGCCCAACTATAAAAAGGGCTGCCGTGGTTTCTCCGGTGCTCAGTCCCAGAAGGAAATAAAACAATTGACAGTCAAGCTGGTGTCCTGAGTCTCATTCCCGCAACATAACACAGACCACACATCTTAAAGGGCCTGGGACCAAGCAACACCTATCTAGATTTTGTCTAGATATAGAGAGCGGTGGGAGGGGGTTTATTTCTAGATAGGGTGCCTAGTGTACTAGATTTTCTAGCCTGGCACATGGTTTGGGGAAGTTGAATAGAGTGGCAACCTTCATTCTCCTCCACTCATCTGGAACCTCTCCAGCTCTCTAGCGGGACTCGAGGATAGAATAGAATAGAATAGAATAGAATAGAATAGAATAGAATAGAATAGAATAGAATAGAATAGAATAGAATAGAATAGAATAGAATACTTTATGGATCAAGTGTGATTGGACACACAAGAAATTTGTCTTGGTGTAAATATTCTCAGTATACATAAAAGAAAAGATACATTAATTAAGAATCAAGAATCAAGAATCATAACGTACAACACTTAATGATAGTCATAGGGTACAATCAGCAATCAAATCATCATAGGAAATAGTCAATATAAATCTTAAGGATACAAGTGACAAAGTTACAGTCATACAGTCACAAGTGGGAGGGGATGGGTGATAAGGAGTGATGAGAAGATTAACAGTAATAGTAGTGTACACTTTGTAAATAGTTGAACAGTGTTGAGGGAATTATTTGTTTAGCAGAGTGATGGCGTTTGGGAAAAAACTGTCCTTGTGTCTACTTGTTCTGGTGTGCAGTGCACTATAGCGTTGTCTTGAGGGAAGGAGTTGAAACAGTTTATGTCCAGGATGTGAGGGGTCTGTAAATATATTCACAGCCCTCTTTTTGACTCGGGCAGTATACAAGTCCGATTGAAGGCAGGTGGGTAGTTATTGTTTTTTCTGCAGTCCTAATTATCCTCTGAAGTCTGTGTCTGTCCTGTTGGGTTGTAGAACCAAACCAGACAGTTATAGAAGTGCAGAGATAATCTGCAAGCCTACACACTGTTTTATATCATCCTAACAGTGCTGTGGCTGAACTATTTCAAAGCATTTTTGATCAAGTTAGACTTATGCAGGTGGTACCCAGGCCATCTTAATGGAAGAAAAAGAGTGAAAGAGAGAGGATAGTTGATTTGGCTGACTTACATTAGGAAAATACTTCACTAGGTGTGGGATCAGTCAGATGGCCTGGTATCCATACGTTTCCACATCCAGGTGTCAGAAGACAAATTGAAGCGTCCTCAGAGCTTCGCTGGCAAAACTCTTATCTGGATGGCTGTCACAGTTGACGACAGGTTGTATAATCCCCCGCAAAACCTTAGTCTGGATGAAGCAGGGAGAGAAATGAGCAATTAAACAGGGTCACTGCACTTCTCTGAGTCTAGCAGAGGTCATGACAGAGAAGCCCACAGAACATGGAATCCCAGGGTTGAAAAGGAACTGGGCGATCTTCCAGTCCAACTGCTGCTGCTCAAGCAGGAGACTCGACACCCCTGATGGAGCGAACCTACGCCACGCGTGCCAGATGTGCCACGCAGAGCCCTCTCAGTGGGCACGCATGCCACTGCCAGCTGCTTTCCTGGTTTCTGGCACACCGGCCAGCTGGTCTTTGCGGGTGCCAGAGTGCTGGGAAACGGCTCCAAAAAAGCAGCCAAAAAACAGGCCATTTTTTCAGGCTTTTGGGGGGAGGGGAGCTGTTTTCAGGCCATTTTTGAACCTTTTTCTGGTCCATTTTCAGGCTGTTTTCCATGCTGTTTTTGAGCCTTCTTCTGGGCATTTTCAGGCTTTGGGGGGCTGTTTTCCAGGCGGTTTTTCAAACCATTTTCAGGCCATTTTCAGCCCCTTTGGGGGGCAGATTTCCAGGCTGTTTTCAGGCCATTTTTCCAGCTTCTTTCAGGGTATTTTTCAGGGCATTTGGGGGGCATTTTCTGGAGCATTTTCAGGCCATTTTCAGTCTGTTTTTAAGGGAAAACACCCCTGAAAATGGTCTGAAAAATACCCCCCAAACAGGCACGTGCATAGCAACCAGCTGGTCTTTGGTTTTCTGGCTCTTCAGCATGCGTTCATGCACGCACATGTGCGGGTCTTCCAGTTTGGGTGCCCAAAAGGTTCTCCATTGCTGCCCTATATTCTTCTGGATAAACAGCTGTCTTGTCTCTTCTTGACAATCTCCCATGTTGGATCACCCACAACTTCTGGAGGCATGCGGTTCCACTGATTAACAGAAGAGCTGAGTTGGAAGGGACCTCAGAGGTCTTCTAGTCCCACCCCCTGCTCAAACAGGATATGCTATGCAATCCCAGATGAATGGCTATCCAGACTCTTCTTAAAAACGTTCAGTGTTGGAGCACCCACAACTTCTGAGGAAGTCGTTCCAATGATTAATCGTTCCCAGTGTCAGGACATTTCTCCTTAGATCTGGGTTGGTTCTCTCCTTGCTTCGTTCCCATCCCTTGCTTCTCGTCCTGCTTTCTGGCGTTCTCCAAGAGGATCTGTCCTCAAGTGGATCCTTCAGATCTTCCAGGGTTGTCCCTTCCTCTTTCTGGCGGTTGTCTCCTTCTCCTTCTTCTATCCCTCCCAGCCTTGTGGACTTCCCAGAGAGTGAGGTCACCCTTGCTACTCCCTGGAAAGTCAGTTGCTTCCTGCACCCCATCTCTTACCTCCAAGGGGTGCTAAAGTAGGTATCTCAGTTCTTGGATGCTAAATATTTGTAGGATAAGGTATGGCTGGGTCATCCATTTGTTAAGAGCAACCAGAATGTGTCGCAATGTAAAATGGTGTCCAATCTCCTGGTGGTACAGCAGCTGAGGAAGAAGAGTCGAGATACTGAGCATTAGCAAAGCAAAGGAAGGGACATTTCTTAAAAGCCTCTACTAGGAGATGACACAGTCAGCCATTAAGAGGAAGGAAATAGAAAATAGTTCTCATTTAGTGACCATTGAATGTTGCAATGGCACTGACAAAAGGGACACTCCAATCTTTCCCTCCCTCCCTTTCCTTCATTTCCTTCCTTCCTCCCTCCCTCTCTCCCTTTGCTTCCTTCCTTCCCATCTCCCTCCCTCCTCCCTGCCTTCATCTCTCTTTCCTCCTCTTTCTTCCTTCCCTCTGTTTCTTCCCTCTCCTTCCTTCCTTCCTTCCTTCCTTCCTTCTTCCCTCCCTCCCATAACATCTGGAGGGAAGCCATTCCATCAATTAGCTAATGGACTTTAAAAACTCCCTCCAGAACTTAGAGGTAAACCTTGGTCTGAGATTACTGTACGAAGCACTTCGTGGAGCCTATAGATATGCTTCATGAACAGTTTTACAAGTTTTTTAGCCGAAGGTAGTCCGAAGGTAGTCTGTTACAGGCTGTAAAGTGGGCTTCCTTAGAGAATAAGTTGATAACAGTCAAAATCACTGTATTCCCTCCACTATCAGGTAACTCTACTATAAAGTCCATCGCGATTTCTTCCCACGGCTTCATTGGTTCAGCTACTTGTTGAAGGAAGTCAGGGGTTTTTCCAGTTCTGTGGCACAAATTGAGCAGCTTTTCACATAGTCTTCAACGTCAGGTTTCATTTTTGGCCACCAGAACTGCCTCCTGACTAAATGCAGGGTTTTTAAGAACCCAAAGTGTTCCCCCGCCATCGCCAACCATGGCTACCCTTCAGTACTATTAGTCTTAAAGTATTGGGTACATAAATTTTTGCCCCTTTCCAAGCTAATCCCTTGTTCATTGTCAAATTGGCTTGATGCTCAGCAAACCAGGGATCTGTCAAAATTTGCTTTAAAAGCCATCTGGTCTGGTCTAAGGAAGTTTCAAGATAACGTTAGCATTCCAGCAAACCTCCATTCCAATCAGTAACTCCAACTCAAAAATACCTTTATTAGAATAGCACCTGGCACATCTGTGAAATCTCAAAACTAAAAGTTTCCCAGGCTTCCCACAATGTCCCAAACTACAATCTACCCTCTTTTTACCATCGTCACATCACATGGACCAATCACGATCCGTCCCAGAGTAAGATCCTTTTTCCATCCTGTGCCACACTTAATAACCTTGAACTAACAAAAGAATTTCATTTTGTCTACTTATCATTAAGTGTTGTACCTGATGATTCTTGACTCTTGATGAATGTATCTTTTCTTTTATGTACACTGAGAGTATTTGCACCAAGACAAATTCCTTGTGTGTCCAATCACACTTGGCCAATAAAAAGAATTCTATTCTATTCTATTAGAACTTCTCAATTGAAATCACCCCCCTCCCACTTTCTCAGGCTATATGGCAACTTGGAATATGGCTTCCAAAGCTGACAGACTGTTTCCTACTATGATTTGATTGCTTATTTGTACCCTAAGACTATATTAAGTGTTGTACCTTATGGTTCTTGATAAATGTATCTTTTCTTTTTATGTACACTGAGATCATATGCACCAAGACAATTTCCTTATGTGTCTAATCACACTTGGCCAATAAAGAATTCATTCATTCATTCATTCATTCATTCATGAAGCACAACCTATCAGCACCAAAACTTATTGTGTTTACCAATTTATTTGTAATTGTGGAGACAATTACATGGGCAGAATCGATAGGTGTTTGGCTCGCAGAATAAAGGAGCATCTTCAGAAATGGGTCCAAACAGCCCTGAGTAATAGAATAGAATATAATTCTTTATTGGCCAGGTGTGATTGGACACACAAGGAATTTGTCTTTGGTGCATAAGCTCTCAGTATGCATAAAGAAAAAGTAAAATACATTTATCAAGACTCATGAGAAATAACATTTAGTGATAGTCATAGGTTACTAATAAGCAATCAAGCCATACTAGGAAACAAATAAAACAATATAAATTGTGAAGATACAAGCAACATGGTAATAGTCATAAGTGGGAAGAGATAGGTACTAGGAAGCATGAGAAGAAGAATAATAATACAGTCTTACTAAATAGTATGACAGTGTTGAGGGAATTTTTTTGTTTAGCAGAGTGATGGCATTCGGGAAAAAACTCTCCTCGTGTCTAGTTGTTCTGGTGTGCAGGGCTCTATAGTGTCATTTTGAGGGCAGGAGTTGAAACAGTTTATGTCCAGGATGTGAGGGGTCTGTAAATATTTTCACAGCCCTCTTTTTGACTTGTGCTGCATACAGATTCCCCAAAAAAGGCAGGTTGGCAGCAATTGTTTTGTCTGCAGTCCTAATTATCCTCTGAAGTCTGTGTCTGTCCTGTTTGGTTGCAGAGCCAAACCAGATAGTTATAGAGGTGCAGATGACAGACTCCATAACTCCTCTGTAGAACTGAACCAGCAGCTCTTTGGGCAGTTTGAGCTTTCTGACTTGGCACAGAAAGAACGTTATATAAACATTATATACAGACCATTCTTTGTTGTGCTTTTTTGATGACATTTTTGATGTTAGGTGTCCATTTTTAAAGTCTTGACATATGATAGAACCTAGAAACTTAAAGGTCTCTACTGTTGATACCGTGTTGTCTAATATAGGAGGGTTTCTCCTAAAATCTACTACCGTTTTTTTTAGTGTATTTAGTTCAAGATTGTTCTGATTGTAGCACAAGGCTAGTTGTTCAACCTCCTGTCTGCATGCAGATTCACTGTTGCCTCAAATGAGACCAATCGCTCTTGTATCATCTGCAAACTTCAGTATTTTATCAGAGGGATCTTTTGAGATGCAGTCATTGGTATCTAGAGAGAAGTGGAGAGAGCACACAGCCCTGTGGGGGCTCCTGTGCTAATTGTGCAGGTATCTGATGTGATTTTGCCTAGCTTCACCTGCTGCTTCCTGTCTGTTAGGAAGCTTATGAGCCATTTACAAGCGTGGTTGGGTACAGCCAGCTGATTTAGTTTAGTGAGAAGAATATCTGGAATGATGGTATTGAATGAAGAGGATCCTTGCATAGCTCTTAGGAGATTCAAGATTGTGTAGGATGTAGTGCAGAGTCATATTAAGAGCATCATCTGTCAATCTATTTGCTCGGTAGGCAAATTGCAAGGAGTCTAACGGCGGATCCGTGATGGTTTTCAGGTGGGACAGTACAAGCCTTTCAAAGGTCTTCATAACTACAGATGTTAGAGCAACTGGTCTGAAGTCATTCAGTTCCTTGGTGAAAGGTTTCTTCAGCACTGGGATGATAGTAGAGCATTTGAAGCAAGAAAGAACATAGCACATTTCTAGTGATTGATTAAAGATTCGGGTGAAGATAGGGGCCAATTGGTCAGGACAGACTTTTAAGCAAGAAGGAGTTATCTTGTCTGACCCTGGGGCTTTCCCTGGGTTTGGTCTGTGTAATAAATAGATCTTGCACTTCTTTTTCTGTGATCACCAGAATTAATTGCTCATTTCTGTCCCCGCTTCATCCAGAAAATGATGGCCAGTAAATGGTCTGGAAAACAGCCCCCAAAAAGGCCTGAAAATGACCCAGAAGAAGGCCTCAAAATGGTCTGGAAAATGGCCTGGAAAATAGCCCCCCAGAAGGCCTGAAAATGCCCCAGAAGG
Source organism: Pseudonaja textilis (assembly GCF_049901715.1). Taxonomy (NCBI): domain Eukaryota; kingdom Metazoa; phylum Chordata; class Lepidosauria; order Squamata; family Elapidae; genus Pseudonaja; species Pseudonaja textilis. The sequence goes on from NC_141991.1 coordinate 254,367,579, forward strand.
CCCAAAATGATCTGGAAAATGGCCTGGAAAACAGCCCCCCCCAAAGTCTTGAAAATGACCAAGAAGGCCCAAAAATGGTTTGGAAAACAGCCCCCCAAAAGGCCTGAAAATGCCCCAGAAGGCCCAAAATGATCTGGAAAATGGCCTGGAAAACAGCCCCCCAAAAGTCTTGAAAATGGCCAAGAAGGCCCGAAAATGGCTTGGAAAACAGACCCCAAAAGGCCTGAAAATGCCCCAGAAGGCCCAAAATGGTCTGAAAAACGGCCTGGAAAACAGCCCCCAAAAGGCCTGAAAATGGCGCAGAAGAAGGCCTCAAAATGGCCTGAAAACAGCCCCCAAAAGGCCTGAAAATGGTGCAGAAGAAGGCCCAAAAATGGTCTGGAAAACGGCCCGGAAAACAGCCCCAAAAGGCATGAAAATGGCCCAGAAGAAGGCCCAAAATGGCACTGAAAATGGCCTGGAAAAGAGCCCCCAAAAGGCCTGAAAATGGCCCAGAAGAAGGCCCAAATATGGCCTGAAAACAGCCTGAAAAAGGCCTCAAAATTGCCCAGAAGAAGGCCCCAAAATGGTCTGGAAAATAGCCTGGAAAATAGCCCCCAAAAGGCCTGAAAATGGCACAGAAGACCCGAAAATGGCCTGGAAAATAGCCACCCAAAGGACTGAAAATGGCGCAGAAGAAGGCCCAAAAATGGTTTGAAAAACAGCCTGGAAAACAGCCCCCAAAAGGCCTGAAAATGGCGCAGAAGAAGGCCCAAAAATGGTCTGGAAAAAGCCCCAAAAGGCCTGAAAATGGGGCAGAAGAAGGTCCAAAAATGGTCTGGAAAACGGCCTGAAAAACAGCCCCCCAAAAGGCCTGAAAATGGTGCAGAAGAAGGCCCAAAAGTGGTCTGGAAAATAGCCACCCAAAGGACTGAAAATGGCACAGAAGAAGGCCCAAATATGGCCTGAAAACATCCTGGAAAACAGCCCCCAAAAGGCCTGAAAATGGCGCAGAAGAAGGCCCAAAAATGGTCTGGAAAAAGCCCCAAAAGGCCTGAAAATGGGGCAGAAGAAGGTCCAAAAATGGTCTGGAAAACGGCCTGAAAACAGCCCCCAAAAGGCCTGAAAATGGTGCAGAAGAAGGCCCAAAAGTGGTCTGGAAAACAGCCCCCAAAAGGCCTGAAAATGGCCCAGAAGAAGGCCCAAAAATGGCACTGAAAATGGCCTGGAAAACAGCCCCCCAAAAGGTCTGAAAATGCCCAGAAGAAGGCCCAAATATGGCCTGAAAACAGCCTGAAAATGAACCAGAAAAAGGTTCAAAAATGGCCTGAAAACAGCCCCCCCCCAAAAGCCTGAAAAAAATGGCCTGTTTTTTGGCTGCTTTTTTGGAGCCGTTTCCCAGCACTCTGGCACCCGCAAAGACCAGCTGGCCGGTGTGCCAGAAACCAGGAAAGCAGCTGGCAGTGGCATGCGTGCCCACTGAGAGGGCTCTGCGTGGCACATCTGCCACGCGTGGCGTAGGTTCTCTCCATCAGGGGTGTCGAGTCTCCTGCTTGAGCAGCAGCAGTTGGACTGGAAGATCGCCCGGTTCCTTTTCAACCCTGGGATTCCATGTTCTGTGGGCTTCTCTGTCGTGACCTCTGCTAGACTCAGAGAAGGGCAGAGACCCTGTTTAATTGCTCATTTCTCTTCCTGCTTCATCCAGACTAAGGTTTTGCGGGGGATTATACAACCTGTCGTCAACTGTGACAGCCATCCGGATAAGAGTTTTGCCAGCGAAGCTCTGAGGACGCTTCAATTTGTCTTCCGACACCTGGATGTGGAAACGTATGGATACCAGGCCATCTGACTGATCCCACACCTAGTGAAGTATTTTCCTGATGTAAGTCAACTAAATCACGACGAACTGCTCTTGTTCTCCCATCAAGATGGCCTGGGTACCACCTGCAGAAGTCTAACTTGGTCAAAAATGCTTAGAAATAGTTCAGCCACAACAGGTTATGATGATATAAAACAGTGTGTAAGCTTGCAGGTGATCCTTGAGCCCCGCTAGAGACAGCTGGATAAGTTCCAGATGAGTGGAGGAGAATGAAGGTTGCCACTCTCTTCAGCTTCACCAAACCATGTGCCAGGCTAGAAAATCTAGAACACCAGGCAACCTATCTAAGAGAGAAAAACCCCAGTCGCTCTGCACATCTCTAGTGATTTACTAAAGATGCGGCTGAAGATGAGGACACAAGATTTTAAAGCAAGAGTTATCTTGTCTGGGCCTGGTGCTTTTCCTGGCTGTTGTCTGCGAAATAGACCTTGCCCCTCATTCTCTGTAATGAGCAGATGTGGTGGGCCCAATGGGATTGGGTAAATTGTTGGAGGCTTGGCTGTTGTCCGTGTGTCTGAGATGGGGATTGTGAAGATGTGTGGCAATAGTTTTCTCTCAAATCTATAGTAAAACACATTCAGGTCATCTGCCAGTTGTAGATTTCCTTCAGCATGGGAAGGAGGTTTTGCTTGTAACCGGTGATATTTTTAAGAATTTTCCATATGTTTGCTAGTTCATTTGTTGAGAACTGATTCCTTAGCTTTTCAGAGGAGCTTCTTTTTGCTGCTCTGATCTCCCTTGTTAATAATGTTTCTGGCCTGATTGTACAGGATTTTATCACCTTTTCTGTAGGCTTCCTCTTTGGTACGACGTAGCTGCCTAAGTTGAGCTGTGAACCAAGGTTTGTTGTCACTGTGTATTCTCAGGTTTCTGGTCTTCACAAAAAGTGACACATGATGTTACAGTGTCTGTGAGTTCATCCAAGTCTGCAGAGGTATGTTTGAAAACATCCCAATCAGTGCAGTCAAGGCAAGCCTGTAGCTTTAGCTTTGCCTCCTCAGTCCAAGTCTTCGCCGATTTAATTGTTGGTTTCATGCTTTTAAGTCTTGCCCTGTAAGCAGGTACAGCACAAAAAAATTAAGGTGTTTAAGTGTCGAGTCACCACCAAATCATGGCCATAAAATGCCTTCTTCGGCAAGACACTTGTGGGTCACCAGGTGGATCAAACTTCTGCATTTAAAGTTCTGCTATGCCAACGGATCTCTGGAACTCTGGTTCCCTGCCGTTTGCTGAGGCAGTTGGCATTAACCCTTTGAAGCCCACCTGGTGGTTGCAGAAATGGCTTTCTGTCAATCTATGCCATGGGTGTAAGGCTTGCCATTGGTTGCTTTCCTGCATATATTATAGGTTTAATTAAATAGGTACTGATGAGTCAATATCAAATGCTTGCATCTGCCTCTATTTGTCTTTTGACTGTATTGTTTAAATTATTCAAAGGGACTATTTTAAATTTATTATAATATAATTAATGATATGATGTGATGATAAAATAAATTAAAAACAAGACAAGCTCAATAGGAGACCCCTGCCCCCCTCCACATCCTGTCCCCATTATCTTGGGAAGTAAGAGGTCCCTTGGGTCATGACATCAGCTGTCTGTCCCCCATGAGAACATAAACCAAGGCTCCCAGAATTCCTGAGCTAACATGGCTGGAGGAGGAATTCTGGGAGTTGAAGTCCACAAGTCTTAAAGCTGTCAAGTTTGAAGACCCCTGGCATAAACAATGCTGTGGTGTCATGGCCCCTGGGGCAGAGATATAAAGACAAAACTGAGGAGAGGAGAGTTGCGGAGAGTTACGTTGAGTGGAGTAGAGTGGAGTGGAATGGAATGGAGGAGAGTGGAGTAGAACGGAGCAAAATAGAGTGAAGTGGAGTAGAAGAGAGGAGAGGGGAGTGGAGAATAGCTTAGGAGAATGGAGTAGAGTGGAGTGGAATGGATCAGAGCAGAACGGAGTGGAGTGGAGAAGAGGAGGATCTTTTTTATGAGTATGGAAATCCAACGAGCGAAGAGTAGATGCTTGCAAAGTTTGGAATATTAGAATATCAGGTAAGACTGCACCTTGATTCTGCAGAATGGGATGGGATAGAACAGAATAATAAATTAGAATAGAATGGAATGGAATGGAATAGAATAGAATAGAATAGAATAGAATAGAATAGAATAGAATAGAATAGAATAGAATAGAATAGAATAGAATAGAATAGAATAGAATAGAATAGAATAGAATAGAATAGCAATGGAATAGAATGGAATGGAATGGAATGGAATAGAATAGAATAGAATAGAATAGAATAGAATAGAATAGAATAGAATAGAATAGCAATGGAATAGAACAGAATAGAATAGAATAGAATAGAATAGAATAGAATAGAATAGAATAGAATAGAATAGAATAGAATAGAATAGAATAGAATAGCCATGTCTAGTTCCTGCAACTGTTCTTCATATGTTTTAATCTCTAGTCCAATAATCATCCTGGTTGCTCTTCTCTGCATTCTTTCTAGAGTCTCAACGAAAACTGGGTGTAGGATTCCAAGTGTGGCCTTACTAAGGTTTTATAGAGTGGTAGTAGTATCTCACGTGATCTTGATTGTATCCCTCTGTTAATGCAATCTAAGATTGCATTGGCTGCTGCCGCACACTCCTGGCTCGTATTTAAATGACTGTCCACTAAGTCTCCAAGATCCCTCTTCCAGTTATTGCTATTGATCCAGGTTTCACTCAATCTGTATGTGTACTTTTGGTTCTTCTTGCCAACGTGTAGGACTTTACTTTTCTCTACACTGAATTTCATTTTGTTAGATAGGGCCCAGTATTCAAGTCTGTCAAGATCCATCTTGGATCTTGAGCCTATATTGGCCAGAATAGCCAACATCTAGGGTGTTGGCTATTTGTGTCACCTTAGTATCATCTGCAAATTTGATAAGTTCCCCTTCTATTCCCTCGTCTAAGACATTTATGAAGAGTACTGGGCCTAAGACAGAACCTCCTGGTACCCCACTGCTTATTTCCCGTTCATGTACACACAGTCCTACTAAGGACTATTCATTGAGTACGGTTTGTCAGCCAGTTACAAATCCATCTGGTGGTGATGCTATTTATCCCAGTTGTTTCTAGCTTACTAAGAAGTAGGTTGTGGTCTACTTTGTCAAATGCCTTGCTGAAGTCTAAGTAAACCATATCCACAGTCACTAGGTTGGAAAATGAAATAAGATTGGTTTGGTCTGATCGGTTTTAACAAATCCATGCTGGCTTCTAGCTATAACTTTATTGTTTCTAGATGTTGGTAGATCTGTTTTTTTAAAAATTTTTCCAGTATCTTCCCAGGTAGTGATGCTAGGCTGATTAGTCTGTAGTTTCCTAAGTCTGATTTTTGTTTTCCTTTTTTGGAGACGGGAACCAGATCATCTCTTTTCCAATCCTCTCATAGTTTCCCGATGCTCCAAGATTTTTGAAAGATATGGTACAGTGGTTCCGAGATAATATCTGCCAGCTCCTTTAAAACTATGGGACGTAATCTGTCAGGTTCTAATGCTTTATATTCCTCAACATCAGACAGATGTTCATTTTTTTCTTGCTTATTTTAACTTTTATTTCTAGTCTGTCTTTTGCAGTTATGTTTTTGCTAGGTTGGGCTATGGTCTCTTTTTGCGTGAAGACCAGTGGAAAGAATGAGTTAAGCAGCTCTGCTTTCTCTCTGCTGTCTTGTTACTTCCTTGTCGTCTTCTCTCTTTAGTGTATTTTTAGTTTGGTTTGCTGTGCCAAACCAGAAAGTTATAGAGGTACAGATGACAGACTCAATAATTCCTCTGTGGAACTGGATCAGCAGCTCCTTGGGCAGCCTGAGCTTTCTGAGTTGACACAGGAAGAACATGTGTTAAATAGATATGAGATAGATAGATGATAAACCAAGGCTCTTCAAACTTGGAAAGTTTAAGACTTGTGGATTTCAACTCCCAGAATTCCTGAGCTGACATGACTGAAAAAGGAATTCTGGGAGTTGAAGTCCACATGTCTTAAAGCTGTCAAGTTTGAAGACCCCTGTGATAGACGATAGGTAGATAGATAGATAGATAGATAGATAGATAGATAGATAGATAGATAGATAGATAGATAGATAGATAGATCATAGATAGATAGATAGATAGATAGATAGATAGATAGATAGATAGATAGATAGATAGATAGATATAGACAGACAGATAGGAGCACCAAGAACCCCTCATTTCAACCTGGAGTTACAAACATTCTCCTTTATTGATAGGATCTCCTTCCAGTTCTAGAGGTCCCTCACTCTTCACACCACAATGAGTAATATGTTGAAAAAGCTGCCATTCCTAAAGAAGAAGGACAGCAATGGACAGTCCAATCCACAGATCAATAGTAATGACCCACGGCGGTCAGTCAACCAGGAAGCCCTCTTCTCTGGATCCCAGCCATCCAGTTCCTCACCCCCTCAGCGAGCCTCGCAGGTCCTGCCTTCGCTTGTGATTTCCCCAGCTCCGATGGAGGTCAGGAAGAAGGTTCAGCCTCCAGCGCTGGTGCCTCCTGATTTGGCACAGAGAAAACTTTCCAGGACCCCTCCAAGGGCTCCTCAGGTGGAGATCAAGCAAGACCTGAAAGAGACCACTCCCTTGCCAAGGGCGCCCGAGAGGGAAAGGGCTCAGACGAGCAGCGTAGCCCAGGCGAGAAAACGTTCTCCAGACGCCATCCTGCCTTTTTATCCAGGTATACACGCTACAGGGCTGGGCTACCTATGGAACCAGCCTTGTCCTATGACATCAGCCCACCCCACACTATCAATCAGTCAATCAGAACAGAGCCAGAAGGGACCTTGGAGGTCTTCTAGTCCAACCTCCTGCTCAAGCGAGAGACAAGTGGCTGTCCAGTCTCTTCTCAAAAGCCTCCAGTGATGGAGAACCCATGACTTGTGAAGACAAGCCATTCCACTGGTTGATTGTTCTCACTGTTAGGAAGTGGCTCCTTCATTCCAGGTTGCTTCTTTCCTTGATTAGTTTCCATGGGTTGCTTCTCTTCCTCCCCTCTGGCGCTTTGGAAAAGAAGTTGACCCCCTCCTCTTTGTGGCAGCCCCTCAAATACTGGAAGACTGCTATCGGGTCTCCCACACACACACACACATATCCCGTCCTTCTTTTCTCTAGACTAACCAAACCCAAATCCTGCAGCCATCCTTCATCAGGCAGGGAAGTTATGGTGCAGACCCCATCAGTCAACGAGTTTTGAGTGGTGGAGTTGGGAAAAGCATCTTCTTTCTGGCCCTCGGAGGTGAGGAAAGACCCCTCTCTCTTAGCCTTTTTTCAAAGGAGGTGTATAAATTATAAGAATACAACATTGTGAAATTTCAAAGGAATAAAAAAAAATTCCATTAGAAGATCTTCAATGACCCTTCTAGCTCTATCCTATTCAAAGCCCTTGGCATATTTTTTTACTGCTTTGAAATTTCACAATGTTTTAATCTCATCGTTTTTAAAAAAAAAAAAGTTCATCCTAAATTAATCTTAATATTTAATGGCTAATTTTATATGCTGTTTTATATGTTGATTGCAAGGGAGTTCAGAGTTCGTCCTCAAGTTGGTTGTGGAAGAACGTGAGGATCAGGGACTCAAGACTTATGACGCGTTTGACCCCTTCCTCGGGCTCAGCCTGATCGCACACAACTTTTCTCCCTTCGCTTCGAGAAGGCTTGTCCCATCGAATTGCCCATCCATCTCCGTCTGTCTCTTCTTCTCAGAACTCTCCGACGAATGCTTCCGAAAATTGTGGGAGAGCAAGAAGCCGCTAAGAGGCAGACCCGTCAAAGAAACCTTGGACTTGATGGGCGAGAGAGAAGTATTAGACACCCTGTTGGAACACCTTCGTCCTTTACGGGTAAGCAGGGTGGTTTGTGTCACGGTGGGCCTGGAGGTCCATCGTGGAGAAGTTTCAGAATCAAGATCTGCCTTGGTGGAGATAAGTTATCCCCAAAGTAGACATATGTGCTTATCGAGAATTTGCAGAGCTATGGGGGCCTTGGTGGAATGTTCACGGGGCTTCGCTAGCAACGGTGACTCTTCCATCCCAAGGACTGGCTCATAGAGTTCCACTGCTCTCCTCTCTTCTGCTTTCTGTGCATGTCAGGCTGAGCTTTTCCTCCTCTTCTTCATCAGCCACCTCCAGACCTGAGGGCTGGATCTCCCCCTCTTCCTCCCTCCCTCCCCCCCCTCCCCCTCGCAGCTCCAGGTTGACTTGATTAAAACCCTGACTCCGACACTTCCTACTCATCTGATTCGGCTGCTGGAGGGGCCGGTGGCCGATAGGCCACAATAATAGACGGTGAAGAACTACCAACATCTGGAGATGGGTTGTTTACTTGCCATTCCAGACAGAGGAAGAAAATCCATGCTCTTCTTCTCGACAACCTTTCTCACAATTCGTGGCAGAGATTTTCCAACCGTTCATCTCCAAAGCTATCCCAGCCCCAGCTGATACCATCTGGATGGTCCTTCTTGTGTGCTTCCTGTCTGTCCCAGCTAGAAAAGTCAAACAAATTGCAATATGCATCCTGAGGCAGAAGGGAAACCCATCCTCCCTTTGGAAAGCCCCTAAAAGCTGTTCCTTCCTCTACTCCTCCACTGGGTCACATCTTTTTTGTTCTTGTTCTTGTTGACAAAGGAGATTCCTGCAGACTACAAACCGCCCAGGAGCAAAATAAGTGGATATCCGTCCACCAGCCATAAGCCTGCAAAACAAGAAAGCATTTCCCAGTCCTTGTCTAAAGAGAAGGTAAATATGCTCAGTTTTACACTTTTAGGACCGCAGTTGTCTTAGACACAATGTCAGAAGAGGACAACTTGCCGTGGCCAACTTACCACTGTCCACAAGCTACGACAATCACCATTTGTCTCGTATTTCCTTTTCCTGGACAATTGGTGGAGCTCCCTAGGACTCACAGACTCTTCTTCCGACCTTCAGATTTCCCTTTACAAATACTATGGGATGAAACTGAGGAATTCGAGACAGAAGGATCTGATCAAAGAACAGCTGAAGGTGCTTCTAGGTTTTTCCTGTGAAGAAGAAACGGACAGAGAGGTGAGTGGGAGTGGGGTCCCTGCAGGGAATGAGCCCTCCATCTTTGTGGGGTCCTCGGTGCTCTCTGAGCTTGGCGGTTTTCTTGAGAGATGTTTCAAGACCCAACTAGGTCATGTCGTCAGTGCTAGAAGGGAACACGTTTTACAGAGTGGAGGAGGTGGGAGGAGAGGACGATGGGAAGGAGGACAACTGTGAGGTCTTTGGTTGTTTTCTTGTAGATGGTTCATTACCCAGGTAGGTAACATCAGCCGTGCTAGAAGTGTATGAGGGTTGCAGAGAGGAGGAGGACTGTGGGGGTCCTTGTTGCTCTCTGTGCTTGGTTGTTTTGTTGTAGACATTTCATTACCCAGATAGGTAATTTCATCAGTGCTAGAAGGGCCTGGGGTTTGCAGAGAGGAGGAGGAGGAGGAGGAGGAGGAGGACTGTGGGGTCCTTGTTGCTTCTGTGCTTGGTTGTTTTGTTGTAGACATTTCTTACCCAGAGGTAATTTCATCAGAGCTAGAAGGGCCTGGGTTTGCAGGAGGAGGAGGAGGAGGAGGAGGAGGAGGAGGAGGAGGAGGAGGAGGAGGAGGAGGAGGAGGAGGAGGAGGAGAAAGAGTAAGAAAAAGAAAATGTACCAATGTCCTAATTCACAAGCTTCACTTTGCCTAGGGAATCTCTGAAACCATTGGCATGGTTGCATTTTGCCACCTCCCTGAAATCCTGGTGGTCCTGAGAGATGTTGGTCACTTCATGCACGCAAGGAGACCTTCTCTGCTAGAAGCCCCCTTTCAGGTGAGACCAGGGGTGGGGTTGCAGAAACTCAGGACAGAAGAAGGCGGGGGGATTCTGGGAAGGAACGTCCACGGTGTTTAGGAGGACTTGTGTTCCGGTCTCTCCGGTCTCCTCCAACTGGTCATAGATCTCAAAGACCCAAGACTGAGATTGTAGGTTTTTATTTTTTTATTTTTTTTATTTATTTATTTTTATCAATCGCTTACAAGATAATAGGTATAAGTAAAAATGTAGTTATGAATACATGGATACATATAAGAAAAATTAAAAATAAATAAAAGAAACAACAGGACAGGGACGGTAGACACGTTGGTGCGCTTATGCATGCCCCCAGAAAGGGGTGAGGTCAATAGTAGACAGTCTAAGGTTAAAGTTTTTGGGGTTTGGGGAAGAAACCACAGAGTCAGGTAGAGGATTCCAGACATTGACCACTCTGTTGCTGAAGTCGTATTTCCTGCAATTAAGTTTGGTGCGGTTAACCTTGAGTTTGTATCTATTATTTGCTCTTGTGTTGTTATGGTTGAAGCTGAAGTATTCATTGACAGGTAGGACATTGCAGTATATAATTTTATATACTATACTTAGATCAGACCGAAGGCAACGTAATTCTAGGTTTTCTAGGTCTAGAATTTCGGGTAGCAGTGCTGGAAATTCTCCATCTCCATCTCCTGGACAAGCATTTTATAATGCTAGAGAAGATAACGAGTTGCCCCAACAAACATCTCAAGCAGACCCAAAGGTGCTTTTTCCAGAGGCAACTGGACTTTGTTTTTCCCTGAAGACATTTCACTTCTCGCCCAAGAAGCTTCTTCTGTTTGGACCAAAGTCAGACCCGAAGAAGCTTCAGCCAGAACTGAAGAAGCTTCTTTTGGATGAGGAACGAAACGTCTTCAAGGAAAAACAACCGTTGGGACAACCATGACCTGGATGGCCAAGAATCTCCCTCCGTTTCCATCCATTGCTTCCTGTCTGGTCTTCTGGTGCTTTGGGAAATAGTTTGACCCTCCTCTCGTCTTTGTACTGACAGGATTCGCAGAACCTCTCGGAGAGACAGATTCGCACAGTCTTGATCCTGTGCTATGGCCAAGCGGCCATGGGAGCCCAACCAGAGGAGATGATTCCTTTAATGGAACACATTGTGTCCGAGATTCTGGTCCAGTATTCGACTAGGAATAAGGTAAGCTGGTTTCCGCCCTATGTTCCTCTTAACGCTGAGTTCACCTCTTCTCTGAAAGGGAGGAGTCACGGGTCTCCCTTCTGAATTAAAATGAAAAAAAAAATGATGATTTTTTTCCCAGCATCGCCTTTCGTAATCTCCCTTTTTAATTATGAGAACAGTGACAATCCGGAGTCCTTAGCTTGGCTGCTTTCTTGCAGACATTTCACGACTGGTATGTTGTGGGAGAGGAGGAGAGGGGAGAAGGGGCAGGAGGGGGAGGGGCAGGAGGAGGGCTGCGGAGCCCTTTACGCCAGTGGCCCCCAACCTTTTCTGTGCCGCAGCCCGGTACTGGCATCACAAAATGATCCACGGACCGGTACCGGCATCAGCACACATGACAAGGCAACGTGAGCCGAGCGACCGGCCGTCCATCCGTCCCCCGCTTCTCCCCGCCACCTTCAATTCCTCCTTTGTACCTTTGTCGATGGGCTTCACTTCGGGACGGCTTCGGGACGGTCTCTCAGCTCGCCTTGCCTTGGGTGCTGAAAGAATCCTCGCGCCTTAGTTTCATTCGAAGCCCGCCCCCCCTTCGATGAAACTAAGGCGCGAGGATTCCTTCAGGACCCAAACGCCGCTTTCCAACCGGAAAAGCTCACCCGGAAGCACTTTCTCGTCAAACAAGATGGTGGCGCCCAGCAAACCGGCGGCCCGGTAGGAAATGTTCCACAGACCGGTACCAGTCCGCGGCCTGGTTGTTGGGGACCCCTGCTTTACGCTCTCTGAGCTTGGTTATTTTCTTACAGACCTTTCATGACCCAACTAGGTAACATCATCAGTACTACAAGGGAGTAGATTTACAGAGTGGAGGAGAATCAGAGGAGGAAGGGAGGAGGAAAGAGGAGGGAGGCGGATGTGATGAGGACTGTGGGGTCCTTGGTGCTCTCTGACCTTGACTGTAGCATACATGCATTATACTCATTCTTCTTTTCCACACAACGACCCTGTGATTTGTGTTGCATTGAGAGAGACGATCTGGCCCAAGCTCACCCAGCTGCCTCTCATGCCTAAGGCGGAACTAGAACTCACCGTCTCCTGGTGATTGGCCCAAAGTCACCGAGGTGGCTTTCATGCCTAAGGCAGGACTAGAACCCAGAATGTCCAGTGATATAACACTGTATATCAGACATTAATACAATTGAGCGAGTCCAGAAGTATTTCACGAGAAGAGTATTACACTCCTCTGCTCACAACAGAATACCCTATATCACCTGGCTTGAAATTTTGGGCTTGGACAACCTTGAACTACGCCGCCTACGGTTAGACTTAAGTGTAGCACACAAAATTATCTGCCACAATGTCCTACCAGTCAATGACTACTTCAACTTCAACCACAACAGTACAAGAGCACACACCAGACACAGTCTCAATGTAAACCTCTCCAAACTTGATTGCAGAAAGTACGACTTCAGCAACAGAGTCTGGAATGCACTACCTGACTCTGTAGTTACATCCTCTAAACCCCCCACTCCTTTAACCTCAAACTATCCACTGTTGACTTCACCCCGTTCCTAAGAGGTCTGTAAGGGGCGTGCATAAGCGCACCATCGTGCCTCCCGTCCGTGTTCTATTGTCCCCATTTATTTGTACCTATTTCCTGTATTCATACACATGATTATTCTTACACCTATCATCTTGTAAGCAACTGACAAATCAAATCAATAAGTAAAATAAAAAACAAAAGAAGGAAGGAAGGAAGGAAGGAAGGAAGGAAGGAAGGAAGGAAGGAAGGAAGGAAGGAAGGAAGGAAGGAAGGAAAGGAAGGCAGACAATACCCATTCCTAAGAGGTCTGCAAGGGGCGTGCATAAGTGCAATATCCTGCCTCCTGTCCCTGTCCTATTGTCCCCATATAATCGTACCTATTTTCTGTATTCTTACTCATGTTTATACCTATACCTATTATTTTGTAAGCAATTGACAAATCAAATCAATGAATAAATATTTTGATTGGGAGCCTCCCCGGAGTTCAACCGAAGACGGTCGACTACGTAAAGGTTTAAATAAATAAATGCTTCCTCTTCCTTCCGGTTTCTTCTCACCCCACCTGTTCTCACTTGGGTTTTCCAGGACGAAGTCCTAAAGAAAGCCTTCATGAGGTCCGTGATCATGATCACCAAAGCTGTTGCCCACAGCAGGAGGCAAGGCGTCCATTTACCCCGTAAACCGGAACTGGTCATAAACATCATTGTAAGTGGTGGGTGGAGGAGCAGGTGCTCCTGGGCAGTGTTTTATTTTTGAACTGAATACTATTCAATGGAGCCCCAAATGTTTTTGTTGCTAAGTGGGACATCTGTTAAGTGAATCCTGCCCCATAGTACGACCCGGCTTGCCACCGTTGTTAGCTGAATCAGTTTTGTTACATTATTTGCACAGTTTTTAAGTGAATCTGGCTTCCTCATTTTATGTGTATACATATACATATACAGTATACACACACACACACACACACACACATACACAGAGAGAGATTGATGATGTGTGTGTATCTGAAGGAGAGATAGACAGACAGACAGACAGACAGACATCCAATTAAAAGCATAATACAACTCATGCATCCTCACAAAATCTCCAGAACCATAAAACCTACAAACTTGATATTTAGCGCATAGGTTCCCCTTGCCTTCTAGGTGCTCACTACGAAAGGATTTTTCAAAATGACCATCAGAGCATTTAGAATATTTCCTATATTATTATTATTATTAACATGCTCTGATGCTAAGGAGTTCGACTCCCACTCCCCACCTGAAAAGAAATCTCATCCAAATGCAAAACACGAGCGGAGGAGAGGAGTTTCCATTTCAGTTTTAGTTTCACAGCACCAAGCGGCTTTAGTACAGAACAGTTGAGCTAAGCCACGCCCAGGCTCCTTGCCGTCTCCTTCTTGCTCACACAGCCAATACTATTTCAGTTTCCAAACAGCCCTCACTTCTCTCACACACTGACAGGACGCTAACCTGATGAATACCAATAGATGCTGGTAGGCAGAGGCAGAATTTTTTTCCCTTATTTTCTTCCCCCAAAAAGTAAGCCTGACCACATAGTTTCGCAGTGAAACGTGGGCATCGAGCTAGTTTAATAATAAAATATAAAGAAAAATAGATCATCCAGGAGACCCTATACCATTTCAGACAAGTGACTGTCCAGTCTCTTCTTAAAAACCTCCAGTGACTGAGCACCTACAATTTCTGGAGGCAAGTTGTTCCACTGGTTAATTGTTCTCACTGTTAGGAAGTTTCTCCTTAATTCTAGGTTGCTTCTCTCCTTGATGAGTTTCCATCCATTGTTTCTTCTCCTGCCCTCTGGTGCTTTGGAAAAGATTTGTGTGTTCTGTTTAACAGGGCACTCGTCCGACTCAAAAACAGTGAGAGGTTCCAGTGGGACCACTTCATTCCAGGTGCTGTGGCTGCTCCATCACTGGAGGTTTTCAAGACGAAACTACACAGCCAAGGTCCAGAATGGTGTAGAGCAACAATTGTCCAACCTTGTCAACTTTAAGAGCTGTGGATTCAACTCCCAGAATTCTCCAGCCAGCATGGCTGCCTCAGGAATTCTGGGAGTTGAAGTCCACAGGACATAAACAGACCGTAGTTACCCATCCCTGACTTAAACCATGTTCACAGGGTTCTGCAGAGTGCCATAAAGGCCGACTGCTTGCCAAATGACCAAAATATGAGCATATGATCGCTGACGAAGGGACGCCTTTACGGAACTTCAAATCTGGGCCTTAAGTGGTCCTGGCGAGATCTGTCACAGACTTTAAATGGTGGCTAAGCCACTAGTTGTAAGTTGAGGGAGTCCTGTATCAACCAGAACAAGTGTAGGGGTGGGAATAGTGCCAGCTGGATCGTGGCCGTATCTCAGGAGCTTTCTTAGATCTGTTTCCTTCTCCTTTCAGGAAATCATTGAAGATGAGCCCATGAGTTCCTTGTCGGTTGTAATTCTCCACCAAGCGATCATCACCATCACCTGCATGACGTACGTACCTGCTCCGCCCTCATCTTCTCACCAGCTAGGTGGGAACTTGGAGTTGGACCCAGGGATGGGATTTCCAGGCCAAGTCCCCATGCCCTAGGGGTATCCAACTCAATTTCATTGAGGGCTGTAGTTGATTTGGAGGTGTGTGTGGCTGACTGGGTGTGTGTGGCCAATAGGGTGGGTAGACCAGAATAGCCCCACGGGCCAGACACGACCACACTGCAGGCTGGATTTGGCCCGCGTGCCTTGATTGGACACCCCTGCTGCAGAGCATGCATTGAGTTAGTTAGCAGGTCAGCCCCAGAATTTGGAAGGGGGAGGAATTTTCACGCTGGCCATCTGGGCAGTTCAGATCTGGCAAACTAGGTGAGTAAGCTTATTTAGATGTGAGGGGTCCTTGGTTTTCTCTCAGCATGGTGATTTTCTTGCAGACGTTTCATGAGCCGACTAGGTAACATCATCAGTGCTAGAAGGAAGTGGGGTTTGCTTTTTTTTTTTTTAATACACTATTAGTGCCTAACGTTGTCAGGATAGGTAGGATTGTTTCTGGTGGTCTGGTCTGGTAGGATAGATTAGATAGATAGATGATAGACGATAGACGATAGATAGATAGATAGATGATAGATAGATAGATAGATAGATAGATAGATAGATAGATAGATAGATAGATAGATAGATAGATAGATAGATAGATGGGGTGGATGGATGGAGAGAGAGTAGATAGATAGATAGATAGATAGATAGATAGATAGATAGATAGATAGATAGATAGATAGATAGATAGATAGATAGATAGATAGATAGATAGACTGATAGAGAGGGGGGAGAGAGATAGGGATAGCAAGATAGAAATAGATGATAGATAGAGATATAGATGGATGGATAGATGGATGGATGGATGGATGGATGGACGGAGGGAGAGAGGGATAGCAATAGATAGAAATAGTTGATAGATAGAAATAGAGATAGAAAGATGATAGATAGATGATAGGTAGATAGATAGATTGATTGATAGACAGATAAATAGACAGACAGATAGAGATGATAGATGATAAATAGATAGAATTGGGTAGGTGGATAGATGGATGGATGAAGAGAGAGAGAAAGAGAAAGGTGGATCGGTGAATGGATGGATGGATGGATGGATGGATGGATGAAGATAGACAGAGAGAGAGAGAGAGGTGGGTAGGTGGATGGATTGACAGACAGACAGACAGATGATACCCATTAATACATAGACTCTGGAAAGAGGGCAGAGAAGAGCAACAAAGATGATTAGGGGACTGAAGGCAAAAACATGTGAAGAACAGTTGCAGGAACTGGGTATGTCTACTTTAATAAAGGAAGGACTAGGGCAGTGGTGGGATTCAAATAATTTTAACAACCGGTTCTCTTCCCTAATGACCAGCTGGGTAGGAATGGCTGGGTAGTCATGTGACTAGGTGGGCAAGGCCAACACTCGATGCCAGTCACGTTGAGGGGCCCTTCGCCTCACCCAGCCTCTCGTGATCATGAGGATGCGGCAAAGGTCATAAGTATGAAAAATGGTCATAAGTCAGTGCCATTGTAAATTTGGTCACTAAATGAGCTATTTTTAACTCAAAGATTGCCTGTACAGGAATACAAGAAGCTTCTTTGTTTGCAAAAAGCTGCCCTAAATACCAATCGTTAGATAAGAAACGGGGGAATACAGACTGAAGGTCAACGACAGCCACAGCCATCGTGGAAACCTAAACCGTTCTGTGTGAATAGCTTCCTTTCCATCAGCAATACCTGCACGCCGGAGTTACAAATCAGGCAGGGTGCCCGAGCACCTTGCAGAATTAAAACAATTAACAACAGGTTCTCCAGACTGCTCAGAATGTTAACAAATGGTTGTACCGAATAAATGTCAACCGGCTAAATCCCACCGCAGGACTAGGGGTAGCATGATAGTAGTCTTCCAGTATTTGAGGGGATGTCACAGGGGGTCTAACCTACTCTGCAAAGTATCCGAGAGCAAGATAAGAAGTGTTGTATGGAAGCTAATCTAGGAGAAATTTCCTTGCACCGAGAACAATCAATCCGTGGAATGAATTGCCTACAGAAGTAAGGGGACATCCGTATGACTGGGATGGTGTAAGAGCCATCGAACGAGGGTTGGAGTAGAAGACCTCCAAGATCTTAGCCCTATGAGTCTTTGATCTTCTCAATGCCCCTTCTCTTTTCTTGTCTTTCGTCAGACGCTTGAAGCCCTCACTGAATCCAGAGATGAGGTTTAACGTGGTGGGCAAAAGCATCCAGAAGGTGTTTTCGCTACCAGCTCTTAAGATGAC
This sequence comes from Pseudonaja textilis, assembly GCF_049901715.1. NCBI lineage: Eukaryota > Metazoa > Chordata > Lepidosauria > Squamata > Elapidae > Pseudonaja > Pseudonaja textilis. Next base: position 254,384,808 of record NC_141991.1, read on the forward strand.
CACGCTGAAAGCAGATAGCCCATCCCAATCAAATCAAACTCAGGTGAGCAATCCAGGTAAAGCAAAGAAATGTAAGATCCACCTGGAAACAAGGATGTGGTAAACATGATTAAAGAGCTCCTCAAAAGCTCTTAGATCCATCCGTCGAGCCAAATGGACACCTTGGCCTGTCCCTTCATCTTTGGCCTTGAAAGCATGCTTCCGCTTCTCATTGTACGTTTTATTTATTTATTTATTTATTTATTTGTCAAGCGATTATAAGTATAAACATTGTTATGAGTACATGAAATGGATACATATAAGAAAAAAATAAAAAGAAACAATAGGACAGGGATGATAAGCACGTTGGTGCGCTTATGCACACCCTCTTAGGAAAGGGGTGAGGCCAATAGTAGACAGTCTAAGGTTAAAGTTTTTCAGGTTGGGGGAAGAAACCACAAAGTCAGGTAGAGTATTCCAAACTTTGACCACTCTGTTGCTGAAGTCGTATTTTCTTCAGTCACGTTTGGTGCGATTAACCTTGAGTTTGTATCTATGGTGTGCTCTTGTGTTGTTATGGTTGAAGCTGAAGTATTCATTGACAGGTAGGACATTGCAATGTATGATTTTATATACTATACCTAGATAAGACCGTAGTTCTAGGTTTTCTAGGTCTAGAATTTCGAGTCTGGTGGCATAAGGTATTCTGCAATGAGTAGAGGAGTGGAGAACTCTTCTTGTGAAATATTTCTAGACTTTCTCAACTGTGCTAATATCAGATACATAATCTGGGTTCCAGACTGATGAGCTGTATTCGAGTATTGGTCCAGCAAATGTTTTGTATGCTCTAGTTAGTAGTGTGATATTACCAGAGAAAAAGCTACATAAGATTAGGCTAACAACTCTTAATGCCTTTTTGGCTATATAGTTCTGAATAGTTCTGAATAGGACTACCTATTTTTAAGTGTTAAACATATCTGTGTGGTTTTCCTCACCCTCTTTTCTCTCTTCCTCCACTTCTCTTTTATGTTTATTTATTTATTTTATTTTATTTTACTTGGTTTTGTTTGTCAATTGCTTACAAGATAATAGGTAATAAGTAAAAATATAGTTATGAATACATGGATTCATATAAGAAAAATAAAAGAAACAATAGGACAGGGACGGTAGGCACGTTGGTGCGGTTATGTTCTCAAGACCAACTACCCAAGTTGGTAGTTGGTAGTTCTGAACCATGGTGCAGAATAACCATGTTCTGCATGCACTAGCTATGATTTCTAGGTAGTCTCAGATAACCCCCAAAATTCAGATGCTTAGTAACTAGTTCAGATTCACAATGGTCGCACCAGTCAATGGGACCAACTTAACATGTTACCAACTTAACAATGGCAGTGATTCACTTAATCACTGTGGCAAGAAAGGTAATAAAACGTGTTGTGGACCACCAGCAGCTGACAGAACTGGCAGCAGAACTGGCTGCATTGATGAGGTTGAGGAGGAACCTGGGCCGGGTCTGGAGGCTGAGGAAGATCCTGAGGAGAGGTCTGCATCAAAGGCAGAGATGGGGCCAGGGCAGGCTGGCAGGCAGCAGCTGCCTTAAGGTTCGGACAACAGTGATGCGGTGGAGCTTCTGGAACCGCTTCCCAGCCTGCGCGTGCGCAGAGCTAGTGGACGACAAGAACAATTGAGAAAGCAGGGTCGACTCAGGAGTAAGGCAACACCTCAGAGATGACTGACCCCTCCCATAGGGCATTAAAGAGGAGCGAACGGGACGTGAGCTTTTGCAGGAAGCAATTAGTTCGTCTAGTCAATTTGAAAAGTTCTGTTTGACGCTATGTCAAGTTTGGCCTTGCCCTGCATCTGGCAATTAGTTCTCTGGCTGCGTTCCAAGTGTGATAAGGTGGGTGTTTATAAACACTCCCCTTAAAGACTGTTTGTGAAGTCTGGCCAGCTGTGAATGAACATAATTCACAGCTGTGGAAATAAAGGAAGTTTTGCTGAGATTAAGATTGTGTTCTATGCTTTCTAAGGAAGCCTAGGTCTGAACAAAATAGGGGCAAAATTCACTTCACTAATGTCTCACTTGGCGACAGACATTTCAGACTCAGTTGTGGTCATAAGGTGAGGACTGCCTATATTTGAATATCCCAGAATATTAAGGAAGAGATCCAACTTCTTAGTCATTCTTTTCTGAACGATAACAGGAAGGAAGTCCTTTTGTTCCTCGTGTTCAACAGAGAAAGCATTTCTTCCAACTCTGGAGGACAAACCAACTCTGCAAGGTTGGCCACTCTGTTCATTGCAGGCTTGTGGACTTCAACTCCTAGAATTCCACGGATGGCTCAGGAATTATGGGAGTTACTGAGCACAAAGTCATCAAAGGGCCAACGTTCCCCGTCCCTGGTTTTCTCCCTCTTTCAGAGCCCGTTCCTTCCTTTACGCCACTTCTCCCTTCTGATATTTTTTTTCTTCTTTTAGGATTTTTATCAGCAGACTGTGACAGCCTGCAACGGCATGCTCACCGGATTGCTCTCTGAGGATCCCAATTTGAATTCCTTGCAGGATATCTTGAGGGTAAAGATTTATTCTTTTGGGGGGGTTGGTCGTACTGTCAGCCGGATGTTTAGGCTGGATTTGGCACTTCTGTCCACCTGTCAAGTCCTTCCCAAGGACCTGGGATAGGCAAATGTTGCTGTTTGGTGGGAATGGTATCATCGCAGTGGCCAAATGCGATAACTCGTCACGGCCAACTCCCCACCGGACAACTTGCATTATGACCACATTATTCATTTAAGGACCGCAGGGATTCATTTAACCCTGGCAGAAAAAAGGTCACGAGGCCAAGTACAAGTCACTTAAAATCCACTTTGCTAAGCTCCACAAATTCTGGTCATAAGTCGAGGACTAGCTATACAGTCAGCCTTCAACTTACCGCTGTTTATTTCGTGACAATGATGCTGAACATCTTGTTAGAAAGTTGCAAAAAGTGGTCCCACGACCCTGGGATACAGCAACCATCATAAAGATGAGTCATTTGCCAAGTGTTCAAATTCTGATCACGTGAGCATGGGGATGCTACAATGGTCATAAGTGTGAAGAATGGCCATAGGTCCCTTTTTCAGGGCCATTATAACCTTGAACAGTCACTTAGACTTATTATACCGCTTCCCTGTACTTTGCAGTACTCTTTACATGAGGATACAGATTGTTGTCCCCAACTATCTGGTTTCATCCTGATTTTACTGACCTTGTAAAGATGGAAGGCTGAATGAACCTGGAGCCAGTGAGAATCAAACTGCCAAACTCAGGCAGTCAGCAGAATTTGCCTGCAATACTGCATTCTAACCACTGTGCCATCACTGCTCTAAATGAACTGTTGAAAAAGTAGCTGTACAGAGTAGAGTAGAGTAGAGTAGAATAGAATAGAATAGAATAGAATAGAATAGAATAGAATAGAATAGAATACTTTATTGACCAAGTGCAATTGTACACACAAGGAATTTGTCTTGGTGTAAAGACTCTCAGTATACATAAAGAAAAGGTACATTCGTTAAGAATCAAGAATCATATCATACAACACCTAATGATAGTCATAGAGAACAATAAGCCATCAAATCATACTAGGAAACAGTCTATATAAATCGTAAGGATGCAAGCAACAAAGTTACAGCCGTACAGTCACAAGTGGGAGGGGATGGGTGATAAGGAGTGATGAGAAGATTAACAGTAATAGTAGTGTACACTTTGTAAATAGTTGAACAGTGTTGAGGGAATTATTTGTTTAGCAGAGTGATGGCTTTTGGGAAGAAACTGTCCTTGTGTCTAGTTGTTCTGTTGTGCAGGGCTCTATATAGCATCGTTTTGAGGGAAGGAGTTGAAACAATTTATGTCTGGGATGTGGGGGGTCTGTAAATATTTTCACAGCCCTCTTTTTGACTCGTGCAGGATACAGGTCCTTGATGAAAGGCGGGTTAGTAGCCATTGTTTTTTCTGCAGTCCTAATTATCCTCTGAAGTCTGTGTCTGTCCTGTTGGGTTGCAGAACCAAACCAGACAGTTATAGAGGTGCAGATGACAGACTCAATTATTCCTCTGTAGAACTGGATCAGCAGCTCCTTGGGCAGTTTGAGCTTTCTGAGTTGGCTCAGAAATAACATTCTTTGTATTCCAGAAATCTTCCATTACTACTCTAGTTTTGATTCTATAATAGACCAAAACTGACAAACGTCACAAATTTCTTTAGTTCTTTAGATATTCTCCCCAGTCCTGGGAAATTCTGTGGCTCTTCAAACTAGGAATCACAAATTCTTCCTTTCCTCCTTCTCCTTTGTTTTTCCTGGCAGGACACAAACCCCTGGATTGAATCCTACAAAACTCACGAGAGAGAGAGGGCCCTTCAGTGCACCAGGCAACTCCTAAAGTTTGCTTCTGAAAACGTAAATTTTGATGTAAGTCACAGTTTGGGATGAGAAGTGAAATGTTTTCAAAGGGAAAATGAAACCGAGAAAGTCCAGTTGCCTTTTGGAAAATGCACCTTTGGGATGTGACCAGGATGATATAAGGAGTGTTAGGTGTGCATGTGTTAGATGCTTGAGGGTTTGGTGCACGTGCACACGGCTCGTGACCACCGAACCAGTAGTGGAAAAGGTAGGATCACACTGGTGCTTGCAGCAACTGTGGTTCTGTGATTCTGAGTTCTATCATTCTGGGATTCTCATGTTCTATGATGCTGTAATTCTAAGATTCTATGATTGAAAGATTCTATGATTCAGATTCTATGATTCAAAGATGCGAAGATTCTGTGATTCAAAACTTCTATGCCTCAAAGATTCTAGGATTCAGAGATTCTATGATTCTATGATTCTAAGATTATGATTCAAAGATGCTGTGATGCTATGATTCTATGATTCTGTGCTTTGAAGAACCGAAGATTCAAAGATTCAAATATTCTATTATTCAAGGATTCTCTGATTCTATGATCATGATTCTAAGATTCTATTATTCTAAGATGACTATGATGCTATGATTCTGAGATTCTATGATTGAAAGATTCTATGATTCAGATTCTATGATTCAAAGATGTAAAGATTCTATGATTCAAAACTTCTATGCCTCAAAGATTCAAAGATTCTAGGATTCAGAGATTCTATGATTCTAAGATTCTAAGATTATGATTCAAAGATGCTGTGATGCTATGATTCTATGATTCTGTGCTTTGAAGAACCGAAGATTCAAAGATTCAAATATTCTATTATTCAAGGATTCTCTGATTCTATGATCATGATTCTAAGATTCTATTATTCTAAGATGACTATGATGCTATGATTCTGAGATTCTATGATTGAAAGATTCTATGATTCAAAGATGCGAAGATTCTGCGATTCAAAACTTCTATGCCTCAAAGATTCAAAGATTCTAGGATTCAGAGATTCTATGATTCTAAGATTCTAAGATTATGATTCAAAGATGCTGTGATGCTATGATTCTATGATTCTGTGCTTTGAAGAACCGAAGATTCAAAGATTCAAATATTCTATTATTCAAGGATTCTCTGATTCTCTGATCATGATTCTAAGGTTCTATTATTCTAAGATGACTATGATGCTATGATTATGGTTCTATTATTCAAAGATTTTGTTATTCAAAATCCAGTGATTCTATTATTCAAAGACTATGATTCAAAGATTATTATTCAGAGATTCTATAATACAAAGATTCAAAGATTCAATAATACTATGATTCTATGATTCCAAAATATATGATTCTAAGATTTTATGGTTCTATGGTACATATTCTCTGTTTTCAGCTGGCTGACAAGTTCATGGGCCCCTTCCCAATTTTATTTTATTTTTTTATTTATTTTATTTGGTTTGTCAATTGCTTACAAGATAATAGGTATAAGTAAAAACATAGTTATGAATACATGGATACATATAAGAAAAATGAAAGAAACAATAGGACAGGGACGGTAGGCACGTTGGTGCGCTTATGCACGCCCCCTACAGACCTCTTAGGAAAGGGGTGAGGTCAATAGTAGACAGTCTAAGGTTAAAGTTTTGGGGGTTTGGGGAAGAAACCACAGAGTCAGGTAGAGTATTCCAGACATTGACCACTCTGTTGCTGAAGTCGTATTTCCTGCAATCAAGCTTGGTGCGGTTAACCTTGAGTTTGTATCTGTTGTGTGCTCTTGTGTTGTTATGGTTGAAGCTGAAGTATTCATTGACAGGTAAGTCATTGCAATGGATGATTTTATATATCATACTTAGATCAGACCAAAGACGGCGTAATTCAAGGTTTTCTAGGTCTAGAATTTCAAGTCTGGTGGCATAAGGTATTCTGCAACGAGTAGAGGAGTGGAGAACTCTTCTTGTGAAATATATCAGATACATAATGTAGATTCCAGACTGATGAGCTGTATTCGAGTATTGGTCTAGCAAATGTTTTGAATGCTCTAGTTAGTAGTGTGATATTACCAGAGAAAAAGCTACGTAGGATTAGGTTAACAGCTCTTAATGCCTTTTTGGCTATGTAGTTACAGTGGGCTCTAGCACTTATCTTTCTCCTTTTATTATCCTTTTTAAAAAATCTTTCTCCTCCTTTTTTCCTCCTTTCATTAGACCACAGCTGACTTTGTTTTGCTGGGACAGCTGGTGGCTTTGTTGGCCCTGCACATTGGCGACAGCAGCAAAGAAGTTGGCCAGATGTCTGCAGAGGCCGCCTACCACCTCCACCACCTCATCATGAGCAAAATGGGTGAGAAATTGGGACTCCAAGGGAAGACATGCTGCAAGGAGCCCAGGGATGTGCACTGCCCAGGAGAGCATTTGGTGGCACAGCCTGTGTGGTGTGGCCAAGACACTGGTCATTGAGCTGGGCAGAGATGCCTGGAATTTGCAGTTTGATATTGGCACCTTTCAGGGCCATGGGTCACTTCTCATGTTAAGTGGGTCAGTTAGGGCTAAGCATCTGCAATCATCCAGTCTTGGGACATTGATTGTTTCTTAGCGTGTTTTGCAAAGCCACATTGTAGTCATTGGATGGCTGGGTGTATTGCGGGAAGTGAGAAAATGGCTTAACATAGTTACTGGTGGTCTGGGCAGTATTAAGGGAAGAGCTAAAGAGTGCTTATCATAAATTATATGTTCGTTTTATAGTTTGTTAGATTTTGCAGCAGATATTCAAATCCAGAAAGCACACACAAATGACTGATTCGGCAGGATCCATTAACTTCTTTATATACATAATAACATTTGAAGTAAAGTTTACAATACCAATAGTAGATTCTTCCAACGTAACACAAGCAAAACACAAGGAGCAGCTTCCGAGTTCAGAGCAGAGAGTAGAGATAAGCCACGGCCAGACACTCTCTTTAAGTTTCAGTTTCTAATTCAGCTCCCATTGGCTGACCTTGTTAACCATGTCTCTGCCAGTTCATGAATATTCTGACATAGTTTCAACCCCATTTTATGTGTCCTCTAATTTTTAATTGGGAGCCGTCTACAATCAGTTGAAAGATGGGCAGTTATATAAATGCTTCACATAAAGTCAAGGATAGGATAAATACGGCTAGTTGAAAGCTTTACCCAGTGGCAACTTTAAGACACGTGGATTTCAACTCCCAGTATTCCCCAGGCAGCATGGAATCAATTCCGAACCCAGTGCTTCATTTGCACATCAGGCAAATGTAGTCTGGTTTAAATCTGGTTAGATTCATTCATTCATTCATTCATCCATCCATCCATTCATTCATTCATTCATTCATTCATTCATGTAATTTGTTTCTTATGTAACCCTATTTTTTTCTTCTATTTAAAGTCCAACCTATTGAGTTAATCAAGAAAAGGGATTATGATAATCTTTGGTTTACAACAATTCATTTAGTGACTGTTCTATGTTACAACAGCATGGAAAAAAGTGACTTAAGATTGTTTTACACACTTACAAGCATTGCAGCATCCCCATGGTCATGTGATCACCATTTGGGTGTTTAGCAACTGACTCATATTTATGAAAGTCGCAATTAACAACCGTGTTGCTAACTTAACAACTACGATGAATTACTTAACCACAGAGGCAATTAAAAAAATTGCGACGTGGGGCTAAAGTCACTTAACAAGTGTCTCACTTAGCAACATGAATTTTGGGCTTGATTGTGGTCGTAATTCGAGGACTACCAGTAATTGGGCCACTAAAGTAGTCATTGCTGCTGTTTCATTCCTGATCAGTTAGAGAAAGGAAAGGAATAGCAGTGGATGATAAAAATAATTATGTTGGCGGTAGTGATGGAGCCATTGGAGCTCTGCCTGATTTTTTTTGATATTCATCACACTGTGGTAGCCACCAAACAGAAGCATACTTTGTGGGCCTACCTAAATGTAAGTGCCCTGATGCCTTGTAAAGTGTTGTGTGTGTGTGTGAGAGAGAGAGAGAGGGAGTGAAGAGAGAGAGAAAGAAAGAGAGAGGGGGAGGGAGAGAGAGAAAGAGAGAGATAATGAGAAAGAGACAGGGGAGAGTGAAGGGGAGAGAGAGAGAGAGAGAGAGAGGGAGGGAGAGAAAGAGAGAGAGGGGAAAGAGGGAAAGAGAGAGAAAGAAAGAGAAAAAAGAAAGAGAGAGAGGCAGAGGGAAGGAGAGAAAGAAACCATGCCAGGTTTAGCATTTTTGCCACTCTTCACAGCAAGGCTGAGTTTAGCCTGCCATTTTTTCCTTTGCAAATGTTCCTTTAGCAAAGCCATCAGATCAACATGGTATGCCCATGAACCATGCGCGTGCACACACACACACCACTGGGTCTTAAGATGGTGCCAGGTAATGGGAGTTGGGTGAGGTTCTTAGTGCTCTCTGAGCTTGGTTGATTGCTTGCAGATGTTTCATTACCCAGCTAGGTATCTGTACCTGCCAATAGTGGTGTCCCCCAAGGCAGTGTTTTAGGACCAACTCTCTTAATACTCTACATAAATGACCTCTGTGATCATATTAAGAGCAACTGCGTTCTCTTTGCTGATGATGTAAAGCTATTCAACACCACAGACAATACTGCTACCCTTCAAAAAGACCTCGACTGTGTATCAGAATGGTCAAACAGATGGCAACTTCAAATCTCAACAAGTGAATGCTCTGTCTTACATATTGGCAAAAAAAAATCAGAAAATAAAATACAAGCTGAATAGTCAAGACCTTGTTGATGATCCAAACTCTGCAAAGGACCTTGGAATACTCATCTCTAATGATCTAAGTGCTAATGCCCACTGTAACTACATAGCCAAAAAGGCATTAAGAGCTGTTAAGCTAATCCTATGTAGCTTTTTCTCTGGTAATATCACACTACTAACTAGAGCATTCAAAACATTTGCTAGACCAGTACTCGAATACAGCTCATCAGTCTGGAATCTACATTACGTATCTGATATTAGCACAGTTGAGAAAGTCCAGAAATATTTCACAAGAAGAGTTCTCCACTCCTCTACTCATTGTAGAATACCTTATGCCACCAGACTTGAAATTCTAGACCTAGAAAACCTACAACTACACCGTCTTCGGTCCGATCTAAGTATAGTATATAAAATCATACATTGCAATGTCCTACCTGTCAATGAATACTTCAGCTTCAACCATAACAAGACAAGAGCAAACAATAGATACAAACTCAAAGTTAATTGCACCAAACTTGATTGCAGAAAATATGACTTCAGCAACAGAGTCGTCAATGTCTGGAATACTCTACCTGACTCTGTGGTTTCTTCCCCAAACCCCAAAAACTTTAACCTTAGACTGTCTACTATTGACTGCACCCCTTTCCTAAGAGGTCTGTAGGGGGCATGCATAAGCGCACCAATGTGCCTACCATCCCTGTCCTATTGTTTCTTTTATTTTTCTTATATGTACCCATTTCATGTATTCATAGCTATGTATATACTTATACCTATTATCTTGTAAGCAATTGACAAATCAAATAAATAAATAAAAAATAAATAAAATAAATAGGTAACATCAGTGCTAGAAGGGCATGGGGTTTATAGATAGGAGGATCAGAAGGAGTAGGAGGATAGAGAGGGGGAGAGAGAAAGAGGGAGAGGAGGAGGAGGAGGAGGTGGAGGAGGAGGAGGAGGAGGAGGAGGAGGAGGAAGACGAATGTGGAGTCCTTGTTGCTCTCTGAGCTTTGTTGTTTTCTTGAGGACTTTTCATGACCCAACTAGATAACATCATCAGCACCAGAAGGGAGGGAGCTTTTTTCTCTCTTTCTATACAAAGTTTTTTGCCCTATTGGTGGTCATTATCACTGATGATGTTACCTAGTTGGGCAATGAAACATTTGCACGAAAACCACCAAGCTCAGACACCACCAAAGACCCCCTCCGGTCAACCCAAATCTTCTATTCTATTGGAACTAACTAAACCAGCAGGTGGAGGAAAGATGTTCAGAAGTTCAGAATGCCAACATCTGACCTTGTGTTCTTTTTCCTCCTCTACCAAGCTAAAGAAATGGACATGAAGAGAAAAAACAAGAAGGGAAACATCGTGAAGTGGCTGAGGGAGGACTTCATTTCGGGCCCAGCAATATTTTATGACATCTCCAAAATGGCGAAGGTATGTTTAGTTCAGCCTTTTGCCTTGCTTCTTGTTGACCTTCCTTTCGGTCCTCCTCATGACGGGGAGACACTCAAAAAAGTCAACGTAACAGTGAGGACAGCATGGTCCAAAGGCTGCAGTTTGGATGCCCGTCCCCCACAATCTCCAGGAGCAGGCAAGTGCAGCTGCCATGTTGGCTTCTTTGACCCACCTCCTCATTTCACCTGATGGAGGACATGAAATAAGGCCCTGCCTTATCTCTCTACAGGGTGGGCTATCCCCAAACCTGGGTCAAAGCCTCTGGCTTGTCGAGAGAAAGGAGTCAAAACCCCGATGCATCTCCGCATGGTCTTCTTTTCTTCTTTCCGACAGGCCTTTGGTGAGCATCTCACCCCCTCCCAGTTAACGGACGTGATCCTGAAAGCCCTCGAGGCTGTCAAAAGTGTCAACAAGAACCTTTCGCAGGCTGCCGGGATGCTCTTGAATTCCTTGATGGAGGAATGTGGAATGGAGATGGAGGAAGTAAGAACATCGCCGGGTTTGGACTGAAAGGGATGTAGGAGATTTTGTGGCAAACAAGGAGGAGAATGGGCAAGACCTCGTGTTTCGAGTCCCACTTGGTGACACAACTTTGACGGGTTTTAAGAAGGCTAGGGGTAGAGGGCAGACCACCAAGTGACCTCAGGGCTGTCCATAAAGTCGGGTAAGCCTTCCAAAAGGAGGTTAGCAAGAGGCATTTTGGGTTCAGTGGTGGTCATAAGTTGAGGACTACCTATATAGGTTGGATAGTGTGTTTTGGGGGCCGGCAGTCACAATTTGGTGAGGATATTTGGCCCCATGTATAGAGAGTATCTGCCCATCTATCATGGCCAGTGCAAATTCGGTTCAGTGCTGTCCATATCACACAAGGCTGGACAAACCAGGTGTTTTTCAAAAAATGTCAGGCAAACTTTGACATTGTGGGAGCCAATTTTTCCCCAATGGGTGGGAATTATCACCTCTACTGCAACTCCAGTGGAGACCAATGGTGGATCTCATCCTTCTAATCTCTGTTTTTGCCGCAGCTACCGATGATCCTAAGGGAAATGTACATGTGTCTCCCAAATATTTTGGACTCTGCCACCAAGGAAGAGGTCATAAAAGCAGTGTGCCACCTGGCTTCGAAAAGGCCAAACCGAGTGGTGGATACCATCCTGGAGGTCTCGGTGGAGTGTGATGGGTGAGAAGAACCTCAAGGAGAGGCGCCTCCTGTTCTCCTGTACTCTACGGAGATTCTGAATCCTTTGTGATTGGGGAAAATACCTGTAGCTCGAGTGGAGGATGAGGGTGGAGGTTGGTTAACAGATTTAACGGATAATCAGAGTTGGAAGGGACCTTGTAGGACATCTAGTCCAACCCTCCGCCCAAGCAGGAGACCCTATACCGTTTCTGACAAATGGCAGTCCAGTCTCTTCTTGAAAGTCTCAAGTGATGAAGCTCCCACAACTTCCGAGGACAACTTCTGTTCCATCGGTTGATTGTTCTCTTTGTCAGAAAGTTTCTCCTTATTTCCAGGTTAAATCTCTCCTTGTTCAGTTTCCATCCATTATTCCTTGTCTGGCTTATAGGCCCTTTAGAAAATAGCTTAACCCCTTCCTCCCTATGACAGCTCTTTAAATATTGGAAGACTGCTATCCTGTCTCTCCTAGTCCTTCTCTTCACTTAGACTAGCCAGGCCCAGTTCCTGTAACCATTCTGTATGTTTTAGTCTCCAGTCCCCTCATCATCCTGGTTGCTCTTCTCTGTACTTTTTCTAGAGTCTCAGCATCTTTTTTATAATGTGGTGAATAAAACTGGATGTAGTACTCTAGGTGTGGTCTTACTAAGGCTTTATAGAGTGGTATTAGTACTTCCCTTGATCTTGATTGTATCCCTCTGTTAATACAATTTAGGATTGCATTAGCTTTTTTGGCTGCTGCTGCATGCTCACTGCTGGCTCCTATTTAGCTGGTTGTCCACTAAGACTCCAAGATCCCTCTCACAGTTCCTGCTATTGAGCCTGGTTTCACCCAGTCTAGATGTGTCCTTTTGGTTTCTCTTGCCTAAGTGTAGGACTTTACTTTTCTCTACACTGAATTTCATTTTGTTAGATACGGCCCAGTGTTCTAGTCTGTCGAGATCCATCCGGATCCTGAGCCTATCTTCTTGGGTGTTAGCTATTCCTGCCAGTTTAGTATCATCTGCAAATTTGCTAAGTTCCCCTTCTATTCCCTCATCTAAGTTGTTAATGAAGATACTGAAGAGTCCTGGGCCTAAGACGGAAGCTTAGGCCAGTTGCGAGTCCATCTAGTGGTGGTGCTATCTATTCCACTTTTTTCTAGCTTACTAAGAAGTAGGTTGCGGTCTACTTTGTCGAATGCCTTGCTGAAATCTAAATATATTATGTCCACAGTATTTTGCTGGTCTACTAATTTAGTCACTTTGTTGAAGCATGAAATAAGATTGGTTTGGCACGATCTGTTCTTACCAAGCCTGTGCTGACTGCTCGTTATTACTTTATTTGTTTCTAGATGTTGGCCGATCTGTTTTTTTATTATCTTTTCCAGTATCTTCCCGGGTATCGATGTTAGGCTGATTGGTCTATAGCAGGCTTGTCCAACCCGCGGCCCGCGGGCTGCATGCGGCCCAGGTCACCTTGTAATGCCGCCCAGTGCCCACCCCAACCTTCGTGCCAGAGCCAGCGAGGAGGAGGAGGAGAGGCAGGCGCGAGGCGGGGCGGGGCGAGCGCCACGCCAAGCAGCAACAGAAAAGGCGGGCGCCTCCTGCTGTTGCCGCCGCTGCCGCCCCTGCTTCTGCCCCTGCCGCCGCTGCTACTTCTGTCCCCGCCGCCACTGCTGCTTCTGCTGCCGCCGCTGCTACTACTGCCCCCGCTGTTGCTTCTGCCCCCACCGCCGCTGCCGCCGCCACCACTGCTACTCTTCCCCCACCGCCGCTGCTGCTTCTGCCCCTGCCGCGGCCGCCACTTCTGCCCCCGCCGCCATTGCTACTTCTGCCCCCACCACCGCTGCTGCTTCTGCCCCTGCCGCGGCCGCCACTTCTGCCCCCGCTGCCACTGCTGCTTCTGCCCCCACCGCTGCTGCCACTTCTGCCCCCGCTGCTGCCGCCGCTTCTGCCCCCGCCGCTGCCGCCGCTCTTTTCCAGTCCTCTGGTAGTTCTCCGGTGCTCCAGGATTTTTGAAAGATATGGTGCAGTGGTTCTGAGATGACCTCTGCCAGCTCCTTTAAAACTCTGGGATGAAATCCATCAGGCCCCAGTGATTTGTTTTCATCAAGATCAGACAGGTGTTCTCTTACTAGTTTTTTGCTTATTTTAACTTTTATTTCTGGTCCGTCTTTTACAGTTATGTTTTTGGTGGGTTGAGCTATAGTTTCTTTTTGCGTGAAGACAGATGCAAAGAATGAGTTAAGCAGTTCTGTTTTCTCTCTGTTGCCTGTTGCTTCCTTGCCATCTTCTCTCTTTAGTGGACTGACTGTTTCTTTGATTTTTTTCTTGTTATTTCTATGTTGGAAGAAACTTTTTTTTCTTATCTTTGACTTTTGTTGCAAGTCTTTGTTCGTTCTGAGCCTTTGCTATCCTGACTTTGTCTTTGCAGATTCTGGCTATCTGCTGATATTCTGCCTTAGTTGTATATCCTTCTTTCCATTTTTTGTACTTGTCCTTTTTTTCTTTCAATTTGCCAGAGAGATCTTTGTGCAGCCATGCTGGTTTCTTCTTGGATTTCTTGTTTTTCTTTCTCAGTGGTATTGTCTGATCTGGGCTTCTATGATCATACCTTTTAGAGTTTTCCAAGATTCTTGAGTTGTTTTCCCCTTTAGGATTTTCATCCATGGAATCTTTCCCAAGTTCTCTCTGAGTTTATTGAAATCAGCTCTTTTAAAATCCAAGACTCTGGTGTCATTATGTTCTGTTGCTTGTGTTTGTGTTATGTTGAATTGTGTGTTTGTGTTATGTGAATGACATGGTCACTCTCACCCAAGGTTCGTGCAGTGTCAACTCCCTCTACCACTTCTTCTCTGTTTGTAAGAATTAAGTCCAGTATGGCTGTCCCTCTAGTTTCACCCTCTACCTTTTGGACAACAAAGTTGTCAGCTAGGTTGGTTAAGAACTTATTTGATTTCTCACGTGGTGCAGAATTAGTTTTCCAATTAATATCAGGATAATTGAAGTCTCCCAATACTATTGTTGTGTGTTTCCTGCATATGTTTGTTACTTGGCTGGCAAGTAATTGATTGGGTGGCCTATAAAATACACCTATGGCCATGTCATTCTTTTTTTCTTTTATATTGACCCATATGCATTCTAGGAGGTTTTCATTTTATTTATTTATTTATTTATTTGATTTGTCAATTGCTTACAAAATAATAGGTATAAGTATATACATAGTTATAAGTACATGAAATGGGTACATATGAGAAAAATAAAACAATAGGACAGGGACGGTCAGCACATTGGTGCACTTATGCACTCCCCCTACAGACCTCTTAGGAAAGGGGTGAGGTCAATAGTAGACAGTCTAAGGTTAAAGTTTTGGGGGTTTGGGGAAGAAACCACAGAGTCAGGTAGAGGATTCCAGACACTGACCACTCTGTTGCTGAAGTCGTATTTCCTGCAATCAAGTTTGGTGTGATTAACCTTGAGTTTGTATCTATTGTGTGCTCTTGTGTTGTTATGGTTGAAGCTGAAGTATTCATTGACAGGTAGGACATTGCAATCTATGATTTTATATACCATACTTAGATCAGACTGAAGATGGCATAGTTGTAGGTTTTCTAGGTCTAGAATTTCAAGTCTGGTGGCATAAGATATTCTTCAACGAGTAGAGGAGTGGAGAACTCTTCTTGTGAAATATTTCTGGACATTCTCAACTGTGTTAATATCAGATACGTAATGTAGATTCCAGACTGATGAGCTGTATTCGAGTATTGGTCTAGCAAATGTTTTGTATGCTCTAGTTAGTAGTGTGATATTACCAGAGAAAAAGCTATGTAGGTTTCACGTTATCCTACGTCGGATAACAACTCTTAATGCCTTTTTGGCTATGTAGTTACAGTGGGCTCTAGCACTTAGGTCTTTAGAGATGAGTACTCCAAGGTCCTTTACAGAGTTTGGATCATCAACAAGGTCTTGACTATTCAACCTGTATTTTATTGCCAATATGTAAGACAGAGCATTCATTTGTTGAGATTTGAAGTTGCCATTTGTTTGACCATTCTGATACATAGTCAAGATCTTTTTGAAAGGTAGCAGTATTGTCTGTGGCATTGAACAGCTTTACATCATCAGCGAAAAGAACGCAGTTGCTCTTAATATGATCACAGAGGTCATTTATGTAGAGTATGAAGAGAGTTGGTCCTAGAACACTGCCTTGGGGGACACCACTATTGACAGGTACCGAATTTGATAGGACGCTCCCAATTTTGACCATTTGTTGTCTGTTTGACAGGAATGCTTCTATCCAGTTATGTAGTTGTCCAGAGATACCGGAAGATTTTAGTTTTAGGAGTAGTTTGTCATGTACCACTGAATCAAAGGCTTTACAGAAGTCTATGTAGATTGCGTCTATTGCTTTGCCCTGATCGAGTTGTGCAGTCCATATGTTTTTGCAGTTTAAGAGTTGCAGTTTACAGGATAGTTTTTTCCTGAAACCAAATTGTTTATTGGAGAGTAGGTTGTTTGTCTCTAAGTCGAGGATAATGGATTGGTTAATAATTAATTCCATGACTTTACAGGTGACGCAGCATAAGGAGATTGGTCTGTAATTTTCAACTAGGCTGGGGTCTCCCTTTTTGAAGATGGGGATGACCGTGGCTTGTGACCATAGTTTTGGCAAGGAGCTGGTCCTGAAAGATTTTTCAAAGATTATGCTTAGAGGTTCGGCTATGGCAGTGGATAGTTTTTTAAAGAAGTAGGCACATATTCCGTCCGGTCCAATAGATAGAGATGGTTTTAGATTGTGTAGTGCTTTTTCAACATTGTCTTCTGTAAAATCGATATGTATTAGATCATTGTAGTTGTCTGTGGTTCGGCTAGGAAATCCTGGGCATGATCCATTGCTGTTTACAAATACTGAGCCAAAGAATGTGTTAAAGATGTTGGCTTTAATGGTGTCGTTGTTGCAGTCTTTACCATTAGGTCCTATCAGGGGTGGGATGGACCTTGAGTCTTTTAGTTTGTTGTTTACAAAATTGTAAAAAGCGCAGGTGGAATTGGTGCATAGAAGGTTTTCCTCTTGTTTAATGTGATAATTGGTGCATTCAGTCTTTATCTGGTGGCATAAATTTTTGTATCGGCTTTTGAAATTGGCAACGTAACCAGATTTGTTTTTCCGCCAAAGTGATCTCTTTTTGGATTGAAGTTTCCTTATTGTTATGGGTAATCTTTTTTTTTTGGCGGGAGGGGAGTTGTTATTGGTACATATAGTTTGATGACTCTTTTGACTTCAAGTAAAAATATGTTGTAATGGTCTTCAACAGTATTGCATCCAGTGAATAGAGATTGCCAATCAAGGGATGAGAGATCGTTGATTATAAGATCATAGTTGCCTTTTTTGAAGTTATAATTGGGTAATCCCCAAGAATCCCCCAGAAGATGAGATCGAGGCAGTTGTTTAGTCTAGTGTTGTTTGTTACTAGTTGTTCCAGTCCCAGATTTGTAACAGCATTGTAGAAGGTTGCATGTATGGGTTCAGTTGTACCTTCATTCAGGGTCCAATCAATATGAGGTAGATTGAAGTCACCAAGAAAGATAAAAGTGTGTGGGCAGGATGCTGCCCATGTTAGTAGTGTATTTAGCTTGTTTACATGTTCGATGTCATAATCAGGTGCTCTGTAACATAGTAAGAATCAAAATGTGATATTTAAGGATAGTTCACAGATGATGGTCTCAGGAAGAGCAAGCTCCTGGGTAACTTGGATGTTTTTTAGATGTAAGGACTTTTTATAGACGATAGCAACACCACGTCCTCTATGGATTTCATGATCAGATCAGTAGACATGATAGTCTCTTACTGAGGTCATGGAGTCAGGGAGAGATGCGTTGAGCCATGTTTCACACACAAATATGATGTCGAATTTAGCCATATTTAGTAAGAGGAGAAATTCAGAAATTATTCGCAAGGCTTCTTGCATTGAGTAGCTTGCATTTAAGGCCAGCAGTAGTTGGAATTGAAGTAGTTAGGGGCGTGCGTGCCTAGCCTTGGGTGATGGTGGATTGGTTGAGGGATGGTTGTGGTTGAAGGTTAAAGCTGAGTTGTGGGTTGTGTGACTTCCTTTTGATACAGTCAGCATGGTAGTCAATGTACATGTCAGCTGGTGCTCCATTCAAAATCCAAGAAAGAAATACTTAGACCCTTTTAATCAGAGAAAAGATATCGTTTACTGGAAATCAAGTGGTAGCAACAAAAGAATTCTGAATCTGAGAAAATGGGCGCGTAAAATCACATATACAAAGTGATGGCAACGTTCCCAGCCCCAATAGTTCAATTGGCTCATCCAATTAAAAGTTGTGTATATCATCATGTGGGCATCTCCAGGTGCTGATGAGGCTTCTGTCCGTTGACCTTGACGTAGGTTGATAAAGGGTTGTAGCTGCACATAGCATAGGATAGAAACCTAACCAAGAATGTACCCCCCCCCCCAGCTTATACAGTTCTGGTTTGTAACACCTCCAGCTCACTTCCCATAACCATTGCCCCCTCCTCCCCCGTTACTTATGACAGTCGAAAGATGCAAAGCAAAGGGAGAAAATCTTGAAGGCTGACAGTACACGTCCTTCTCTCCATTGTCTAGACATTTTTTGAGTTCAGCGCGGAGTACACGGGAGCGGGCACGTTGCTGTACGGTTAGGTCAGGGCGACAACGGAGGTTCTTATGGTTGGTGTTGGTTTTGGCGAGTGAATTTATAGTGTAAATGAATTTACGTTTGCTTGATTCATTTTTGCAAATGACCCTGCAGAAGCGTGGGGCCACAGAGCCGTCTCTGTTTTTGAGCTCTCGGCCAATGCGGGAAATGTCAAGTATTTCATCCGGGGAGATGGCTGATACTTGATAATCACTGATGATGTTTCAGACAGTTGTGATGTCATCATTATCATTGATGTCCTCTAGACACAAATAAGATGGCGTTTGGACGTTTCCGTTCACGCTCAACAGCTTCTCTGACGAGGATTGGGATATCATTATTTGTCTGGCTTATGTTTTGTTGTGGATTGGGTTGTGGATTGGGTTGTGGTTGTTGGGTAGAGATGTGGTTTGTAGCTATTGGATGTTCAGGTTTTTGCGTTGTGTCTTTTTTTTTCAAGGTTGGATAATCTTTCTTTTAAGGCATCCAGGGATGCTACTACGGTGTCAAGGGATGTTATTTGTGTTTCTATGGTATCAACTCTTTCCAACAGATCCAGTTTGGGTCTGCATGATTTGCAGAGATATGGAAACTCATTGGATGATTCTAGGCATTGAATCATTTGCTCGGGTAATCCCAAGCAGTCATGATGAGCGTATTTGTTACATAGAGAATATTTGATGGAGTTTTCATTATCCTTTAGAGTTTTGTAGCATTTAAGGCATGTGCAGGAGTCTTGTGGTTCATTGATGGGGATTAATTTCTCTTTAGGTTGTGGTTTGGCATTGGATTTTTTTTCTTGGCATGGTAGGTTTGTTAATGTAATGGTACGTTGATTAAATTAATTAATGGAACAATTTTGGGTAATCAATATAGCCAATATCACACCAATCAATCAATTGCAGTAATCTCTCTAGTCAAATAATTTTCCTAAGCAACAATCAGCCTAATCAATTAATTACACTAATCGCTAATCAATTAATTACACTAATCATTAATCACACTGTTCAATTAAATTGAATTCATCTTTGGTTTCATGCATTTCTGTAGCAATATAGTGGTCCTTTACATACAGTGCAACTCCACCTCCTCTTTTATGGGGTCTAGTTCTTTTTTTTTTTTGAATAGTTTGTATCCTTCTACCAGTATGTTCCAGTCATGGGTTTCATCCCACCAAATTTCTGTTATTCTAACTATATCATATTTACCTTCATGTATTCGTAGTTTGAGTTCACCCTGTTTGCTCCCCAGACTTTGTGCATTTGTATATAGGCACTTGAGATCTATACGTCTGACACTGTGTTTACTGTCTACATAACCTGTGTTGTGCCTGCCTGCCCCTACTTTCTTGCCACCTGTTTGATTAGTGCACATGGTATGGCACTCACTATTAAATGCTTGGTTTTGGTTGGCATCAAGGATGATAATCTTACCTGCACAAACATCTATTTTGCATGCACTGGCATGCACTTATTAGTTTTAGGTTGCTGGGGACAGAGATGTTCTGAATCCATTAATTCTCTGTCCCCGCTGTTCAGTTTAAACGTTTATCCAGGAAATCTGTGAATTTAATGCCAAGTAACTCAGTCCCTTTCTTTCATGGATGCAAACCATCTCTTTTGTACAGATTTTCATTGGACCAGCTGCAGACATCATGACTAATAAAACCAAAGCCTTCCCTTTTACACCACTCCTTTAGCCACAAATTAAACTCTGCTACACGCTGTCCTTTCCCTTTTTGTTCCTTGTGTACTGGTAGAACCTCTGAAAAGATAAGCCTGCAGCCCATATTACTAAGTTCATACCCCAAGCTCTGGAAGTCTTTCTGAACAGAAAGTACATCCTTCTGGGACAGATCATTTGTACCAAGATGTATAATAGCATCAACATCACGGTCCTTGCTGGCATTCTTGACTATCTTAAGAATACGCTTCTTGTCTCTGATGGCAGTAGCAACTACAATGACGTGGGAAAATACCCGAACGAAGCTGAATGCCATATATATATATATATATATATATATATATATATATATATATATATATATATATATTTATTTATTTTTTTTTGTGGTACTTACATATGGCATTCAGTTGTTCGGGTATTTTCCACGCCATTGTAGTTGTGCTTTTAAAGTAGTAGCGACGTTTCAGCAGAATCTCATCTGCCATCATCAGGCTTCTGTAAGTATATACCACCACAGTATATACAGAAGCCTGATGATGGCAGATGAGATTCTGCCAAACATTGCTACAACTTTAAAAGCACAACTACAATGACGTGGGAAAATACCCGAACAAAGCCGAATGCCATACATGTAAGTACCATGAAAACTTAAGAAAATGTGTGTATATATATATATATATATATGGATCTTTGGTTGTTAGTTTCTCGCGTAAGATTCGAGTATCAGGCAGCGTTCGATGAAGTCTCATTCATCATCTTCAGGCTTCTGTCTCCGGCTCTGTGCTTCTCAGAGCACATCACTCAGCACATCACTCTGAGAAGCACAGAGCCGGAGACAGAAGCCTGAAGATGATGAATGAGACTTCATCAAACGCTGCCTAGATACTCAATCTTACTGTGAGAAAACCCAACAACCAAAGATCCACATACAAAATCCATGAGAACCTCAGAATATGAAATATATATATATATATATATATATATATATATATATATATATATATATATATATATACATACATACATACATACCATCGGTTTTCTAATTCTTTCTTCCATTGTGGGGGCAGTTAATATATCTAGACTTTTCCAAAATGGGGAAAGAGGCTGATTTTTCCCCCAATCTATTTTTCCGCCTCCACAGGCCCGCAAGAGAGCTATGGAGGGCTCTGGTGGCAGATCCATACGCCAACCTGAGGGTCATGAAACCCCTCCTCAAAAGGCTCCAGGATGAAGAACCCACCACAGAAATGACCGGAAGGAGAAATAGCAAATCCATCATGCCCATTCGCGGTAAGCCATCGACCAGCGGCTCTGTTTTCATTTTATCTAGCTGTGGAGCAGTCCTGAGGGAAAGGGGAAGGGGCTGAAGAAAAGAGTCACCCCTCAGGGGCCTCCCTATTAAGATCAGGTTGGAGGGAGGGAGTGGGCAAAGAGGTGGGGGCTGAAATTGGAGCAAAGTTTTCTCCTGGTGGGCCCACATCAAAGGAATTCCGCTTTTGGACTCCGTAAGCTAAGTAATCCGGTTCCCCCCACAGTCAGGAGGCTGTGTGTTGGATCCTAAAGAGAGGCAGATACTTTTCTCTCTGGGCACCGCGGTAATGTATCTGCTGAACAAGACTCTGCATTGGTGACAGGAAGGGCATCTGGCCAGGAAACATCCAACTCCTTTCAGTTGCTCAGACTCCACCCCTCAAGGGATGATGAATCTAAATTACCTGGTGAGCCCCAGGTGACTCTCCTTTCATCCCGTTTCTAGGCCACCAATGCCCTGTCCTTCATCCTCTCGTTACCTGATGCAACGGATGCTATCCAGAACAAATTCCCTCAGCTGCTCATTGCGCTGGTGACGCAGATATATTTTCTCCTTGGTGCCGGCAAACGAGGGTCAAGACGATCAAGCCAAATAATGGATAATTCCCAACCAATCAACTTCTTGGGGTAAGGAATCTCCACGGCCCAATTGGGATACTTGAATAACAGATAACAGTTCATCAAAGTTGGAAGGGACCTTGTAGGTCATTTAGTCCAACCCCCTGCCCAAGCAGGAGACCCTACACCATTTCTGACAGATGGCAGTCCAATCTCTTCTTGAAAGCTTCCAGGGATGAAGTTCCCACAACTTCTGAAGGCAACTTCTGTTCCATGGGTGGATTGTCCTCCCTGTCAGAAAATTCCTCCTTATTTCCAGGTTGAATCTCTCCTTGTTCAGTTTCCATCCATTATTCCTTGTCTGGCCTTCGGGTGCTATAGAGAATAGCTTGACCCCCTTCCTCCTCCCTGTGGCAGCCCTCAAATATTAGAAGTCTGCTATCTTGTCTCCCCTGGTCCTTCTCTTCCCTAGACTAGCCAGGCCCAGTTCCTGCAACTGTGTGTTGTATGTTTGAGCCTCCAATCCCCTCATCATCCTGGTTGCTCTTCTCTGTATTTTTTCTAGAGTCTCAACATCTTTTTTATAATGTGGTGAACAAAACTGGATGCAGGACTCTAGGTGTGGTCTTACTAAGGCTTTACAGAGTGGTATTCGTACCTCCCTTGATCTTTCGCCACAATTGTGCTGGTTAAGCTAGTCCCATGGTTGTTAAATGAATCTGGCTTCCCCAGCGACTTGGCTTGTCAGAAGGTTGCAAAAGGGGACGGTGTGACTCATAAAGCGTGACTCACGAACCGTCATAAATATGAGCCAGTTGTCGATTGTCTGAATTCCGATCACATGGCCATAGGGATGCTACAACGGTCGTAAGGGGTGAAAAACGGTCATAGGTCACATTTTTCTGGGGTGTTGTGACTTTGTATGGTCACTAAACCAACTGCTGTAAGTCATAGTAATCAAGTTCAGGCACAATCCACCCCTGGTTGGTCCATAGACACTGCCAACCATCATGGCTTGGTTCAATCGTGGCTATCAGGGGACAGATTGGCATCCGGGGGAAGCCTGGGCTTTGCTGGGGGCGAAGAGATTGTCTGAATGATTGGCACTGACTCTTGTTCCTTCGTTTGTTTAGCACTGCCGTGCAAGCGATCCAGAACTTGATTATGCGTGCTGGATACACGGAGGAGTACAACACTTTGGGGACGCTGGGATGCTGGGAAATGCTACTTACCCCAGACAGTGTTTTTGAAGCTATTTTCCACCTGGTCCGGTAAGAAGTTAAAAGTCAAAAGAGCTCGGCTACAAGTTGCCGTGGTTGAGAGAGAGCGGGGAGGGAAGAGGACAAAGAGAGAGGGAAAGAGAGGCGGAGGGAGAATGAAAGGGAGAGGAGTAAGAGTGAGGGAAGGGGAGAGGCAGAGAGAGAGAGAGAGAGAGGAAGAGGGAGGGAAGGGGAGAGGGAGAGGGAGGGAAGGGGAGAGGGGGGGGAGAGGGAGAAGAGGGAGAGGGAGAGGAAGGGAGAGGAAGAAGAAGAAGAGGGAGAGGAAGAAGAGGCAGAGAAAGAGAGGCAGAGGGAGGGTGAAAGGGAGAGGAGGAAGAGTGAGGGAAGGGGAGAGGCAGAGAGAAAGAGAGAGAGAGAAAGAGAGGGAGAGGGAGGAAGAGGGAAGGAGGGGGAGAGGCAGAGAGAGAGGGGAGAGGGAGGGGGAGAGGGAGAAGAGGGAGAGGAAGAAGAAGGGAGAGGAAGAAGGGAGAGGAAGAAGAAGAGGTAGAGGAAGAAGAGGCAGAGAGAGAAAGAGAGGCAGAGGGAGGGTGAAAGGGAGAGGGAGGGAAGAGGGAGGGAAGAGGAGAGGCAGAAAGGGAGAGAGAAAGAAAGGGACGGGGGTGAGAGAGAGAAGAGAGGAGGGAAGGGGAGAGGGAGAGAGAAATGGGAACAGGGAGGGAGGGAGGGAGGAAGAGGAAAGGAAGGGGAAAGATAAAGGGGGAGAGAGTAAGAAAGGCAGGGAGGGAAACAGAGGGGGACAGAAAGAGAGAGGTAAGGTGAGATAGTGAGGAGGAGAGGGAGGAGAGGGATAGAAAGAAAGAGGGTGGGTGAGAGAGGGAAGGAGAGGAACAGAAGGGGGGAGAGGGAGGGACAGAAAGAGAGAAAAAGAGAGGGGGGGAGGGAGGGAGGGAGAGAAACCCAGGGAGGGAGGGAAACAGAGTGGGAAAGAGAGAAAGGGAAGGTGAGATAGAGGGGAGGACAGGGAGGGAAGGGTAGAGAGATAGAGAGAGAGGGAGGGAGAGGAAAAGAAGACGGAGAGGGAGAGATAAAGGGAGAGAGGGTAAAAGCGTGAGGGAGGGAAGGTGAGATAGAGGGGAGGAGAGGGAGGGAAGGGGAGAGAGAGAAAGAGAGGCAGGGGGAGGAATTCTGTAGACGGAGTATTTCATTCCATCTCTTTGTTCAGATCACGGTATCCGTAGCTTGGCTGTTCTGACCTTCCCACCTCTGATCTTTCAGGAACTTGTTCTCATTCTCTAAAGTGGAACTCAAGGCGATGTTTAGACAGGCCAACATATACCTGCGCCACCCCGACATAAGGGAGAAGACCATCGGGATGGTTTTCTTCTCAGAGGTGAGAAGACATCGGGATGCACCCCAACATCCTGGAGGTCGAGGAAAGCTGCCCTGGGTCCACAAGAACTTTCTGGCTAGAAACTAGAAGTTGTGGGGGCTCCATCCGTGGAGGCCTCGAAGGAGAAGCCGGGCAGCCGCTTGTCTGGAATAGGAGAGGCAGGGGTGGGAGTCCAAAATCCCGGGAACCGGTTGACTTCCTGGTTGCTGGGTGGGTGTGGCCATGGTGGGCGTGGCCGACTAGAACTCCTGGGAGGGGCTTCTTTTGCCTTCCCCAGAGTCCAGAGGCTTCCCTTGCACCTCGGGGAGGGCGAAAACAGCCTCCCGCAGAGTCCGGAGGCTTCCTTGCACCTCGGGAGGGCGAAACAGCCTCCCCAGAGTCCGGAGGCTTCCTTGCGCCGGGAGGCGAAAACAGCCTCCCCAGAGTCCGGAGGCTTCCCTTGCGCTCGGGAGGGCGAAAACAGCCTCCCCAGAGTCCGGAGGCTTCCCTGCGCCTCGGGGAGGGCGAAAACAGCCTCCCCCAGAGTCCGGAGGCTTCCCTTGCGCCTCGGGGAGGGCGAAAACAGCCTCCCCCAGAGTCCGGAGGCTTCCCTTGCGCCTCGGGGAGGGCGAAACAGCCTCCCCCAGAGTCCGGAGGCTTCCCTTGCGCCTCGGGGAGGGCGAAAACAGCCTCCCCCAGAGTCCGGAGGCCCTCCGGAAGCCGGAAACAGGCCCGTTTCCAGAACTTCTGGTTTGGTCCATTTTCCCCCGTCCCCGAGCCTCCACGTGGACCCTGCACTTACCCGCATCCAAAAGGGAGGGCAGGGGCAAGGCGGGGCCAGCCAATCGGTTCAAGTACTGGTTTGGCGAATTAGAGGTCAATTTAACATCCGGTTCTCTCAAACTGGTCCGAAACCGGCTGAATCCCACCCCCGGGTAGCGGGTCTCTTGCTTGAGCCGGGGGTTGGGCTAGAAGACCTCCAAGGTCTCCTGTTATTCTGTTAATTGGTGGAATGGCTTGCCTCCAGACGTTGTGGGAGGGAGGGAGGGAGGGAGGGAGGAAAGGAAGGAGAGATGAAAGCAGGGGAGGGGGAGGAAGGGGGAAGGAAGGGAACAAAGGGGGAGAGAGGGAGGAAGGAAGGAAGGAGAGGGAAGGATTAGAGGGAAGGAAGAGAGAGGGAGGAAGGAAGGAGGGAGAGGGAAGGATCAGAGGGAAGGAAGAGAGGGAGGGAGGGAGGAAGGAAGGAGAGGAAAGAATCAGGGAAGGAAGAGAGGGAGGGAGGAAAGGAAGGAAGGAAGGAAGGAAGGAAGGAAGGAAGGAAGGAAGGAAGGAAGGAAGGAAGGAAGGAAGGAAGGAAGGAAGGATCAGAGGGAAGGAAGAGAGAGGGAGGAAGGAAGGAGAGGAAAGGATGCAAGGAAGGGAGGGAGGGAGGGAGGAAGGAAGGAAGGAAGGAAGGAAGGAAGGAAGGAAGGAAGGAAGGAGAGGAAAGGGTCAGAGGGAAGGAAGAGAGGAGGAGGAAAGGAAGGAAGGAAGGAAGGAAGGAAGGAAGGAAGGAAGGAAGGAAGGAAGGAAGGAAGGAGGGAGAGGAAAGGGTCCGAGGGAAGGAAGAGAGGGAGGGAGGAAAGGAAGGAAGGAAGGAAGGAAGGAAGGAAGGAAGGAAGGAAGGAAGGAAGGAGAGGGAAGGTTCAGAGGGAAGGAAGAGTGGGAGGAAGGAAAGAAAGAAGGAAGGAAGGAAGGAAAGAAGGAAGGAAGGAAGGAGAAGGAGGATCAGAGGGAAGGAAGAGAGAGGGAGGAAGGAAGGAGCGGGAGGGAGGGAGGAAGGGAGGGAGAGACACGTTGCTCATCAGAAAACCACAAAAGGGGATCCTGTGACACTGGGACCTTGTGACTGTCATAAATATTAACCTGCAAGTACCCAAATTTTGGTCGCATGACGGTGTGGATGGTACAATGCTCATAAGTCTGAAAAATGGGCGTGTCCCTTTTGTCAGTGCTGCTGCAACTTTCAATGGTCACTAAACGAGAACCATTTTCTACTTCCTTCCTCTTAATGGCTGACGGTGTCATCTCCTAGTAGAGGCTTTCAAGAAATGTCCCTTCCTTTGCTTTGCTGATGCTCAGTATCTCGGCTCTTCTTCCTCAGCTGCTGTACCACCAGGAGATCGGACACCATTTTATGATGCAGGACATTCTGGATGTTCTTCACAAATGGATGAGCCAATCGTATCTTCTCCTACAAATATTTAGTGTTCGTGGACTGGGGTACCTACTTCAGCACCCCTTGGAGGTAAGAGAGGAGGCGCGGGAAGCGACTGATTTTCCAGGGAGTAGCAGGTGTGACCTCACTCTCTGGGAAGTCCACAAGGCTGGGAGGGATAGAAGAAGGAGAAGGAGACAACCGCCAGAAAAAGGAAGGGACAACCCTGCAAGATCTGAAGGATCCACTTGAGGACGGATCCTCTTGGAGAACGTCAGAAAGCAGGACGAGAAGCAAGGGATGAGAACGAACCAAGGAGAGAACCAACCTGTGATGACCCGGAGTGTTAACACAAAGGTCACAAAATCCAAAACGTAAATAAATGTCCTTTAACGCCTCCAACTTGGCCCCACTGTTCAATAATATTCAGTTAGAGATAAAACGTACTCAAAAATAGTCTTCAAAAGAAAGCAAAACGGCCCGAACTTAATGAGCAGATAGAGGTGAAATAAAAAAAAAAAACCCAAACAAACTACAGCGATGACATTTCCACAACGGAACAGGAGAAGTATTTACCAAATTCAAGGAGATAACAAGGCACAGTCTGTTGGAAAGACGCCAACCAACATAACTTCAGACCAAAATAAAACAGCTTTTGCCAGTATGCAGGTCCAAACTCTTATTCAGTTGTCACACCTGCAGCCCATGAAGGGGATCAGGGCCCTTTCCTCCCCCGTAGACCAGCCATTCACGTTTCTCCCTTATTCTCTCCTCCCTGTGTGCCCTAGGATGGATAGGGGATGGGCCTGGGTCCTCCTCTGACTGCCCAGTCGGCCTCTGCCCTTCCCCAGCCTCCTCCACAACCTCCGGAGCCACACTCCTACTACCCTGTCGGCTGTTCCTCCTCTCCCTCGGAGTCAGTCTCCACCAGGGGCATAATACGACCCCGATCTAAGGAGAAATTTCCTGACACTGGGAATGATTAATCATTGGAACGACTTCCTCCAGAAGTTGTGGGTGATACAACGTGGGAGATTTTCAAGAAGAGACTAGACAGCCGTTTGTCCAGAGTAATATAGGATCTCCTGCTTGACCAGCAGCAGGTTGGACTAGAACATCATCTAGTTCCTCCAAACCCTGTGATTCTATGTTCTGTGGGCTTCTATGTAGTGGTGGGATTCAAATTTTTTTACTACCAGTTCTGTGGGTGTGGCTCGGTGGACGTGGCAGGGGAAGGATATTGCAAAATCCCCCTTCCCTCCCCACCCCACTAACCTGCTTTCCAGCTCCATTCTCCTGTTCAGGGCAACCAAAGAAGAACCAGCCGATCAGCTGGGACTCGGGAGTCAGAGGAGAGATGACAGCAAGGCCAATCAGAGGTGGTATTTTCCAGTTCTCTGAGCTACTCAAAATTTCCGCTTCCGGTTCTCCGGAAATGGTCAGAACCTGCTGAAGACCACCTCTGCTTCTTTGTGTTTGTCATGACCTCTGCTAGCCTTAGAAAATTCCAGGGACCCTGTTTAAATGCTCGTTTCTCTCCCTGCTTCATCCAGAACAGGATTTTGCAGCCGCTTCTACCACCTCTCGTCAACTGTGCCAGCCATCCGGATAAGAGCTTAGCCAATGAAGCTCTGAGGACGCTTCAATTTGTCTTCCGACACCTGGATGTGGAAACATATGGATACCAGGCCATCTCTCTGATCCCACACCTAGTGAAGTATTTTTCTAATGTAAGTCAGACAAATCAACTATCCTCTCTCTTTCGCTCTTGTTCTCCCATCAAGATGGCCTGGGGACCACCTGCAGAAGTCTAACTTGATCGAAAATGCTTAGAAATAGTTCAGCCAGAGCGGTGTTATGGTGATATAAAACAGTGTGTAGGCTTGCAGGTGATCCTTGAGCCCTTCTAGAGACAGCTGGAGAGGTATATATATATGTGTGTGTGTGTGTGTGTGTGTGTGTGTGTGTGTATATGTATATGTATATATATATTTATTCATTTTTGACAATTGTTTACAAGATAATAGGTATAAGTAAAAACATAGTTATGAATACATGGATACCTATAAGAAAAATAAAAGAAACAATAGGACAGGGATGGTAGGCACGTTGGTGCGCTTATGCACGCCCCCTACAGACCTCTTAGGAAAGGGGTGAGGTCAACAGTAGACAGTCTAAGGTTAAAGTTTTGGGGGTTTGGGGAAGAAACCACCGAGTCAGATAGAGGATTCCAGACATTGACCACTCTGTTGCTGAAGTCGTATTTCCTGCAATCAAGTTTGGTGCGGTTAACCTTGAGCTTGTATCTATTGTTTGCTCTTATATTGTTATGGTTGAAGCTGAAGTTGTTCATTGACAGGTAGGACATTGCAATGTATGATTTTATATACTGTACTTAGATCAGACTGAAGGCGGCGTAGTTCTAGTTTTTCTAGGTCTAGAATTTCGAGTCTGGTGGCATAAGGTATTCTGCAACGAGTAGAGGAGTGGAGAACTCTTCTTGTGAAATATTTCTGGACTTTCTCAACTGTGTTAATATCAGATACGTAATGTGGGTTCCAGACTGATGAGCTGTATTCAGATACAGAACAGACCTTGTAGGTCATCTAGTCCAACCCCTCTGCCCAAATGGGAGACCCTACACCATTTCTGACAAATGGCAGTCCCATCTCTTCTTGAAAGTCTCAACTGATGGCGCTCCCACAACTTCTGAAGGCAACTTCTGTTCCATTGGTTGATTGTTCTCACTGTCAGAAAGTTTCTCCTTGTTTCCAGGTTAAATCTCTCCTTGTTCAGTTTCCATTCCATTATTCCTTGTCTGGCCTACAGGCGCTTTAGAAAATAGCTTGACCCCCTCCTCCTCTCTGTGGCAGCCCCTCAAATATTGGAAGACTGCTATCCTATCTCCCATGGTCCTTCTCTTCCCTAGACTAGCCAGGCCCAGTTCCTGCCACCGTTCCTCGTACGTTTTAGCCTCCAGTCCCCTAATCATCCTGGTTGCTCTTCTCTGTACTTTTTTCTAGAGTCCCAGCATCTTTTTTATAATGTGGTGACCAAAACTAGATGCAGTACTCTAGGTGTGGTCTTACTAAGGCTTTGTAGAGTGGTATTAGTACTTTCCTTGATCTTGACTGTATCCCTCTGGTAATGCAACTTAGGATTGCATTAGCTTTTTTGGCTGCTGCTGCACGCTCACTGCTGGCTCCTATTTAGCTGGTTGTCCACTAAGACTCCAAGATCCCTCTCACAGTTACTGCTATTGAGCCTGGTTTCACCCAGTCTAGATGTGTACTTCGAGTATTGGTCTAGCAAATGTTTTGTATGCTCTAGTTAGTAGTGTGATATTACCAGAGAAAAAGCTATGTAGGTTTCACATTATCCTACGTAGGATAACAAGTCTTAATGCCTTTTTGGCTATGTAGTTATAGTGGGCTCTTGCACTTAGATCATTAGAAATGAGTACTTCAAGATGCTTGACAGAGTTTGGATCATCAACAAGGTCTTGACTATTCAGCTTGTATTTTATTTTCTGATTTTTTTTCTGCCAATATGTAAGACAGAGGATTTATTTGTTGAGATTTGAAGTTGCCATTTGTTTGACCATTCTGATACATAGTCGAGGTCTTTTTGAAGGGTAGCAGTATTGTCTGTGGTGTTGAATAGCTTTACATCATCAGCGAAGAGAATGCACTTGCTCTTAATGTGATCACAGAGGTCATTTCTGTAGAGTATGAAGAGAGTTGGTCCTAGAACACTGCCTTGGGGGACACCACTATTGACAGGTACAGAATTTGATGGGACACTCCCAATTTTGACCATTTATTGTCTGTTTGACAGGAATGCTTCTATCCAGTTATGCAGGTGTCCAGAGATACCATAAGATTTTAGTTTTAGGAGTAGTTTGTCGTGTACCACTGAATCAAAGGCTTTATAGAAGTCTATGTAGATTGCCTCTATTGCTTTGCCCTGATCGAGTTGTGCAGTCCATATGTTTTTACAGTGTAAGAGTTGCAGATTGCAGGATAGCTTTTTCCTGAAACCAAATTGTTTGTTGGAGAGTAGGTTGTTTTTCTCTAAGTGGAGGATGATAGATTGGTTAATAATTGATTCCATGACTTAGTAGTTGTGACAAATGACAACTGATAAATGACATTAAACTGGCAGGAATAACCCCAGAAGACGAGCTCAGGATCCAAAGAGATCTTGACAGACTTGGACAATGGGCCCTCTCCAACATCATGAAATTTCACGTGGAGAAGGGCAAAGTTTTAACCTAGGTAGGGCTCAAAACCAGTAACTGGGAGAGGGACCCTGGAATCCTAGTGGACGATCCCTCAAACGTGAGCCAGCCCAGTGTGGCAGCAGCCAAAAAAGCCAATATATTCCTTGATTGTATAAACAGGCAACAAATCAAAATCACATATTAATATTAGCGTTAGCGTCAGCGTTGGTATTAGTACCACTTTGTAAAACCTTAAGCACTGCCACACCTGGAATACTGAATCCAGTTTTGGTCCCCACATTACAAAAAAGCGATTAGGGCTTTGGAAAAAATGCAAAGAAGAGCAACTAAGACGATTAAAGGCCTGGAGACTCAATCCTAATAAAAATGGTTGCAGGATTTGGGCTTGGCTTGTCTAGAGAAAAGAAGGACCAGGGGGAGACATGATAGCAGCGTTCCAGGATTTGAGGGACTGCCAGGATACCAAGAGGGAGAAAGTCAAAACCTCTTGGGTCCTTGGTGTGCTCTGAACTTGTGTGTTCTCCTCCTGCAAACTTAAATGTCCTTCTGCAAAATGGCCGCCACCAACTACACCAAGAACCCGACAGTTGAGCACTGAGCTACATCGGTTTTCAGCTATTGGAGGGACTCACCCTGTTTCTTTTCCTTCGCAGGAAGACACCGAGCTGCGGGTTAATTCCATCTCTATTTTCGGCATGCTCTTGAAAGGGGTGAAGGAGATCCAGGACAGAAATGTGGCAGAAAATATTATGCAGAGCCTCGTACCATTATTGATCCAACTTTCAGACAGTCGGACCAAAGAAGTGGGTTGAAAAGCTGGGTAGAACCGTGCAGGGTCTCTAAGCTTGGTTATTTTTCTTATAGACCTTTCTTTACCCAACTAGGAAACATCATCAATGGTAGCATGGAGTGGGGTTTGAGGAGGAGGAGGAGGAGGAAGAAGAGGAGGAGGAGGAGGAGGAGGAGGAGGAGGAGGAGGAGGAGGAGGAGGAGGAGGAGGAGGAGGAGGACTGTGGGAACCTTGGTGCTCTCTAAGCTTGGTTATTTTTCTTGTAGACCTTTCCTTACCCAACTAGGAAACATTATCAATGGTAGCATGGAGTGGGGTTTGTGGAGGAGGAGGAGGAGGAGGAGGAGGAGGAGGAGGAGGAGGAGGAGGAGGAGGAGGAGGAGGAGGAGGAGGAGGAGGAGGAGGAGGAGGAGGAGGAGGGAGAAGAGGAGGACTGTGGGATCCTTGGTGCTCTCTGAGCTTGGTTATTTTCCTGCAGACATTTTATGACCCAACTAGATAACATCAGCAGTCCTAGAAGAAAGAGGGGGGTCTCTGTTTATGCAGAAGTGGCTGGCCATTTCGGTGTTGGTGGGAGTGTTGTTTTCTGCCTGTTAGTTATTCCCCTGAGTAGGCGCTTATGTATAAACAGTGAGCCCCGTTTGCGACCTTCGGACAAGCAAAATCCCAGGGGAGCCAGATTCCCCTACCAACCCTGCCACTAGCTTAACCCCTGCGGAGATTCCCTCAACAATGGCGGGAAGAAAGATAGCAAAATGGGGCAAAACTCACTTAACGACTGTCTCGCTTAATAATAGACATTTGGAGCTCCGCTGTAAGTGTAAGTTGAGGACTACCTGTAGAGAGGTGGGGCACCTGGTTAGCTTGTCCATCACCCCGTTGGAGATGTTGGGAGGGGTCTCCTTTCAGGACGGAGTCGCTGTGGTCATCCCTGCCCCTTTTGCCCGGCCATCTCTGAATCCCGGGAAAACTTCTCCGCTTTCCCGTCACCCGAGGAAGGAGAAGGCTGGGTTTTTTCTCTGCAGAACGCGGACAAAGTCAGAAGCGGGTTACCTGACGCCATTTCCCTCCCTTGGCCCAGGTCTCCAGGAACGCTCTCAGTGCCTGCGTCACGTTCATGGACTGGAAGGAGGTTCCCAGCGACTTGTTCAACTATGAGATGTACAGCAGCCCCCATAGCATGTACAAGGACATCTGCGCCATCATCGTAAGTTTGAGCCAAAGCTGGCTTGTTTTGTTCCAGACGGCTGTATGCTAACCGCTTAATTTAATTTTATTTTTGTCCCACCCTTATTTATAAATAAGTCAAGATGGTGGACATCCCTAATACTTTTGTATAACATGGGATGTAGAAGGAAGATACGAAAGATCTTGAGAGACCCTTCGCATCCAGGCCACTCGTTTTTTTGAGATCCTACCATCAGGAAGACGATATATAGAGTGCTGAAAGCCAGGACAAGTCGATTTAAACATAGCTTTTACCCAAGTGCTGTGATCAGGTTAAATGCAGAGTTATGAATCTGGTGGTCTTAACAGATACACCGTATTTCCCCATGTATAAGCACCCCCTTTGTATAAGCCACCCCCCCCAATTTTTGGACTGTGAAGTTTTGAAAAAAATATTTTATTAGAGAAACAAGTTATGAAGAAAGAAAATTTACAAAGAAACAAAATTCGACGTCTAGATCTACAACTTTGGTCATGACGCCAAAAGCGGTGCGGGCGACGCTAGCAATCTACGCATCGGAACGAGAGTAGGAACGAAGCATTCAGGCCGATGCCTAGCGTATGCATTTCTATCGCGTACTCGCACTCGTAATCGTATCATCACGTACAATTTTTACAAAAAAGTATAGCATACTGCTGGAAAACCAGTTTATTCCTACTTTATTATTTTATGCATTTTTCACGTATAAAAAGTGTACCTGCTTTGTATATGCCACCCCCCTACTTTTTGGGCTTGAAAATTTTGGAAAAAAGGGGTGGCTTATACATGGGGAAATACGGTATATCCTGGTTGTACAGTTTTTTAACTGTTATTTGTTTTAATTTGTTTTACATTGTTATTTGTAGATGTCTTTTGGTGTTGTTCAGTTGTATGTTGTGAAAGAGCACCTTATTTCGTTGTTCTCAGGGTTCTGAGTACAATGACAATAAATTTATCTTATCTTAACTTCTTCTCCTCCGATTTCCTTCACAACAACCCTGTGAGGTGGGTTGCACTGAAAGAGAGGGACCGCAACCAAAGTCACCCAGCTGGCTCTGATGACTAAGGAGGGACTAGAACTCTTCATCTCCTGGTGATTGGCCCCAAATCACCCACCCAGCTTTCATGCCTAAGGGGGGGGACTAGAACTCCCAAATCACCCAGCTGGCTATGAAGACTGAGGCAAGACCAGAACTCTCCCTTTCCTAGTGCAGGGGTGTCAAACTCAATTCCATTGCAGGCTGCATCAGGGCTGGGGTTGACCTCAGGAATGGCCGACTGGGTGGGCGTGGCCGGCTCAACTCCACTCCCCAAACTGCGTGCATGTTTCATCTTTGCGTTGGGTAGACCGTCAATGTCTGGCTGGCCCTCTTGCCTGTTATCCTTGGGTAGATCGGGCTGGAAGGTAGGCTGCCCTGATCCAGGGGTGTGAAATATAAGGACCAAGGACCAAATGAGACCCAGGAGATGCTCAGATCCAGCCTGCGGGCCCTCCTGGTCTCTCCAATGAGAAGAGGAAAGAGATTGGCCTACAACCTATTTATTATTGTCTTTAATAACATAAATGTGTTTGTATATATACTATATAATGTAATAATGTTATATTGTATTGCATTGCATTGTACTGTAGAATAGGATAGTACATTCCATTATAGTAAAATAATACCATTTAGTATAATAAAATATAGCATAGTATAATAATATTATAGTTTAGTAGCGTACGGTATGAGACAATACAATATAATGAAATATAATATGTCATTGAAGACTTTGTTATTGAGGGCATGAGGACTAGAAACCTGACCAAGAAAGAGACCCCTTTGTGGAAAAAAGGAAGCTATATAGAGTTCATTGGCTTCTTTCTTGCCTTCTTTTCCCCAGATGAATAAATGCAAGCAAAACATCTCCCAAATGTTGGACCAAATGCTGGATTTCCTGCGGAACAGAAAGCCTCTTTATCGAGAGGCAGCTGCCCAACTAATTGGTAAGCACAAATGCAAAACCTGGAAGAAGGGGATAGAAAAGCAAGAGAGACAGGCAGCTTAAATCCATGCACGCTGATCACTATCACACACACACACAAACACACCCTGCAGAATTAAGGACTATTGCACCAGGCTGGAAGTTGCTGTTACACCGTGCGGCTTCTCCGTAACCGCTACAATTTTTTTGAGTTTCAGCAGCCTTCTTCCTCGCTATGATTTCCACTCCCTGTCTCCTTCCCAGCCCCCATTGGCCCAATTTAATCAAAAAGGGATAAATTGTTAAGAGGTCTTCTAGTCCAGCCTCCTCTTCAAGCACGAGCCCCTATACCACTCCAGACAAGTGGCTGGCCGATCTCTTCTTAAAAGCCTCCACTGAGGAACACCCAAAAGTTAGACCTAGAGAGACTTGGAATGACTTTATTGTCCCTTTAAATGTAGACTAATCAGCATACATTAAAATGAAATTTCATTGCATGCAGCCCTCAAAAACCACTAGAATCAAAGCAGTCGATTTAGCCATCTCTGCTAACTCCATCAACGCTTTCTATTTATGTGTCTAGCCTGCTGCGCACCGTATTTAACACAGGATGTGGTTCCTTCCAGCCAACTAGAAGCAGTTTACCTCGGTGAGTTTAAAAGTACCCTAGCTTGAAGCAGTGACTTTTTCTCCAGAAGCCCTGTCGCTGATAAGGGTTGGTCCTCCAGGTCGTTCCGGGAAATAATTTTCTTTTTGGATTCGTTTCAGCTCTCCGGAATCTGGAAGGCGATTGTGAACCCTCAGTGGCTCAGGTGGCAGCTGCATCATTAGAAGAACTGTTTCGACAATGTGGCCACCGAGTAAACCCCGATCTAGTTAGTAGCCAACTCCTAGCCAAAGTCATTGGAAGCATCTCCATACAGCCCTCTGAGACCCCGCAATAAATCATTTAAAGAATTTAATGGTTTACTTTATTGTCATTGCACCTCATACGACGAAATTAAATGCCATCTTCAGTGTGTATATCTATATCTATCTATATCTATATCCATATCTCTATCTCTATCTCTATATCTCTATCTCTATCTCTATCTCTATCTCTATCTATCTATCTCTATCTATAACTATATCTATCTCTATCTCTATCTCTATCTCTATCTCTATATCTCTCTATCTCTCTCTATCGCTATCTCTATCTCTATCTATAACTATATCCTCTATCTCTATCTATAACTATCTCTATCTCTATCTATAACTATAACTATCTCTATCTCTATCTATAACTATCTCTATCTATAACTATAACTATATCTATCTATCTCTATCTATAACTATCTCTCTCTATCTATAACTATATCTATCTCTATCTATAACTATATCTCTATCTCTATCTATAACTATCTCTATCTATAACTATATCCTCTATCTCTATCTATAACTATCTCTATCTCTATCTATAACTATATCCTCTATCTCTATCTATAACTATATCTCTATCTCTATCTATAACTATATCTCTATCTCTATCTATAACTATATCCTCTATCTCTATCTATAACTATCTCTATCTATAACTATAACTATCTCTATCTCTATCTCTATCTATAACTATAACTATCTCTATCTCTATCTCTATCTATAACTATATCTATCTATCTCTATCTATAACTATCTCTATCTCTATCTATAACTATCTCTATCTATCTCTATCTATAACTATCTCTATCTCTATCTATAACTATATCTCTATCTCTATCTATAACTATATCTATCTATCTCTATCTATAACTATCTCTATCTCTATCTATAACTATATCCTCTATCTCTATCTATAACTATCTCTATCTCTATCTATAACTATATCCTCTATCTCTATCTATAACTATATCTCTATCTCTATCTATAACTATATCTCTATCTCTATCTATAACTATATCCTCTATCTCTATCTATAACTATCTCTATCTATAACTATAACTATCTCTATCTCTATCTCTATCTCTATCTCTATCTATAACTATAACTATCTCTATCTCTATCTATAACTATATCTATCTATCTCTATCTATAACTATCTCTATCTCTATCTATAACTATCTCTATCTATCTCTATCTATAACTATCTCTATCTCTATCTCTATCTATAACTATATCTCTATCTCTATCTATAACTATATCTATCTATCTCTATCTATAACTATCTCTATCTCTATCTCTATCTCTATCTATAACTATCTCTATCTCTATCTATAACTATATCTATCTCTATCTATAACTATATCTATCTCTATCTCTATCTCTATCTCTATCTCTATCTATAACTATCTCTATCTCTATCTATAACTATATCTATCTATCTCTATCTATAACTATATCTATCTCTATCTATAACTATCTCTATCTCTATCTATCTCTATCTCTATCTCTGTCTGTCCATCTCTCTGTGTGTGCGCGTGTGTGTGTTTTTTTTTTCTTTTCGCGGGATATTTATATGTATGTGTCATGCCCCTGGTGGAGACTGACTCTGAGGAAGAGGAGGAACAGCCAACAGGGAGTGGGAGTGTGGCTCCGGAGGTGGTGGAGGAGGCTGGGGAAGGGCAGAGGCCAGCTGAGCAGTCAGAGGAGGATCCAGGCCCATCCCCTATCCATCCTAGGTCATGCAGGGAGGAGATGATCAGGGAAAAGCGAGGTCTACTCAGGAGGAGATTACCATGATCCTCCTCGTGGCTTGCAGGTGGGAGCTATGTATATAAGTTTGCAACTGCGCAGTTAGAATTGCTGGAGTCAATTAGTGTTCATCTTGAAAGAGGCTTATCTTTGCTGGCGTTCTTCCCATGGACTTTTCTCGGTTATTTTCCTAGAGTTTATAGTTAGTTATCTCGACTTGCTTCGGAACTCTCATCAATGCAGTTTGTTTTGGTTTCCTGTTTGCCTCATTATTTACTTTTGTGGCTTTAAACTGTGCCTAATAAAACAGTGAAGTTAAGTTGAAGGCTTTACCGGACTTTAATATATGTTTTGGGTTTGGGGTTATTTTGAGAGACTACGGGCCATCACATTTTGACTCCAGCCACCCCTTCTACTTATTTTTGCTTTTTGTGGGGTAGCCATGGATCAGCTCAGAGCAGAGATTGCCCAGTTAACTCAGCAAGTGGCTCTTTTGACTGCACAGGTGGCACAAATGCAAGCTGCCTGGCCACGTTGAAAATGCCCAGTGGCAGTGCCTGATAAATTTGATGGTTCGCTGATCCAATTTCCAGCATTTTTTGGGCAGTGCCAGCTTTACATGAGCCTTCGGCCTGAGGACTTTCCCACTGACCGGGATAAGGTGGGTTTTTGATTAGTTTGTTGTCAGGCTCTGCAGCACGTTGGGCGACGCCTCTGCTGACCCAGCCCAACCAGGTGTTGGACAATTACACCGAGTTTTGCCATCAGTTTCGGGCCATGTTTGAGGACCCTGTTCGAAGCCAAACAGCAAACAGACATTTGAGAGAGTTGAAGCAGGGACGTGGCTCACTCATGGATTATATTGCTAGTTTTTGGGTGGTTGCTCAGGATGTACCAATGGAATGAGGCAGCACTATTAGACCAGTTCCAGGAGGGTTTGTCGTCGGAGCTTCTGAATGAGTTGGCGCGCACTGAATGCCCTCGCACCCTTCAGGAGCTCATGCATCTGTGTCTTCGTATCGATGCTAGACTTCAGCAGTGACGGGTGCGATGACGGACAGAGACCGTATCTGTTTCCAGCAAGATGGCGCCCTTGGTGGAAGTGCCTTTGGAGGAACCCATGCGGTTGGGGGCTGGCTGCCCTCAACACTGCCTGACTCAAGTAGAAAAGGATAGACGTTGTCGTGATGGTTTATGCCTCTATTGTGGCAATCAAGGCCATTTTGCGGCCAAGTGTCCTGTTAAGACATCCACAGCAGCGATCCCTGTGGTGGCGGGAAACGAGCATCGCTTGGCCTACGGGGGTCTGCAGGTCGGGGTGTAAAGTCCATAGGCCCGCCATCTTCACCAGCCTTGCCACCCTCACCACCTTTGACATCTTTGACATCTCCACCGCAGTCGCTATTGGTGAAGCGTCTTGTGCTGCCAGCAAGTGTGTTCATGCCTGGTGTGGGAGCGGTGGAGATCCCAGCTTTGGTCGACTCAGGGGCCACAGCCAGCTTCATGGATGCTCATTTTGTCAAGCAGTGGTTCATTCCTCAGCAACAGGTATCCCCACCAGTAATGGTGGAGACGATTGATGGTCAGCACCTTCGTTCGGGACCTGTGATTGCTGCAACCAACCCCCCTTGCATGCGTATTGGGCAGCATGTGGAGGAAATCGTGTTTTTCGTTGCCGCAGTGCCTCATTTTCCGGTGGTGCTGGGTTTGGAGTGGCTACAGGCCCATGATCCACAGATTGTCTGGTCATCTGGAGCTGTGCAGTTCCTTGATAAGAAGTATGCCAACCATTGCTTGCGCTCCTGTGCAGGGAGTGTGGCTACGCACATGGACCTGGATCTACCTGCAGATTTGGTGGACTTTACTGATGTGTTTGGGGAGAAGGAGGCAGATCAGTTGCCTCCGCATTGGGCGTATGACTGTCCAATCGACTTGTTGCCCGATGCAAAATTGCCAGTGGGTCAGATATATTCCCTGTCAGAACCGGAGTTGGCCGCGTTGCGGGATTTTATTAACAAGAACCTCCAGAAAGGGTTTATCCGGTCTTCTACCTCCCCATTGGCTGCACCGGTGCTTTTTGTGAAAAAGAAATCGGAGATCTACATTTGTGTTGTGATTACCGCAAGTTGAATGCAATCACAGTGAGGAATTGGGACCCGCTTCCCCTCATCCCTGAACTGATTGAGTGGCTTTGTCAAGCTAAGATCTTTACGAAGTTAGATTTGCATGGGGCCTACAATCTGGTTCACATTCGTGCAGGGGACGAGTGGAAAACAGCTTTCTGGACGAGGTACGGGCATTTTGAGTATCCCGTGATGCCTTTTGGATTAACCAATGCCCCAGCTGTGTTCATGCATTTCATGCACGATGTTTTCCATGATTTGTTGGATCAATTCGTGGTCATTTATTTAGATGACATTTTGATTTACTCAGACTCCCTGCAGGAACATTGGCAGCATGTGCGGCTAGTGTTGCAACGTTTGCGTGATAACCACCTACTTGCTAAACATGAGAAATGTCAGTTTGCACAAACCACGATTGACTTCTTGGGACATCGTATTTCACCTGCCGGGGTGGAAATGGATCTGGAAAAAATTCGATCATTGCAGGCGTGGGAACCTCCACAGCGGGTTAAGCATGTGCAACGACTGTTGGAGGTTGCGAACTACTACTGCACATTTATTCCGCATTTTGCTGTCTTGACCGCTCCCCTTTCTAATCTGCTCAAGAAAGAGAAGTTCCATTGGGGTGCTGAGGAGCAGGCAGCTTTCGAGGCATTGAAAGCCGCCTTTGCTTGTGAGCCTATCCTCAAACACCCTGATCCAAGCCAGCCATTTGTGGTGGAAACAGATGCTTCCGATGTGGCTGTTGGTGCAGTGCTCCTCCAGGAGTATGCTCCCGCAGGCACCATGTTCCTGTGCGCTTATTATTCCCAGAAGTTGCCGGCTCCAGAGCGCAACTATACGATTTGGGACAAGGAGCTATTGGCGGTTAAGGTCGCCTTTGAGACATGGCGGCACCACCTGGAGGGAGCTCGTCACCAAATCGAGGTTCGGATGGATCATCGCAATTTGGAACACCTACGTACAGCTCGAAGATTGAACCAGCATCAGGTGAGATGGTCCTTATTCTTTGCTCGATTTGATTTTCGGGTGACCTATTTTCCGAGTGGAGGGAATCAATATGCCGACGCCCTATCTCAGAAGCCTGAGTATACCCAAAGGGAGGATAAAATCTTGCCCTGGACGGTGATTCCGTTGGAGCGGTTTGCGGCCACTGAGGAACCTGTGGACCTTTGAGTGAGGATTCAGGAGGAGCAGCAGCAGGACCCATTTGTGACAGCTCGACATCGAGAATTGGATGAGAATGGGAGACAAGAGATTCCTTGGACGTATATTGGGGAACTGTTGCAGGACCCTCGTCCGAGTCCTCTCCAGACTCCTGGACCGGTCCCCTTTCTTCCCCACTGACCGATTCTGCTGCCGGCAAACCACAACAATATGCCAGTTTCCAAGCCTCTGAGTTTTGATCACCTGACCATGGGAATATTTCATAAGTGTGAAAAAAGGTCTTAAGGTACTGTTTTCACTGTTTTAACTTCAAAGCATCACTAAATGAATGGTTGTAAGTCAACGACTACCTGATATTTAATCCAGGTAGTCCCCCACTTACGACCATAATGGAGCCCAGCATTTCTGCAACTAAGTGACACATTTGTTAAGTGAATTTTGCCTCATTTTACGACCTTTCCAGCCATAGTCGTTAAGTGAATTGGGACACTGCAACCATTATAAATATGAATCAGTTACCAAGCATCCAAATTTTGATTATGTGACTATGGGAATGCTGCAACGGTTGTAAATGTGAAAAACAGTTATATAAGTCGGTTGTTAAATTAGTCACACAGTCATTAAGCAAATCCAGCTGCCCCATTGACTTGGCTTGTCAGAAAGTCACAAAAGTTGATTGTAGGACCTGGAGACACTACAATCGTCGTAAATGTGAATCTGTGGCCGAATCTTTGAATTTTGATCACATGACCCTGAGAACGCTGTGAAAATCGGTCCTAAGTCCCTTTTTTCAGTGCCATTGTAAGTCTGAATGGTCACTCAATGAAATGGTGTAAGTCAATGACTACCTTATTACATGCTGGCCTGAGTTTTCTTTTCTTTTCGTTCTTCGCTTTCTGTCAAGTCTTTCCAAATTCTTCCAGCAGATGGTAGCAGCACCCAATCTTACGAGTTTTCCTTCAGACAAAGTTCTGTAAATATATATGTATGTATGAATGGATGTATGTACGTATGTACGTACATATGTATGGTATTCAGCTTTATTTGGGTATTTTCTCACATCATTATAGTTGTGCTTTTAAAGTTGTAGCAATGTTTCGGCAGAATCTCATCTGCCATCATCAGGCTTCTGTATTGTGTTCGTCAGACTTTCACAGCCATTTCTGTTTTAAATTTGGGGCAAGCCTACGCTGTGCCAGAATGGTTTTTTCTTCATCCTGATTGGTTGGGAGTCTTGGTCTGTGTTTATTGGTCTTGGAGTTTGCTGTGTTCTGCTTGATTGGTGTTTCTAATATCTTCTGTCTGTTTTGTGGCTTTTTTTGTGTCTTGATTGGCTGGCAACATTGTGTTCCTGTATTGGAGACTTTTAGTGCAGCTTGGCTCTGAGTAAATGGATGGCTATCATTTGTTAGGAAGCTAGGTTTCACCTGGGTGCCTGGTTGGGGTGTGTTTGAGTTGGAGGTATCAGGGGAGTCTGTTTGTGCCCAGGTTGGCTTGTGGTTTGGAGATTTTTTTGTTTGTGAGTGTATATATATATATATATATATATATATATATATATATATATATATATATATATCAGAATTTGATTTTGCAATTGTGGAATTTCCAGATGCATACGGTATTCCTTCCGAGGTGGGTAAAATGAGGACCCAGATTGTTGGGAGCAAGAGGCTGACTATAAAACTAGCGGTACCTGAACACCCTTGTAAGTGGACCATAAGCTTCCTAACAGACAGGAAGCAGCAGGTGAAGCTAGGCGGAATCACCTGCGATACCTGTACAATCAGCACAGGGGGCCCCCAAGGCTGTGTGCTATCTCCACTTCTCTTCTCCCTATACACCAATGACTGCATCTCAAACGATCCATTTGTTAAAATACTGAAGTTTGCTGATGACACAACAGTGATTGGTCTCATTCGAGACAACGACGAATCCGCATATAGACAGGAGGTTATACAACTTGCCTCGTGGTATAACCAGAACAATCTGGAACTGAACACACTCAAAACCATAGAACAACAACAAAGAATGTTCTTTCTGCGCCAACTCAGAAAGCTCAAACTGCCCAAAGAGCTGCTGATCCAGTTCTACAGAGGAATTTTTGAGTCTGCCATCTGCACCTCTATGACGGTCTGGTTTGGTTCTGCAACCCAACAGGACAGACACAGGCTTCAGAGGATAATTAGGACTGCAGAAAAAACAATTACTACCAACCTGCCTTCCATCGAGGACCTGTAAACTGCACGAGTCAAAAAGAGGGCTGTGAAAATATTTATAGACCCTTCACATCCCAGACATAAACTGTTTCAACTCCTTCCCTCAAAACAACGCTATAGAGCACAGCACACCATAACAACTAAACACAAGGATAATTTTTTCCCAAACACCATCACTCTACTAAACAAACAATTCCCTCAACACTGTTCAACTATTTACAAAGTGTACACTACTATTACTGTTAATCTTCTCATCACTCCTTATCACCCATCCCCTCCCACTTGTGATTGTACGACTGTAAATTTGTTGCTTGTATCCTTACGATTTATATTGATTGTTTCCTAGTATGATTTGATTGTTGATTGTGCCCTAAGACTATCATTAAGTGTTGTATGTTATGATTCTTGATTCTTAATGAATGTATCTTTTCTTTATGTATACTGAGTCTTTACACCAAGACAAATTCCTTGTGTGTCCAATCACACTTGGCCAATAAAGTATTCTATTCTATTTTAAATCACTTTCTGACAGTGAGAACAATCAACCAATGAAACATCTTGTCCTCAGAAGTTGTGGGAGCGCCATCACTTGAGACTTT
The DNA here is from genome assembly GCF_049901715.1 of Pseudonaja textilis. Taxonomy (NCBI): domain Eukaryota; kingdom Metazoa; phylum Chordata; class Lepidosauria; order Squamata; family Elapidae; genus Pseudonaja; species Pseudonaja textilis. Next base: position 254,428,551 of record NC_141991.1, read on the forward strand.
CAAGAAGAGATTGGACTGCCATCTGTCAGAAATGGTGTAGGGTCTTCCGCTTGGGTGAGGGGGTTGGACTAGATGACCTACAAGGTCCTTTCCAATTCTGATTATCTGTTATCTGTTAAATCTATACACATCATCTATCTCTCTAGTCCTCTCTCTCTCTCTTTCTCTTTACATACAGCATCTATCTCTATCTATCTTAGCTATATCTATCTTCTATCTATTCATCCAGCTATCTAACTAATCTAGCTATCTATACATATGATCTATCCACCTACCTATCTACCTACCTATCTATCATTTATCCATCCATCCAGCTATCTAGCTAATCTATCTATCTATCTATCTATCTATCTATCTATCTATCTATCTATCTATCTATCTATCTATCTAATCTATCTATTTCTTTCCATCCATCCAGCTATCTATTGTCAGAAAGTTTCTCCTTATTTCCAGGTTAAATCTCTCCTTGTTCAGTTTCCATCCATTATTCCTTGTCTGGCCTTCAAGTGCTTTGGAAAATAGCTTGACCCTCTTCCTCCTCTCTGGGGCAGCCCCTCAAATATTGGAAGACCACTATCATGTCTCCCCTGGTCCTTCTCTTCCGTAGACTAGCCAGGCCCAGGTCCTGCAACCGTTCATTGTATATTTTAGTCTCCAGTCCCCTCATCATCCTGGTTGCTCTTCTCTGCACTCTTTCTAGAGTCTCAACATCTTTTTTATAGTGTGGTGACCGAAACTGGATGCAGGACTCTAGGTGTGGCCTTACTAAGGCTTTATAGAGTGGTATTAGTAGCTCCCTTGGTCTTGATTGCAGGTTAGTGAATGCAGATTGCATCTCTGTGAATGCAGCTTAGGATTGCATTGGCTTTTTTGGCTGCCGCTGCACACTGCTGGCTGTGAACATAGCCATGTGAATGTGTGTGAATGCAGCCACAAGTCCTCGTGTTCTGTCCCATTCCCCCCGCTGTGTGTGCGATCGTCCCGATGCAACGGCTGCACCCTTTTTCCAAAGAAGTTGTGCTGTTTTGTCACAGCATCTCTGCAAGATGCAACTCGTCCAGTAACAGCTGCAGGGCGCATTCCAGAATTCACTGGTTGATGAGTTATTTATGGGTTCCTCTAGGGAAACAACCAGATGGATCCAAAACTTCTTTTTTTGCTTTTTTTTTTTTTGCACTTGCCTTCTTCCCTGCAATTTTTTTATTTTTTTATTTTTTTGCTGGAGGGGACTCGTTGGAAGTTCCTCTCCCCACGTCATGAAAATCAAAAATCCCATTTCCAGTGCCTCATCTGAAACACGCCTATGTTGGGTGCTGTTGGCTTCTACCCTTTGGTTGAGTTTAGTTTAGTTTAGTTTACTGTCATTGCACCTCGTACAATGAAATCAAACACCATCTTCAGTGCACATCATGACCCTGACCATGAAAATAAAACACAAGCACACATTCTTCACATTCTGTACAACTGAACGGAAAATCCGATATTACATTAAGATTGCACTACAAAGTAGAATTCAATATAGTTACTGTCCTGGGATAGAAGCTGTTTTTCAGCCTATACGTCCTTGTTTTTATTATCCTGTATCGGTCTGCCAGATGGTAATAGTTCAAAAAAAAGGGTTCCCAGGATGAAATGGATCTTTAAAGGATGTTTTGAACTTTCTTAAGGCAGCGGGAGCTATGAAGCTCTTCCAAAGAGGGGAGAGGGCAACCCATGATCTTCTGGGCAATGACATTAACCCTCTGGAGTGCTGTCCTATCTGCCACTGTGCAATTGGCAAACCCTACAGAGGTGCAGAAAGTTAAAATACTCTCTAAGGTGCAGTGGTAGAAGGTCACCAGTAGTTTTTCATGTAGTTGTTGTTTTCTGAGAAGCCTCAGGTAGTGTAATCTCTGCTGGGCCCTTCTGACCAGGGCTGCAATGTGAGCCCCCCAGGTCAGGTCCTCTTTTAGGGTAACACCCAGAAACTTAAAATTGGCCGCTTGCTCCATTTGGTCTCCCTTGATAAGCAAGGGTTGGATGTCTGATCTGATCCTTCTATAGTCCACTATCAGCTTCTTGGTCTTATTGGTGTTGAGGACCAAGTTATTGTCTTCACACTTCAATGGAGAGAAGGGGTTGTCACAGAAAGGAAGCTATTTTCCAAGGCATCTGAAGGCCAGACAAGGAATAATGGATGGAAACTGATCAAGGAGAGATTCGATTTAAAAATAAGGAGGAATTTCCTGACAGGGAGAGCTATCCACCCATGGAACAGAAGTTGTCCTTGGAAGTTGCTGCATCACTGAAGGCTTTCCAGAAGAAACTGGACTGCTCTCTGTCAGCAATGGATTATGGTCTCCTGCTTGGGCTTGGGGTTGGACTAGATGACCTAGAAAATCCCTTCCAACTCTGTTAATCTGTTAAAGGCTAAGACCTTTTGATGAGTCAATTCTCTCCCGATGGAGACAGCGCCAAAAATCTAGTTGACCTTTCCAAGCTGAGTATCATTTGGCAATCCAAGAGACATTGCTTGGACCTCTTCCTGCCCTGTCCCAAGTAGGAAATGGCCGGAAACAAGTTGAGATGAGAGGCTGCTGAAGGACCAGGAAGTTGGGTGGGGAGGATTGACAGAAGGAAATTCCAGGTGCCCCAACATGGTCAAGCTGGGTCACCACCAGTCACTTAATAGAACAACAGAGTTGGAAGGAACCTTGGAGGTCTTCTAGTCCACTCCCTCCTGAGGCAGGAAAACCTGTACTATTTCAAACAAATGTTGCCCAATTTTTTCTTGAGAACCTCCAGTGATGAAGCACCCACAACTTCTGGTGGCAAGCTGTTCCACTGGTTAATTGTCCTCACTCTTAGGAAGCTTCGTTCCAGGTTGCTTCTCTCCTTGATTAGTTTCCATCCATTGCTTCTTGTCCTTCTGGAGCTTTGGAGAATCGCTTGTCCCCCTTCTTCTTTGTAGCAGTCCTTCAAATATTGGAAGACTGCCATCATATCACCCCTGGTCCTTCTTTCCATTGGACTAGACATACCCAATTCCTGAAGCCATACTTCATATGTTTTAGCCTCCAGGCTCCTAAGAAATAGTTCTTGAGGACTAGTGTGCATTTCTGTGTGTTTCAGAGGTGGCATTCAGCACGTTCTGACCAGTTCTGGAGAACCGGTAGCGGTAATTTTGACTAGTTCGGAGAACCGGCAAATCCCATCTCTGACTGTCCCTGTCCCCATCTATTCTCTGCCTCCCATTGAGTCCCAGCTGATCACCTGGGTCTTCTTTGGTTGCCCTGCCCAGGAGAACGGAGCTGGAAAGCAGGTTAGTGGGGCGGAGAGGGAAGGGGGATTTTGCAGTAACCTTCCCCTGCCACGCCCACCAAGCCACGGACACGGAACCGGTAGTAAAAAAAAAAAATTGGATCCAACCATTGATGTGGCGGTGTGTATGTTTCATTCTCCAGTCATGTGGAGTGTCTGCTCTGCTCTGAAAAGAAAAATAGCACCCAAATCATCTTGTGAGCCAGACGTGGCCCTTGCATAATGTGTGCTATGATATGCAACACACGTCCTAAGTATGAGCTAAGGAGCTAAGGTTTTCTTTGAGAAATTCTGTGAACTTTTTCTGCAAGGGGTTTTCCAGGAAAGATCCCTCACAACCAATCTGGAGTTGGCCATTGGTCAACAGGAAGACACTCAAGTCCTTGGGCCACCCAACAGTGACAACGTTTCTGTGACTTGAAGGAGGTTAATGCAATCACAATTGAAGAAATACTACAGTAGTAGGACAGGGGTGTGTGATTTAGAATGGAAAGATGGACACACACCACCGTCCTTAAGGGTTTGAAGTCATTTTTGGAATTGTCATCATGTCAGCGTTCCAGCAACCCTCCATTCCACCCAATAACTCCGAGACAGACATCTTCTCAAAGGTTCCTTTTTATTTGGATAGTAACTGGCACAACGAGGGAATCCTGAATAGAAAAGTCCTGGGCTTCCTTACAATAAGTAAAAACTACAAAAATCCATCCCCTACACCCATCATCATGTCACATCTATCCCAAGTTAAGACTTCCTCTCACTTAGGTGCAAAACAACCTGACCTTGAATCAGAAAAAGAATGTTATTGTGTCTAAGTAGCTATACTCCAAAAAATTGCCCCCTCCCATTTTCCCAGGCTCAAATGTGGCAGCGTGGAAGCATCTGATCTCAATATGGCTTTCAAAGCTGACATATCGGATGCTTTAAGTCTGTAGAGCCGGGGGTCAAACTCAGGGATGGGATTCTACCAATTCAGCCCGTTTTGAGGGAACCGGTAGCTCCGAAGATCGGCTGGGAGTGAACCAGTTCGCTCTGAAGATCAAGGTATTTCCTTTTTCCCCCCCACCGATCGGCTGTTTCCGAAGATAAGCTGTGCTGCACGATTTAGATTAGCTAGAAAACAGGACATTGTCGGATTTCTTGCTTTCTAACTAATCTAAATCGCACGGCACAGCTGATCCCTCCCTCCTTCACTGTTGTACTGCTTTGCCCAGGAGGCTTCCCTGAGGCCCAGGAGACAGAAGAAAGATACAGATACAGGTAAAGATAATCAGAGTTGGAAGGGACCTTGTAGGTCATCTAGTCCAACCCCCCACCCAAAGTGGGAGACCCTACACTATTTCTGACAAATGGCAGTCCAATCTCTTCTTGAAAGTGATGTAGCTCCCACAACTTCTGAAGGCAACTTCTGTTCCATCGTTTGACTGTTCTTACTGTCAGAAAGTTTCTCCTGAGACCACCCCCTCTCTGTGGCAGCCCCTCAAATATTGGAAGACCTCTATCATGTCTCCCCTGGTCCTTCTCTTCCCTAGACCATCCAGGCCCAGTTCCTGCAACCGTTCGTTGTATGTTTTAGCCTCCAGTCCCCTCATCGTCCTGGTTGATCTTCTCTGTACTTTTTCTAGTCTCAACATCTTTTTTATAATGTGGTGACCAAAGCTGGATGTAGTCCTCTAGGTGTGGTCTAAAAAAATGGGGTAGGGGGGAGGTTGATGTGTGACGCCCCCCAACGCCCCATTTTTGCACCCAGGAGGCTTCCCTGAGGCAAACAAAAAACAAAAAAACCACACCCACCCAGTCACATGCCCACCTGGCCAGGCCCACCTAGCCACACCCACAGAATGGGTTGTCAGGATTCCGGCAGTTCCCTCCATTTAAATCCTGAATCTCGAGCCAGACTTCCAAAACTTCAAAAGGATTTATTGGGAGTTAACATGCCAGCACTGCCTGGGTGCAGCCGACTCTGAGGCACATCATCCATTGTCACCCTTGACCCGAGTTTTCCTCCACCCCCTGGGAGTATCGTAATTCATATTCTCCAATGGGACACATCCATAGCCCAGAGCCATCAGTCAGGCTCTCCAGTTAGATCTTTGTGGGGCAGAAACTTCAGTCTCCTAGTTACTATCTTTGAAAAACTATTTATGGAATGCACTTTCGATTTCCAAGCTGCCGCACTGCTTCCCCACTCTCTTTCTGTTGGCAACTCCAAAAAGACCGGAGAAATATTTTAGGAGTTGACAACCGGTAGTTAAAAAATTTGCATCCCATCCCTGGTCAAACTTGATTTAATTGTGGGCCGCATCAGGGTTGCGTTTGACCTTGGGGACCAAGGTGGGCAGGACCAGCTCGACATCATTCATGTGGGCGGTGCTTGTGGCAGCCCTAGTGCTCTGCCGGTGACAATAGGCTCCGGGGCTTTGTTTTCAGCTCCGACAGCTTCCTGAAACCGTCTATCAGCGGAAACAGAGCTTGGCAGGGCTGCCCGCGGCCTTCCTGAGCGCCATTTTCTGCTGCGATGTCTTCCTGCAGCCCTCTGCCAATGAAAATTGAGTTCCATTTTTGCTGTCCCCAGGCCTGGAGTTTGACACCCCTGCGGTAGAGATTCTCTGTCCTCCAGGTCATGGTTGTCCCAAAGGTGCTTGTTCTGAAGGCAAGTGGACTTGCCCAACATTTCTGTTACTCAGCAAGACAGTTGTTAAGTGGGTGTCAGAGTTACCAATCAGTAACTCTGAGACAAACATATCTCAAAAGTACCTTTATTATGGTAGAATCTGAAAGATTCCGGGCTTCCTACAATTTCCCAAACTACAAATCCATCCGGCCTTGGCCGTCATCGCATCGCATGGCCCAATCACCATCCGTCCAAAAGTAAGATCCTTATTTCATCCTGCGCCACACTCCATGACCTTGAACTGAGAAAAGAATTTTATTTAGTCTACTTAGAGCTACTCAATTGAAATCGCCCCCCTTCCACTCTCCCAGGCTAAGTGGCAGCGTGGAATATGGCTTCCAAAGCTGACAGTGGGGTTTGTCCTATTTGACGACGTTTCTTACTACAGGTAAGTCAATCACTGCAGATGTTAAGTTGATCACACCATTGTTAAGTGTGATGACCCAGGGTGGGATACAAAATAAACACAAAAAAGCAGCTGAAGCCCCTTTTATTCCTTCACTTTGCTTCCAAGCTCCAAATATCCTTGACTGGAGACAAAAAACTCCCCCACAAACAGTTACAAGAAGGAGGAAATGCCATTTAAATTATAAAGAGTAAAAAACAACACAAATCAGGCAAGATAAGGGCTGGTGGATGTCCACAGTTAACACACTGGGAAGGACGCCAAACTCAGAGAGGAACCATAAACTAAAGATATTTCCATGCTTTGTTTCCAGCGTTCGCCCGTATGCATGTCCGTCCTCTTATCCAGTTGTCACAGCTGCAGCCCATGAAGAGGATCAAGGCCCTCTCCTCCCACCGTAGACCAGTCTCTCCCTTATCCTCTCCTCCCTGTGTGCCCTAGGATGGAGAGGGGATGGGCCTGGGTCCTCCTCTGACTGCCCAGCCAGCCTCTGCCCTTCCCCAGCCTCCTCCACCACCTCCAGAGCCACACTTCTACTCCTTGTCGGCTGTTCCTCCTCTTCCTCTCCACCAGGGGCATGACATTAAGTGAATCTGTTTTCCCCGTTGAGTTTGCTTGTCGGAAGGTTGCTAAAGGGGATCACGTAACCCCAGGACACTGCGACCGTCATAAGTATGAGTCAGTGGCCAGGTGTCCGAATTTTGATCATGTGACCATGGGGAGGAGGCAACAGCCGTAAGAGCGAAAAACAGTCAGAAGCCACTCTTTTCAGTGCTGTTGTAACTTTGAATGGACACTAAACGAACTCGATAGATAATCCTCGGCTTACGAGTGTAATCCGTTACAATGTCCGTCATAAGTCAGAGGCAGAACAGATGCGGGGCGCGGGGGAAAGTGTGAGAAATGCTGCCAAAACGAGGCTGAGGGGCCAGTCCCTGGGATGGAAGGAGGCAAAGACGAGAGAAGATTTGACTTCCTCCATCTTGGAAGACTTTCAGAGCCAGGAACGCTCCTCCTCCTGGGCTGAGCTTCTAGGCCCATCATCCTCAGCCAGTATAGTCCTCAGAGAAGGTTGCTGGGGCAACCATGTCGGGTTTTGTTTGCTGCGGGATTTTAATGTGTTTTCCCAGAAGGGCAGCTCCCTGGCAACATGGGCACGCCTGCCCATTTATGAGTTTGCCCGGTGGCCTTAAGTAGCCAGGCGGTGGGCCAGAGGGCGAGGGAGGGGGGGGGAGGCCAAGGAGGAGAGGCAGGAGGGGCATTTCTACTGGGGAGGGAGGAGACTCCTGTATAACCCCCCTCCCCCGCTCCCTTAGGGCTTCAAGGGGTCTGTCAGGGCGAGTGTTGCTTTTTAAGAATTCCTTGCCCTTGGGAAACCGGTTGGTTGAGGAGAAATCTAGCCCAACTTTCTGCCTTTTCTGCAGCGGGAAACCCAGTTGCACGACTCCTGTCCAGGAACCTTCCCTTCGCAGCTAGGATTGGGGGTTTATTGGAGGGAGGGAGGGAGGGAGGAGGGAGGGAGGAGAGAGGAGATGGGAATGAGAGAAGGAAGAAAGGGAGGGAGGGAGGAAAGATATGAGAATGAGAAAAGAAAGGAAAGAGATGAGGATGACAGGAGGGAGGGAGAGAGGAGATGGGAATGAGAGAAGGAAGGAAAGAGATGAGGATGACAGGAGGGAGGGAGGGAGGGAGGGAGGAGGGAGGAGATGGGAATGAGAGAAGGAAGGAAAGAGATGAGGATGAGAGAAGGAGGAAAGGGAGGGAGGGAAGGAGGAAGGAAAGATATGAGAATGAGAAAAGGAAGAAAAGAGATGAGGATGAGAGAAGGGAGGGAGGGAGGATATGGGAATGAGAGAAGGAAGAAGGAGGTGGGGAGGAAGGGAGGGAGGAAGAAAAAGGAAAAGAGGAAGGAATGGGCATGACAGAAGGGAGGAAGGAGATAGGGAGGGAGGGAGGGAAAAGGAAGGAGATGGAAATGACCTTTTTATGATATTTTACAACCTTTCTTTTCACATTTGCTAAGTGAATCCCTGCAATTGTCACGTCAGTAACACGGTCACTTCAACTGTCATAAACAGGAACCACTTGTCAAGCATCTGAACATAAATCAGGCAACCCTGGGGATTCTGCGACGGTCATAAGTGTGAAAAACGGTCATCCGTCCCTTTTGTCAGTGCCGCTGTACCTTAGCGTCGTACGTTGGGGACTCCCTGTGTTCAGTGGATGGTGTGGCAATCCTAGGCCCAGACTTGGGAGGGCGGAGGGAGTAACAGCGTGTTGTGGTGACTGACAACTTGTGTTCTTGGAAGGAATGGACACGCCACGCATAGGCTGGACTGGAGGGCTTGCGATGGTGTAAGACAGAGAACATCTCTGTTTATGTCCAGAAGGAAAACACAGGCAGAGGTTGAGTGAACATCTGGCCAGGGGTGCACTGAGGACAACTTGACATGCTTTTGCCTTCCAGGGGCTGGTGCTTGTTATAGCTCTACTCTCTGACACAACTGTTCTGTGGAAAAAAGTTGTGTATCTTTAAGAAAGGATGAGACACGGCCAAGAATCCATGGAAGGTTTCCCGGAGAGTCAAGTTAAACAAGTTCATTTGAATTACTTTTATACGGTTTCATGTCCTATCTAGAATAGATGTTTACTGGATTGCACAACGCACACAGAGAGAGTTCCTTTTGCAGGCTGGCGTAAAAGTATAGCAAACACATCACTTGCGTTTTCAATCTGCTGAAATTCTTAAAACACAAATCTGTTGTTGGCGAATGACATGGATTTTTTTTTGCAAAGTTACACGGGATAGAGGTTCGGAGATGCAACGAGGAGCGAGGGGTTGAGGAAATTGCCTACAGGGTAGAGAGCTGTCAAAAAAAGTCAAGATGGCAACTACCGATGTGGTCCTGTCACCCCTGCAAAAGGGTGAGAGTTGTGATAATGAGGTTACTGCTACAATCTCGACTCTGGTGTAGAAATTAATTTATCAATAGCTCTGCCTAAATGTACAGTTTTCTTCAACCTTGGGCAGTTGAAGTCCTCTGGTCTTCAATTCCCCAAAATTTGGGGAGTCCCCAAATTTGGGAATTTGGGGAGTCGAAGTCCACGGATGCTGGCTGGGGAATTCTAGGAGTTGAACTCCACAGATGTTGGCTGGAGAATTCTGGGAGTCAAAGTCTATGGATGCTGGCTGGGAATTCTGGGAGTTGAACTCCACAGATGTTGGCTGGAGAATTCTGGGAGTCAAAGTCTATGGATGCTGGCTGGGAATTCTGGGAGTTGGTCCATAGATGCTGGCTGGGGAATTTTGGGAGCTGAACTCCACAGATGTTGGCTGGAGAATTCTGGGAGTCCATGGATGCTGGCTGGGGAACTCTGTGTTGGCAAAGCTTTTCGCCACTGAGTGCCAAAACAGGAGAGGGTGAGCGGGCGGGGGGCAGCACTAGAAACCGGAAAAGTAGCTCCCCAGCACATGGCAGCACCAGAAACTGGAAGAGCGGCGGGGGGCTGGCCACATGCATGCGCTGGGAAGCCGAGCTTCCGGTTTCCGGCATGCGCTCTAGCCACCTGGTCTTCCAGTTTCTGGCTCAGCTTCCTGGTACGCGCTTGCACACCGGGGGTAGCTGTTCTTCCAATTTTTGGTGCTCCCGCATGTGTGAAGATGGGCTGCCAGAAACCAGAAAACCAGGTGACCAACGCTGGTTTCTGGCGTTCCCACATGCACACAGGCACACCAGTCACCTGGTTTTCCACTTACTGGTGTGCATGCACAAAGACCAGCTGGCTGGCACACATGTGCACACCGGAAACTGGAAGTTCAGTATTAACAAGCTCCTGGAAGAACAACAGGCGATGGCTGGCAGGCCCGGAGAGATGAGTCTGCGTGCCACTTCCGGCACGCATGCCATAGGTTCGCCATCATGGGACTAGACAGTCTCTTGTCTGAAATAACATAGGGCAGTGGTGGCTAGCCTTTTTGGGCTCCTGTGCCAAAAATTGTGCACGCATGCACGCACATGCACTCTGCAAGGCTTTTCAGGGCGAATAATAGGCCCATTTCCCCAGTATTATAGGAAGTGATGAAACAGGCCTATTATTCACCCTGAAAAGCCTTGCAGAGGCTTTTTTCAAGCCTCTAGGAGGCCAAAAAAGGCCTCAAACCAGCCGAAAAATCAGCTATGAGGCACGCACATGTGCAGTGAGGTAAGTTTACCTGTGGCTCGTGTGCCGGCACAGATGGCCCTGCATGCCACTTGTGGCACACGTGCCATAGGTTCACCATCACGGGCATCGGGTCTCCTGTTATTGAGCAGGGGGCTGGACTAGAAGACCTCCAAGGTCCCTTCCAGCTTATTCTATTCTGATTCTAATTCTTTGCACAGGCATTTCCCATTTCACTGCAACCACAGAAAATCTCTTAGAATCAGAGAGTCCTAGAGCTGGAAGGGACTTTGGAGGTCTTCTAGTCCAACCCCTTGCCCAAGCAGGAAACTCCATACTAAGGGCCCCCAAACTTGGCAACTTTAAGACTTGTGGACTTCGACTTCCAGTCGAAGTCCACAAGTCTTAAAATTGCCAAGTTTGGAGACCTCTGGTCCGTCCCATCCCAAACAAACGGTTGTCCAAACTTGGAGGCAAAGTGATCCACGGATTAATTAACTAGTCTAACCTCAAGCAGGAGAATCTATATACACCATTTTGGACAGGTGGTCTCTTCTTGAAAACCTCTAGTGACGGAGCACCCACAACCTATAGAGACAAGTCATTCCTCTGATTAATGGTTTTCCCTTTCAGAACACTTTTCCTTAGTTCTATACTGGGTCTCTCTTTAACGGTTCTACCTTCTGCTTCTAATTGAGGACATTTGGTCAGTAGCCTTCCAAATCCACAGGGAGATCGTTTAACAAGTTAACAGAGTTGGAAAGGACCTTGTAGGTCATCTAATCTAACCCCACCACCAACCCATCCAAGCAGGAGACCCTACACCCTTTCTGACAAATAACCATCCCGTTGTGCATTTGCATGTAGCGAATCCTTCGTTTTATTATGTTACATTTTTCTGTTTATCTACAAAAAGTATCTTGACTCACGGAAGCACCCAAACCTCACCTGGCTGTCCCAAGGCAAACCAAAAAACAAAAAACCCTACCTTCCTTCGACCATCGGGCTGAGCCCAGGGGCTGTCTTGTCCCAACATCAACAGGCATAGAGAGATAAAGAACATCTACATGCCATTCAAAAGAGATAATCAAAAAGGCAAAAGGGAATTTTTTTTTTAAAAAAAAAGACCCAAACAGCTCCTTGCCAGCAGCAAATGAGCAGATGAGCAGCCCAATAAATAAATAAATAAACCAGAGGTGGTGTTCAGCAGGTTCTGACTGGTTCTGGAGAACCGGTAGCGGAAATTTAGAGTAGTTCCGAGAACTGGCAAATCGCACCTCTGACTGGCCCCACCAACCCCATCTCTTCTCCACCTCCCAAGTCCCAGCTGATCGGCTGGGTCTTCTTTGGTTGCCCTGCATGGGAGAATGGAGCTGGAAAGCAGGTTAGTGGGGTGGGAGGGAATGGGATTTTGCAGTAACCTTCCCCTCCCACACCCACCAAGCCACGCCCACAGAAATGGTAGTAAAAAAAAAAAAATTTGAACCCCATCACTGAAATAAACCCTGATTTGCAGAGATAAAACACCAAGTTTAATACTGGATCAACCGTCGAGAAGTAAATAATTCTTTCTTTTCTGCGGTGCGAAACTCAATTGCACAACTCCTGTCCAGTAACCATCCCTAGGATTCAGAGTTTAATGGAGGGAGGGATTGATGGAGGGATCAGTGTTAGGAATAACATAGGTTACCTAACGTAGTTTGGGTAAAATAATATATATAAACTATGACAGTAAGTTTAAGGGTGTGTCACTTTAAACTGCAAAGCATGTAATTTTGGGTGCGGTTGTGAACCACCATAAGAGGGAGCAAGAGAACCTGATTGATTGCTGACGATTCCTGACTGGTTTGATGGATGGATGGTTTGTTAACTGCGTGTTTCCCCTACTGCTGAGTTGCTGGAGGAAGAGAGGAGTTTTGACTTCTTCATATCTCTACTGCGAGGAGATATATTCCTGGACTGATATTTGTAAGTTTACTGACCTCTCTTTTTCGACACTGGAATTTGCAACTGAATAATCCCTGGACGGACTGAACTAGTGAATGATACATGGACTGTTTGACTATGCTAAAAACTCTTACTGGAATAAACTATTTAACTAGCACGGTGTATCTGTTTTACTGAGTGTAAGCTACGAAAACGTTTATCTCACATATTTTGCCTGCCTGCCTGCCTGACCTGCCGTGCAGATTCTGCTAGGGTGTATCCCTAACAATCAGTCAAAGAACTACCAACTCAGACAGACAAACAAACGGTCAGCAACAGCTGAATCAAGGAACTACTAAGAAGTAAGCCACACTCCCACCAATACTAACAGGGCAAGGCACTACAATGTAAATTGAGTGCAAACCCCACGCCCTTGTAGTGCTGATGGTGTTACCTAGTTGGGTCATGAAATGTCTGCAAGGAAGCAACCAAGCTCAGATAGCACCCAGGACCCCACTGTCCTCCTCCTCCTCCTTTTCCTCCTCCTCTTCTTTCTCCTCCTCCTCCTCTGCAAATCCTACTCCCTTGTAGCGCTGCTGATGTTTCCTTTTGGGTATTGACCAATCTTCAAACTCAGAGAGCACCAAGGATCCCACAGTCCTTCACTATCACCTCCTCCTCCTCCTCCTCCATTCAACACATCCCACTCCCTTCCAACACTGATGATGTTACCTAGTTGGGTCATGAAATGTCTGCAAGCAAATAATCAAGATCAGAGAGCACCAAGGAGCCCACAAATCTGAAAGCATACCTCATCTATCTATCTATCTATCTATCTATCTATCTATCTATCTATCTATCTATCTATCTATCTATCTATCTATCTATTCTCTCTCTCTCTCTCTCTCTCTCTCTCTCTCTCTCTCTCTCTCTCTCTCTCTCCCACTCTCTCCCTCCCTCCCTCCCCAAAGATTTTGGATAAAGCTAAGCAGGATTGAAACTACCTGGAACTTGGGTTGGGAGATAACCAGGACCTCCCAGGCTCGTTGTCCTAGCAGGGACGCATAAAGCTATTCAGGAAGAAGGAAGAAAACCGTGTTGTAACACTGCCAAGAATCCATGGAAGACTTCCAGGAGAATCAAGTTGAACAAGTTCATCTGAATTACTTTTATACGGTTTCATGTCCTACCTAGAATATATGTTTACTGGATTGCACAACGCACAGAGAGAGAGAGTTCCTTTTGCAGGCTGGTGTAACAGTATAGCAAACACATCACTTGTTTTTTCAATCTGCTGAAATTCTGAAAACACAAAACTGTTGTTGGTGAATGAAATGGATATTTTGCAAAGTTACATGGGATAGAGGTTCGGAGATGCAACGAGGAGCGAGGGGTTGAGGAAATTGCCTACAGGACAAAGAACTGTCAAAAAAGTCAAGATGGCAACTACCGATGTGGTCCTGTCACCCCTGCAAAAGGGTGAGAGTTGTGATAATGAGGTTACTGCTACAATCTCGACTCTGGTGTAGAAATTAATTTATCAATAGCTCTGCCTAAATGTACGGTTTTCCTCAACCTTGGGCAGTTGAAGTCCTCTGGTCTTCAATTCCCCAAAATTTGGGGAGTCCCCAAATTTGGGAATTTAGGGAGTCGAAGTCCACGGATGCTGGCTGGGGAATTCTGGGAGTTGGTCCATAGATGCTGGCTGGGGAATTCTGGGAGCTGAACTCCACAGATGTCAAAGTCCATGGATGCTGGCTGGGAATTCTGGGAGTCAAAGTCTATGGATGCTGGCTGGGAATTCATGGATGCTGGCTGGGAATTCTGGGAGTCAAAGTCCATGGATGCTGGCTGGGAATTCTGGAAGTCAAAGTCCATGGATGCTGGCTGGGAATTCTGGGAGTCAAAGTTCATGGATGCTGGCTGGAAATTCTGGGAGTTAGTCCATAGATACTGGCTGGGGAATTCTGGGAGCTGAATTCCACAGATGTTGGCTGGGGACTTCTGGGAGTCCTTGGATGCTGGCTATGGAAATCTGGAGTCAAAGTGCATGGATGCTGGCTGGGAATTCTGGGAGTCAAAGTTCATGGATGCTGGCTTGGGAATTCTGGGAGTTGGTCTATAGATGTTGGCTGGGGACTTCTGGGAGTCCATGGAAACTGGCTAGGGAAATCTGGAGTCAAAGTCCATGGATGCTGGCTGGGAATTCTGGGAGCTGAAGTCCACAGGTCCACACACATAAGGCTGAGAAACAATGCTCTAGTACCTCAAACATAAATCAACCCTTCTACAGTCTGTTCTGGTCCAAGACCATAATTAGGCTGACGTTGGTATCTTAAAAGGGGTCAACATCTCCTCTCCTAGCCCTCCGCCCCTCTTGACAGCCTATATATATATTTATTTTACATATTAATCAAATGGATAGAGCCGTCCAGCTCACAGTACATGCCTCTGGGCAGTGTCCAGCGATTACCGGCCTCAAAGCATCCATCACGTTCAGATTGCCCTATTTCCAAACCGATTCCAAGCAAGCCGGATCTTGCAAAACGCCTCCTGGGAGTGTGAGAGATGACCACGAACGAGCTGTTCCACCACATGATTGTTCATGCTGTCGGGTTGCTCTCGAGGTCAGGCCAACTGGACAAGGGAGGAGCAGAAGGAGGCACTTGGATAGTCTAGGGAAGGGAAGGACCAGGGGAGACAGGGGAGCAGCCTTCCCGTATTTGAGGGGCTGCCACAGAGAGGAGGAGGAGGAAGGGGTCAAGCTATTCTCCAAAGCACCCAAAGGCCAGACAAGGAATAATAGATGGAAACTGAACAAGGAGAGATTCAACCTGGAAATAAGGAGGAATTTTCTGACAATTGAGAATAATCCACCCATGGAACAGAAGTTGCCTTTGGAAGTTGTGGGAGCTTCATCCCTGGAGCCTTTCAAGAACAGATTGGACTGCCATCTGTCAGAAATGATGTAGGGTCTCCTGCTTGGGCGGGGGGTTGGACTAGATGACCTACAAGGTCCCTCCCAACTCTGTTATTCTGTTATTCACTTTCCCAGCTTTGGAAGAATTCTGTTGGTCTAACGCAAAAGATGTTCAGATACTAACTACTGGTAACAGTAGTACATCTTAGATAGCCATCATTAAGCTGACTTCTTGGGCTATATGAACAGGCCGTTATCTCCTGTGGGCCGAGATATTAATACAGGTAGTCCTCATCTTACAATCATTCATTTAATGACCATTCAAATTTACAATGGATTTGAAAAAAAAATGACTTATGACCATTTTTCATATTAACAACTGTTGCCTAAGTATGGATCCAGCCCCCACAAGTTGGTGTCTTCCTCCAGATGGATAAATTTTCTCCATCCGGGGCCATCACTGCCAGTAATGGACCCTGAAAATTGTAATTCAACATTGTTAGTAGGAAGTTTCCAGTTCAGGAACACTCAAGAGGGAGAAAGGGGGGGAGGGAGGAAGGGAGGAAGGAAGGAAGGAAGGAAGGAAGGAAGGAAGGAAGGAAGGAAGGAAGGAAGGAAGGAAGGAAGGAAGGAAGGAAAGGATAGAAGAAGGGAGGAAGATGAGAGGGAGGGAGGAGGGAAAGGAGGGAGAAAGATAAGAGGGAGGGAGGAGAGGAGGAAGGAAGGAGGGAGGGAAGGAGGAGGGAGATAGAATAAAATAGAATAGGAATAGACCACCTCCAATATACACTACATGAATAATATGATGAAAGATAGATAGATAGATAGATAGATAGATAGATAGATAGATAGATAGATAGATAGATAGATAAGAAGGAAGGAAGGAAGGAAGGAAGGAAGGAAGGAAGGAAGGAAGGAAGGAAGGAAGGAAGGAAGGAAGACAGGAAGGAAGACAGGAAGGAAGACAGGAAGGAAGGAGAAGAGAAGAAGGAAGGAGAAAGGGGGAGAGAGGGAAGGAGGAGGAGGAGGAGAGGAGGGGAGGGAAGAAAGAAAGAAAGAAAGAAAGAAAGAAAGAAAGAAAGAAAGAAAGAAAGAAAGAAAGAAAGAAAGAAAGAAAGAAAGAAAGAATAGAATGAATAGACCACTCAATACACTACATGAATATGAGAAAGAAAGAAAGAAAGAAAGAAAGAAAGAAAGAAAGAAAGAAAGAAGAAAGAAAGAAGAAAGAAAGAAATATATATACCCACATATATTATACGACACAGGGAAACCACCCAGTCTAGGATCTCTTTGTGGTGTGGTTTCTACTTCCTTTCCTCCTTCCTTCTTGCCCCCTCCTGTTCCGGTCACTCCTTCCCTCCAGCCCGTGGCTGAAGGTGTGAGGCAAGTGGGAGCCAGAGAGAGAGAGAGAGAGAGAGAGAGACACGTTGAGCTTGAAGGCCCCTCGCCCATTTCTTTGCTCATGGTTGAGGACATCTGATCTCCACCACACAGGAGCACAATAGCTGGACATTCCCTTCCCATGAGAGTCCAGGATCAAAGGAAGCTGCAGAATTGACCTCTGCTGGCAAAAATAAACTTGTCCTGACCCAAAGAGGTTCAGTTCATCCCCGCTGGCTACGAAAACTATGGAAGGGTGAGCACGTTCCAGGTGGCTGGTTTCTTTTCTGCCTTTTGATTTATATCATTATAGGAACTCAGGGAGTTGTTTACAACACACTCCTTCTCCAGCATTTTCCCACAAGGGCAAGACCTCTACAGTGGAAGAACTGGGTTAGTCCGGGGTCAGAACAGGT
The DNA here is from genome assembly GCF_049901715.1 of Pseudonaja textilis. NCBI lineage: Eukaryota > Metazoa > Chordata > Lepidosauria > Squamata > Elapidae > Pseudonaja > Pseudonaja textilis. The sequence goes on from NC_141991.1 coordinate 254,445,737, forward strand.
CAGCTCTTGCCATCGTCAACTCACCACTGGTCAACTTGCTGCAGGGCAATTGAACAATTGACTTTTTAATAGATAACAGATCATCAGAGTTGGAAGTGACCTTCTAGGTCATCTAGTCCAACCACCCCTGCCCAAGCAGGAGACCCTACACCATTTTTGACAAATGGCAGTCCAATCTCTTCTTGAAAGACTCCAGGGATGAAGCTCCCACAACTTCCGAAGGCAACTTCTGTTCCAGGGGTTGACTGTTCTCACTGTCAGAAAGTTTCTCCTTATTTCCAGGTTGAATCTCTCCTTGTTCAGTTTCCAACCATTATTCCTTGTCTGGCCTTCGGGTGCCTTGGAGAATAGCTTGACCCCTTCCTCCTCCTCTCTGTGGCAGCCCCTCAAATATTGGAAGACTGTTATCCTGTCTCCCCTGGTCCTTCTCTTCCCTAGACTAGCCATGCCCAGTTCTGCAATCATTCTTCATATGTTTTAGTCTCCAGTCCCCTAATCCTCTTGGTTGCTCTTCTCTGTACATTTTCTAGAGTCTCAACATCTTTTTTATAGTGTGGTGACCAAAGGTGGTATCCAACAGCTTCTGACCAGTTCTGGAGAAGCGGTAGTGGAAATTTTAAGTCGTTCGGAGAACAGGCAAATACCACCTCTGACTGGAGATTTTATAGTATCCTCCCCCTGCCATGCCCACCAAACCATGCCCACAGAACTGGTAGTAAAAAAATTTGAATCCCACTACTTGTGGTGACCAAAACTGAATGCAGTACTCTAGGTGTGGTGGTACTAAAGCTTTATAGAGAGGTATTAGTAGCTCCCTTGATCTTGATTGTATCCCTCTATTAATGCAATTTAGGATTGCATTAGCTTTTTTTGACTGCTGCTGCACAGTGCCGGCTGCTATTTAGCTGGTTGTCCACTAAGACTCCAAGATCCCTCTCCCACTTACTGCTATTGAGCCTGGTTTCACCCAGTCTATATGTGTATTTTGGGTTTTTCTTGCCTAAGTGTAGGACTTTACTTTTCTCTACATTGAATTTCATTTTGTTAGACACGGCCCCGTGTTCTAGTCTGTCAAGATCCATGTGGATCTTGAACCTATCTTCTTGGGTATTAGCTATTCCTGCAGCTATGCCATTAATGAAGGTATTGAAAAGTACATTTTCCAAAGTCTCAACCTCTTTTTTTTGTAACACAGTGACCAAAAGTTGGTGCGGTATTCCAGATGAGGCCTTACTAAGGCTTTATCCAGCGGTACTAATACTTGATGCGATTTTGATTCCATGCCTCTCACGGGCTGCCACAACAGAAGAGACAGTTAAGCTATTCTCCAAAGCACCTGAGAGAAGGACAAGAAGCAACAGATGAAAACTAACCAAGGAGAAGAACAACTTAAAACTAAGGAGAAATTTCCTGACAGTGAGGACAATTAATCAGCAGAACAACTTGCCTCCAAAAGTTGTGAATGCCCCAACACTGGAAGTTTTTAAAAATAGAATAGAATTCTTTATTGGCCACGTATTATTGGACACACAAGGAATTTGTCTTTGGTCCATATGCTCTCGGTGTACATAAAAGAAAAGATACATACGTCAAGAGTCAGGAATCAAAAGGTACAACACTTAATGATAGTCACAGGGTATATATTGGATAACCATTTGCTTGAAGTGGTGTAGGGTTTCCTGCCTAAGAAGGGGATTAGTCTAGAAGACCTCCAAGGTCCCTTCCAACTCTATCCTATTCCTCTGCTTATACAACTTCTTCTTTTTGTGCCATATCCGTCATCAGACGATGATCCTAGCATCATGTTGGCGATGCTATTTTGATCGACAGCCACACGAAAAAGGATTGCTGAGTTTTGTCCAAACCAGTCCAACCCTTAGATTTTGAAGCCATGATGTTTATTTTAGTTTAGTTTAGTTTATTGTCATTGCAACTTGTGCAATGAAATTAAATGCCATCTTCAGTGTACATTCTAACTATAAAAATAAAACTCAAACCCACGTCCTTCACGTTCTGTACAACTGAATGGAAAACCCCTGATATTGCATGAATATTGCACTCTACAGCAGAATTCAAAAGAGCTCCTGCCCTGGGATAGAAGCTGTTTTTCAGCCTATTTGTCCTTGTTTTTATTATCCTGTACCGTCTGTCAGATGGTAATAGTTAAAAAAAAAAAGGGTTCCCAGGAGGAGATGGATCTTTTGAGAATGTTTTGAACTTTCTTAAGGCAGCGGAGCTATGAAGCTCTTCCAAAGACGGGAGAGGGCAACCCATGATCTTTTGAGCAAGTATGTTCTTCTTCTGCCTGGACCTCACTTGCCTTCAATCTTTCCCTGGAGGATTCAGTGAAGGATGCCGTATTTTTCTGAGTGTCGCATGTCTGAAATATTCTAACATCCGCCTCTGAATGGTTTTGATGATTTCCCTCGGCTTTCCCAGGCAGCTTATCACCTCCTTGTTTCTGATTATATCAACCCAACTTCTACGTAACAGCTGTCTGTAAATCCACCATTCAAATGCTTCTATAGGCTCTTCAAGTGGCTTTCTGTCAGAGACCAACTCTCCGCTCCATAGACCAGGAGAGAAAAGAGTGCAGGATTGTGGGAGAAGGCGAGTAGCAAGCCCTCTGCGCATGCATGCCCACAGAACCAGTGGTAAAAAAAAATTGAAACCCACCACTGCTTCGAATCCTCCTCCAGGGGGAAGGAACAGAAATGCACCGTGAAATGGGTATGTGTAGCCTCTAACAAGGCTTAGAGCTCTAAGCACATAGCACTTATAAGCGGCCTGAATAGCAGGAAGCAAGCTTCCTATAATCTTCTCCACTGTCCTCACCACTCTCTGTAGGGACTTTATATCTGAGGCACTGCCGCCACCAAAAAGTGATGCTGTTTGTTAAAATGGTCTTGATCGTGCCTCTGTAAAAAGTGGCCAAGACAGAAGGATTAAAAGGTGCTCTCCTCATTGTAGGATGGGGTGAAAGTCACATAAGAATTGTTTCACTTAGCAATGGGAATTTTGAACTCCATGGGGCGTCATAAGTTGAGAACTACCTGTATGTGTGAAAGCTTTGCTTGATTAAATTCGGAATGGGCAGGGTGGAGATCAGTACCAATGACCTCATTTGGTGATATTTCATAGCAAATTAAAAACTGCAACTTGGAATTTAAGAGGTGTAAAGGGTGAAGGGTGTGAAGGAAGGCATGGAAGGAAAAACAAAGAAAAGTAGATAAGAAAAAAAGGAAAGGAGTGACAGGTGTAAAAGAATGTAATAAATCATTAAATGGGGTGGCCTGATCTCGTGGAGCAGAGCTCATGAATGCCTGCAGGGAGGTAGAGATGTAGATACAGTTAGGAATGACAGCACTAAAATGCATGTTGGGAAATAAGAATTGTTACCTTCAAGGTTGCTTTCGGTATGACTGAACGAAGGAACTATGGAGTCCTTGGTGCTCTCTGAGCTGGGCTGTTCTCTTGCAGACATTTCGTGACCCAAGTAGGTAACATCTTCAATGGTAGAAAGGAGTGAGGTTTCCAGAGTGGAGAAGATGGGAGGAGGAAGAGGAGGAGGAAAGAGGAGGAGGACTGTGTAATCCTTGTGTAGACATTTCATGACCCAATCGGATAACATCTTCAGTACAAGAAGGAAGTAGGATTTGAAGAGCTTATTTTCTTGCAGACGTTTCGTTACCCAACTAGGCAACTTCATCAATGCTAGAAAGAAGAGGGGTTTCTGGGATGGAGGAGGAAAAAGAGGAGGGGAGGGAGGAGGAGGAGGAGGAGGAGGAGGAGGAGGAGGAGGAGGAGGAAGAAGAAGAAGACTGTGGGATCCTTAGTGCTCTCCAAACGTGGTCATTTTCTTGCAGATGTTTCATGACCCAACCATGTAATGCTATCAGTGCTGGAAGGAAGTGAGGTTTGCATCTGCTTATATAGAAATAGCCCTCTCATTGTTGGTGAGAATGGTCTTGGTAGTTCTTTGAATGGGCTGTTATTTATTTATTTCTGGATTGTTTGTCTCTAGAATGAATCGTGGTGTTCATCGGTGCTTATCTGGCTGTTATTTGATGGTGAGGACGTGTTTAGATCTTTTAGCTTTTTGGATGGACTTTTTCGAATGGCATGTAGATGTTGCATATCTCAATTTGCCTGTCAATAGCCAATCTGTCAGAGTGCCAGGCTTCCAGGAATCCTCTGGCATGTTTGGGCTTGGCTGGGTCTAGGATGCTCACAGTTTCCCAGTTCCCTGTCCTTGTGTTGTGAAATTGAAGAGGTTTCATCATGGCTTCTGGCTGCTAGCTGATGTTCCTGGGTGGGTGTTTTGTTTCCACCCAGAGAAAAGGTCAATTCCCTTAGCAGGTCAAGTATACTGTGGAAAAACAGCCCAGCGTTGTTGACTCAGAATTTGGGAAAAGCAAAGCCAGCCACCCATCTGTTGAGTTGCAAAGTTGTGCTTAATAAATGGGCTCCTCGTTGCTCACTGAGCTTGGTGGTTTTCCTGCAGACCTTTTCTTATTAAACTGGATAGCTGGATTAGTGCACTGATAAAGTTACCTGGTGGGGTAATGAAATGTCTGCAGGAAAAAAACACGAAGGGCCCCATAGTCGTCCTGCTCCTCCATCTCCTCCCCTTCCTCCTCCCTCCTTCCACTTTCCTCGTCTCTCCTCCTCCTTCTCTTCTTCTTCCCCTTCTCCTTCTTCATCTTCTTCACAAGCCCCTCCCTTCTATCACTGATGATATTACCTAGCTGGTTCATGAAATGTTTGCAAGAAATCCCCCAAGCTTGGAAAGCACCAAGGACCCCACAGTCCTCCTCCTCCTCATAAATTATTAGCCCTTCTTCTTCTTCTTCTTCTTCTTCTTCTTCTTCTTCTTCTTCTTCTTCTTCTTCTTCTTCTTCTTCTTCTTCTTCTTCTTCTTCTTCTTCTTCTTCTTCTTCTTCTTCTTCTTCCTCCTCCTCCTCCTCCTCCTCCTCCTCCTCCTCCTCCTCTTCTTCTTCTTCTTCTTCTTCTTCTTCTCCTTCTCCTTCTCCTCCTCCTCCTCCTCCTCCTTCTTCTCCCCCCTTCTCCTCCTCTTCCTCTTCTCCTCCTCCTCCTCCCTCCTCTTCCCCTCCCCCTTCTCCTCCTCCACAAACCCCACTTCCTTGTAGCATTGATGATATTACCTAGCTTTTTCATGAAATGTTTGCAAGGAAACCACCAACCTTGGAGAGCAACAAGGACCCACAGTTCTCCTTCTCTTCCTAATAACCCCTCATCTTCTCCTCCTCCTCCTGCTCCTCCTCCTTCTCTTCCCCTCCCTTCCCCCTTCTCTTCTTCTTCCCCTTCTCCTTCTCCTTCTTCTCCACAAACCCCACTTCCTTTTAACACTGATGATATTGCCTAGCTTGATATTGAAATGTTTGCAAGAAACACCCCCAGGTTCAGAGAGCACAAAGGACTCCACAAAAATAGAAATACAAAGGATTCCATTTAATTCATTCGTATCAAACAGTGGCATTTGCAGTGCCAGCCTTATTTATTACAGCCCTGTTTACAAATACTGCAAAACAATGACAGCCAATATACAAGAGGTGTATTAATTTCATTTTTTTAAAAAAAACAAACAAATACCTGGAAATACAGTACAGATGTTAAACTTTACAGATTGTTTGGGAAATCCATAATTTAAGGAAGCTTGTATCCCACTGGCAATATAAAGTTTTCTCCGTGTGTCTGTGTGTGTGTCTTACATGGCTTCAGTGGAAGTGCCTTTTTTTGAAAGGATGGATCCAGATAAATTTTTATTGATTTCATTTGTATTCTGCCTGTATTATATTAACAAATAATTCCAGTTAGCGAATATATCTCCTCCTCCTCCTCCTCTTTTCCCCACAACAACCAACCTGTGAATGACTGGCCCAAGGTCATTCAACCAGCTTTTGGGCCTAAAGTAGAAACTAGAACTCACAGCCCCCTGGTGATTGGCCCAGAGTCACCCAGCTGGCTTTCATAGCTAAGGCAGAACTAGAATTCACCACCTCCTGGTTTCTAGCCTGTTGCCTTAACCACTAGAATAAACTGGCTCTCAAATAACTGGAGGTATTGCATGATGTTACTAATCTGTGCGTGGTTTTCTTCCCAGCTCTGATTGCGCTATCCATTGGGCATTAAAAATATCCTGGGCCCAAATTCAACACTCAATCTTGCCCCACCATAGTCTGCTTATGACTTCAATCCCTTGGGTGTGAACGACACAGGGTAGCAGTAATTATGTGAAGATCTTTTCCTAAATGCACGTTTAAAACAATGAACAAAAAGAAGCTGAAGCAAGAATTAAATGTACACGGTTTCTCAGAGAGCAAAAGACTAAACAACTGGGATGAAGGTCATTTGTCTAGAATAATCAAGACAAATTTCTAGTTGTCTAGAAAGACATACGGTAATGATCCAACCCAACCCAACCCAAGGTCTCTTCCAACTGTCTTATTCTGTATCGTTGACTTTCACCCAAAATGTCTTGCAGAAAATCCAGCCCTTATCAATGAGTGGATTGAGACTATCTAGCTGTTCACAGCAGCTGTAATAGCTTTTCCCCCCCATCCTTCTCTCAAACCGCAGCCCAAAATGTATTTACAAAGATGAACCCATACCCTCCAAACCCATCTCGTGCCAAAAGCAGCAGAAGCGACAGAGAGCACCAAAAGAGCAAACTTGTTAGGAATGATGTAGTAAAAGAGGAGCCCCCAAGTAGCCAAAATATCCCACCTGGAAGCAGAACTATTGGTCAGGTGGGTCCTTCAAAACAAGCCAAGATAGATCATAATCCCCCAACAAGATATATGCATATTCACAGGCAGTTTCCTCCACCCGGTGAGCTCCAGGTCTGCCGGGATTGCAATTCTCATTCTTCCCAGCCAACATGGTCAACTCCAAGAGAAACCTGGAAAATTCTAGTTCTGAAACATCTGAAGGGAACTTGATGGGAGAAAGCTACCTTAATAGAGAACATCAACATTCACAGGCAAACTCCCTTCACCTGGTAACCTCCAGATCTGCAATTCCCATTTTTCCCCAGCCAACATGATCAAAAAGGAACCTGGGAATTCTAGTTCCAGAAAGAACTGGAGTGGGAGAAAGCTGCCTTAACAAAGGTAGACATGGACTTTCCCCTGAAGCTCCCTCCACCTGGTGACCTCCAGATTGGATGGGCCTCCAATCCCCATCCTTCCCAGCTAGCATGTTGAAAGAGGAACCTGGGAATTCTAGTTCCAAAACACCTGAAGGTAACCTGATGGGAGAAAGCTGCCTTAACAACAACAAAAAACACACATCAAGGGTAGACAAAGAAGTAAGCATGAAGAAGACTCCAAAATCCTATTGGGTGAACATTTGACTTTCTTCTTTGGTTCTTTTCATTTTTTTTAAATTTTTTTATCTTTTTTTTTTAAAAAAAATTGTCCAGGGAGCAAGTGCGTAACTTCAGATGTTGTCCCTCTGCTTCACATTGGACAGCTTGACGCTCTCCTCATCGTTGGATTCGGGAGGGGGCTCATCATGGCAACCTATCATCAGCTGGTAGACCAAGACACCTGCGATGGCACCCAGGAAGGGAGCAACTATAGGGATCCACCACCAGTGTCCAGAAGTCCTGTAAGAGATACAAGCAGAAGAAACGGTGAGAGGACATGCAGTTGGCTGGGTCAAGAGGAGACAATATTGGTAGCTCAGGGCTGAACTGTAAGGTCCTGGGTACTCTCTGAGCTGGATGGCCTTTTTGTAGATGTTTCATTACCCAACTAGGTAACATCATCAGGGCTAGAAGGGAGTGGAGTTTGTGGAGAGGAGGAGGGAGGGAATTGTGGGGTCCTTGGTACTCTCTGAGCTTGGTTGTTTGTTTGTAGACATTTCATGACCCAACTAGGTAACATCATCAGTGCTAGAAAGGAGTGGGGTTTGTGGGAAGGAGGAGGAGAGGGAGGGAGGGAGGGGAGAAGGAGGAGGACTGTGAGATCCTTGGTGCTCTCCGAGCTTGATTGTTTTCCTGCAGACATTTCATGACCCAACTAGGTCACATCATCAGTGCTACCAGTATCAGCAGCACTACTATCAGTAGCACTGAAGACGTGACCTAGTTGGGTCATGAAACCTCTGCCAACAAACAACCAAGCTCAGAGAGCACCGAGGACCCCACAGTTTCCCTCCTCTTCCTCCTCCTCCTCCTTCCATAACCACGAAGGTCAGAGAGTACCAAGGAATTCACATTTATAGCTCCTCTTTACGCACCTCCCTCAATGACTTATTTCTCTTCGTGCTTTTTAAAGTCATAGGAGGTCAGTTTTCCTTCCCACCCACCCACCCCCACACCACAGACTTTGAACTATCTCCTCTTTCCACCAAATTGTACAACCAAACGTGAATTTTAGGATCCCTGCGTATCCACTTTTGGCCAGGATCCAGCAAAATAATAGCATCTATGATTGATTGGGCAATCATTAACAATGGAATTGTTCCTCGATTCCACACCCTGTCTCCATCGCCTGTGCCTTCTAGAGATTTTCCTTGACACCAAACATTGATCAATTGACACCCATCCATCAGAATAGAACTGGAAGGAACCTTGGAGGTCTTCTAGTCCAGCCCCCTGCTCAAGCAGGATACCTGATACCTTTTTGGGCCTAACCTTTTTTTTGGTCTCCTGTGCGCGCGCTTTCACACTCGCGCTTGCGTGCCAGCACCCAGAAGGCAATGCGTGCCCCCGTACACCCCCTACGCATGTGTGCGCACCCACCCACCCTTACCTGCATTGGGCCTCACAGCTGATTTTCGGCTGGTTTGAGGCCCTTTTCAGCTTCCCAGAGGCTTGAGGAAGGCTTCTGCAGGCTTCTGCAGGCTTTGCAGACCGAAAATTAAGCCCATTTAGTCACTTCTGGTATTTTTGGAGAAACAGGAAGTGATGAAACGGGCCTAGTTTTCAGCCTGCGAAGCCTGCAGAAACCTTCCTCAAGCTTCTGAGAAGCCAAAAAAGGCCTCAAACTGGCTGAAAATCAGTTGTGAGGCATGCGCATGCGCAGTAAGGTAAGTTTGCCCGCAGCTCGCGTGCTGGCACAAATGGCTCTGGCATGCCACCTGTGGCACGTGTGCCCTAGGTTCGCTATCATGGCGCTATACCATTTCAGACAAATGGCTGTCCAGTTTCTTCTGAAAAACTTCCAGTGATGGAGCACCCACAACTTCTGGATGACAAGTTGTCCCACTAATTAATTGTTGATTGTCAGGAAGTTCCTCCTTAGTTCTAGATGGCTTCTCTCCTTGAGTAGTTTCCATCCATTGTTTTTTTTTTTTTCTCTTGCCTTCTGGTGCTTTGGAGAATAGTTTGACTCCCTCTTCTTTGTGGCAGCCCCTCAAAAACTGGAACCCTGCTCTTACGTCCCTCCTACTCATTAGGTTCGCCAAGCCCAACTCCTGCAACGGTTCTTCATATCGTTTAACGAAAGGACAGAAGGATAGAAGAGTTGAAAATGGACCTTGGAGGTCTTCTAGTCCAACCTCCTTCTCAAAGTTCAGTCCAGCCGCAAAAGGCACTTACGTGAAAACTTCGGTACCCCAGCCAGCAATGGCGGTGAAGAGACGGGGGCCAAAGTCTCGGGCCGGGTTGACGGCATAACCGGAGTTGAAGCCCATGGAGGTCCCAATGACCAGGATGACGAAGCCAACTGTGAAGGCCTCCAGACCTCTAGGCACAGGGTTGTTGTACGGGTCCACAATGGCCAGGACGCAAACGATCAACGCCGCAGTGCCAATGAACTGAGAAGAAAGAAGATTAAAAAGTGGGTGCCTCAAGGAAGTAGGAATTCTTCTGAGAGTGTCTTCACAACTCCTGTGAGTGTCTTGACAATGACACCAAAGCAGTTTGCCATTCCCATACCTGTCTATCCTGCAGCCCTGGAATTTCCCCTCAAAATTTGCTGAAAAGACCTGACCGAGTTTCACTTCACATCCCAGGAAGCTACTGATGAGATATGGAATCACAGGGTTGGAAGGGACCAGGGGTGGTATTCTACCGGTTCAGACCGGTTTGGGAGAACTGGTTGTTACATTTGCATCTGGTTCACCAAACCGGTATTTGAACTGACCGGCTGGTCCCGCCCACCCCACCCCACCTCTCCCAGGAGTCTCCACATGGCCTATTTTCAATGCAGATAAGTCAGAGTCCATCTGGAGGCTCTAGGAGCATGGGAAAACAGGCCTTCCGGAAGTACCAGAAATCAGGAAACACGCCTGTTTCCTGACTTCTGGAGGGCCTCCAGAGCCCTCCCAGAGGCCTGAGGGAAGCCTCCAGACTCTGAGGAAGGTGAAAAACGGCCTTCCTAGAAGTTCTGGTAGGCCATACCCACCATATCCACGTCCACCCAACAACCAGGCAGTGAACCGGTTGCTGGGATTTTTGAATCTCACCCCTGGAAGGAACCTTGAAGGTTTTCTAGTCCAACCTACTGTCCAAGGCAGAAGACCTTAAACCACACACTTAGACCTTCTCCAGAAGGATCTGCCCCCAACCTGCCTTTTCAGGTGTCCCATCTAACGCCATCTATCCACCATGATGCTGTGTGTCTTCTACTCTTACTTTCTAAGTGTCCCAACATTACGGTCATCTCAGGAGGCTTAACAGAATGACAGAGTTGGAAGAGACCTTGGAGGTCTTCTAGTCCAATTCCCTGCTCAGGCAGGAAATCTTATACCATGAGGATGGTTCATTCTCCGAGCTTGTGGGTTGGTTTTTGAATGCTTCATTTCCAAGTTGGGAACATCTTCAGCTAAGTTTAGGGGAGTTTAAGTTTCTCCTAAACTCTGATGAAGATATTACCTAGCTTCAGGGATGGGATTATCGCACCTATTCACTAGAACCGGTTGTTAACATTCTAAGCAGTTCGGAGAACCGGTTGTTAGAGGAAATTACTGGCCTAATCCTGTAAGGAAGGCAGGAAGGAAACATTCTGGTGTTGCTTACAGAAACTGTCTCTCCGTTAACCCTTATTACGTTCTTGGCAGGACTAGACTTCCTGTCTCAGAAACTTCTCTGGAGTTATTTTTCCCTCCTTTGCTGGTCCTTTGCTTGTGTGGAGTGGCCATTCAAAGTTACAACGGCACTGAAAAAAGTAACTTATGACCATTTTTCACACTTACGACTGTTGCAGCATCCCCACAGTCATGAGAGGCCAGGCGAGGAGATGTGTGCCTCGATGTGAGTGATATTGAGTTGGCCACGCCCAGCCAATAACATGGCCACCAAGCCACGTCCACCACCTAAGCCACACCCACCACCTAAGCTACGCCCACAGAACCGGTTGTTAAAAAATTTGAATCCCACCCCTGCCTAGCCTGGTAATGAAAGGTTTGGAAACCAACCCACAAGCTCAGAGAACAAACCTTTACCCTCATCCTACACCCGAGCTACACCATTGCACACTTGTACCTTTTAGACAAAGGGTGTCCAATCTGTCAAAACAACTTGTCAACTCATGAAATCCTGACCCATCCAGTGTTGGAGCACCTACAACTTCTGAAGGAAAGCCAGAAACCCTCTACCATTCCAGACAAATGGTTGCCCAACCTCATCTTAAAAGACCTCCAGTGACGGGTTAATTGTTCCCACCGACAGGAAATTTCTCCTTAGTTCTAGGTTGCTTCTCTCCTTGGTTAGTTTCCATCCGTTGCTTCTTGTCCTGCCTTCAGGGGCTTTGGAGAATAGCTTGACTCCCTCTTCTTTGGGGCAGCCCCTAGATATTGGAACACCCCTATCATGTCACCCCACTAGTTGTTCTTTTCATTAAACTAGGCTTTGCTTAATGGGCCCTAAATATGACATTTGTGCCTTACCTGGTCAAAAAATCCATTGACGGAGTTCAAGTGTTCTGAAGGATAGGTGGCAAAGATGCCCGCTGTCCCGTTGGGGCCCACAACGAAGAGCTGGTTTTCACCGAATGCCCAGATGGCATCTGGAAAAAGGGATCAAAATAGAGAATTGAACCACCCAGAATTCCTTCACCCATCACTGCAAAAGAAGCTTATCCAAAGCTTCTTTTTTATGACCTTTTGAGAGATATATGCGATGAACTTTCAGTTTAATTTACGCACATTTTAAAGTGACAATCAAGTTATTCTAAGTCTTTTTACGTGTGTGCAACACAGGTAAAAATGAGACAGCTCTTGGATCGTGCAGATGTAATCCTCATGTTTTTTGACTATCAGACACGCCTGCGCAGAGAATACCCATGAAGATAATTCAGCTTTTTTTTACTCTTCCTATCACAATGAGAAGTTTTGAACCTTGCCCTGCTAAACAAAGGCGTCTTTTCATGTCCACAAGGATCAATAAAACTGATAGGGCCACGAGAGTTGACACAAACAGCTTAGATGCTTTGCAATCCAATATGAATTCAACATTTCTTTCGCCACGCAGATAAGATAGGGACTTTGAAAAACAAAAAGGTTCTTGTTTCAATAGAAAGAAATGTTTGTAGCTCAGGGTTAAACTGTGGAGTCCTTGGTGCTCCCTGAGGTTGGTGGTTTTCTTGCAGACATTTTATGACTCAACTAGGGAACATCATCAGTGCTAGAAGGGAGTGGGGTTTACGGAGAGGAGGTGGAGGAGGTGGAAGAGGAAGAGGAGGAGGAGGAGGAGGAGGAGGAAGAGGAGGAGGAGGATTGTGGGGTCTTTAGTGCGCTCTAATCTTTGTTGTTTTCTTGCAGACATTTTATGACTCAACTAGGGAACATCATCAGTGCTAGAAAGGAGTGGGGTTTATGGAGAGGAGGTGGAGGAGGTGGAAGAGGAAGAGGAGGAGAAGGAGGAGGAGGAAGAGGAGGAGGAGGATTGTGGGGTCTTTAGTGCGCTCTAATCTTTGTTGTTTTCTTGCAGACATTTCATGACCCAACTAGGTAACATCATCAGTGCTCGAAGGGAGTGGAATTTGTTCTCTGTTTATTTGAATTTTTTCAGCTCATCTGGATCTGATGGTCATTTGTCAGTGGATCCCACCAGTAGGAGAAAGGGACTGAAACCCAGGGGATCAATTCAAGATTATTGCAGACATGCTGCAGAATGCTAGCTCTCCATTTCTATGCATGGGGAGATGTATCTCATTAAGATAGACCTCCTAGCCTTGGGTGATGACATGAACTACCTAGATAGTTTTCAGGAATTTGGAAGCAAGTTCCTCAGGGTTCCTCTGTGATTTCAGGGTTACCTAACCCTAACCCTAACCCTACAAATGGTTTCTGTACTCTGAAATCTTTCTGGAAATCGGTTCTGGAAATGACTACAGAAACCATTTGCACCACTCAGGTGACCCTGAGGACACAGATAAACCTCCAAGTGGCCTCAACGAACCTCTAAAAAGGATGCAAATGACCAGATGTCTGCAAGGAGTATAAAATCCTTCCCTTCCCCACCATCCAGTCAGAGCTGAAGATGAGAAGCTTCTGGGATGAGAAGCGAAATGTCTTTAGAGAAAAACCAGAAAGTCCAGTTTCCTCTTGGGGAATAAAGCACCTTTGGGACAAAAATAATTTGTGTCTCTTTCTTTGATCCACTCTGGATTTCCAGAGGAAACATTTGCAGACTTCAGGAACCATTTCACTATTCAGGTGACTCTATATATTCCTTGCAGACAGCTGGTCATTTGTGTCCTTTTACAGAATCATTGAGGCCACTTGGAGATTTATCTGTGTCCTCAGGGTCACCTGAGTGGTGTAAATGAGTGTGGAGTCCACAACGCAGCTCCTTTCAGCAGTTCCAAGAAGACTCCACGCCCATTTGCACCACTCAGGTGACCCTGAGGACACAGATAAACCACCAAGTGGCCTCAATGACCCTCTAAAAAGGATGCAAATGACCAGCAAGGAATATAAAATCCTTCCATTCTCACCATCCAGTCAGAGAAGCTGAAGAAGCTTCTGGGATGAGAAGTGAAATGTCTTCAAAGAAAAACCAGAAAGTCCAGTCGCCTCTTGGGAAAAAAAGCACCTTTGGGACAACCAAGACTTGAGAATCTTTATAGACCTTTGGAAGAAAGGAACTTGGGGCCACCTTGCAGAAGATGGAGGCCAAAGGAGAAGGCCGGCCCATGAACCGACAAAGAAAGAAGTCCTTGAATTGACTCACCAAAATATAAGCCGAACACGATGCCCGCTCCGAGAAATGCTCCAATGGTTTGCGCGAGGGCGTAAATCGGAAGTTTGATCCAAGGTTCCCGAGCCATGAAGCACATCGCAAAAGTGACCGCCGGGTTCAAATGACCACCTATAAAAAATATCCCACGGTTATGTCAAAAAGTAAAATATACGTGGTTTTAGATCTAAAACCAGAAATGTTTTTTTGTTAGGTATAAGCACCAGAAAATTATAACAACGGGAATACATATTTAATAGTGTTGACAGCGGCGAGAATTGTACTTGCACAATATTGAAAGAAGGAGGATACTCCTACAGATGAGAACATAATCAAAAAGAAATTAGACTGTGCAGGGATGGATAGGTTGATGCTAAAAATAAAGGACGAGGAAGACACAGAATATTTCTCAACATAGGATTTGTTTGATCAGTGGTTAGAAAATAGAAGTAGAAATTAAAAGATAAAACATTTTTGACTATTATTATATATGTAAACAGTATATCATTATTGCTATTATTATCTTTATCATTATTAATATTAATATTAGCTTCCACTTAGCAATGGAAATTGTGGCCTCCATTGTAGCCTGTAAAACCACGGGCAGCACCCACAGTCACATAATCCTTTTTTTTTTTAACACAGCGTATCGTCAGGGCATCTCATTTACAGCAAAGCAAAGAAAGAACAAAAAGGAATATTAACATATAGTAATAGTGTAACAGAATAGTTTTAACTAGATTTCTCTTTATCTTAGCTTATTTGTAGTTCTGCTGGTTATATTGGCATACTAGCTCGATACCCGTGCTTTGCCACGAAACTATGTGGTCGGGCTTAGTTTTCGCAGGAGGAAAATAAGGGGAAGAAAATTCTGCCTCTGCCTACCAGCATCCATTGGTATTCACCTGGGTAGCGTCCTGTCAGTGTGTGAGAGAGTTGAGGGCTGTTTGGAAAGTGAAACAGTATTTGCTGTGTGAGCGTGAAGGAGACAGTAAGGAGCCTGGGCACGGCTTAGCTCAACTGTTCTGTAAAAACAAAACTGAAACTGAAAATCCTCTCCTCTGCTTGTGTTTTGCATTTGGAAGAGATTTCTTTTCAGGTGGGGAGGGGGAGTAGAACTCCTTAGCATCAGAGCGTGTTAATAATAATAATAATATAGGAAATATTCTAAATGCTCTGATGGTCATTTTGAAAAATCCTTTCTTAGTGAGCACCTAGAAGCCAAGAGGAACATAACGTGCCAAATTTCAAGTTTGTAGGCTTTACAGTTCTGGAGATTTTGTGATGATGCGTGAGGGGTATTTCACTTTTATAGATATATATAATTTATAATTATAAACCTTCTTTATATTTAGTTCATACATAGCAATCATCTTTCTTCATCTAATTTTCACCTCTTATCTCTAACCACTCATAAAATCTATTCCGTGTTAAGTAATATTCTGTATCTTCTTTGTCCTTTGTTTTTAATGTCAATCTATCCGTCTCTGCACAATCCAATATTTTCCGAACTACATCCTCGTCTGATGGAGTGCCACAATCACATAATCCTGATTTACAACATTTTTGCCGAAAACGACATTGACTTCTGGTTTTAAAAGTGCTCCGGACTGTGAAGTTCAGTGAACAAGTACAGTATGCATTCTATGACATCCGTGTTTGCTGAATTTTTGGTCATTAAAGGATCATAAAATCAAGTCGATCACGTGGTAGGCCACTTTGCAATTGTCATGACTTACAACCGTAATGGGCAAAGACTCCGTTAAGGTCATAATCTGAGGACTACTGAACTCAGGTGAGACTCTGGGATACAAGGGTGTAACGCGGGCCTTTGCATAATCCTTGCCTGCGTGTTTTGGTGTCAGGCTGGTTTGCCGTGAATGCCAAGATACGGCCCAATTGAGCCGTCCAAGGAAAACAGGCGACAAGGAACTTCATTTTTCCTTGAACTGGGTTAGTGAATGAACCCATTGTCTGGATGCTCTCGAACCTCCCCTTTGCCAACACCGCGCTTTCTCTGCCTGCCTAAAAGGAGAAGTTTGTCTGAACCCTCCCCTTGCGAACCAGGCTAAGAATGGGGTTCACAAGGATTAGGCACGGACGAGCAGTTAGTACATCACTCGTTTTTAATCATTGCATTTTAAACAAGGCGCCCTTTCTGCGTTGCCTGTGGAAGAAGAGGAAACAAGAAATGATGGAAGGAAAGAAGAGAGGGAGGGAAAGGATGGAGAGGGGAGGAGAGGGGTGGAGAAGAGAAGGGTAAGGAAAGGAAAGGAAAGGAAGGGAAGGGAAGGAAGGGAAGGGAAGGGAAGGGAAGGGAGGGAAGGAAGAAAGAAAGAAAAGAAAGAAAGAAAGAAAGAAAGAAAGAAAGAAAGAAAGAAAGAAAGAAAGAAAGAAAGAAAGAGAGAGAGAGAGGAAAGGAAGGGAAGGGAAGGGAAGGAAGGGAAGGAAAGAAGGGAAGAAGGAGGGAAGGGAAGGAAAGGAAGAAAGGAAAGGAAGGGAAGGGAAAGGAAGGGAAAGAAGGGAAGAAGGGAAGGAGAGGAGGGAAGGGAAGGGAGGGAAGGAAGAGAAGAAGGAATGGAGAGGAGAAGGAAGGGAAGAGAAGGGAAGGAAGAAAGGAAAGGAAAGGAAAGGAAAGGAAGATAGAAGGAAAAATGGAAGGGAAGAGATGGGAAGGAAAGGAAGATAGAAGGAAGAAGGGGATGACAGGGAAGAGAAAGGAAGGGAAAGAAAAGAAAGAAAGATAGAAGGAAGAAGGGGAGAGAAGAGAAGGGGAAGAGAAGGGAAGTGAATGAAAGGAAAGGAAAGGAAGATAGAAGGAAGAAGGGAAGGAAACAGAAGGGAAGGAAAGGGAAAAAGGAGAATCTGCACTGCTGAGGATGTCAGTCTGACTGCTGCCAGTCTTGTGGTGCATAAAGTGGCTGACCACAGGTGTCTGTGAGATCCATCAGGGCGCCATACCTGAGATTTGTCCAGCAATCAGAATTCCAAGCGTCACGGCAAACCCGAAGGCCAAGTTGACTGTCAGGAAGCGGGCGTGAGTCCCTCTGCTGAGCACGAGTTGGGCCACCGAACCACAGCCGAACATCTGAAAAGAAGGAAGAAACTCGGTGATGTCCAGATTTGAAGCCTCGGGAAAGCAGGGGCTAGACTAGAAGACCTCCAAGGTCCCAGCTCTATGCAATCCTAACTAGCCCAAATAAAAATGTAATTTGGGGGCAAGTTCTTATTGCAAAATGTGACACCTAGGTTCCTACAGGTGGTCCTTGGGTTACGACCAATTCCCCCCAGCGACCATTCAAACTTACAACAGTACCTCCCCTCCAACAGTACTTATGATCCGAAGTTATGACAGCTGCCTTCCCCGTGGTCATGTGACCGAGGAGGTTCAGTTTCAAATTCACAGCAGCAACCAGCTTTAGTCCAGAACAGTTGAGCTAAGCCACGCCCAGGCTCCTTGCTGTCTCCTTCTTGCTCACACAGCAAATACTCTTTCAGTTTCCAAACAGCCCTCAACTCTCTCACACACTGAGAGGATGCTAGCCAAATAAATACCAATGGATGCTGGTAGGCAGAGGCACCCCCTTATTTTCCTCCCCCAAAACTAAGTCCGACCACTTGGTTTCGTAGCGAAGCACGGATATCGAGCTAGAATCTGATATTTATTTTAAAGCAAGCAATAGAATGTATGTAGATAGTCCTTGACTTACAACACTTAATTCGGTGACCATTCAAAAATACAATGGCTGCCAGGATTCCAGCAGTTACCCCCATTTAAATCCTGAGTCTCGAGCCAAATTCCAAAGGATTTATTGGGAGTTAACACGTCCAGCACTGCCTGGGTGTAGCCGACTCTGAGACACATTATGCATTGTCACCCTCGACCCTGGTTTTCCCTCCACCCCTCTGGGTATATCCTAATTCATATTCTCCAATGGGACACGTCCATAGCCCAGAGTCATCAATCATGCTTTCCAGTTAGAATTTTGCACGGCAGAAACTTTGCTCGCTAGTTACTAGCTTTGAAAACATTTATGGAATGCACTTTCGATTTCCAAGCTGCCGCACTGCTCCCCACTCCCTTTCTGTTGGCAAGTCTTAAAAAAAAAAAAAACCATAGAAATATTTTATGAGTTGACATTGGCACTGAAAAAGTGACTCATGACCGGGTTTTTTGGCCCTTATGCTATTTCCAGCATACCCATGGTCACGCGATCAACATTTCTGATACTTGGCAACTGAGTCATGTTTATGACGGTGTCCCCTGGGTCACGGGATCCCCCTTTTACGACCGTCTGAGGAGCCAAGTTCGATGCGTACGCCGGATTCATGTAACAACTGTGTGGTTCATTGAACAGCTGCATTGATTCACTAAACAACGGTGTCCAGGAAGGGTCATACAATGGAGCCAAATTCACTGACCCACCATCTCACTTAGCCATAGAATTATTGTGCTCCATTGTAGTCAAAAGGTCTACCCACAAAGGATTTACGGAGAGTTTTTAAGTAACTAAGAAAGTGGGGGGGAGTTTCCATTTTATTTCAGGTTCTTATGCAATCAAAGTCTTGTTTGCTCTCAGGTTACTTTCTTCCTCCTCCTCCTGACCAGGAGATTAAATTTCACTCCTTGTAGCAGAGGATTTTAAAAAATAGCTGTTTGTCCTTGAGCTTTAAACAAAAAAAAAAAAGGACTTTGAATCATATTCTTTTTGCCGTTTATTATGTCAGACGATAATCTTATTTGAAAGAAAATAAGATTATTGTCTGACATAATACATAGCAAAAAGAATGTGATAAAGGACTTCCTTGTACAAGGCGTGGACAGGATAAGATTTCCCGTGGGCGCCCTTCCATACGTTTGACTTTGGTGCAACAGCGATGACAACAAGGCCCAGTTGGGCTGGACGGAAAACTGCCAAAGAAGCTTAGTTAATCAAAGCTGTCGTGTATCAGGCTGTCAAAAAACAATGGTTGTGCAATCTGAGAAAGGCTAAAGAAGAATGGCGTGCACAATTGAGCAATAAATCAAAGGTGGGTGCAAACTTGAAATCTGGAAAAGGGCCGAGACTGAAATCGTACAGAGCTGAATAACGAGAGCTGGAAGGGACCTTGGAGGTCTTCTAGTCCAACCCAATGCTCAGGCAGGAAACCCTATACCCGTGAGGGTGAACCAAGGTGGCACGCAGAGTCATTTGTGTGGGCACGTGAGCTCCAGCCAAACTTAACTGCACATCACATGCATGCGCTTCTCAGATAATTTTTGGCCCGTTTGAGGCCGTTTTTGTCCTCCCGGAGGCTCGAGGGAAGCCTCTGCAGCCTCAGGAGGCCGAAAAACGGGCCTTCTGGAAATACTGGAAGTGTCAAAACAGGGGCGTTTTTCGGCCTCCTGAGGCTGCAGAGGCTTCCCTCGAGCCTCCGGGAGGACAAAAAAGGCCTCGAACAGGCCCAAGATCAGCTGGGAGGCATGCGCCTGCGCAGTGCAGATAAGAGGGTGTGGAGAGGGTATTGCGCGTGCACGCGCAGGGGGGAACGGGACACATTGCATTGTGAGTGCCGGCATGCGCACACACGCTATCACGCGCACAGACACTTTCGGCACGCCGCAACAAAAAGATTCGCCATCACTGGCCTATATCATTTCAGACAAAGGGCTGTCCAATCTGTTCTTTCAAATCTGTACTGTTGAACAGTAGTGGGATTCACTACCAGTTCTGCACTCAAAGATCGCCTTCCGTGAGGGGAGCTGTTTTTTTAGCTCCGCTGAGGCAAATCAACTCAGCTAAAAAATCAATAGAATATAGGATGAGAAAGGGAGGCTGTGGGGCCAGTCAGAGGTGGGTTTTGCTGGTTCTCCAAACTGGTCCAAAATTTCTTCTACCAGTATGCCAGAACCAGTCCGAACCAGCTGAATATCACCTCTGGTGTTGAAGCACCCACAACTTCTGGTGGCAAGCAGTTCCACTGGTTGATTGTCCTCACTGTCACAGCTCTAGGTTGCTTCTCTCTCCTTGATTAGTTTCCATTTACTGTCTTCTTGTCCTGCCTTCAGGCGCTTTGGAGAATAGGTTGACCCCTTCCTCTTCTTTGGGGCAGCCCTCAAATGTCGGCAAACTGCTATCATGTCACCCCTAATCTTTCTCTTTGTTAGGCTAGTCATATCTTGCAACGGTTCTTCATATATTTTAGCCTTCAGCCCTCTAATCATCTCAGTTGCTCTTCTCTGCACTTTTTCCCCCCTCCGAAGTCTTAACTTCTTTTTTTATAATATGGTAACCAAAACTGGATGCAGTTGTCCAGGCGTGGCCTTACTATCTATCTTCTATCTAGGTTCTATCTTGGCCTATAATTCATTCCTCCCTATCCTAATGAATTCACTGCCTTCCTCTTGATCTGCTGCTTTACAAAATGCACATCAATGCACCAAGTCCCGCACTGCGAGTAGGTTTTGCCCAAGTGCCTGGGAAGTTAGTCTCTTCCCTTTTTCTGTGCCATCTTCACTTGGAAATCTTTTCAGGACCTTTTTACAACGTAAGAAAGAGAATCTCCTTGGGAAGCCATTGCTACGTTCAACGCTCCGATTATGCATTGTTAAATGGGCCAAAACAGAGGTGGTATTCAGCAGGTTCTGACCAGTTCTGAAGAACCGGTAGCGGAAATTTTGAGTAGTTCGGAGAACCGGCAAATCCCGTCTCTGACTGGCCCCGCCCCATCTATTCTCCACCTCCCGAGTCCCAGTTGATTGGCTGGGTATTTAGTTGCCCTGAACAGGAGAATGGAGCTGGAAAGCAGGTTAGTGGGGAAGGAATGGGATTTTGCAGTAACCTTGCCCTACCACGCCCACCAAGCCACGCCCTGATAGTAAAAATTTTTGAATCTCACCACTGGGCCAAAGGGTTTTTGTTTTTTAAAAAAAAGTTGGCCTGTGGCAGGAAAATAAAAATCAGTCCTGCTTCTTCAGGTCTCAACTCCGTGTTAGTTTTATGCTCAGGTGGTCCTTGGAGACCAATTAAAAGAACGAGTCGATCCTGGGTTCAAACAAAGTTATACTATATCCATTTACCCAGCTCCCTGGAAAAGGCTAGGAAAGAATGTCATTTCTGCACTCCTCAGCGGCTCGTGCCTTTTTTGACTCCAATTTCTTTGTCTCCCAGGATGCAAACTTTCATAGTATCCATCCCTGAGACAGCCAGGGGTGGGATTCTACAGATTTGCACCTATTCGCTAGAACCGGTTGTTAACATTCTAAGCAGTTTGGAGAACCGGTTGTTAGAAGAAATTACTGGCCTAATCCTGTAAGGAAGGCAGGAAGGAAACATTCTGGTGTTGCTTACAGAAACTGCCTCTCCGTTAACTCTTATTATATTCTTGGCAGGACTAGATTTCCTGTCTCACAGAAACGTCTCTGGAGTCCCGTTCCCCCGCCACTCCTTTGCTGGTACTTTGCTTGTCTGGAGTGACCATTCAAAGTTACTCTGGCACTGAAAAAAGTGACTTGTGACCATTTTTCACACTTACGACTATTGCACCATCCCCACAGTCACGAGAGGCCAGACGCAGAGAATACATGTTCTTGCACAGGAACAGGAAGCTCAAGCGCAAAGCCCAAGAGAAGGTATAAAAACCCAGCCACTCTCAACTCTACGTGGTCAGCTGCCCAGAATCACCCATGTGCTTCCGCTTCATCATTAAGCCATCTTTCCAATCAGAGCCTCCATTTTGTCTCCATTTTGTCTTCCAGCCTCCATTTTGTCTCCGGGGCTTTTGTCCCTGTTTGGAACTGAACCAGATGGATATTTCTTCCAACATCTTCAAGGTTTTAGCTCAGGGGTGTCCAACCTTGGGCAACTTTTCAAGACCGGTGGGTTTCAACTCCAGATGTCAACCTGTGGACTTGAAAGTCCAGAGGTCTTAAAAAGTTGCCAAGGTTGTCCAACCTTGCTGTAGCCCAGCCCAATTCGGATTCTCTAGCACGTTCTCCACCCATTAGGTATCCCGCTGCTGTTGTTCTGTTAAGCGCCCAAACGAAGCAAAATCAAGAGTCACCCAAGAGTTGGCTAAGCCAGTCACAAAGCAAACGTTGGGTCCCACCCCTCGTCTCGATCCAGGTTGAACTCATCCTGGGTGACACCGCCCTTCCCCAAAATAAGAATAATAAGAGGCAAGGAAAGAGGGGAGCATGTATCCACACGAACCCTGGGAGCTCTGCTTGCAACACCGCCATTAAATCCTCTTTATCCCCCACCCTCACCCCATCTCCCCTTTCAACAGCTGCCCCACCTAGCCTAGGGGGTGCAGTGAGGAACACAGACAAAAACACCTGCAGAATTCAGTTTGTGGAACCCTGCCTTGGGATAGATCGTAAAATGCCAAAGAAGCCAGGTGGGTTCCTTCCAAAATTAATCTTCCCGTATTCCAGTTCTCCCAAATTCATTAAAAGCTGTTAATAGATTTCATCTCCAAGAGGTGGAGCGGTTCTTTTCTGAGCCTAGCATCAGGCGCACCCTGAAAAATAAAAATCTGGTTTTTTTTTTCTTTTTTCTTTTCCCCCTCCAAGCCTTCAAGAGTTCCTTTTGTTCTTCTGGGGACGCGATAGGGATCTTCCCGTATATGCATCTTCGTTAATTAAACTTGGCACCAGGGAAATCTTTCTAGAGACAGGATAATTGTGCCAGGGTTGGGCAAGGAAGCAGGCGTTCACCCGGAGTTTCATGGTGTTGTGTTTTCCAACACAACACCGTGCCTAGAGGCTCTGAAAAGAAGCTTGGTTTATGTCAAATAAGCACAATGAGGCCTTGAAATCTGATTTTGCAAAAGTATTATAATAATAATTGTGCAAACTTACAGCAACGTTAAGTCCGAACTGAGTATTTCTCAACTTTAGCAGTTTTAAGCTGCGTGGACTTCGACTCCCGAATTCTGGGAGTCGAAGTACACACAACTTAAAAGAGCTTGAGAAAGAATGCCCTAGCGGATTCAGTGTAGTTTGCCTTCTAAGTAGACTCAGAAGCAATTTTTAGACTGCAATCCTTTTGGAACTCTTTTTCCAAACAGATATATTCATACTAGCTCGATACCTGTGCTTCGCTACGAAATTATGTGATCGGACTTAGCTTTTGGGGGAGGAAAATAAGGGGGAAAATTTCTGCCTCTGCCTACCAGCCTCCATCAGCATTCATCTGGCTAATGTCCTGTCAGTGTGTGAGAGAGTTGGGGATTGTTTGGAAACTGAAAGAGTATTTGCTGCGTGAGCAAGGAGACAGCAAGGAGCCTGGGCGTGGCTTAGCTCAACTGTTCTGGACTAAAGCTGCTTGGTGCTGCTGTGAAAATAAAACTGAAACTCCCAGTGTTGGAGCATCCACAACGTCTGGAGAGAACTGTTCTACTGGTTAATTGTCCTCACTGTTAGAAAATTTCTCTTAGTTCTAGATTAATTCTCTCCTTGATTAGTTTCCACTCGTTGCTTCTTCTCCTGCCTTCTGGTGCTTTGGAGAATAGCTTGATCCCCTCTTTTTTTTGTGGCAACCTCTCAGATATTGGAAGATGCTATCATGTCATCCCAAGACCTCTTCTTTGTTAAACGAGTTACTAAACATTCCCAATTCCAACAACCGTTCTTCGTATGTTTTAGCCTCCAGTCCCCTAATGGGCATTTTAACCTTTCAAGATCTACAGAGGTCGGTAAAGACCGCAGAACTGACTTAACTCAGGACCAAAAGGGGTTCAAAAAAATATTTAGGACAGGAAATAGAATACAAACTGGAACTATTTTTACTAGGAATTATGATAGCAAAGAGGGGACCTCTCTAATAGTACATATTTTCACGGCAGCAAGAATGGGTTTTGCTCAACGGAAAGATAGAGAAATCCCAATAAAGAGACGATAAAGAAAATACTGATTGATAGATTGACTCTGGAATTGAAAAACAAAAATAAGACAGAATATTACAAGATATGGAATAAATTTTTATCAATGGTGGGAACAGAAAGGAAGGACCCAGGATAAAAAAATGAGTAGGATTTGTAGAATGGGTAAATGAGGCTACATAAATAAGTAGAGTGGAAAATGACTGATAAGATCATGGATATAAGTTAACTGTACAAAATGTAGAAATGTATGTAAGACCTGTACCATAAATTATAGTACGCATGGCAAAAAGGAATGTCAGGAAGATCACACCATGTCCAATGTTTTAATAATTTAATCAATCAAATATTTTTTTTAAAAAAATGTTTAGAGCAAACCCAGAAACAAAGAAAGTTTGCTGAGGGCTTCAGCAAGAGGACATGGTATCAAACTGCTGTTTGCAGAGACGTAAGAAATTACTTAAGCAGTTTGGCTGTAGCCCATGGAACAATCCTTATGGCTCTTTAGGAATTTGGCCTTCGGGGAAGATAGGAGATAATTTTATTACCAAAGATAGGAGATAATTTTATTGCCGCCCTGTTGCTAACCAAATATTTCTTTCTTTGTCAGATTGCCAGTTAATTATCCGGGGTGAAAGCTGAGGACAGCTATGGTTATCCATCAAATCAACTGGAGCGTGATGTCAGAAGCATATATCCAGAGGGCTGGGCCTTCTTTCTCCCCTGAGCTTTCCCAGAGTATGTTCCTCAGAGCTGGGTGAGAATTTTTCCAGGCCATGTGCAGAGTGTCTCAACCTGCGGAGCAGTGTCTCCCACAAACAACACCCACAGCCCCAAAAAGCCCCACAACCCTCTAAAACTTACACTTTGGTTTTTGAACTTACTTTCTTTCCTTCTTTCCTTCCTTTCTCTTTCTTTTTCTTTCTTTCTTAGTTCCTTTCTTTCTCTCTTTTCCTTCCTTCCTTTCCTTTCTTCTTTCCTTCCTTTCTCTTTCTTTCTTTTTTCCCTTCCTTTCTCTTTCTTTCTTTCTCCTTCTTCCTTCCTTCCTCTTTCTTTCTTTTCCTTCCTTCTTTCTTTCCTTCCTTCCTTCCTTCCTTCCTTCCTTCCTTCCTTCCTTCCTTCCTTCCTTCCTTTCTCTTTCTTTTTTCCCTTCCTTTCTCTTTCTTTCTTTCTCCTTCTTCCTTCCTTTCTCTTTCTTTCTTTTCCTTTCTTCCTTCCTTCCTTCCTTCCTTCTTTCCTTCCTTTCTCTTTCTTTCTTTTGCTTCCTTCCTTCTTTTCCTTCTTCCTTCCTCCCCTTTCCTTCCTTCCTTCCTTCCTTCCTTCCTTCCTTCCTTCCTTCCTTCCTTCCTTCCTTCCTTCCTTCTTTCTTTTCAACTTTAATTCCCCTGACATTGCTTGAAACAGTTTAAAATTGGATTTAAAAATCCAGAAATGGAAAATGTGGCGGGTTTTTTGGAGCTCGTTTTGTAATAATGCTTCACCCAGGTTTATGCATACTTTTAGCCTTGTTGAAGCTCACACTTAGAGAAAGGCAGTTATCAGGCATGTATGTGCCTTCAGTTCTACTAAGCAAAATGCAGCTGTCTGCGAAAATCATAGGCAGTAGCATTTTCTACTTTGGGACAAGATTTTATGCTGACAATTCCCATTTCGGGTTTTAGGAATAAGTGGGATTCAAATTTATTTATTGCTTTATTTGTGGAGGGCTTGGTGCTTTCTGTGTGCAGTTATTTCCTTGCAGATGTTTTATGGGCCAATTATACTATACTATATTGTACTTTACAACTATATTTATTATACAATAATACTTATTAATGATTACTTATTATGTCATAATTATGCAATATCTGAGGGGCCTTTCCAACTCTCTTATTTTATAGTCTAACTAAGCAATGCCCTCAGTGATAGAAGAGGGATTGGGGTTTGCTCTTTGTTCTGAGTTGGCTACCAATCAAGAAATTATCAAGAACATTCACACCAACTCTAGTATATAAACAGAGAGCATCCACTCACCTATTCTAGCACTGATGATGTTCCTGTAATGACCCAGAGTATCTCAGAATTATAACAAAACCCAAAACGTAACTAAAAGTCCTTTAATACCTTCCACTTGGCTTCACTGTTGAATTGTTCACAGTGGAGGAGCAAACTATTTTCAAAATAACATTTCAAAGGAAAGAAACACTGTTCACAGTCAAAGAGATGATGATGAAGCAAAAAATAAAAACAAACCGCACTGAATAAAAGTTCCATGACAAACCAGGATAGATAATTGCCAACTTCAGGAAGATAACCAGGGACAGTCCGTTGGAAGAACGCCAGCCAAGATAAACCTTCTTTAGGAATAAAACACTAATTTGTCTCCAGCGTTTGTTAGCACGCAGGTCCACACTCTTATGCAAATCTCCCACCTGCAACCCACGAAGGCGATCATGGCCCTCTCCTCCCAAGCAGACCACGTTTTACCCTGATCCTCTCTCCTCCCTGCGTGCCCTAGGATGGAGTATCTAGAATCTTACAGTCCTCCTCCTCCTCCTCCTCCTCTTCGCAAACCCCACTCCTTTCTATCCCTGATGATTTTCCCCCGCCGGGCCACGAAACGTCTGCAAGCCAACCACCCCATTCAAATCTTCACGTAGATTTATTTACAAGATTCAAAACAGATTCCCATCTTATCCCAGAATCTGGGCAGCACCCAATAGGATTGCGATAATGGGCTTCGGCTCCATTAATTTCCAGGAATGGCTTTGCATAAGGGAGCAGCAGGAGGATGAAAAGAAACAATGCGTTAACGGTGGGGTGCATCGGTGCACAGGGGCATGGCTGAGATCGCGACGCCCCGACGCCCTGCTATTTCTTCAGCGTGGCTGGTTTTCAGCTTTTGCAAACATCTCAGCTATTCCTTGAATAGATCTCCCACCTCCCCACCTTCTTCCAATGGAGCGAGGAAGCTCAGACCCCAAACCCTGGGTGGGAAAAGCAACCCAGACTCAAATGTGGTCTGCAAATATCGTTCACTTCTCTCCGAGGGTCTCAGAAAAGTTTACTTAAAATAGGAAAACAAAGAATCGCCCTTCCTTCAGAATAGAATAGAATAGAATAGAATAGAATAGAATAGAATAGAATAGAATAGAATAGAATAGAATAGAATAGAATAGAAATTAAGAATTAATTAGGAATTTGGAATGGAATGGAATGGAATGGAATGGAGTAGAGTAGAATAGAGTAGAGTAGGAGTAGGAGTAGGAATAGGAGTAGGAATAGAGTAGAGTAGAATAGAAAAGGAATTGGGAATTAATTAGGAATTTAGAATGGAATGGAGTAGAGTAGGGTAGAGTAGAGTAGAGTAGAGTAGAGTAGAATAGAATAGAATAGAATAGAATAGAATAGAATAGAATAGAATAGAATAGGAATAGAGTAGAATAGAATAGAAAAGGAATTAGGAATTAGGAATTAATTAGGAATTTAGAATGGAATGGAATAGAGTAGACTAGACTAGACTAGACTAGAGTAGAATAGGAATAGGAATAGGAATAGGAGTAGGAGTAGGAGTAGGGTAGGGTAGGGTAGGGTAGGGTAGGGTAGGGTAGGGTAGAGTAGAGTAGAGTAGAGTAGAGTAGAGTAGAGTAGAGTAGAGTAGAAAATATGGAATGGAATGGAATAGAATAACAGAATTGAAAGGGACCTTGGAGGTCTTCTAGTCCACCCCCCTGCCTAGGCAGGAAACCCTATACCCCTTCAGATTTCATCCCCCACTCATGTTACAGGGAGGGATTAAAATACTCAAAGGTTCCCAGATCCTTTGCTAGAGACAATGGATTGAGTTTGGCCAAGGAGTTGGGCCAGTGAGACTCAAAGCCCACAGGTAGTCCTTGATAAATAGGTGCAAAACCTCGCAAAGTTGCCAACCGGTGACAAACGGGATGTTTGGGGAATGTGTGGGGGTACTAAGGTGATCGCTCTCAAACAAAACTTAAACAGGAGGAGACCCAACTTATTCATAGGAATTAGCTTGCGAAGTTAGCAGTGTTTCTCTCTTTCTTCCCTTCCCTCCCTTTTTCTTTCCTTTCTTCTCTTTCTTTCTCTTGCCTTCCTTCCGCTCCCTGCCTCTCTCTCTCTCTCCTTCCTCTCTCTTTCCTCTCTTCCCTTTCCTTTCTCTCTCTCTTTTTCTTTCCCTTCCCTTTCTCTCTCTCCTCATTTCCCTTCCTTTCTCTCCTCTTCCTTCCCTTGCTCTCTCTCTCTCCTTCTTTCCCTTTCCTTTCTCTCTCTTTCTTCCCCTCTTGCTCTCTCTTCTCTCCTTCTTTCCCCTTTTCTCCCCTTCCTTCCCTTGCGCTCTCTCTCCTTCCTTCCCTTCCCTTTCTCTCTCTCTTTTCCCCTTTTCTCTCTCCTCCTTTTCCTTCCTTTCTCTCCCCTTCCTTCCCTTTCTCTCTCTCTTTCTTTCCATCGCTCTCTCTCTCTCTCTGGTGGCGACCGCTGATCTATATGAAGCAATCTGAATTCTGGAAGAAGCTGGAAGAGCCCTTTCAAGAAATTCAAATTTTTTGACACCCAATGCGCAAACTTTCTTATTAGACAGAACCTTTCAACGGTGCTTAACTGAGCTCTGTGAAACCCCAAGGCTAGCCTGTTCGAAAGAGTCGATTTTTGAAAGGATTTTCAACTCTTCATCGCTGCTGGAAGCAAATCCACTATGGGCACAACTAGTGAGAAAACCTCAGCGGTGATTTTCAGTCGCTGGCTGCATTCACACAACAGTCCGAGCCTGCTTCTTAAGCAAGCCCATTTCCTAGGTTAGAACAGTACCTTCCACCCAAAATTAACCAAACAGGTTGGATGTCAGTAGGGTAGATATTCAGCCAGAGTAAAAACAGACCAAGATTAACACTAACCAAGAATCTTGCCTTGTGTGAACAGAGCAGGAGATCTTTAGTGAATTATTCCAGGTTGTTTCTGCCATACTCCATCAGGGCATTTCATTGTGCCACAGAGAGTAAAACCTCCAATACACCCATTATTTCTCCGCTTCTCTTTCTCCTCCTCCTCCTTTCTCTCTCATTTTTCTCCTTCTCTTTCTTCTCCTCCTTCTCCCTTTCCTCTCCTTCTTCCCCTCTTTTTCCCCTTCTCCTCTTCATGGTTCTTCTCCTCCTCATCTGCCACCGCTGCCCTCATTTCTCTTTCTCCCTCTTCTTTTCCCTCCCATTATTCTCCTCTTTCTCCTTTCCCTCTCCTCCTCTTCCTCCTCCTCTTCCACCTCCACCACGAACCCTCATTTCTCCTTCTCTCTTCACCTTCTCCTTTCCTTCTTTCTTCTCCTTCTCTTTCTCCCCCTCTCCTCTTGATCCTCCTCCTCCTCCTCATTCTCCATTACTATCATAATTTCTCCTCCTCCTCCCTTTTCTCTTCTTTTTCTCCTTCTTGTTCTCCCTCTTCTTTTCTCCCTTGTTCTCCTCCTCCCTTCTCTTCTTTTTCTCCTCCTCCTCCCTTTTCTCTTCTTTTTCTCCTTCTTGTTCTCTTCCTCCCTTTCTCTTCTTTTTCTCCTCCTCCTCCCTTTTCTCTTCTTTTTCTCCTTCTTGTTCCCTTCCTCCTCCCTTTCTCTTTTTTTCTCCTCCTCCTCTTCCCTTTTCTCTTCTTTTTCTCCTCCTCCTCCTCCCTTTCTCTCTTTCTCTTTTTCTTCCTTCTTGTTCCCTTCCTCCCTTCCTCTTTCTTTTTCTCCTCCTCCTCCTCCCTTTCTTTTTCTCTTCTTGTTTTTCTCCCTTCTAGTTCTCTTCCTCCCTTTCTCTTCTTTTTCTCCTTCTAGTTCCCTTCCTCCTCCTTCTCTCTTCTTTTTCTCCCTCTCGCTTCTCTCCCTCCTTCTCCCCTCTTTCTCCCCCACCCAGCCCCCGTCCATTTACGTACCACCAAGATCAGGGTGCCCAGGCATTCAGCCAGGGCCTGCCGGAGCAACTTATTTCTGATTCGCAGCCTCGATCCAATGACTGACAGCACTTCCTTCTGCCTCCCCATGGCTCCTGGAGTTCGCAGATGCCTGGTTCTGAACTTCTCAGCCACAGCTCTCCGAGGCTCATGTTCAGAATCCAGACCTTCCCCAGCTTATAAGCAGGTGGAGATGTCCTGGATCCACCCTCCCCCGTGTGCTCCTTTGCCCTGTGGCTGCCGCTGGTGCACACCCACGCCCCGACACACCCACTGCACAGCCTTGTACGGAGTGATGTGTGGTTTTCTCTTCCTTTTTCTCCTCTTCTTGTCAGCAACGTCTCTCTCTCTCTCTCACACACACACACACACACACACACACACTCACACTGAAGTCACTGCCTGGTTCAAGCAGGGCGTTTGGACGGTTGCCAAATTTAATTCCCAACCTTCCTAAGCCGGTTGAAGGTCACAGAATAACCGAGTTGGAAGGGACCTTGGAGTTCATCTAGTCCAACCCCCTGCTTCTACCTAGGATCGAACTCCACAGCCTCCTGATCGTGAAGGGAGAGCTCCACCTGGTCTCGGACCCAGGATAACCTAGGATAGCCTAGGATAAAAGTCAACCCACATTAACAAAGGGACAGAATGAAGAATCAACCAGCAATATATATATATATATTTTGTTGGGTATTTTATCAGGCAAAAATACAATAAAGGGAATACATGTTTAATTTTACACAGGTTAACGGCAGCTAGAACTGAGTTTGCACACCAGTGGGAAAACGAAGAGATCCCTACAGATGAAAATGTAATTTAAAAAAATAATATTAGAATGGGCAGAAATGGGTAGATTAACACTTGAAATCAAGGAGAAGGAAGAAACTGAACACTTCTTAACCTGGGATTTGTTTTATCAATGGCTAACAGAAACAGAAGTTAGAAATTTGAAAGCATAAAAGAATGACTAATTATGTAAGGCAGGTTTACGAAAGTGGATAAGCAAACGCTATTCTTACGATGTGTTCGTTATTAATGTTATGAATAGTATTGTTTTTGTCATTATTACTATTTCTCAAAGTTAATTGTATCCAGACAGCAGACTGTTTATTCAGACATTGATTTTTTAATGAATAATAATAATAATATTTTTTAAAGATCACATGAAGTGTTAATGCATACTACACTAGCTCCATCTATGGAGAGATAGCTGCCTGTGAAGTTTTTCTCACTCAAGCAATTTCTCCAGATCGAAACAACAAATATTTCTGGACGTAATTCAGAGTTTAATAGTGAAATTCATTCTCACTGGAGGCTGACAGTGCGATTCTAGGCTGCATGGATAGAGGGATAGAATCAAGATCATATGAAATGTTAAGGCCACTTTATAATGCCTTGGTATGACCATACTTGGAATACTGCATCCAGTTTTGGTGGCCACAATATAAAAAAAGATGTTGAGACTCTAGAAAGAGTGCAGAGAAGAGCAACCAGGAGGATTAGGGGACTGGAGGCTAAAACACGTGAAGAACGGTCGCTGGAATTGTGAAGGTCTAGTTTGATGAAAAGAAGGACATGGGGCGACATGATAGTAATATTTGAGGGGCTACTACAAAGAAGAGGGTGTGTGTCAACTTATTCTCCAAAGCACAGATATATTTAAAGAATTTTTTAAAAAAAGTACATTTGGGGTCCATTCATCCAGCTAGAATTTTTCATTTCTTCCATAACTGTAAAATGTATCCAGGGACTTTGGTGAAGGGTGTAGTCAAAAGCTTTTAGAAATTAAAGACCTTCTCCTGGAAAGTTCTCTCTGATGATAGATTTCGTGGTGCTTTTAAATAACTCCAGCAAATTAGCAAGACAACACTTCCCAGAAATGGAACATTGTTTCTCAGCAAGAGATGTGCCTCTTATCTGCTTGGCAATTTGTGGTTGATAACAACCATTTGCTCAGGAGAAAATAATTTTCTTTAATGTTCTGGTTGTCCTACATTACACCTTTTTTTTTTTTTAAAGGATTCCTTAGCACAACCTGTCCATAAAATTCCAGATAGTGGCTATGACAATCACAATCAACATACCAGAGAAACCTTTTTTTGACAAATATCCTTGCCACAACGCCGTGATGGCGAACCTATGGCACGCGTGCCACAGGGGTCACACAGAGCCGTTTGTGTCGGCACACGACCCCCAGCCAAACTTAACTGCACTGCGCATGTGTGCGCCTCTCAGCTGATTTTCGGCCCATTTGAGGCCGTTTTCGCCCTCTCGGAGGCTCAAGGGGAGCCTCTGCAGCCTCAGGCAGCCGAAAAATGGGCCTTCTGGAAATACCGGAAGTGCTGAAACGAGCCTGTTTTTCGGCCTCCCGAGGCTGCAGAGGCTTCCCTCGAACCTTTGGCGGGGGGGTGAACACAGCTTCCACTGGGCTCCAAAAGTCCTCCAGAGGCTGAAAACGGACACTTCCAGTATTT
Source organism: Pseudonaja textilis (assembly GCF_049901715.1). Classification (NCBI taxonomy): domain Eukaryota; kingdom Metazoa; phylum Chordata; class Lepidosauria; order Squamata; family Elapidae; genus Pseudonaja; species Pseudonaja textilis. The sequence goes on from NC_141991.1 coordinate 254,478,140, forward strand.
CCAGAAGGCCCATTTTTCAGCCTGCCGAGGCCGCAGAGGCTTCCCGGAAGGATTAAAATCGCCTCAAACGGGCTGAAAATCAGCTGGGAGGCATGCGCATGCGCAGTACAGGTAAGGGGCAGGGAGGCGCATTGCACTGTGGGTGCTGGCACGCTCACGCTTTCAGCACACCACAACAAAAAGGTTCACCATCAGTGCTATAATGGTTCATCGGTCATCTGCCACAGAAAATATTTCTACAGGTGAGGAATATTTTTGTAGATGATTGTTGCTGCTGTTAGTTGTGAAGTTGTGTCTCACCCATCGCAACCCCCATGGGCAACGTTCCTTCAGGCCTTCCTGTCTTCTACCATCCCCCGGAGCAGGAGTAGGATTCAGCAGGTTTGAACTGGTTCAGACGAACTCGTAATTCCAGCGATTAGTTGGCTCCGTTCACCCACCCCTGCCCTAGTCTGTCCTATATTTCCATGTTTTGCAGCTTAGCTGATTCGAGCGGCACAGCGCACTGGCATGCCTCAGCTATGTTACTCACTGGGGCTGCTACAGAAAGCAAGTTTTAGAGTTGAAAATAAGGGGTTTTTGAAACGTTGTGCGTACGCGCTCGGCAGATCGGTTTTTACACCGATTGAATCCCACAGCCCCAGAGTCCATTTGAGCTCCTGCGACTGCTTCAGTGACTCAATTCAGCCGCCTCTTTCTCTGTCGTCCCCTTCTTCTTTTGCTCTCAATCATGCTAGATCAGGGGTCGCCAACCTTTTGAACCTCAGGGACGACCAAACTCATAATTTTAAATCCCGCGGATCAGAGAGCTTGCGAAAATCCCCAAAAATGTCTGCAGGAAAATCCCCCACCCCGTTTTCCTACCGATCAATTGTTCTTTATTTGGGATCGCAGGATACCGTCTCCAGCTCCATTCTCAGGGGGAGAGAGAGAGAGAGAGAGAGAGAGAGACTTTTGGCTTCATGCAAGCAAAACAGCAGAAGCAGCAGAAGTCTTTCTTCCTCTCCCCCAAACTCCGCCAGAAAGGAGTCTTTGCCGGCGCAGCGTCTCGGAGCAGGAGGCCTTGCAGGATCCCAAAGACTCATTTCTGGCAGAGTTTGGGGGAGAGAAAGAAAGACTTTGGCTACTTTCCTTGCATGCAGCCAAAAGCAGAAGAAGGAAGAAGCGGAAAGATGCAGCCCGGTGGCCAGGCCAGGCGCGTGGGGTGAGTGGGGCAAGTTTCCCCCTCTACCCTTTCCTCCCTCCCCTCACTACCTCATGTTGTTCGCAATGCAAGCGGCACAAGCCTTGTGTTCCCGCAGGCCATGTGGGTGGGGCAGCCTTGTGTTCCCGCGCAGCCTGGATTAATTGCTTTGGGGGGGACATTTCTCTGTGGACCAGCAACGTTTTCTCGCAGACCACCAGTGGTCCCCAGCCCACCGGTTGGCGACCACTGTGCTAGATGATAGTGAAGAAATTATAAAGAGGAATATGTTCCTTTTGGATTTCCAGCACGCTAGAATCTCACCTTAAATGGAGCTAGGCTGTTATTTACGATTAAGGCCAGAAACTAGTAGTCCTTGACTTACAACCCTTAATTAAGTAACCATCTGAAGTTACCAAAAGTGACCGATGACAGTTTTCACATGAGAGTTGCCACATCCCTCCCCCAGTCATGTAATCAAAATTCAGATGCTTGGCAACTGGCTTTACGACGGTTGCAGTGTCCCGAGGTCACGCCGATCCCTTTTTCAAAACCTTCTGACAAGCAAAGTCAATGGGGAAACCGGGTTTGCTTAACGACCGTGTGACTGACTTACCAATCGCAGTGATTCACTTCGCAGCTGCATCAAGGAAGGTCATCAAATGGGGGCAAATTCACTTAACGTCTCGCTTAGCAATGGGCTCCGTTGTAGTTGGAAGCCGAGGATGACTTGTATGTATTGTAGAATCATTTCCAGATTCGACAGAATTGCTGGACCCAAGAAGTGTTAGTACTGCTTTATAAAGCCTTAGTCAGGCCACACCTGAAATACAGCATCCAGTTGTGGTCACCACATCCCAAAAAGAACGTTGAGACTTTGGATAAAGCGCAGAGAAGAGCAACTAAGATGATCAAAGGTCCGGAGACTAAAACATACGAAGAACGTCTGCGGGATTTGGGTTTGGCTAGTCCAAGGAAAAGAAGGACTAGGGGGGACATGATAGCAGCATCCCAGTATTTGAGGGGCTACCACAAAGAAGAGGGGGTGAACTTATTTTTCCAAAGCACCAAAAGGCAAGACAAAAAAACAACGGATGGAAACTAATTAAGGAGATAAGCAGCCTAGAATTAAGGAGACACTTCCTTACAATGAGAAAAATTAACCAGTGGAAGAGCTTGCCACCAGAAGTTGTGGGCCTCCAACCCTGGAGGTTTTTAAGAAGAGACTGGAGAACCGCTTGTCTGAAAGGTAAAGGATCTCCTGGATTGAAAAGGGGAGGGGGTGGACTAGAAGACCTCCAAGGCCCCTTCCAACTCTGTCATTCTGGAAATTAATCCGAGGAACTGCTTGCCACCAGAAGTCGTGGGTGCTCCAACACTGGAAGTTTTTAAGAAGAGATTGGATAACCATTTGTCTGAAATGATATTAGGGTCTCCTGCTTGAGCAGGGGATGGACTAGAAGACCTCCAAGGTCCCTTCCCGCTCTATTCTGATTCTGATTCTGTCCTTTGATCCAATAAGAGGGGGGGGGGAGTGGAATTCTACTGGAATTTTTGGTGTCCTACTTCGTTGTTGTCCTTCTTTCCCGGATCTCCTCCGGAAAGCGTCACTTTCTGGAAAACTTTCAGAAGGTGAGTTATGCCGAGAAGATAAGATCACTCTTTAAGGTGTCATGCTTAATCATAGTCCAGTAGGTGGAGGAAGGAAGTCATTTCCCCAGGACCAGGAGCTTCTGAGTTTCAGATTTCCCAATTCTGAACAAAAACCAAAAAAAAAAAAAAAAGCTTGAAGGTACTGGAAGAGCTTATCTCGAATCCTTCTTATCTTCTCCACCTTCCTTGCTTATTCACAGCGTCATTCCTGCCTTTCACATCATCCCTGGAACGAGATCCCAAGAGGATCATCCGGGAGATGTTTCTTCATCATGAAGCTAAGAAAGGAAATCGATGATCTCGAGATATTTTTGCTGTCCGGGTAGACTTGTCCAGTTTTGAGGTCATGAATGTTTTGCAAATACAGGTTGTCCTCGACTAAGGACCAGAATGGAGCCCAAAGGTCCTATTGCTAAGCCAGACCACGGGGTGGAATGAGTTTGGCCCACATTGTACCACCTTTCTTGACACAGGATGTTAAGAGAATCACGCAGGGGGAAGGTTCAGCCGGTTTGGCCTGGTTCGTGTGAACCGGTAGTTGAACCGACCAGCCGGCCCCATCCACCTCACCCTGCCCCTCCCAGGAATCTCCACAGGGCCCATTTGGGATGCAGGTAAGTGCAGAGTCCACGCGGAGGCTCTGGGAGGGCCCAAAACAGGCTGAACCGGAAGATCCGGAAGTCTGGAAACAGGCCTGTTTCCAGCTTCCGGAGGGCCTCCGGAGCCCGTGGGAGGCCGTTTTTGTCCTCCCAGAGGCCCAAGGGAAACCTCCAGACTCTGGGGAAGGCAAAAAATGGCCCTCCCGAAAGTTCTGGAAGTCCGGAAATGGGCCTGTTAGTCACCCATCTATTTTTCGGGCCTTTGGCAGGACTAGAATTCACCCTTTCCTAGTGATTGGCCCAAAGTCACTCAACTGGTTTTAAGTAGAATTCCCTGTCTCCTGGCTTCCAGCTTAATGCCTTCCTCACTAGGTAGTCCAAACTGGCTCTCATTGCTGGGGGTCTACATACACCCAGGCCCTTGGTAATAAGAAGATATATGTTGACATCAACCCAAAGCAAAATGGCGGAAGTAATCCAGCACCAAGAGACTGCACTGTCCTGCACATTGCTAAAATTCCTTTACGGGAAAAGAGACAACTCACAATTCTTGGAAGTTAATCAGAGTTAGCTGTTGGGATTAGTGGCCCAGAGCTGGGGGGGAGGGTCTCTTTTGAGTGCCGTTTCCCACGCCCATCACCAACGCTCAAAAGCTCATGTCCTACAAGTTCACCCCGGCTTCTGGTTTTGCAAAGTGGTTGATCACCATCTCGTTCCAAAATCAATTTCTTAGCTTCCCAGACAGTCTCAGCTTTCTTTCAGGTAACCGAATAACAGAGTTGGAAGGGAACTTGGAAGTCTTCTAGTCTAACCCCCTCCTCAAGCAGGAGACCCTTTATGACAAGGGTCGCCAACCTGTTGGACCTCAGGGACCACCAAACTCATCATTTCAAATCTGGAGGACCAGAGACCCTGCGAAAATCCCCAAAAGAGCCTGCAAGAAAATTCCGCACCCTGTTATCCTACCGATCGATCATTCTTTATTTGGGATGGTAGGATACCGTCTCCAGCTCTGTTCTCAGGGGGAGAGGGAGAGAGAGAGAGACTTTGGGCTTCATGCAAGGAAAGCAGCAGAAGCTGCAGAAGTCTTTCTTTCTCTCCCCCAAACTCCGCCAGGAATGAGTCTTTGCCGGCGCAGTCTCTTGGAGCAGGAGGCCTTGCAGGGTCCCAAAGACTCATTTCTGGAGGAGTCTGGGGGAGAGAAAGAAAGACTTTGGCTGCTTTCCTTGCGTGCAGCCAAAACTAGAAGAAGAAAGAAGTGGAAAGAAGCAGCCCAGTGGGCAGGCCAGGCATGTGGGGCGAGTCCCCCCTCTCCTCCCTTTCCCCCCTCCCCTCACTACCTTGTGTTGTTCACAATGCAAGCAACGCAAGCCTTGTGTTCCTGCAGGCCATGTGGGCGGCACAGCCTCGTGTGCCCGCATAGCCTGGATTAGTTAGTTGGTTTACTTTATTGTCATTGCACCTCATACAACGAAATCAGACACCATCTTCAGTGCACATCATGACCATGAAAATAAACACAAACACACATCCTTCACACTCCACATTAATTGCTTGAGGGTGCTTTGGGGGTGAAATTTCTCTGCGGACCACCAAAATTTTCTCACAGACCAGACAAATGGTTGTCCAATCTCTTCTTACAAGCCTCTTGTGATGGAACACAACTTTTAGCAAATTAACAGAGTCGGAAGGGACCTTGTAGGTCATTTAGTGACTAGTCCAACTGTTGGAAGCAAAACCTTCCACTGATTCCACTGTTCTCACAATCAGGAAATGTCTCCGTAATTCCAGGTTGCTTCTCTCCTTGGTTAGTTTCCATCCATTGCTCCTTGTCCTGCCTTTAGGCACTTTGGAGAATAGCTTGACCCCATCCTCCTCTTTGTGGCAGCCCCTCAAATACCAGAATACTGCTCTCATGTCACCCCATGTTCATTAAAGTAGACATACCCAATTTCTGCAACCTTTTTTTAAAATAGGTTTTAGCCTCCAGCCCTTTAATCATCTTTGTTGCTCTTCTCTGCACTCTTTCTAGAGTCTCAGCATCTTTTTTTATAGAATAGAATTCTTTATTGGCCAAGTGTGATCGGACACACAAGGAATTTGTCTTCGACGCATAAGCTCTCAGTGTACGTAAAAAATACATTCATCAAGAATCCTAAGATACAATGCTTAGTGATAGTCATAGGATACTAAATCAGCGATCAAAGCCATACTAGGAAACGAAATAAAACAAGATAAATTGTAAAGGCACAAGCAACAAGGTTATAGTCATATTCTGTAGTCATATAACATATTCGGTGTTATGTTGTGTTGTTTTGTTATATTGTGTTATATTGCAGTGACCCAAACTGGATGCAATATTCCATGTATCGCCTTACCAAGGCACTATAAAGTGGTATTCACATTTCATATGTTCTTGATTCTATCCCTCTGTCCACGCAACCTTGGATTGCATTGTCAGCCTCCAGTGAGAATGGATTTCACGCAATGGTGGGATTCAAATAATTTAACAACTGGTTTTCTGCCCTAAAGGTTTCTACCAACAACCAGTTCACCAAACTGCTCAGAAAGTTAACAACCGGTTCTACCGAAGTCGTGCGAACTGGCTGAATCCGCTGATTCTACGGTTGAACTCCGAACTGCATGGAAAATTATTTTTCAATTTGATCCTGAGACACTGCCTGAATGTGAATGACATTCTACTGCAGAGTGCAATGTTGATGCACTGTCTGGTTTTCCATTCAATTGTATAGAAGGTGAAGCAGAGGTGGGACTCAGCAGGTTCTGACCAGTTCTGGAGAATCGGTAGTGGAAATTCTGAGTAGTTCGGAGAACCAGCAAATCCCACCTCTGACTAGAGTTTTACAGTATCCTTCGCCTGCCATGCCCACCACAGAACTGGTAGAAAAAAAATGGAATCGCACCACTGATGTGAAGGATGCATGTTTGTGTTTTATTTTTATAGTTATAATGAACGCTGTGTCAACTCGTAAAACATTCCTATGCTTGATTTAGTAGTTTCCATTAAAAAAAAAAGGGTGGGGAAGAAAATCTGCAGATGTAGCAGTTTGAAAGCGAATGTACATTCCAACTCTTATCTTTAAAAGATTGTAACTAAAATACCAGAGTTTTTTTGCCTGAGAATATATTTATTTGGAGAACGTGAATGATGACACCCAGCCTGTGAATGTGCTCAATTGGAGAATCTGATTGATGACACGCCCGGGGGTGGGGGAACAGGGTCACAGGGGACTGTAATTGACGTAGGCCAGAGTTGGCTGCATACAGGGCAGTGCCAGTATATCGCCTCTAATAAATCCTTTGAAGTTTCTTGAAGTTTGACTCGAGAATCATGATTTAATTAGAGTGATTGCTGGAATCCTGACGGCAAATCAAGTGGAAGGGCTACCAATTATCAGAGGCATCGTGGATAAAGAGTAGGAATATCCAGGCCGATCGCCTTATAGCAAGATTCCATGCAGAAAATCCAACCAAGCCTAGTGGGGGTGTTCGCAACCCTAAATTCTGTATCTGCACTCAATTCATTTTTGCTTAATACAGGTTACCTTCAAGAAGTGAGAGGAGCCGAATGTCAACTCATGAACCATTCCTATGCCTGTTTTAGTAGCTGCCATTTAAAAAAGGAGGGGGAGGAGGAGGAAGGAAATCTGGAAGAGCAGATGCAGCAGTTTGAAAGTGGAAGTACATTCCAACTCTTCTCTTCAAAAGATTGTAACTAAACTACCAGAGCTTTTGCCCTCAAATATATTTAATTGGAGAACGTGAATGAGGACACCCAGCCCGTGAATGGGCTCAATTGGAGAATCTGGTTTATGACACACCCAGGGGGGAAACAGGGTCACAGGGGACTGTAAATGACATAGGCCAGAGTTGGCTTCCTACAGGGCAGTGCCAGTAGGTCGCCTCTAATGAACCCTTTGAAGTTTTTTGAAGTTTGGTTTGAGAATCATGATTTGATTAGGGCAATTGCTGGAATCCTGACACACTGAAGATGGAGTTTTATTTCATTGTACAAGGGGCAATGACAATAAATGAAACTTCCCATCCGGCTTCCGATGAGCAAAGTCCCCAGATTCAATTAATAACTGTCTGATTCACTTAACAACCATGGTAATAATGGTCATAAAATTGGCTCCATTCACGTGTGATGACTCATGTTAGAATCAGGCTGACTCAGGATAGAAATTTTCATGCTAGCTGAGTCATAAATCAAGGACTGCCTGTCATTTTTTTCCCTTGCTCTGATCTAAACAGGGATTAAGCTAAGAATGTAGGTTATTCCTGTCTGTTGCAATAGGGAAGCAGATGTCTTTAATACGGCTCCTTCTGTTGATAATTATAAGGTATAGTTTATAAATCTCACACCCATCATTTCTCAGATCCAGGGCATAACTTCTCCTAAGCCCAGCATTTTTTAGCTTTCCAAGCCACATAATGAATGCATCTTCAGCCATTATTAATGTAACGTCACAACAAATGTGTGAGTGACAGCCTGAAGCAAAGGGAAACAGCCACCACCTCAGGGGGGATGAGTTTGAAAGCATAAAAATTGGAATAATACATCCAGTTTTGGTTGCCACGATGTAAAAGATGTTGAGACTGTAGAAAGAGTGCAGAGAAGAGCAACCGGGATGATTAGGGGACTGGAGACTGAAACATATGATGGACGGTTGCAGGAACTGGGCCTGGCTAGTCTAGGGAAGAGAAGGACCAGGGGAGACAGGAGAGCAGCCTTCCAGTATCTGAGGGGCTGCCCCAGAGAGGAGGAGGAAGGGGTCAAGCTATTCTGCAAAGCACCAGAGAGCAGGCCAAGAAGCAATAGGTGGAAACTGATCAAAGAGAGAAGCAACTTAGAACTAAGGAGAAATTTCCTGACAGTTAATAGGATAGGATAGAATATGAGTATGAATATGAATTAAGAATAGGATAGGATAGGAGGGGATAGGATAGGATATCAATTAGGAATAGAATATGAATATGAATTATGAATAGGATAGGATAGGATATGAATTAGTAATAGAATAGAATATGAATATGAATTAGTAATAGAATAGAATATAAATATGATTTATGAATAGGATAGGATATGAATTAGTAATAGAATAGAATATGAATATGAATTAGGAATAGAATAGGATAGGATAGGATAGGATAGGATAGGAATTAGGAATAGAATAGAATATGAATATGAATTAGGAATAGAATAGAATATGAATATGAATTAGGAATAGGATAGGATGGGATATGAATTAGGAATAGAATAGAATATGAATATGAATTAGGAATAGAATAGAATATGAATATGAATATGAATTAGGAATAGAATAGGATAGGATATGAATTAGGAATAGATTAGAATATGAATATGAATTAGGAATAGGATAGGATAGGATAGGGTAGGATAGGATATGAATTAGGAATAGGTTAGAATAGAACAGAATAGAAGACAGATATAGATCAATCTTGGGAGACCTGCAAAATTGACAGCTCTTGTGGCTTCTCTTCTAAGGCAAACGTGGAATTGTTTGTGTGGTGAGTTGCACAATTAAACCAAAACAATTCACAAACTGAAACCCCATTGCTCAATTCAGCCTCACTGGCATTCATAGATAGCAGAGCACTTGTTGCATCACTCAAGGAAAGACGCAGAACGTAGTGGTGCCTGCGTGCAGATAGAACAACGCTATCCTAGGATTACAGGAACACACACACACACACAGACACACACACACACACACACAGGCATAAATACAAACACACACAAAGTGGGAGGGGGGAGTGAGAGAGATGAGAGACAGAGATAGAGAGGGAGGGAGGGAAAGAGGGAGAGGGAAGAGGGAGGATGGAAGGAAAGAAAAAATGAAAAAACGCGAGGAGGAAAGAAGGAGGAAAGAAAGAAAGAAAGAAAGAAAGAAAGAAAGAAAGAAAGAAAGAAAGAAAGAAAGAAAGAAAGAAAGAAAGAAAGAAAGAGGAAGGAAGGAAGGAAGGAAGGAAGGAAGGAAGGAAAGAAAGAAAGAAAGAAAGAAAGAAAGAAAGAAAGAAAGAAAGAAAGAAAGAAAGAAAGAAAGAAAGAAAGAAAGAAAGAAGAGAAGGAAAGAAGGCAGGGGTTGGATTCAATCAGCGTTGCTACCGGTTTGGTGAGAGTGCGTTTTGCAGAACTGGGCTGAACTGGTAGCATCCCATCCCTGAAGAAAGGAAAGAAGGAAGAAGGAAGGAAGAAAAAGAAAGAAAGAGGGAGGGAGGGAGGGAGGGAGAAAAAGAAAGAAAAAAAGAGAGAGAGAGAGAGAGAAGGGAGGGAGGAAAGAAGGAAGAAAGAAGAGAAAGAAAGAGGGAGAGAAGGAAGGAAGAAAAAAAGGAAAGAAAGAAAGAGGGTAGGAAGGAGGGAGAGAGGGAGAAAAAGAAAGGGGAGAGAGAGAAGGGAAGGAGGGAGGAAAGAAGGAAAGAAAAGGGGGAAACGACTTAAAGTACATTATTTCAGTGACGATTCCCAAAATGAATTAATTGCTGAATGTTCCTCACTTGTAAAGCAATGCAGGACACAAAAACTGCAAAGTACTTTGCTGTTGTTGTTGATTCCACGCCAGGTTCATCCCATGTTGAACAAACAACATTTCTTTTGCGTTATGTAATTCCAAGGCCTCTTTCCAAATCTATGTGGCTGCCTCCATATTCGGTTAACAATTCCTGTCACTGCAGCAAACTAAAGATGATTTTTTAAAAAAATTATCTAAGATCGACTGTTGTCACCAGGAGCGACTGTTAAATTTGGCATTGATCTTGCAAAAAACGATGGATTTTGATGATGTGGTCTGCAAAAAAAAAAAGGCTAGGAAAGCATCTTTGTTTAGCAGAATATCAATGCCGTGACATCTCAACTCTAATATTACTTGTTCTGAAGTTGCAATCAATCTATGCATTAAATCCATTGCTTAGGTATATCGTGTTTCATTGTTGTTTATGTACGAATGCATATTATTGTTTTTTATTATCTTTTACAGGAGGACCTGTCCTCTTTTTAATATATTGGTGCAAGTAATGTAATTGGATGTAATTAATAAATGTACGATTATGACATTATTGATTTAGGTGTCCATGTGTAGGTGGGGGCGGGGAGCATATTAGTCTTGTTCCAGCCCTTAATAATCCTCTCGGCGGCTTTGCTTTTGAAGGCAACTTCTGTTCCATGGGTTGATTTGTTCTCACTGTCAGAAAATTTCTCCTTATTTCCAGGTTGAATCTCTCTCCTTGTTCAGTTTCCATCCATTATTTCTTGTCTGGCCTTCAAGGGTGCTTTGGAGAATAGCTTGACCCCTTCCTCCTCCTCTCTGGGGCAGCCCCTCAAATATTGCAAGACTACTATCATGTCTCCCCTGGTCCTTCTCTTTACTAGACTAGCCAAGCCCAGGTCCTGCAACTGTTCGTTGTATGTTTTAGCCTCCAGTCCCCTCATCATCCTGGTTGCTCTTCTCTGCACCCTTTCCAGAGTCTCAACATCTTTTTAAAAGTGTGGTAACCAAACCTGGATGCAGGACTCTAGGTGTGGCCTTACTAAGGCTTTATAGAGTGGTATTAGTACCTCCCTTGATCTTGATTGTATCCCTCTGTTAATGAAACTGAAGATTGCATTGGCTTTTTTGGCTGCTGCTGCTCACAGCTGGCTCCTATTTAGCTGGTTGTCCACTAAGACTCCAAGATCCCTCTCACAGTTCCTGCTATTAAACCTGGTTTCACCCAGTCTATTTGTGTAATTTTGGTTTTTCTTGCCTAAGTGCAGGACTTTACATTTCTCTACACTGAATTTCATTTTATTCGATACGGCCCAGTGTTCCAGTTTGTTAGACTAGAAGACCTCCAGGGTCCTTTCCAACTCTATTATTCTATGTTGTCTTGCAACCTTTGCACCCTGCAAGGTCAATCCACACAATGCACAATGACACAAGGAGATAACCTTCTCGGCAACCATCTTCGCTGCTGGGTTTGGTACTCAACTGATCTACTCCGTCAACACCCCGAAGGACACAGAGAGATAGCCCATTCCATAAAGATAACAATCCCACACAACTAAGGTTGTTGATGTCACAACTGCACTCGGCAGACGTCTTTCCAACTCCTGCTAGATAAGGGCTGAATCCGTGGACAATTCCCTTCTTAGTATTTTTTGCAACCCTCTGTCTGTTCTTAAATGGCCAAACAAGCTGCTTGAAGAGATCCAAGGGATAATAAAGATAAAAGTTTAAGATTCAGTTGAGATGGTAACTTTCCTTTTTCACAGGTTTAATGAGTTCACACTTTTCTTGGCTTTTAAGATATATGTTCAGCAACATCTGGAATAATTAGAGTAATTATTTTTCAAAAAGTTAAGCGGTGCCATGTCTCTTTCTCTCTCTCTCTTTCTTTCTTTCCTTCTTTCTTTCTTTCCTTTTCTCTCTCTCTTTTCTTTCCTTCTTTCTTTCTTTCCTTTTCTCTCTTTCTCTTTCTTTCCTTCTTTCTTTCCTTCCTTAATTCCTTCTTTTTTCTCTTTATTTCATTCTCTCTCTTTCTTTCTTCTCTTTCCTTTCTCCCTTCCTTCTTCCTTCCTTTTTTCTTTCCTTTCTTCTTTCTTTCATTCCTTCCTTCTTTCTTTTTTCACTTTCTTTCTCTCTCTCTCTCTTTTTCTTTCTTTCTTTTTTCTTGCTTTTTCCTCATATTTATCCCACCTTTATGATATGCTTTACAGGGAACTCAAGGTAGCAAACACACCAACAACGCACCTCCCTCCTCCTATTTTACCCACGACAACAATTCTGTGAGGTAGATTGGGTTGAGAGAGGACGACTGGTCCAAAGCGATCCAGCCAGCTTTCGTGCCTAAAGACAGGACTAGAACTCATCATCTCCTGGCGGTTGGCTCAAAAATTCACCCGGCAATTTTTATGCCTAAGGTGGGGCCAGAACTCACAGTCTCCTTGGGATTGGCCCCAAAGTCATCCAGTCAGCTTTCAAAGGTAAGATTTGTGGAGTGGAGGAGGAGGAGGATTGTTGGGTCCTGGATGCTCCCTGAGTTGGGTTGTATTCTTGCCGACATTTCATGACCCAACCGGTGGTGAGATTCAAAAACGTCTACTTCCGGTTCTGTGGTCGTGGCAGGGGAAGGATACTGTAGAATCTCCAGTCAGAGGTGGGATTTGCCGGTTCTCTGAAGTACTAAAGATTTCCGCTACCGGTTCTCCAGAACTGGCCAGAACCTGCTGAATGCCACCTCTGGACCCAACTAGGTAACACCATCAGGTTTAGAATGGAGTGACCTTTGTGGAGAAGAGGAGTGGGAGAAGGGAGAAGGAGAAGGAGGAGGGAGAGGAGGAGGGGAGAAGGAGAAGGAGGGAGAGGAGGGGGAGGGGAGAAGAAGGAGGAGGGGGAGGGGGAGGAGGAGGGGAGGAGGCAGAGGAAGGGAGAAGGAATGGAAGGGGAGGAGGAGAGGGGAGAGGAAGGGGAGGAGGAGAGAGGAGGGGAAGGGGAGGGAGAGAAGCAGAGGAGGAGAGAAGAGGGGGAGGGGCAGAGGAGGGATAGGAGGAGAGAGGGGAGGAGGAGCAGAGAAGGAGGAGCGGGGAGAGGGAGAAGGGGGGGAGGAAAGAGCCAACCTGCAATTAAGGAGAAAATCCCTTAATCTCTGTGAAGTGTCTCAGTCATCCAGATCATGGTCCTGCTATGACTATCATTAAGTGATGATACTTGACTCTTGACGAATGTATCTTTTCTTTTATGTACACTGAGAGCATTTGCACCAGAGACAAATTCCTCGTGTGTCCAATCCCACTTGGCCAATAAAAGAATTTTCTAGTCTATTTTAAAGTCCCCTTTTCCTGTCCCATGTAACTTCAAACCATCACTAAAGACCTAAGCTGTAAATCAGGGACCAGCTGTCATTTCAGCCCAGTTCTTCCATTGGGCCTTCCTGGATCTGCCTCTCTTTGGGGAGCTTCGTCATCGGGTTTTCCCATCAGTTGCACAACGTTGCAATGTCTGCGGGGTGTTTGCCTTCTCAGAATGGCACCTGGCACAGAGCCAATCTCTTTGGCCCACATCCTTTACCCAGGCAGGGATCCCAGGATAATTTACCTGTCAACAGAAAAGGGCTAATTAAAACCTGTAATTTTTCTTATGCACAAAACGAGTGGCTCCGTTTACCTCCTCTGGAGCCCACAGGTTGACTCAGCAAGACAGATAACAGATAATCAGAGTTGGAAGGGACCTTGTAGGTCATCTAGTCCAACCTGCCACCCACGCGGGAGACCCTACACCATTTCTGACAGATGGGAGTCCAATCTCTTCTTGAAAGTCTCAAGTGGTGACACTCCTACAACTTCTGAAGGCAACTTCTGTTCCATCGGTTGATTTGTTCTCACTGTCAGAAAGTTTCTCCTTATTTCCAGGTTGAATCTCTCCTTGTTCAGTTTCCGTCCATTATTCCTTGTCTGACCTTCAGGTGCTTTGGAGAATAGCTTGACCCCCTTCCTCCTCCTCCTCTCTGGGGCAGCCCCTCAAATATTGCAAGACCACTATCATGTCTCCCCTGGTCCTTCTCTTTACTAGACTAGCCAGGCCCAGGTCTTGCAACCGTTCGTTGTATGTTTTAGCCTCCAGTCCCCTCATCATCCTGGTTGCTCTTCTCTGTACTTTTTCTAGAGACTCAACATCTTTTTTATAATGTGGTGACCAAAACTGGATGCAGTACTCTAGGTGTGGTCTTACTAAGGCTTTACTAAGTGGTGTTAGTACCTCACTTGATCTCGATTGTATCCCTCTGTTAATGCAATTTAGGATTGCACTGGCTTTTTTGGCTGCTGCTGCAAACAGCTGGCTCCTATTTAGCTGGTTGTCCACAGCCCGTCTCCACCAAGATGCCTCATTTGTTTTCATTTGAGCATTGTCTGCTTTTTTTCAGACAACAAACAAACCAGGAACCAAATTCAGAGCTCATTTTTTTCCTCTCCTCAAAATTAAGGAGACTTCCTTTGGCAGAATCCCATGCTGCTGTTATTCAAGTACTGATACCAATCTATAAAGACTTATTAAGGCCACACCTAGAGTCCTGCATCCAGTTTTGGTCACCACACTATAAAAAAGAGGTTGAGACTCTAGAAAAAGTGCAGAGAAGAGTAACTAAGAGGATTAAAGGCCTGGAGACTAAAACATACATTGAATGGTTGCAGGAACTGGGCCTGGCTAGTCTAGTGAAGAGAAGGACCAGGGGAGACAGGATAGCGGTCTTCCAATATTTGAGGGGCTGCCCCAGAGAGGAGGAGGAAGGGGGTCAAGCTATTCTCCAAGGCACCTGAAGGCCAGACAAGGAATCATGGATGGAAACTGACCAAGGAGAGATTCAACCTGGAAATAAGGAGAAACTTTCTGACAGGGAGAACAATCAACCGATGGAACAGAAGTTGCCTTCAGAAGTTGTGGGAGCTTCATCCCTGGAGGCTTTCAAGAAGAGACTGGACTGCCATCTGTCAAAAGTGGTGTAGGGCCTCCTGCTTAGGTGGGGGGTTGGACTAGATGACCTACAAGGTCCTTTCTGAGTCTATTAATCTCTATCTGTTCCTTCCCTAAAGGAACAAAGAAGAGGGAATCCAGCTATGCTCCAAATCACCTGAAGGCAGGACGAGAAGCAAGAGATGGAAACTGAAAGAAGCAACCTGGATCTAAGGAGGAGGAGGATTGTGGGGTCCTTGGTGCTTTCTCAGTCTGGCTGTTTTCTTGCAGATGTTTCATTACCCAACTAGGTAACTTCAGCACTGATGATGTTCCCTAGTTTGGTAATGAAACATCTGCAAGAAAACTACCAAGCTCAGAAAGCACCAAGGACCCCATGGTTGTCGTCTTCTTCTTCTTCTTCTTCTTCTTCTTCTTCTTCTTCTTCTTCTTCTTCTTCTTCTTCTTCTTCTTCTTCTTCTTCTTCTTCTTCTTCTTCTTCTTCTTCTTCTTCTTCTTCTTCTTCTTCTTCTTCTTCTTCTTCTTTCTTCTTCTTCTTCTTCTTCTTCTTCTTCCTCCTCCTCCTCTTCCTCTTCCTCTCCCTCCTTCACCACCACCACCTCCACCACCACCACCACCTCCTCCTCCTCCTCCTCCTCCTCTCTTCTTCTTCTTCTTCTTTCCTCTCTCCTCCTCCTCCTCCTCCTCCTCCTCCTCCTCTCTTCTTCTTCTTCTCTATCCCCTCCTCCTCCTCCTTCCCCACTCTGCAAACCCCAGTCCCCCCTAGCACTGAAAACGTTACACGCTTTGCTAATAAAATGCCTGCAAGTAAACCACCAAGCTCAGAGAGCACCAAGGACCCCACCGTTCTCTCCTCCTCCTCCCTCCTCCTCCTCCCCCCTTCAAGCACTGATGAAGTTATCCAACATCTGCAAGAAAGCCACCAAGCCCAGAGAGCGGCCAGGAGCCCCACCGTTCAACCCTGAGCTACAAACTTCCTCTTCCATCAGTCTGCAGGAGGTGCGCAATTTGTGTGCGTGCGCTTCCTGCTTCTCTCCCTCCCTCCCTGGGGGAAACACCTTGCAGGTTTTTTTCTTTTGTCCCTGCCCTTCTCTCTCTTCCCAATCCTTCTCCCCAAAGCTTCAGAACTGGAGAAGCTGGATTCTCTTGGCCGCCTTCCCAACCCTTCAACACCCTCCGACTTTCCTCTGCCTTGCAATTTCTGGCAGCTGGTTTACCGTTCGACCCAAGGGGTGGAGGCAGACGGGATGAAAAGGGCTGTCTTCCCAATGGCCATCTGGGTTTTTGGAGGGCAGTGCAACAGGACGGAAAGGCTGTCTGGAGATAGGCCTGGTCATGCCGGATGGGGTGGGAGGAAGTTGGGAATCCATGAATCATGATTGAATTGACAGGGGCAGCTCCAGATCTAACCTGCTTTGCCAGTGCCGGGCAACTGAGAGACAGAGTGATGAGTAAACATATTGTTTAGGTCTACTTTGAAGTGTTTTCCCATGCTCTGGAGAAGAATGGGATGGAACGGGATAGGATAGGATAGGACAGGACAGGACAGGACAGAACAGAACAGAACTTTATTATACATTATATAATATTATATAATACTGTATAATATTATATTATCCATAATATACATAATATATATTATACATTATACAGTACTGTAGAAGACCATTACAGCACATTTTTACTTGAAGTCAAAAGAGTCATCAAACTATATGTACCAATAACAACTCCCAAAACAAAAACAAAAAACAGATTACCCATAACAATAAGGAAGCTTCAATTCAAAAAGAAATCACTTTGACGGAAAAACAAATCTGGTCACCTTGCCAACTTCAAAAGCCGATACAAAAATTTGTGCCACCAGATAAAAACTGAATGCACCAATGATCACATTAAACAAGACGAAAATCTTCCACGCACCAATTCCACTCGCGCTTTCTACAATTTTGTAAGCAACAAACTAAAAGGCTCAAGGTCCATCCCACCCCTGAAAGGACCTAATGGTAAAGACTGCAACGATGACACTGTTAAAGCCAACCTCTTTAACTCATTCTTTGGCTCAGTATTTGTAAACAGCAATGGATCATACCCAGGATTTCCTAGTCGAACCACAGACAACTACAATGATCTAATACATATCGATTTTACAGAAGACAATGTTGAAAAAGCACTACGCAATCTAAAACCATCTCTATCTATTGGACCGGATGGAATACGTGCCTTCTTCATAAAAAAGCTACCCACTGCCATAGCCGAACCTCTAAGCATAATCTTTGAAAAATCTTTCAGGACCAGCTCCTTGCCTAACCTATGGTCACAAGCCACGGTCATCCCCATCTTCCAAAAGGGAGACCCCAGCCTAGTTGAAAATTACAGACCAATTTCTTTATGCTGCATCACCTTGTAAAGTCACGGAATCAATTATTAACCAATCCATTATCCTCCACTTAGAAACAAACAACCTACTCTCTAATAAACAATTTGGTTTCAGAAAAAAACTATCCTGTAATCTGCAACTCTTACACTGCAAAAACATGTGGACTACACAACTCGATCAGGACAAAATAATAGACGCAATTTACATAGACTTCTCTAAAGCCTTTGATTCAGTGGTACACGACAAACTACTCCTAAAACTAAAATCTTACGGTATCTCTGGATATCTGCATAACTGGATAGAAGCATTCCTGTCAAACAGACAACAAATGGTCAAAATTGGGAGTGTCCTATCAAATTCTGTACCTGTCAACAGTGGTGTCCCCCAAGGCAGTGTTCTAGGACCAACTCTCTTCATACTCTACATAAATGACCTCTGTGATCTTATTAAGAGCAACTGCGTTTTCTTCGCCAATTATGTAAAGCTATTCAACACCACAGACAATACTGCTACCCTTCAAAAAGACCGACTATGTATCAGAATGGTCAAACAAATGGCAACTTCAAATCTCAACAAATAAATGCTCTGTCTTATATATTGGCAAAAAAAATCAGAAAATAAAATACAGGCTGAATAGTCAAGATCTTGTTGATAATCCAAGCTCTGTAAAGGACCTTGGAGTACTCATCTCTAATGACCAATTGCTAGAGCCCACTGTAACTACATAGCCAAAAAGGTGTTAAGAGTTGTTAACCTAATCCTACGTAGCTTTTTCTCTGGTAATATCACACTACTAACTAGAGCATACAAACCATTTGCTAGACCAATACTCGAATACAGCTCATCAGTCTGGAACCCATATCACATATCTGATATTAACACAGTTCAGAAAATGCAGAAATATTTCACAAGAAGAGTTGTCCACTCTACTCGTTGAAGAATACCTTATGCCACCAGACTCGAAATTCTAGACCAAGAAAACCTAGAACTACGCCGCCTTTGGTCCGATCTAAGTATGGTATATAAAATCATGCATTGCAATGACTTACCTGTCAATGAATACTTCAGCTTCAACCATAACAACACAAGAGCACACAATAGATACAAACTCAAGGTTAACCGCACCAAACTTGATTGCAGGAAATACGAATTCAGCCACAGAGTGGTCAATGTCTGGAATCCTCTACCTGACTCTGTGGTTTCTTCTCCAACCTCCCAAAACTTTAATCTTAGACTATCTACTATTGACCTCACCCCTTTCCGGGGGCGTGCATAAGCGCACCAACGTGCTTACCGTCCCTGTCCTATTGTTTCTTTTATATATTTTTTATTTTTCTTATATGTATCCATGTATTCATAACTATGTTTTTACTTATACCTACTGTCTTGTAAGTTCAACTCCCACCCACCCCCTCAGGCAGGAAACCCTAGATCATTCCAGACAAATGACTGTCCAGCTCCTTCTTGAAAGCCTCCAGCGTTGGAGCACCCACGATTTCTGGAGGCAAGTTGTTCCACTGGTTAATTGTTCCAAGTGTCAGGAAATGACTCCTTAGTTTTAGGCTGGATTTCCTTCTGAGGAGTTTCCATATATTAAGTAACAGAATAACAGCATTGGAAGGGACCCTGGAGGTCTTCCAGTCCAGCCTCCTGCTCCAGCAGGAGAACCTATACCATTCCAGACAAATGCCTGTCCAGTCTCTTCTTCAAAACCTCCAGTGATGGAGCTTCCACAACTTCTGGAGGCAAGCAGTTCCAATGGTTAATTGTTGTCACTGTCAGGAAATTCCTTCTTAGTTCTAGGTTGCTTCTCCCCTTGTTGAGTTTCCATCCGTCGCTTCTTCTCCTGCCTTCAGGTGCTTTGGGGAAGAGGTTGACCTGTTCTTTGTGGCAGCCGCTTAGATATTAGCAATTGTTGTAAGGGTGAGGACGAGCTGGAAATCACTGTTTCCAATCCCATGGAAGTTCGAAGAGTCACTAAACGAACAGTCGTCATTGAAGGACTGCCATGAGGTAGTGAGTAAGGCCACACTTGGAATATTGCGTTCAGTTTTGGTCGCCACGATGCAAACAAGATGTTGAGACTCAAGAAAGAGTGCAGAGAAGAGGAAGAAAGAGGATTAGGGGACTGGAGGCTCCAACATATGAAGAACGATTGCTGGAACTGGGCCTGGCTAGTCTGATGAAAAGAAGGACTAGGGGTGACATGATAGGAGTGTTCCAATATCTCAGGAACTGATCCAAAGAAGAGGGAGTCAAGCTATTCTCCAAAGCACCTGAAGGCAGGACAAGAAACAATGGGTGGAAACGGATCAAGAAAAGAAAGCAATCTAGAACTAAGGAGGAATTTCTCAACAGTGAGAACAATTAATCAGTAGAACAACTTGCCTCCAGAAGTTGTAAACGCTCCAACACTGGGAGTTTTTAAAAATATATTGGCTAACCATTTGTCTGAAGTGGTATAGGGTTTCCTGCCTAGGCTGGACTAGAAGACGTCTCTTCCAAGGTCCCTTCCAACTGTTATTCTATTCGATATCATAAAAAAGGGATTGATGGATAATACATAATTTTGCAATGCAGCGTGAGCTCAGGAAATGTTTCCAATTCTTTGCTGGAGTACAGTCATCCAGCCAGCTTGCTACCCCTGCACCAAGTATTACAAAATATGCCAGAAAAATGTCCTGATGTGAACCACGGAGAGGTTACAACCCTCCCTGTGGGTTTTTGCTGTACCTGTGAGAACTAACAGCCTTTGGACCGGTCCTGCAAATACCCAGGAGTTATGTAGGATTAAAAGGCGATTCAAAAGTCTTGCGCTCTGAACACCCCACCCTGAGGCTGTTTGCAAGTTTCTCCTGCTGTTCTCCCCCCCCACCCTGCCCCCCCGCCCCCGGTTGTGGGTTTTACAAGCTCCAGCGTCCCGGGAGCAGGTGAGTACAGGTGTGCAGGAAATGAAATTCTGCAGCTTTTACCTGGAGGCATGATTTACCTGGCCCAGGCAGCATTAACCCGTTGCAGGAGCGCAAAGGAAATATTTCTACCCTTACTTGGGAAGGTTTGGGTGCCACTCGACGCCAGATCGAATCCTGCTCTTTGGCAAGAGTGCCACTGAGCATGTACAAAATGCAGACTGCTGAATCAAGGTTGAGAGCCAGGGGAGACTTTATGCCATGAAGATTGTTAGAACTGGATATATATATATTTTCCCCATAATTACAGACATGCAACTTCACAGGTATTTCTGTCTCTCTACTCCAGGGAACTCCAAATGCAGCCACTTTTACAGATTACAGATTAACAGAGCTGGAAGGGACCTTGTAGGTCATCTAGTCAGGGGTCACCCACCTTTTGGATCTCAGGGACCACCAAACGCATCATTTTAAATCCCACGGACCAGAGACCCTGGGAAAATCCCCCCAAAAGGCTGCAGGAAAATTCCTCACTCCATTTTCCAACCGACTGATCATTCTTTATTTGGGATCATGGGATACTGTCTCCAGCTCTGTTCTTAGGAGGAGAGAGAGAAAGAGAGAGAGACTTTTGGCTTCATGCAAGGAAAGCAGCAGAAGCAGCAGAAGTCTTTCTCTCCCCCAAACTCCACCAGAAACGAGTCTTTCTGAGACCTGTCATGCCGGCGCAGCCTCTTGGAGCAGGAGGCCTTGCAGGGTCCCAAAGACTCACTTCTGGCAGAGTTTGGGGGAGAGAAAGAAAGACTTTGGCTGCTTTCCTTGCGTGCTGCCAAAAGCAGAAGAAGAAAGAAGCGGAAAGAAGCAGCCCGGTGGCCAAGCCAGGCACGTGGGGCGAGTGGGACAAGTTCCCCCCTTCACCCTTTTCCCCCTCCCCTCACTACCTCGTGTTGTTCGCAATGCAAGCGACGCAAGCCTTGTGTTCCCGCAGGCCATATGCGTGAGGCAGCCTTGTGTTCCCGCGCAGCCTGGATTAATTGCTTTGGAAGTGACATTTCTCTGCGGACCACCAACATTTTCTCGCAGACCACCAGTGGTCCCCCGATCCACTGGTTGGTGACCACTGTTCTAGCTAATCTAAATCTCCCGGCACAGCAGAACAACTGATGGTTGGAAAAAGAAAAAAAAAGGAAAAATAGCAATGTAGCAGGCACATTTGCCAGGTGAGTGGGCGGGGAGGATTCCCGCGGGCCATGTGGCCGGCTCAGCCTTGTGTTCCCGCACAGCCTGGATTGCTTTGGGAGGCGCTCCGGGGGTGATATTTCTCCGCAGACCACCAAAATTTTCTCATGGACCACTGGTTGGCAACTACTGTTTCTAGGGCCGCCTGCTTGAGCAAGGGGTTGGACTAGAAGACCTCCAAGGTCCCTTCCAACCTTTTGTTTTTCTGCTAATGTGGAAAATCTTGCTTTCAGGAGATGTGGGTGCTCCATCAATGGACGTTTTCAAGAGATTGGACAGGCATTGGTCTGAAATGGTACAGGCCTCCTTTGTTATTTTCCACTCTGCATTCTGTATTAACTCAGCCAAGGAAATGGGTCTCCATCTCAAGAGGTAAGAAGAATAAAGGGAGGGTCAACCAACTTTTCCGGGAGTTGATGTCCACGCATCTTCAAGTCGTTGAGGTTGAGAAACGCTGGTCTAGAGAATTGCACACCGTTCGTGCTTATTGTGCAGATGTGTCATACCAGCTCAGAAAATGGGTTCAGGAAGCAATCATTATTACAATTATATTTGCATAAGCACTTATGCAAATACAACCTCAGACAGTTAAGTCAGCAGTCAAGCAGACGTTCCTGGTCTTAAGATTTCCAGCTTCTCCACCCAAAGGATCTTAAGATGTCCCTTGGACATGGATTAGATGCCCTGGACCAGAAGAACCAAACTTCTAACCTAACATCAAGATGTTTCCCAGATCCAGATTTGTTCTTTCACCTGGACCTCCAGCCAAAGTGGCCTCTTGCTGCATTCTTTTGACTCCCTCGATCTCAACATCCTGACTACTTACTGCCGGTGACTCATCTTGGCCCTTGAATACCGTAGAGCTGTTCACCAAATACTCATAAGAACAGCCTTTCTGGTCATTGCATAATTGAGATTGTTCAATCATGCATGGAAAGCGCAGGGCAGAGCCCGCTGTTGGAGCAGGAGAGTATTATGTAAAGCTTATGGAAGACTCGCTCTGGAAGGAGATCGCTGAACCCGGTCTGAGGGCCAAAAAGGGAGGCAGGAATGAATAGCAGCGCAGAGTCTACATGAATGTCGGATTAGAGTCTACAACAGCCATTTGTCAGGGTTCTGGCGATTGCCCTAGTTAAATCATGAGCCTCGAGCCAAGCTTCAAAAAAATGCAAGATTTATTAGGAGCAACACGCGGGCATTAACCTAAATGAAGCCAACTGTGGTATACGTAATTTACCTGGGACCCCGTTTCCCCCTCCAGCCTGAATGTGTCATAAATCAGATTCTCCAATGAAGCATGTTTGGGCTGGGTGTCATCAATCACGTTCTCCAATGAAGGATTTTCTTGGGCAGAAGATCTGGTAGCCTAGCTACAATCTTTGTAGATAAGGGTGGAATGTACTTCTGGTTTTAAAACTGCTGTAATGCGCCTTCATATTCCACCCACCCACCCATTGTTTATGGCAACTCGAAAACAGGCATAAAGAATGTTTTATGAGTTGACACAATGTTTCTCAACTTTAGTTGTGTGGACCTCAATACACAGAACTGAAGTTGTGTGGACTTCAACTCCCCGAAATGAACCTGTGTGGACAGACTTCCATTTGTGTAGACTTCAACTTGCAGAGATGTGGTGGACTTTTAACTCCCAGAAACTGTGTGGACTTCAACACACAGAACTGAAGTTGTGTGAACTTCTGACTCCCAGAATTGAACCTATGTGGATTTCAACTCCCAGAGTTGTGGTG
The DNA here is from genome assembly GCF_049901715.1 of Pseudonaja textilis. NCBI lineage: Eukaryota > Metazoa > Chordata > Lepidosauria > Squamata > Elapidae > Pseudonaja > Pseudonaja textilis. Next base: position 254,501,337 of record NC_141991.1, read on the forward strand.
AACCAACTCCCAGAAGCTGTGTAGACTTCAACACACTGAACTGAAGATGTGAGGACTAACGCCCAGAATTGAACCTGTGTGAACTTCCAGAAGCTGTGTGGACTTCAACATCCAGAATTAAAGCGGTGTGGACCAATGCGGAGTTATGTGGACTTCAACTCCCACAGGAGTTTTGGTGGACTTCAGCTCCTAGAATTGAAGCTGTCTGGGAAATTCTGGGATTTGAAGTCCTGAGGTTGAGAAACAATGGCCTCCAGTGTTACAGTTGGGAGACCTGGCTACGTAGACTTCAACAAACACACCTGCAAGATTGTGATGTTGAGCTCAGATCCGTGGGTATCCTATTTATTAATTACTTAGACTACCCATGACCCCTTGGGTCATTGTTCAGAGGTATTTCCTTAACAGATTTGCTATGGGTCCATTTTGTCAAAACCTGGAAAAGTGGGTTTACAGCAAAACCAGCATAAAAAAAACGGTCACGGAACTGTAAGACATTGCAAAGGCCATAAATGCCGGCTGACGGGAGATTCCTGTTCTGGAGGGAATCGTGGCCTCAGCCCTCACCAGATTTAACCCAAGCCTTTGCTTCTTAAATGTTTTAAATCTCTTCTATTCTGATCATATTTTCCTTCCAGGTAGGGAGAGGAACAGGGGTGGGCTTCAAAAATTTCAGTAACAGGTTCTCTGCCCAGCTGCTGGGTGGGTGTGGCCTAGTCGGCCTCCTGCACCAAGGCGGGAAGGGCATTTTTGCCCTCCCCAGACTCTGGAGGCTTCCCTCGGGCCTCTTGGGAGGGCAAAAATTGACTCCCCCGGGCTCATGAGGCTTCCCTCAGGCCTCTGGGAGGGTGAAAATGGACACCCCCGGGCTCCAAAGGCTTCCCTCAAGCCTCTGGGAGGGTGAAAATGGACTCCCTCGGGCTCCAAAGGCTTCCCTCAGGCCTCTGGGAGGGTGAAAATGGACACCCCCGGGCTCCAAAGGCTTCCCTCAAGCCTCTGGGAGGGCAAAAATGGACACCCCCGGGCTCCAAAGGCTTCCCTCAAGCCTCTGGGAGGGTGAAAATGGACTCCCTCGGGCTCCAAAGGCTTCCCTCAAGCCTCTGGGAGGGTGAAAATGGACTCCCCCGGGCTCCGAAGGCTTCCCTCAGGCTTCTTGGGAGGGCAAAAATGGACTGCCCCGGGCTCCGGAGGCTTCCCTCAGGCCTCTGGACGGCAAAAACGGACTAGCCCAGGCTCTGGAGGCCCTCCGGAAACCGGAAACAGACCCGTTTCCGGATTTCCGGAAGGCCCGTTTTTCACCCTCCCAGAGCGTCCCCACGGACTCTGCATTTACCTGCATCCAAAATGGCCTCCACGGGGACTCTAGGGAGGGGAAGAGGAGGGGCAGGTGGGGCCGGCCAGAGGTGAGATTTCCGGTTTGCCGAACCGCCCATAAGCAATGATAAAATTAGCTAAGGGTTCGCCCGAAGTGATGCTTGATCTGAATAGAATAGAATAACAGAGTTGGAAGGGGCCTGGGAGGTCTTCTAGTCCGTTTGATTTCAACTCAGCGAACGAAGAGACATTTTTCCAGTGTTTCTCTGACCAGAAGGCGAAGAGGTTGAGTAAAGTCCTTTATTGGAGGCACCAGGCTCACCTGAACGCACCTTGGGAAGGAGACTAGGATGCAAAGAGCTTTCAATCACAATGTGACAAAAATCTAGAAAAAAAAATCTAAAGGAAAAAAAAAAGTTATGGGGTGAGAAGAACCCATTGTCCACAATTTCCAAATCCAAGGGTGATTCTAGATGGACCATTTCTCTGTCCGAACGTCCAAAGTTTTGACCAGGCCTTCTCCCAAGATCTTGAAGTCTTCCAAAATAGCCTCCACGTTGGGAACTACCGTTGGCTGAGAACTTACTTTGGATATCATCCTTCCTTTAATGTTTGATACCTGGTGGAATTAAGAGAAGGACATTCAGTGACTGCCAATAATCGAACAAGTTACACATGGGGTCCTGGGTGCCGGATTATTTCAACATCGGCACATTTGATGCCATTTTGGTTACAAAAACTAAGGACCTGCTTATCCATAGGTTTATCCCCATATACGGAGAGCCCTCGACTTGCAATAGTTCCTTTAGGGACTGTTCAAAGTTACAACGGCGGTGAAAAAAAGTGAGCTATGACCAGGGGAGTGATTCAAAAATCCCAGCAACCGGTTCGCGGCCCGGTTGCTGGGTGGGCGTGGCCATGGTGGGCGTGGCCTGCTAGAACTTCCTGTTTCCAACTTCTAGACTGCCTCCAGAGCCCAGGGGTGGCCATTTTCACCCTCCCCAGGGTTCAGAGGCTTCCCCCGGGACTCTGGGAGGGCGAAAACAGCTTCCCCTGGGCTCTGGAGGCCCTCCGGAAGCTGAAAACAGGCCCGTTTCCAGACGTCCGGAAGGGCCATTTTCCCCCCTGCCAGAGCCTCCACACGCATGCGTGCGCCGGAAACCAGAAGAGCAATGGGCGACGGCTGGCATTCCCGAAGAGATGGCTCTGCGTGCCACTTTATTTATTTATTTTGATTTGCCATTCGTTTACAAGATAATAGGTATAAGTACAGATATAGTTATGAATACATGAAATGGATACGAATAAGAAAAATAAAAAGAAACAATAGGACAGGGACGGTAGGCACGATTGGTGCGCTCATGCACACCCCCTACAGACCTCTTAGGAAAGGGGTGAGGTCAATAGTAGACAGTCTAAGGTTAAAGTTTTGGGGGTTTGGGGAAGAAACCACAGAGTCAGGTAGAGGATTCCAGACATTGACCACTCTGTGGCTGAAGTCGTATTTCCTGCAATCAAATTTGGTGCGATTAACCTTGAGTTAGTATCTATTGTGTGCTCTTGTATTGTTATGGTTGAAGCTGAAGTATTCATTGACAGGTAGGACATTGCAATGTATGATTTTATATACCATACTTAGATCAGACTTCATCACTTCTGGCACGCGTGCCATAGGTTCACTATCAGAGGTAAATACTGTATTTGCAGATAAGCCTATCCACAGATCTAGCCAATCACAATTTTGGAGATATATTCTGGCAGCTAGAATTCTTAGCTTATCTTCGAATATATATGAGGTAGCTTTTTATTATGGGCACACAATAATTTCTTTCTTTTGGGTTTTTTTTTTTTTTAAGAAAATGAGGGAATTCTCACGAAAACGCTAAACTTCCGCAAGAGTTAGTTAAAGTTAAAATGTTTACCAACAGCAGAAACTGAGGACAATCAATCAAATCTCAATAGAATAGGGAAAGGAATAGAATAGAATTCTTTATTGGCCAAGTGTGATTGGACACACAAGAAATTTGTCTTTGATGCATAAACTTGCAGTGTACATAAAGAAAAAAAATATTCATCAAGAATCATAAGATACAACATTTAGTGATAGTCATAGGTTACCAATAAGCAATCAAATCATACTAGGAAACAAATAAAACAATATAAATTGTAAAGATACAAGCAACACGGTTATAGTCATAAGTGGGAAGAGACAGATACTGGGAAGGATGAGAAGAGTAAATAAGTAATAAAGTTGGACTTAGTAAATAAGTTGGACAGTGTTGGGGGAATTAGTTGTTTAACAGAATGTTGGCATTTGGGGAAAAAAACTGTACTTGTGTCCAGTCGTTTCATGTGCAGTGCCCTATGGCGTCATTTGGAGGGTAAGAGTTGAAACAGTTTATGTCCAGGATGTGTCAATTAAATCTCAATCAATCAATCACATCTCAAGAGTTGAACGCTCACCTTGAAGGGCTGGGGTTCAAAGGCCGAAGGCTTCCAGAGAACCCCAATAACGACTCCTCCATATTTGTCATAGAAGAATAGGGCGAAGTCACTGAAGGCTTCCTGCAATGAGAAAGGGTCCATTAAAGGAAACGGCCAACATCTCCAAGTCTACTCAATCTTCATGATTCCAAGATGGCAACTGCCATCATGACCTCCCAGGGTCATATGATCCCATATGATATCCCAGGATATCCCAGGGTCATATGATCACTTTTACGACCTCCTAAAGAGCAAAATTAATAGGGGAACAAGGTTCACTTTACAACCATGTTGCCAACTTAATGACTGCACTGATTCCCTTAACAATTTCCTGACATCATCAGTGCTACAAAGGAGGAGAGTTGGCTTTCTATTCACCTACCGTGGTTGTCCTGTCAAGTGATGATGGGCCTCTTGTTTTCTATCTTGGTGGTTCTAGGAACTCTGTGTTCAAGTTGCCAAGGGTGAGAAACACTGGATTAGAGCACGGATGGGAGACCACCAGGAAACCTACAGCAGTGGCCTGAAATGGGAAACTGATCTTTCTACTCACAAGGCACTAAGTTCAGCCTAAGGGACACTTAACCTTGTGGTACTCAGAGGAGAGCCATAAATTGGGGTTAAGAATCTTTTCAGCAACAAGCTGAAGCAAGTATCTTACTAACTGGGTTTAGTTGGGTTTACTCTTGGTTATTTCTGAAAGCATTTAAAAAAAAAACCCAGGCATAGTTGCCATCTTGACATGGAATGACCATACACCCTGTACAGGTAATCCTTGACTTACTGTCAGGGTTTTTGCAACGTGACTACTATTGTGAGACAACCCAGGAGCAAAACACAGCTTCATCTTTTAACAGTGGTTTACATACATATACGTGATAGGCAAATACTTGGCAATCGATCAATCTTCTTTACTCTGCACAGAGAACTACAATGGAGATAGAACATGAGGGGAGAGGGATATGCCCTTTCATGGCCACCCTTATATAGACAGCTTCTTAAAGCGGCAATAGCCCTGTGGACCCATCCTCGGTCTTAAAGCGGCAATAACTTTGCTGACTCATCCTCATTGTATCAGCTTTTACAATAGCCTTACAGCAACTGGTCAGCTATTAAATCTCACTACCTTGATACTTACAACCATTCCTTTAGTTACCATTTGAAGTGACTTATAACCGTTTTTCACATTTACAACCGCTCAAAGTGGTCACGTGATCAAAATTAACAACTGTGCTGATTCATTGAGCAACGCTGGTTATAAACCAGGGCAAAATTCACTTAACAATGCTGGCTTAGCCCTGGAAAGTTGAGAACGGTCTCTTTCTTATAAGCTTCTTGGTTTTAGGTGGTTTTTATTATTATTTTTCCCTACAATATTTGAAGTAGGTTTTTACAAGTCACGGGGAAGTCCTTGGGCAAAGGAGTCCTCTCAGGGAACACCCATCCAACCTGGGTGGTATCTTTTGTTCATCCTTTTAAAATGAGGAAAAAAGAAAATAAGATCCCAAAATCCTGGGGAGGAGTATTCACGCCTAGCCAAAACCCCTGGAGGGCAACCATCAACGCTACTGATGAAACACGCTTGATCTGGCAGCTGAGTTAAACCCGTTTGGGGATTAAACTATCCGAGGGGCATGTTTCTGGCATGAAAACCTTAAATGGTTTCAACCACCCTACATCTCAGTTTTTGAGAATTGCTGATCAGGAAAGAAAATTCATCTATCTATCTGTCTGTCTGTCTGTATCTATCTATCTATCTATCTATCTATCTATCTATCTATCTGTATCTATCTATCTATCTATCTATCTATCTATCTATCTATCTATCTATCTATCTATCTATTTATCTCTGTCTGTCTGTCTGTCTCTATCTATCTATCTGTACCTATATCTGTACCTATCTATATCTATCTATCTATCTATCTATCTATCTATCTATCTATCTATCTATCTATCTATCTCTCTCTCTCTCTCTCTCTCTGTCTGTCTGTCTGTCTGTCTGTCTGTCTATCTATCTATCTATCTATCTATCTATCTATCTATCTATCTATCTATCTATCTATCTATCTATCTATCTCTGTCTGTCTCTATCTATCTATCTATCTATCCCTATCTATCTATATCTATCTATCTATCTATCTATCTATCTATCTATCTATCTATCTATCTATCTGTTTCTCTCTGTGTATCTATCTATGTATCTATCTATCTATCTATCTATCTATCTATCTATCTATCTATCTATCTATCCATCCATCCATCCATCCCATCTGTATTCTTTTTATTTTTAGAAATAAGGCAGCAAACAAAGAAAATCTCCAAATTAATAATCTACCGGTATCCACCCATCCAATCTTTATTATTTTTGCAGCAAACATCTAACACACCTTCCTCCTCCTATTTTCCCCACAACAACCCAGTGAGGTGGGATGGGCTAAGAAAGAGAGACAGTGGCCCAAAGTCACCCAGCCAGCTTTCATGCCTAAAGAGAGGACTAGAACTCACCGCCTCCTGGTGATTGGCTCAAAGTCACCCAGCTGGCTTTCCTGGCCAAGACAGAACCAGAACTCAACATTTTTCTAGCGATTGGCCCAAAATCTCTCATCTGGCTTTCATCCTAAAGTAGAACTCGAACTCACAGTCTGCTGGTGATTCGCCAAAGTCACCCAGAGGGCTTTTGTGTCTAAGGTGGGACTAGAACTCACCATCTCCTGGTGATTGGCTCAAAGTCAACCACCTGGCTTTCATGGCTAAAGTGGGACTAGAACTCAGAGTCTCCTAGTGATTGACTCAAAGTCACCCAGCTGACTTTCATGGCTAAGGCAGGACTAGAACTCACCATCTCCTGGTGATTGGCTCAAAGTCACCCACCTGGCTTTCCTGGCTAAAGTGGGACTAGAACTCACAGTCTCCTAGTGATTGGCCCAAAGTCACCCAGCTGACTTTCATGGCTAAGGCAGGACTAGAACTCACCATCTCCTGGTGATTGGCTCAAAGTCACCCACCTGGCTTTCCTGGCTAAAGTGGGACTAGAACTCACAGTCTCCTAGTGATTGGCTCAAAGTCACCCAGCTGACTTTCATGGCTAAGGCAGGACTAGAACTCACCATCTCCTGGTGATTGGCTCAAAGTCACCCACCTGGCTTTCCTGGCTAAAGTGGGACTAGAACTCACAGTCTCCTAGTGATTGACTCAAAGTCACCCAGCTGACTTTCATGGCTAAGGCAGGACTAGAACTCACCATCTCCTGGTGATTGGCTCAAAGTCACCCACCTGGCTTTCCTGGCTAAAGTGGGACTAGAACTCACGGTCTCCTAGTGATTGGCTCAAAGTCATCCAGCTGACTTTCATGCCTAAAGAGAGGACTAGAACTCACCGCCTCCTGGTGATTGGCTCAAAGTCACCCAGCTGGCTTTCATGGCTAAAGTGGGACTAGAACTCACAGTCTCCTAGTGATTGACTCAAAGTCACCCACTGACTTTCATGGCTAAGGCAGAACTAGAACTCACCATCTCCTAGTGATTGGCCAAAGTCACCCAGTTAGCTTTCATGACCAAGGCAGAACTAGAACTCACCGTCTCCTAGTGAGTGGCCCAAAATCGCCCAGTTGGGTTTCGTGCCTAAAAGTGGGGGGGGGAGTTGAGTGGGTGACTCAATCCACCTCACAGGGTTGGTTTTTGCAGGGAAAATTGGGGAGGAAACTTCAAGTATGTTTGCTGCCTTTGAGTTATTCATAAAAATAACAAAATATAGAATAAATATAAATATTGGGACTCCTAAATGAGAAAAACAAGCGTGTGCCTCAATCTACCGGCCCGTCAAAAATGATTGGCATTTTTTTTTAAAAAAAAAGAAGAAATCATCTACGTTTTTGTTTTCAGAGACTCCAACACAAGAAAGAGCCTTTGGTGTCACAATGTTATTTGAGCGAGTTGTAAGTTGCTCAATCCAGACCACACACCCACACACACACACACTGACTCATATTGTCATCACAAACCCAGGCAACAAGGGGTTGATCAAGGCCCCGCCACGGAGAAGCCGGTGACATGCAGAAAGGGGTTATGGCGTCTGTCTTACAAAAGACGCACAATTCTGCAAGAACGAGATAAAACAGGTTCAATCCTGATCTCTTCCCTTCTCGGGAGGAAAGAGTTTCTCGCGGACGGCTTTCCTCTCCGTTGCTTCCAAACCTTCTGCACCGGGTTGCTTCCACAGCCTCTGAATCACGCTGTTGGCTTTAATGGGAGTGATTAAGAATGTGTCATCTGATGAGGTGCAGACCAAAAAAAGAAAAAAACAACCCCAAAAAACCAAACAAACCACTCTGAGGACAACGTTGGTTATTTCGCAAGGTTGCAAAAAGGCTGCGGAGAAAACAGACTTTCATCCTCATACGTAGATAAAAGGGCAAAACAAAATGGCTAACCTTTTCGGCGCCGCGTGCCAAATTTGCCTGCACCCATAGTTCAATGGGCGCGCAACCATCCGTCCCCTGCACATGTGTGGGTGACACCTCCCACGTGCCCTGCCTCCTGCGCATGCACGGCAGATACCCGACAATCCGCTGGCTGGCGGGAGGCGCGTGCGCATCTCCGTCCACCTGATCGGGGGGCACGGCTCGCGGGCCAAATGTCTGGATTTTGATCACGTGACCAAGGGGATGCTGGAAGAGCTGCCAATGTGGAAAATGGTCGTAAGTCACTTTTTTCAGTGCCGTTGACCAACTTTGAATGGTCACTAAATGAACTGGTGTAAGTCGAAGCCTACCTGCATTATATTTTAACTTCATATACTGTTATGTATGTGTAAATAACGTAGTTGGGTTGACAATATATAAATTACAAATATATATGTTTGTAGCTTTAAGGAAAAACACCGTAATATATTATACTGTGTTCTGGTTGGTTAATTATTCTACAGGTTGCCATAAGAGGGAGCTATAGATCATGGTTTAATTCTCTTTCTCTTTTTCACTGATGATCTCTCTTGATACGGATACTGACTGACTACGGACTGATACTGACTAACCCTGTTTATCTGTTGATATCGAAGTTTTTTTTTGTTGTATTATGGTTTGATATTTGCCTGCTATAAAAGACATGGAACCGGTAAGAAGACTTTATAACTAGATGTAAGAAGACTTTATAACTGGATATTCCTGGACTGTTAAAAACGTGCATGACATGGTCTGTTTATTGGACTGTGCTATTTCTTCAAGTAAACATTAATACAACTTGTCCAACTCTGTGTGGCTGTATATTTATTCATAACTGTTCTCATAAACCGTTTTCTGTGTGCATATCCTTTTTACACAAGGGTTACTCTGCACATATCCTAACATATACCGCCCATCTCGCTATCCAGATGGCTTAGCAACGCAATCATAGATGGCTGAATAAACCACAATTGGAAAGGTCCATGCGGCACGCTGAGCCTAAAACCGGGGGAGGCGGGAGGGGAAACACTCATTTAACAACTGTCTCGCTTGGCAAGAGAAATTTGGGGCTCAACTGCGGTCATAAGCTGAGGACTACATGTACAATGTTAGGATTGCAACCACACTTCCTCAGGTGAGCAGCCAGGTGTGCACACACTTATTTTAAAAACAAAACCTATTTTATTACAATGCTGGGAATTGTTTTCATTCCCAGCCGGAATTAATCTCAAACAGTTCCCCGAGATAAGCAACCACTTTTCAATTCTGTGAAGTGCTGCCAAAAACAGAGGTGTCAAATGAACTAGAAAAGAAACCAACCAAAGTATAAGAAAACCCAACCTAAGTACAAAGAGCTTCAAGAATGAATCTGAACTGAACGAATGACTTTGCTTCCTGCAAAGGTTTCGTCATCTTTGCCTGTCCTTTATCCCTTCTGGGAGGGGGCAATCAGCTCCCAGCCTTACTCCCGAGTCGCCCCTTTTGTTCCAGCTGCTCTCGCCTTTTAGCAGCTCTGTGCACACACGCACTGGGAACAGGCTCCCCTGGGTCCTCTGCCTCGCTGCTGCCAGACTCCGGAGGCTCCAAAGGCAGCACCCCACTCCCAGATGGTCCTGGCCCCAATTCTGTATCGGACGCAGGACCCTCGTCCGAGTCCTCTCCAAACTCCCGGACTGGTCCCTGTTCTCCCCCGCTGTCCGATTCCGCTGCCGTCTGCACCAGCTGCCGGAGAACCACAATAGATACTTACTCGGAGCTCCTCCAGGTAGCACTGCACGGGGTCGTAGTCCACCACTGGGAAAGAAATGGTTTTTGCGCTACTACTGCTCTTCAACATCCCCCGGTAAAAGGACGCGGTGGGCCGGTCCACGGCCTCCAGGTGCCTGGGAACCTGCTTGGGGTTCAGGTGGATGAGGACATCATAGAGGTCCAAGGGAGGACGGAAGGCCATCTGCAGAAGAGAGGTTTTACGGTCAGCAGATAAGAATCCCACTGTTCTGACCTCGGCTTCTCCAATTGCACGAAGCCGACTCCTCGTCCCGATAAAAACCTTTTTATTTAGTTTACAGGGAATTCCTCTCCAGCAAAGCCCCGGCCAACAGTCTTTCCAGAGATTTCACAATTACAGACCATGATCAGGCTTGGAGAGCTGCCAGGCCGATATCTTTCGGACGCCACACTGTAGCAGACAATACTCGGCAAAAATGCAGGAGCAGACCTTCACCCAAATGAACTACTTGTCTCCGGCAAACGCCACTCCCCTTTCGCTCCTCTTTTATTCCCTATGGGAGGAACTATTCACCGTCCATGGCTTTACTGTGGCTTTACTCCCAAGTTGACCCTTGTTCCTTAGCTGTTCTCTTCTCCTGACAGCTCTGCGCATGCGCACACTGGACAATAAAAACAGGGACAAATAGGCTGAAAAACATCTTTTATCCCGGGGCAGTAACTCTATTGAATTCTACTGTATAGTGGAGTGTTGGTGCGGTGTCGGGGGTTTTCGGTTCAACATCTGGAGTGTGAAGGATGTGTGTTTGTGTTTACCGTATTTCCCCATGTATAAGCACCCCCTTTGTATAAGCCACCCCCCCAATTTTTGGACTGTGAAGTTTTGAAAAAAATATTTTATTAGAGAAACAAGTTATGAAGAAAGAAAATTTACAAAGAAACAAAATTCGACGTCTAGATCTACAACTTCGGTCATGACGCCGAAAGCGGTGCGGGCGACGCTAGCAATCTACGCATCGGAACGAGAGTAGGAACGAAGCATTCAGGCCGATGCCTAGCGTATGCATTTCTATCGCGTACTCACACTCGTAATCGTATCATCACGTACAATTTTTACAAAAAGTATAGCATACTGCTGGAAAACCAGTTTATTCCTACTTTATTATTTTATGCATTTTTCACGTATAAAAAGTGTACCTGCTTTGTATATGCCACCCCCCTACTTTTTGGGCTTGAAAATTTTGGAAAAAAGGGGTGGCTTATACATGGGGAAATACGGTATTTTCATGGTCATGATGTGCACCGAAGCTAGTGTTTGATTTCGTTGTACAGGGTTCAGTGACAATAAAGTAAAGTAAAGTATTTCCAAAGTTCACAGTCATAAGACTTTTAACCACAGCCTGATCCTTCCCTTGTGCCAAATTTGCTCTGCCCGTTGATGGATTTCGGAGGAACATACCACAAGAGCACAACGCAACGAAAACAACGTCACACACCAGCCCCCAGTAACAATAGGATTAAAGACTGCAAGGCATTATCAGAAAGACTTCACCTGAAAAGCTAAGGCCTTAAATAAACATACGTTTACACCCCCCCGGTGCTGAAAGCATTTTCTGACAGCCACTGACAAACGCAACCTCTCTTGGGGATATGCCACCATGCCCAGGGTCATCCTCCAGGTCATCCTGGAGGTCTTCTAGTCCAACCCCCTAACCCAAGCCAAGAGGCCCTATACAATCCCACTCCAACGGCTTTCCAAACTCTTTTAACAGCATAACAGAGTTGGAAGGGACTTCAGAGGTCTTCTAGTCCAACCCTTTTGCTCGGGCAGGAGACCTTATATTATTTCAGACAAATGGCTATCCAAGCTCTTTTGTAAAAACCTCCAGCCACAACTTTTTGGAAGCAGGCTGTTCCACTAGTTAATGGTCCTCGCTGTCAGGAAATTCCGGGTGCTTCTCTCCTCGAGTAACTTCCAACCATTGCTTCTTCTTCTGCCTTTAGGTGCTTGGGAGAATAAGTTGACCCCACCCTCTTCTTTCACAGAGGAAGCGTTGGAAGGGACCTTGAAGGTCCTCTAGTCCAACCCGCTGCTCAGGCAGGAAACCATATACTATTTTAGACAAATCTCTCCTTAGAACCTCCAGAGGTGGAGAACCACAACTTCTGGAGGAAAACCATTCTGCTAATTGTTCTCACTGTTGGAAAATTCCTCCTTACTTCTAGGTTGTTTCGCTCCTTGATTCATTTCCATCCATCGCTCCTCGTTCTGCCTCCTGGTGCTTTGGAGAGTAGCTTGACCCCTCTCTTCTTTGTAGTAGCCCCTCAAAAATGGGAAGACTACTGTCATATACCCCGATGTCCTTCCTTTCCTTAAATTAAGACCTAACTAATTCCTGCGACCGATTCTCCGTATGACTTTTGAGGGCTTGAAGAATGTAAACGGATCCCACTGATCTACTTCTCCTCGTACGCTCTGCGGGCTCCACACTCTTCTAGCACTAATGATCTTATCTAATGAAACATCCTCCAGAAAACAAGCCAGCTCAGAGAGCACCAAGGACCCCAGACTTCAACCCTGAGCAACAAAGACACGCTTCTATCCAAACCACTTATATGTGAAGAGAGAGAGGAAAAACCACATTTCCTTCAAGATCAAGTGAGGTCCCTAATAGCACTCTGTAAAGTCTTAGTAGGACCACACCTAGCGTACTGCATCCAGTTTTGGTCACCACGCTATAAAAAAAGAGGTTGAGACTCTGGAAAGAGGGCAGAGAAGAGCAACTAAGAGGATTAAAGACCTAGAGACTAAAACATACAATGAACGGTTGCAGGAACAGGGCCTGGCTAGTCCAGGGAAGAGAAGGACCAGGGGAGACAGGAGAGCAGCCTTCCAAGATTTGAGGGGCTGCCACACAGAGGAAGGGGTCAAGCTATTCTCCAAAGCACCTTTGAAGGCCAGACAAGGAATAATGGATGGAAACTGATCGAGGAGAGATTCAACCTGGAAATAAGGAGGAATTTTCTGATATGAACAATCAACCGATGGAACAGAAGTTGCCTTCAGAAGTTGGGAGAACTTCATCACTGGAGGTTTTCAAGAAGAAATTGGGCTGCCATTTGTCAAAAATGGTATAGGGACTCCAGCTTGGGCGGGGGGTTGGACTAGATGACCTACAAGGTCCCTTCCAAATTCGTTAATCTAATCTAAAGGCACTGATGAGATTACCTAGTTGGGTCAGGAAACATCTGCAAGAAAACAACCAAGCTCAGAGGGCACCAAGGACCTCAGAGTTCAACCCCACAGCTACAAACACCCTCTTTTTCTTACTATACATCTGGAAATTCAAGATTGGCCACCTCCATTTAAGATTAACCACAATTTCAAGCTTGAACGTTGCACTCGCCCAAGGCACAAGCGAGAATCCAAAGTTGGCCAGGGAAACTTTTATCAAGGTTCCAAGCCCCGTAAAAGTTGTCATCAAACTGTAATTTGTAACATGCCAGAAGGAGAAACAGATTACATCAATAATAGGAGAGATGAATGAAGTAGCCCTAATGATTTCATGCAGCTTTAATCACACTTAGTTTTTCTTTTAACACCTACACACAAACAAACGCACACACACACACACACACACACACACACACGGCCATGTACATCTGATTTCTCCCAAAAAGAACAGCAGAGAATATGATGAATCCTTTGGGTATGAATAGAAATGGAAATTAAACCTTTTGCCATGGGCAAACCTTATTATCTGACAAAAGATAATATCTGCAATTCAGGATTGAACGTGGAGTGGAATCCATGGTGCTCTCTGTGTCGTTTTTTAATGTTTTTTATTTTATTTTACAACAAATCCATCTTTCAGTTATATAGTGTGTCAACTGGGTGCATATATCTTGTGCAAATATTTATGTTTAGTGTACATTTCTTACTAGGATTACATCCGTGTTAAAAACTGCTCAACCTTACATATCTTACCATTCTGACGATATTCATTTAACTTCTTACTTTATTTTCCAACCATTTATAAAATCAATCCCCTATCATACAATACTCCACTTCTTCTTGTTCTTTAATTGCCAATGTTAATCTATTCATTTCTGCACATTCCAGTATATTTTCCTAATCACCTATCGGAATCTTTGCATTTTTCCAATTTTGAGCAAATACAATTCTAGCTGCTGTTAATAAACATATGATTAAATGTGGGTTTTTTTCTTTACTATCTCTGTATTTGATGGTTTCCTTGCAAGACATTTCATGACCCAACTAGGTAGCATCATCAGGGCAAAGGAGGGTGGGCTTTGCTTTAGATACAGTAGTTCGCTCTGCTATTTTGGTGGAGGAGAGTTCTTTCCTTTGATAATTCCTTAATCAGGGTGCCGTTTTGTGCCGGATTGTTTGGCCTGGTATCAATCCAAGAGAATATCTGTAGCTCAGATTTGAAATGAGGAGTCCTGGATGCTCTCTGAACTTGGCTGTTTTCTTGCAGACGTTTCGTGACCCAACTAGGAAACCTCATCAGGGCTAGGAGGGAGTGGGATTTGAGGAGGAGGAGGAAGAGGAGGAGAATGATTGTAGGCTCCTTGGTACTTAGAGTTTGCTTGTTTACTCGCAGACATTTCATTACGCAGTCAAGGAACATCATCACTTCTAGAAGAAAGTAGAGAATGCCCACTCTAAATGTTCCAGCACTGATGATGTTCCCTAGTTTGGTAACAAAACGTCTGCAAGAAAACTATCAAACTCAGCTTCTCTCCTCCTCCCGCTCCTCTCCACCTCACTCCCTTGTAGCACTGACGATGCTACTTAGTTGGGTCATGAAATGTCTGCAAGAAAACAACCAAGATTAGAGAGCACTAAGGACTCCACAGTCCTCCTCCTCCTCCTCTTCCTCTCCACAAACCCAACTCACTTCTAGCATTGATGACATTCCCTAGTTGGGCAACGAACAGTCTACCAAAAAAAACCCCACACCCAACTAAGCTCAGAGAGCACCAAGGACTCGCGAACCCGAGATCAGTACAAACTCTGCCATGTTCCCTCTGCTGATGGGGCTGGCAATTTCCTCCGCTCCCCCCCACCCACACAAGTTTTTAAGGATTAATTTTGCTTAATCGAGGTCAGGCAGGAAAGGGTGGTGGGGTAGAAAGCCAATCCCTCCCAATTGCCATTAAGCAATTTTCTTGAGAAAGGCAGAAATAAAAATAAAAATCAGGAGACCAGCTCATAAATCATCACAAATCCCAACTGCACACAAAGTGTCCAGGGCTGAGTCACACACTGGGGGTGTTCAGGGCGTTTCCTACGTCTCACCCTCTGCCCCCTCCCAGAAGAAGCCACCCGCTGCTCAATTTTCTCGGGCTCCCGATTCAACCGCAAAGAGTTCGGAAAAAGAACCGCGCAAAAGATTTCCTGGCGTAGAGCAGAGAGAGAGAGAGAGAGAGAGAGAGAGAGAGAGAGAGAGGAGACGGAGGAAGCAGCTGTCGGGCTTATTCCGGCTTTAAAAAAAAGTTAAGCCTGGCTCTTAAAAAAGAAAAAAAAATCACAGAAATCACACACTGTTATTTATTATTTTACATTTTATAGTATTTTACATTATTTTACATTTTATGGTATTTTACATTTTATAGCATTTTACATTATTTTACATTTCATATTATTTTATATTTTACATTTTATCCTATTTTATAATTTATCCTATTTTACATTTTATATTACTTTATATTTTATAGTTTATATTATTTGATATTGTTTTACATTTTATATTTTATGTTATTTTTATATTATTTTACATTTTACATCTTATTTTATATTTTACATTATTTTATATTTTACATTTTATACTATTTTATAATTTATACTATTTTACATTTTATATTACTTTATATTTTATAGTTTATATTATTTGATATTGTTTTACATTTTATATTTTATGTTATTTTATATTATTTTACACTTTACATCTTATATTATTTTATATTTTACATTATTTTACATTTTATATTATTTTATAGCTTACATTATTTTATATTATCTTATGTTTTATATTATTATATATTTTACATTTTATATTATTTTGTACTATTTTACATTTTATATTATTTTACATTTTATATTATTTTATATTTTACATTTTATATTTTTTTATATTATTTTACATTTTATATTGTTTCACATTTTATATTATTTTATGTTTTTTTTTCATTTTTCATTTCACTTTTTTATATTGATTCCTGACTATCTGAAAAGAGTTTCGCCCACCCAGCAAATTCAATACAGGTGGTCCTCGACTTATGACAGTTCGCTTAGTGAAGTTACAATGGCATTGAAAAAAATGGGACTGACTTTTCCGTTATGACCGTTGCAGCATTCCTGTGGTCATGTGACCAAAATTCAGAGGCTTGGGCAACTGACTTGTATTTATGACAGTCATCGTGTCCCTTTTGATCCCCTCGTGATCCCCTTTTGCGATCTTCTGGCGAGCAAAGTTAACGGGGAACCCAGGTTCGCTTAACAACCATGTGACTTACTCTTCTGACCCAAACCTGGTTCCCAGAGAGCAAACACGAGACAAAGGCACCAGCACAACCTTTTAATGTTTCATTTACGAATCCCGTTTCTTCACAGATAAAAGGCTGCTTCCAACTAATTAGCTCCAATAAGGAAGAGCCTTGCCAAGTTTTTGCAAGGGTGCCCAAAACAACAGATAAAGTTCCTAAACAATAAATCAAAGAGGCTCCAAGTACCGACCACGAGAGTCTAAACATCCACATGGCTTGAGTGCAAACACTTATTTGCTTCCTGCAAAGAACTCCAGTTTCTCAGCTGGCTTTGATCTCTTAAGGGAGGCCACTACCTTGCAGCCTTACTCCCGAGTCGCCCGTGCTGCTGCAGCTGCTCTTTCCTTCAAGTAACCCTGCGCGCATGCGCACTGGACACAGGCTCCTCGGGGGACTCTTCATCACTGCTGGCAGCCTCCATCATCTCCGAAGGCAGCACTCCACTCCCCGATGGTCCTGGCCCCATCCCTGCATCACACGTAGGCCCCTCATCTGAGTCCTCGCTCTCCAAGACCTCAGCCGTCCTCACCTGCTGCCAGCGAACCACAACACTAACTGGAGAACTGCAGGGAGTCACTTAACAACCATGGCAAGAAAGATTGGAGCGAGATTCCTTTTATAAATGTCTCACTGAACGACAGAAAAGTTGGGCTCGACTGTGGTCATAAGTCAAGGACTGCCTGCGATTGAGTCTATCTCCTTCTGCCAAACGTTCTGCCTCACTCTCCCTTCATCCACTTCACTTCCCACCTTCATCAGGCGTCACTTGCATTCTACTTACGACCACAAGAATTTAGATTGCCGGGGGAGACAGTTGTTAAATGAGTTTCGCCCCGTTTTACGACTTTCCTTGCCACGTTGGTCAAGCGAATCCCTCCAGCTGTCCAGTTACAGCTTCAATTAGGGAACTTGAAGAGGTTTCGCTTTTCGTCCAAGAAGCTTCTTCGGTTCAGAGTAAATGGTGGAGGATGGAAGGATTTATATTCCTTGCAGTCCTCTGGTTGTTAGCGCTCTCTCTGAGAGTCGTTTGAGGCCTTTTGGTTCAGGGGTCACCAAACTTTTGGACCTCAGGGACCATCAAACGCGTAATTTTAAATCCCGCAGACCAGAGACCCTGGGAAAAATCCCCCCAAAAGTCCGCAGGAAAATTCCTCATCCCGTTTTCTTACCGATTGATCGATCATTCTTTATTTGGGATCGCAGGATACCATCTCCAGTCCCTTTCTCAGGGGGAGAGAGAGAGAGAGACTTTTGACTTCATGCAAGGAAAGCAGCAGAAGCAGAAGTCTTTCTTTCTCTCCCCCAAACTCCGCCAGAAATGAGTCTCTGTGAGACTTGGTTGGTGACCACTGGTTTGGAGGTTTACCTGTACAGGTAGGCCTTGATTTACAATAGTTCCTTTAGGGAGCATTGGAACGGCAATGAAAATAGTGACTTATGACTATTTTCCATACCTATGGCCGTTGCAGCATCTGCCAGGGTGACGATTTACCATGGTACCCTGAAGATAAGACACTGTCTTATTTTATTTTATTTTTTGCCACCAAAAAGGCACCAGGTCTTATTTTTGGAGGATGTCATCCACTGACTAACCTCACTTGTGTGCGTCGCCCCCGGCCTCCTTTTCGCTGTCAGAGGCCTTCAGGAACTACTACTTCTGTGGCTGGCAAGGCTTTCAGCTGGTAACAGAGCTCTGGATCGATCCCGAGCTTTTCTTTAAATAAAGTTTTTTTATTTTTTTATACACAATAAATCCATTCCACGTCAACCATGTGTCAATTAGGTACATATTTTGTTGCTTAGTTTATGATTAATACTCTCCTTCTCAATATAACAATAATCACATTTTCATATAAGTAAAATCCAATGTATCCATATTTTTTTAACAATCTTCTCTTATTGCTTTATACATTCATCTAATCCATTTTAATTCATTTTATTTTCTAACCCAGGAGTCTTCAAACTTGACAGCTTTAAGACTTGTGGACTTCAACTCCCAGAATTCCTCCTCCAGTCATGTTAGCTCAGGAATTCTGGGAGTTGAAATCCACAAAGTCTGTGATGACCCAAAGAGGTGTGGCACAAAAGCAACAAAGTCACAAAAGTACGTAAAGTCCCTTTAATTCCTCCAACTTGGCCCCCAATGTCCAGTTATCGTCGGCTGGAGAAAAAAAACTCTCCCAAGAACAGTTTTTAAAGGGAAGAAATTCCATCCGCACCCAAACTACATATAGATTATAAATAAAAACCAACACAAACCACAATGCAGCAATTAATGAGACAGGGCAGGAGAAGGAATTGCAGACTTCAAAAGATAACGAAACACCCACAGTTGGGAGGATGCCAAAACCCAGATAAGACTTGACAAAGATAATTCACATTTTGCTTCCAGCAAGGTGCTGTGCGCAAACGCCCTTTTAAAATCCTGTTTTCCCAGCTGCAGCTAATGAAGGGAATCAGGGCCCTTTCCTCCCCCGTAACCCATGTAACTCACCTTGCTCCCTTAACCGTCCCTCCCTGCGTGCCCTAGGATGAAGAAGGGGTGGACCTGGGTTTTCCTCTGAATGCCCAGCCGGACTGTGCCCTTCCCCAGTTTCCTCCACAGCCACCAGAGCCACACTCCCACTTCCTGTCAGCTGTTCGACCTCCCCCTCAGAATCAGAGTCCAACAGGGGCAGGACAAAGTCTTAAACTTGCCAAGTTTGAAGACCCTTGTTCTAACTATTGATAAAATAAATCCCATAGGATGTAGTATTCAGATTCTTCTTTTTCCTTTAATTTCCAATGTTGATCTATTCATTTCTTCACATTCAAATATTTTCTCGATTACTTTTCCCTCTTTCGGTATCTTATCACTTTTCCAATTCTGAGCAAATACAATTCTACGGATCAACCCGGCGCTTTGTTCTCAGCTCCAGAAGCCTTCAGGAAACCCGTCACGGTGCTAAAATGTCCCCTGGGCAGATTCTCGGTCATCCAAATTTTTCGTTGTCCCCAAGATGCTTTTTTCGTTTGTGTTTTCTTTCAAAAGGCAACTTGGACTTTCTTGGTTTGTACTTGAAGACTTTTCGCTCTTCTCATCCAAGAAGCCTCCTCGGTTCTGATTGAAGGATTTGTGGAGAGTGGAAGGATTTCTACAGGCAGTCCTCAACGCCCAACCACAATTGAGCCCAAAGCTAATGTTCTTAAGTGAGAAATGGGTTAAGTGGGCCTTGTCCCGTTTTACGTCTTTCCTTGCCCCCATTTGTTAAGTGGATTTGTTAAGTTCTTAAATTAGGAACACGGTCGTTAAGTGAATCTGGGTTTTTCTCCATCGACTTTGCTTGTCATGACCCCGGGACATTGCAACCGTCACAAATAGGAGTCCATTGCCAAACGTCTGAATCTACCCTGTTTCCCTGAAAATACGACCTACCCTGAAAGTAAGGCCTAGCTTGGTTTTTTTTTGCACATGAGCCCAATATAAGCCCTACCCCCCCAAAATAAGCCCTAATTAAGATCCCTCCCACTCCAGAGTGCACGGGTAAAAATTAAACTAGGGTGAGTATGGGGGGGAGATCACGCAATCCCGGGATATGGCAACCGTCATAAAATACGAGTCAGTTGCCAAGTGTCTTGACTTGTGTTTTTTTTTCACGTGACCAAAGGGATGCTACAAAGGCTGTAAGTGGGGAAAACGGTCGTAAGTCACTTTTTCTTTTTCAGTGCTGTGGTAAATTTGGGCAGTCACTAAATTAACTGTTGGAAGTCGAGGACTACCTGAGCTGCTATTAAGCGCGAGAATCTGAAATAGACTTGGGGTACGATAGGAAAGCAAAACAGCAGCTTCTGAGATATAATCAAGCCAGGGGAAAGAGCCACCTTAGCCGAGATGGCAAGCCGTGATCATGATTAATATCATGGTCTTGTTTTGCATGGCAACAAAGTACAGGCTACAGTTTCTAGAAGGGAAGCTCCAAAGAGCATCCATCAGGGCTTACTATTTAATATGTCAGCGGAAATAAATAAAACATTGTCATCGCTGTAATCTGATTTTAATTAACTTTAAATTAAATCAAATCAAACCTGGTTTGCTGTGTGTTTGCTCTTTGCTTGCTCTTTGCGTTCCATCCCTTGTTTGGGGAACATTTACACACACACAGACACACACACACACACCTAACAACAAGAGATGTCACTCAGACCAAAGACAGCCCACATCATGAAGAAATGCACGTACGATTTTCTTCCAAGTGAACAGGATCCTTACAAAGAAAAATCATCACCCCTAATTTCGCTGGGGTGTGGTGAGTTGGCCTGTGATGAGTTGGCCATGGTGAATTGGCTGCGGAGAATTGGTCTGGGTGAATTGGCTGTGGGGAGTTGGCCATGGGGAGTTGACTGCGGTGAGTTAGCCATGGTGAATTGACCTTGGGGAGTTGGCTGTGGTGAGTTGACTGTGGTGAATTGGCTGTGGGGAGTTGGCCATGGGGAGTTGGCCATAGGGTGTTGGCCATGGGAAGTTAGTTGACTATAGTGAGTTAACGATGGTGAATTGGCTGTGGTGAGTTGACCTTGGGGAGTTGGCCATGGGGAGTTAGTTGACTATAGTTAGTTAACTATGGTGAATTGGCTGTGATGAGTTGGCCATGGGGAGCTGACCATGGTGAATTGGCTGTGGTGAGTTGGCCATGGGAAGTTAGTTGACTATAGTGAGTTAACTATGGTGAATTGGCTGTGGTGAGTTGACCTTGGGGAGTTGGCCATGGTGAGTTAACTATGGTGAATTGGCTGTGGTGAGTTGACCTTGGGGAGTTGGCCATGGGGAGTTAGTTGACTATAGTTAGTTAACTATGGTGAATTGGCTGTGATGAGTTGGCCATGGGGAGCTGACCATGGTGAATTGGCTGTGGTGAGTTGACCTTGGGGAGTTGGCCATGGTGAGTTAACGATGGTGAATTGGCTGTGGTGAGTTGGCCATAGGGTGTTGGCCATGGGAAGTTAGTTGACTATAGTGAGTTAACGATGGTGAATTGGCTGTGGTGAGTTGACCTTGGGGAGTTGGCCATGGGGAGTTAGTTGACTATAGTTAGTTAACTATGGTGAATTGGCTGTGATGAGTTGGCCATGGAGAGCTGACCATGGTGAATTGGCTGTGATGAATTGACCTTGGGGAGTTGGCCATGGTGAGTTAACTATGGTGAATTGGCTGTGGTGAGTTGGCCATGGGGAGTTGGCCATAGGGTGTTGGCCATGGGAAGTTAGTTGACTATAATGAGTTAACTATGCTGAATTGGCTGTGATGAGTTGGCCATGGGGAGCTGACCATGGTGAATTGGCTGTAGTGAGTTGACCTTGGGGAGTTGGCCATGGTGAGTTAACTATGGTGAATTGGCTGTGGTGAGTTGACCTTGGGGAGTTGGCCATGGTGAGTTAACTATGGTGAGTTGGCCATGGGCAGTTGACTGTGATGAGTTGGCCATGGGGAGTTGCCCCATTCTGATTTCCCCAGCTGAAGCGATAAGAAGGGATTTCAAATGAGGAACTCGACCATCCTGGTGTGGTCCACCTCTGGGGAAAAGGACCTCTGGCCTTCGCTTGAAGGACTCACCTTCACGTCCTGGGTTCCCAGAGGGTCCATCAACTGCTGGTCCAACACCTGAAGGGCCTCTTGGGACAGAACAAGGAGGCGCTGAAGGATCTGGAGAAGGGAAGAGGAAGAGCTTTTAAGCTGAGATGAACCGGGCAGGATGAGTAGAACTGAAAAAAAGTGACTTATGGCCGATTTTCACATTTACTGACCATTCAATGGCACTGAAAAAAGTGACAGGACCATTTTTCGTAGTTATGACTTTTCTGGCATCCCCGGCGATGGAAATTTCAGTCCCAATTACCGTTGCAACCTGAGGACTATCTGTATTTATCTCAGCTCTGAGCGCTGGATTGAAAGCTTAGTGGTGACAGAAGAGAATATCTGTAGCTCAAGAGTTGAACTGCGGGATCCCTGATGTTCTCCGAGCTTGGAGGTTTTTTTGCAGACGTTTCATGACCCAACTAGGTAACAGCATCAGTGCAAGACGGGAGTGGGGCTTGCGGTTTTTAGTTGATGACCAACTCAATAAATAACAGCCTAATTAAGGAACTACCAAGGCGTTCTCCACCAACACGGCAAGCCACTACTACATAAACCTAGAGCAAACCCCATTCCCTTCTAGCCCCTGATGATGTTACATAGTTTGGTAGTGAAACGTCCGCAAGAAAAGAGAGCATCAGAATCCATGGTCCTCCCCCCTTCTTCTCTTCCACTCCACAGTCTTCACTCCCTTCTAGCACTGATGATGTTACCTAGTTGGGTCATGAGATGTTTGCAAGAAAATCACCAAGCTCAAAAAGCACCAAGGACCCCACAGTCCTCCTCCTCTCCACAAACTCCTCTCTCCTCTAGCACTGATGATATGACCTAGTTGGGTCATGAAATGTCTTCAAGAAAACCACCAAGCTCAAAAAGTACTAAGGTTGTCCTCTTCCTCCCCAACTCCTTCTAGCACTGATGATGTTACCTAGTTGGGTCATGAAATGTCTTCAAGAAAACCACCAAGCTCAAAAAGTACTAAGGTTGTCCTCTTCCTCCCCAACTCCTTCTAGCACTGATGATGTGACCTAGTTGGGTCATGAAATGTCTGTAAGAAAACCACCAAGCTCAAAAAGTACTAAGGTTGTCCTCTTCCTCCCCAACTCCTTCTAGCACTGATGATGTTACCTAGTTGGGTCATGAGATGTCTGCAAGAAAACCACCAAGCTCAGAGAGCACCAAGGACCCCGCAAAGCTGAGTGGGCAATGAGACTTCACTTCAGTTCTCTGGCAACCAAGCGAGACCAAGAGATGATTTGCCCAACAGACTTTGTGTCAACTCGTAAAGCATTCCTATGCCTGCTTCCGAGTTGCCGTAAGCAGGAAGAGGGAAAAACAGAAGTACATTCCACGCTTATCTTACAAAGATTGTAACCTAGGCTGTAATCTTCTGCCCACAAAATTCCTTCATTGGAGAATCTGATTGATGACACCCAGCCTTGTTGGAGAATCCGATTTATGACACATCCAGGAAGGAGGGGGAAAGAGGGTCACAGGTGGCCATAAATTATGTGTGATAGAGTGGGCTACATATGGGACATGTTGCTCTTAATAAATCTTTTGGATCCTTTTGAAGCTTGGCTTGAGGCTCATGATTTAATTAGGGCAATCGCTGGAACCCAGACACTTTGGCCAAATGAAAGACAGGCCTGGAAACTGGACCTTTCATTCATCGCTGCCAACGGAAATGTCCAAACAGCTGACCTGATTCCGCAATGAGAAGTAGAGAAGGGAAGATACTGCCCAGGTAAGGTGGCCACAGTGTGACATACCTGAGGTGATGGCTTCTCTCTGGTCCACACCGATTGTTTCTGGTCTTTTGGGGTCGCAATGAACATGGCCGGAAGACGAGGCCGAGCTTCCATAAAGTGATTTCTGACTGCAACATAATCTGCCTCTGGATGAAAAAAAACCAAAAACAAACCCAAAATGTCACCATATCAGGAGGTAGTTGCCCATTTCTGAATTGCTTTTGTATTTAAACATTGAGGTGCAATCATACGTTTAGCAGCATTCAAAAGGAGAGAGAGGCAGTTTGGTCTGGTGGTTAAGGTATCAAGTTAGAAATCGGGAGACGGTGAGTTCCAATCCTGCCTTAGGCGCGAAAGATGGCTGGGTGACTTTGGGCCAATCACCAATCAGCCGAAGCTGCTGAGCGAAGCCAATGGTGAATTATAGTCCCACCTTAGGACGAAGCCAGCTGGGTGACGTTGGGCCAATGACCAAGAGACGGT
The DNA here is from genome assembly GCF_049901715.1 of Pseudonaja textilis. Lineage (NCBI taxonomy): Eukaryota > Metazoa > Chordata > Lepidosauria > Squamata > Elapidae > Pseudonaja > Pseudonaja textilis. The sequence continues at coordinate 254,525,719 of NC_141991.1, forward strand.
GAGTTCTCCCGCTTATGCAAGACAGACAACTGGTTGACTTTGGGCCAAAAACCAGGAGACGGTGAATTATAGTCCCACCTTAGGCACGAAAGCCAGCTGGGTGACGTTGGGCCAATGACCAAGAGACGGTGAGTTCTAGTCCCGCCTTATGCAAGACAGACAACTGGTTGACTTTGAGCCAAACACCAGGAGACGGTGAATTATAGACCCACCTTAGGCATGAAAGCCGGATGGTGACTTTGGATCAAACACCAGGTGACAGTGAGTTTTAGTCCTGCCTTAGGCACGAAAAATGGCTGGGTGACTTTGGGCCAAACACCAGGAGACGGTGAGTTCTAGTCTCTCCTTATGTACGAAAGATGGCTGGGCGACTTTGGGCCAATCACTAGGTGGAAGTGAGTTCTAGCCCCGCCTTAGGCAGGAAAGCCAGCTGGGTGACTTTGGGATAATCACCATAATTTTTCACTGTACCGACATTGCTGCCTTGTCACTGTTCCTCTGTTATGATATACTACTACACTAATTAAAAAAGAGAGCGAGTGAGAAGGAAAACATTTTGGGAGGGGAAAATCCCACTCCAAAGGATAGAAAGAAAACAGGCTTTTCCTGCCATAAATTTTGCATATTCAAGGCAGCAAAGACTTATTGGGCTGATTTAATCAAAGGCTGATTTAATTCAGTTAAGAACTAAGCTGACCCAGCCTAGATCTGGCTTCGATGTTTATCCCTCACTGTAAACACACAACGCAGATTTTCATGCATACAGTCTAAGAGGGCAGCTTTTGTTAACTTGACTTCCAAAATGGATTATCACGTTTAGCTGAGTATCGCTGAAGTCTTAATAAGGCCTCTTGATTGAGCCTCTTGGTTCTCGAGTCCCGAGAAATAACGCCAAGGAGGCAGAATCGTCATGCGATGTTTGGTAAAGGGGACAAAAGTGGGGTGTATTTGTTACAGGAATTTATTTATCACAATAAAGGAAAATATTTGTAGCTCAGGGTTGAACGGTGGGGGTCCTTGGTGCTCTCTGAGCTGGGTGGTTTTGTTGCAGACGTTTCATTGCCCAACTAGGTAACTTCATCAGTGCTAGAAGGGAGGGAGGAGGAAGAGAACTGTGGGCTTCTTGGTGCTTTCAAAGTTTGGTGGTTTCCTTGCAAACATTTCATGAAAAAGCTAGGTAATATCATCAATGCTACAAGGAAGTGGCGTTTGTGGAGGAGGAGAAGGGGAGAAGGGGAGGGAAGAGGAGGGAGGAGGAGGAGGAGAAGAGGAGGAGGAGGAGGGAGAAGGAGGAGGAGGAGGAGGAGGAGGAGAAGAAGAAGAAGAAGAAGAAGAAGAAGAAGAAGAAGAAGAAGAAGAAAGAAGAAGAAGAAGAAGAAGAAGAAGAAGAAGAGAAGAAGAAGAAGAAGAAGAAGAAGAAGAAGAAGAAGAAGAAGAAGAAGAGCTATTATGAGGAGGAGGACTGTGGGGTCCTTGGTGCTTTCCAAGCTTGGGGGATTTCTTGCAATCATTTCATGAACCAGCTAGATAATATCATCAGTGATAGAAGGGAGGGGCTTGTGAAGAAGATGAAGAAGGGAAAGAAGAAGAGAAGGAGGTGGAGAGACGAGGAAGGTGGAAGGAGGGAGGAAGATGGGGAGGAGATGGAGGAGGAGGACGACTATGGGGCCCTTTGTTTTTTTTTCCTGCAGACATTTCATTACCCCACCAGGTAACTTTATCAGTGCACTAATCCAGCTATCCAGTTTAATAAGAAAAAGTCTGCAGGAAAACCACCAAACTCAGTGAGCAACGAGGAGCCCATTTATTAAGCACAACTTTGCAACTCAATAGACGGGTGACTGGAAGAGCAGGAAGAAGAGGGAGGAGCAGGAGGAGGAGGGGGAGGAGGAGGAGGAGGAGGAGGGAGGAGGAGGAGGAGGAGGGAGGACTACAACTGTGTGGTCCTTAGTGCTGAGTTTTCTGGTTTGTTTTCAGATGTTTCATGACCCAACTATCTAACATTATCAGTGCTAAAAAGGATTGGGGTTTGTGAGGAGGAGGAAGAGGAGGAGGACTGTGGGGTCTTTGGTTGGTTGTTTCCTTGCAAACATTTCATGAACCAGCTTGGTGCTCTCTAAATTTGGTCGTTTTCTTGCAGACGCTTCATGACCCAACTAGGTAACATCATCAGCGCTAGAAGAGAGCGGCCTTTCCCCATGCCAACCCTAACATCAGTAGCACCAAAGATGCTACCTAACTGGGTCACGAAACGTCTGCAAGAAAACAACCAACCTCGCAGAGCACCAAGGAGCCCCCTGTCCTCCTCCTCCTCTTCCTCCCCCCTTCTCCAATCCCCCCGTTTCCTTCTAGCACTGATGATGTTACTTCTGAAAGGAAAACCAACGAGCTCAGACCCCATCAAAGACCTCTCCGCTCAACCCCCGAGTTACAAAAATTCTCCTTTATTTGTACTGTATTTCGCACCCCCTGAGCCAGTCTCCAAGGGCAGCCCCGTGTGGACCTCTTCAAACTGGACTAACTTTGAGAATCCTCCGGGTCAGACACTCCCAGCTGGGACCCGCCTCCGCTTGGGTTGGGGGTGTCCTTAGCTCAGGGGTCTCCAACCGTGGCCGCTCTTAAGACTTGTGGATTTCAGCTCCCAGAATTCCTCATCTACTTAGCTTTGCCCATTCACCTTTCTTTCTTGCGGCGTAAATCCTGCTTTTCACAGGTGGATCCTGAAAAGAAAGCCTCCTTGAGCTCAGAAAACGCCGGGCTGTGCTTTCCAAATTCTAATCTGGTTCGTTTTCAAGAGAATTTGCCTGCCAGGATTTATTTTCGTTGTTCTGCAAAAGCAAGTGGCCAAACAGGATTTTGAGTTGGAAACGTGCCTCTCTGCCCTTTTTAAAAGGAAGGGTGTGCGGGAGGACACACACTCTCTCTCTCAGTCAAAAGTACACAACTTTAAAAGTTGGGCCAGAAATGGCAACATGGACTGCTTTTTAATTCAAGAAAAGAACAGACCTGGTTTTGTTTTAGCTTGGAAACAGCTTCTGCCCGTCTCCAAAAATCTCTCTATATCAAAGCGAAAGACCACTCACTCATCATCACAAATTCCCCAGAACCGTAAAGCCTACAAACTTAAAATTTGGCACTATGTTCCTCTTGACTTCTTAGGCGCTCACTAAAAAAAGGATTTTTTGAAATGACCCTCAAAGCATTAATATTTTGTATATTATTATTATTATTAACATGCTCTGATGCTAAAGAGTTCTACTCCCCCTCCCCACCTGTTCCAAATGCAAAACACAAGCAGAGGAGAGGAGTTTTAGTTTTAGTTTCACAGCACCAAGCAGTTATAGTACAGAACAGTTGAGCTAAGCCACGCCCAGGCTCCTTGCTGTCTCCTTCTTGCTCACACAGCAAATACTGTTTCAGTTTCCAAACAGTCCTCAACTCTCTCACACACTGATAGGGATGCTAGCCAGAGGAATACCGAAGGATGCTGGTAGGCAGAGGCAGATTTCTCCACACACACCCTTATTTTCCTTCCCCAAAACTAAGCCCAACCACATAGTTTCACAGTGAAGCACGGCTACCCAGCTATTTGAACAATAAATGCACTTTTTGAGTCTTGGTTTGATCGATTCGGCTAGAGTCCTTGGATTACTACTGCAGTTGAGCCCAAAATTGGTTGCAGGACACTGATTGCAGGACGCTGCCACAGTCATAAATACGAGCCCGTTGCCAATGGTCTGAATTTTGACCACCTGAGCAGAGGGATGCTGCAATGGTCATAAGTATGAAAAACAGTTGTAAGTCACATTTTTCAGTGCTGTTATAAGTTTGAACGCTCCCTAAACGAATGGTTATAAGTCAAAGACTACCTGGAGTTTGTTGTTATAGGCAAGGATGTAAAAGGAAAAAAAGTTGAGGTCGTAATTTTATTCTGCATTTCACTGCACTGACATTTATCTATTTTTTAAATCTATTTTTCTTTCCACCTTTATCTTGTATTTCTCTTCCTTTCTTATCCTTTCCAATTCCCCTACCCTTTTTACTTTACTTTTGTATATATTACATTATTATAAGTTCAATGGAATTTATTTTAAAAACTAAATACTGTTCTTGCAGACGTTTCCTTACCCAACTAGGTAACATCCTCAGTGCCAGAAAGGAGTGGGTTTGAGGGGAGGAGGAGGAAGAGGAGGAAGAGGAAGAGGAGGAGGAGGGATCCTTAGTGCTCTCTGTGCTTGGTTGTTTCCTTGCAGACATTTCACGACCCAACTAGGTAACATCCTCAGTGCTACAATGGAATGTGATTTTTTTCTCCTTATTTATGTGCAAATAGTTTGCCCTTGTAAATAACTAGAAAACAACAGGAGGAGGAGAAGCAGAAGGAAATCTATATGCCACTTTACCTATTTTAGATATGTTCTCCTAGCCATAGCTTAGAACCATAGCCTAGAACCACAGGTGGCACGCAGAGCCATTTGTGCTGACACACGAGCTGTAAGCAAACTTACCTCACTGTACATGTGTGCGCTTCACAGCTGATTTTCGGCAGGTTTGAGACCTTTTTCGGCCTCCCAAAGGCTTGAGGAAGGCTCCCGCAGCTTTACAGGCCGAAAACCAGCCCCGTTTCGTCATTTCCTGTTTTTCAGAAAATACCAGTAGTGATGAAACGGGCCTAATTTTCAGCCTGCAAAGCCTGCAGAAGCCTTCCTCAAGCCTCTTGGATACTAAAAAAGTCCTCAAACTGGCGGAAAATCAGCTGTGAGGCGCAGTACAGGTAAGGGGGCGGCGGGTGATGGGTAGGTGGGTAGGGATTGTGCACTCATGCGTAGGGGGCCGGGGGCGCGCACTGCCTTCTGGGTACTGGCACGAGGAGTGCGCGCGTGCAAACACGCGCACAATTTTCGGCACAATTTCAGGAGCCCAAAAAGGTTACCCTCACTGGCCTAGGAAATGCTTGTGTTTAATTTTGACATGCCTCTTAGGACATTAACGCAAGGTGAAGAAAAACCCATATCTACTACCTAGTGCACTATACTGAACTAGGTGCTAATTTCAACTCTAAGATTAATTATTTCCAGGCTGGATTTATTCCGAAGTATGGAGATTCCACTCCAGAAACTAAGGAGGAGGCCACAAAATGTCACCTTTTAAAAAAGACAATTCTTTACAATTATTTTAGCTCTCTCTATGTCTGCTCCTGGCATGGTTAAGGCTTTTATGCTGGCAGTCCTTTTCGTTTAGTGACCGTTCCAAGTTACAACAGCACTGCAAAAACTGACTGATGACCGTTTTTCACACTTACGACTGTTGCACTATCCCCATGGTGACATCATCAAAATTCAGACGCTCGGCCACTGACTCTTATTTATGACGGCTGCAGCATCCTGGGTGGGGTCACGTGATTCCCCCTTGGCAACCTCCAAGGGCGAAGCCAGATTTACTTAATGACCGGGTGGCTCACTTTACTGCGGATTCGCTTAACGGTAGCAAGGAAGGTTGTGAAATGGGGCAAAACTCACTGAACCAATGTCTCACCTGACAACATCAATCTTGGGTTCCTTTGTCTTCATAAGCCAAGGACTACAGGTATTGGTTTTCGCTGAGCGTGAGTTGCCAAGAGCCCATACTCTGATCATGAGACCATGGGAATATTGCAATGGTCATAAGTGCGAGGACTGGACATGCCTCACTTTTTTTTAAAAAAAATATTGTTTTATTGTTTTATATCATATATTTCCTTTTTATGATGAGCAGTGTACTCTCTAGATGTCCAAGGTATTATCAACATCATCATTGCCATTATGATCGTATGTATGTATGTATGTAGGTCTAGGTGTGTTCGGGTCTTTTCCCATGTAAGATTAAGAGTATCTTGGCGACGTTTCGGCGTGGTCCCACTTGCCATCCTCAGGCTGGTGCTTTTGGCACCTGAACACACCTAGACCGACCGACCAACCAACCTACCTACCTGCCTGCCTGCCTGCCTGCCTGCCTGCCTGCCTGCATATATATATATGTATGTATGTATGTTTTCTGAGGTTCTCGCGGGTATTGAGATTGCAATATGTGCAATGTGAGATTGCAGCTTAATTAAAAGGCAGAAGCAGCTGCAATCTCACATTACTCTGAGAAGCACAGAGCCGAAGACAGAAGCCTGAAGATGATGAATGAGACTTCATCGAAACGTTGCCTAGATACTTCGAATCTTACGCGGGAGAAAACCCGAACAACCAAAGATCCACATACAAATACCCGCGAGAACCTCAGAAAACAAATATATATATATATATATATATATTTATTATTCAGCTTTGTTCGGGCATTTTCCCATGTCATTGTAGTTGTGCTTTTAAAGTTGTAGCAACGTTTCGGCAGAATCTCATCTGCCATCATCAGGCTTCTGTGTTATAGTTGTGCTGTATAATGTGTTGTGCTGTATAATGATACAGTTGTGCTGTATCATTGTATAATGACGTGGGAAAATACCCGAACAAAGCTGGATACCATCCATCCATCCATCCATCCATCCATCCATCCACTGTACAATGTACAATGACGTGGGAAAATACCCGAACAAAGCTGAATACCGTACATGTAAGTACCCGCGAAAACTTAAGAAAACAAATATCAGACCTCTACGGGGAGGAAATAAACAGCCAGACATACAATGACGTGTGTGTGTGTGTGTCGGGGGCGGGGATTTTGCCTCTGCCTACCAGTATCCATCATCTGGCTAGCGTCCTATCAGTGGGTGAGAGAGTTGAGGGCTGTTTGGAAACTGAAACAGTATTTGCTGTGTGAGCAAGGAGGAGACAGCAAGGAGCCTAGTTTGTGCTTGGAGCGCACGCACACACACACTCCCCTCCCCCCGAGGCCGCTTCTACCGGCCGATCGAAGTGGCTGGTGACTGCATTGGGGGAGCTTCCATCGCCCCAAAGAGACTGCCTAAAGGCGAGGGGACACGGGCAACCCTGCCTCACCCCGAAGCGTCTGGAGACTCTGCCTTCAAGGGAGCTTTCGTCTGCCGAAAGAAGCGGCCTTGTGGCAAGGCGAGTGTGTATGTGTGTGTGTATATGTGTGTGCGTGCATTATCTTTTGAAGTCTGCAATTCCTCACCCTGCCCTGTCTCGTTAATTGCTGCAGCGTGGTTTGTGTTGGGTTTTTATTTATAATCTATACGTACTTTGGGTTCAGACGGAATTTCTTCCCTTTAAAAACTGTTCTTGGGAGAGTTTTTTTTTTTTTCCTCCTCTTTAGGATCTCTTTTCAGAGCAGGATACCATGGTCTCTTGAGACTGAAGGATTACCAATTCATTAGTATAAAGTGCAGAGAATTAACACTAGCGTAATGAATAAGGCTGTAAATTTTAATTGTTATTTCACAGGAAACTTGTACCCCGACGACGCACCGTTTAATGGAAGGTGGATTGTCTGAATTCAAACATAAAAAAAAAAAATTACTAAGAAGAAAAAAGAAAGAGGGGTGAGAAAGGGAAGGGTAAGCACAGGCCAGGGGGAGAACATCATTTTGAAACCTCTTCAGGTTACGCCCTGGTCAGGTAAACAAGTCTATGCAGAAATACCCAGGTGCCTGCACAGGTGTGGCCCTGTCAAGGTGTTTGTTTGACAAGTGTGGAAAAAAGAACTGAGCAGGTCCTTTCTCCCCGGCGCTCTAAAACCATTTAGTCAACAAATAAAACTCCCAAACATCACCAGCAAAGACAGGCCGTCCTTGACTTATGACGGAGATTGTTAAATGTTGCATTCTTCTAGTCCAGGGGTGTCCAACCTTGGCAACTGTAAGACTTGTGGACTTCAACTCCCAGAATTCCTCAGCCAGCAAAGCTCAAGTCTCAGCCAGCAAAGCTCAAGTCCACAAGTCTTAAAGTTGCCAAGGTTGGACACCCCTGACTGAGGAATCACCCCTGGCTGAGGAATTCTGGGAGTTGAAGTCCACAAGTCTTAAAGTGGCCAAGGTTGGACACCCCTGGCTGAGGAATTCTGGGAGTTGAAGTCCACAAGTCTTAAAGTGGCCAAGGTTGGACACCCCTGGCTGAGGAATTCTGGGAGTTGAAGTCCACAAGTCTTAAAGTGGCCAAGGTTGGACACCCTGGCTGAGGAATTCTGGGAGTTGAAGTCCACAAGTCTTAAAGTTGCCAAGGTTGGACACCCCTGGCTGAGGAATTCTGGGAGTTGAAGTCCACAAGTCTCACAATTGCCAAGGTTGGTTGACACCCCTGTTCTAGTCCAAGCCCCCTGCTCAAGCGTGAGGCCTTCGACCATCCAGGGGAAACACTCAACTCTCAAACAGCCCTCAACGCTCTCACCCACTGACAGGACACTAGCCAGATGAATACCGATGGATGCTGGGAAACAGAGGCAGAATTTCCCCCCCTCCCCTTATTTCCATCCCCCCCCCCTCAAATTAGGCCCGATTACATAGTTTCGTAGCAAAAGACGGGTATCGAGCTAGTTTAAAATATTAAGGTTAGGAACTGTGTGGGATTTTGAGATATACTTCTGGGATTGATTAAACATTACCCATACTTGGCGTCATTATTAACCCTGCACATTTCCAATATTGATGTTATGGCGGAACAATGAATAATTCTCAAAAAAATATGGAAGAACAGTATTCAGAGACTACAAAGATAGAGTCGCCAAGAAATGTGATGCATGTTTAAATGAATTAATGGGAAAATGAGAAATCAGCATTGTTGAAGTTGTGAAAGATTAGAATGATACATACCTATTTGTATTATTATTATTGTTATTGTTGCTTAAAAAATATGTGACGCACTCAATGCAACCTCCACAAAATATGTATGTTTATATTGAAAAATAAAATAGGGGACTGGAGGTTAAAACATACCAAGAATGGTTGCAGGAACTGGGCCTGGCTAGTCTAGGGAAGAGAAGGACCAGGGGAGACAGGATAGCGGTTTTCCAATATTTGAGGGGCTGCCCCAGAGAGGAGGAAGGGGGTCAAGCTATTTTCCAAAGCACCTGACGGCCAGACAAGGAATAAAGGATGGAAACTGAACAAGGAGAGATTTAACCTGGAAATAAGGAGAAACTTTCTGACAGTAAGAACAATCAACCCATGGAGACAGAAGTTGCCCTCAGAAGTTGTGGGAGCTTCATCCCTGGACGCTTTCAAGAAGAGATTGGACTCCCATCTGTCAGAAATGGTGTAGGATCTCCCGTGTGGGCAGCAGGTTGGACTAGATGACCTACAAGGTCCCTTCCAACTCTGATTATCTGTTAAAATCTGTTAAAAAACTTATTTGGAAAAAAAAACAAAAAAGAAATTTGGAGGTCCTAAGTTGAGGATACACCTGTACAAATAACCGCACTGCAATCTAAAAAATTTGGAAAATTTGGACTTCAGGCCATCGCCCAACCTGGCTGGAAAATTCCAGAAATGCTGGGCTGGCAATTGTTGGAAACGAAACAACAAAATCCAGCTAGGGTAAAGTTACATTCGACAATGTGAACCTTAGCTTAGTAAATTTATACGGGGTTGGCGGGGTTTTTTGGAACAAAAGATTCTAGGCTGCCGTATCAATTGGATTACCATCACCTGCCTTGCGGCCCAGATCAGATGACAAAATCCCTTACAAGGTGTAAAAGGAAGCAGGGATGATTAATTCGTTTGTTTGCGATGCCTGCTTTCCATCTTTTGTGTCTTCAGAGACACCCCTGGGGCAGGCAATAAAAGTTCGAAACATCCTCAAAGATCCATCTCATCCTGCGCACCCTTTTTTTTTTTGAACTATTACCATCTGGCAGACGGTACCGGGCAATAATAACAAGGACAAATAGGCTGAAAAACAGCTTCTATCTCAGGGCAGCATCCCAGGGCAGTGAATTCTGCAGGGGTCTTCAGACTTGACAGCTTTAAGACTTAAGAGACTTCAACTCCCAGAATTCCTGAGCTAACATGACCTTAGGAGGAATTCTGGGAGTTGAAGTCCCTAAGTCTTAAACGTGCCAAATTTGAAGAGCCTTGGTATAGTGCAATATTAACGCAATACCAGGGATTTTCGATTCAATGCATAGAAGGCGAAGGAGGTGCGTTTGTGTTTATTTTCATAGTCATAATCTACACCGAAGATGGTGTTTAATTTCATTGCATAAAGTGCAAGGACAATAAAGTAAAGTAAAGTGTTAAGTAAACTAAAGTAAAGCGAAGTGTAAAGTAAACCATCTCAGGGAAAGAATTTGGCATCTCAATCCAACCGCCCGTTGAGCCGTTGATCTACCCACAAAAAAAAAAAAAGAAGAACGGAAATTGCAACCTCTCCGTTGCTCACCTTTGAGGTCGCCGTTGAGGTTCACCAGAAGAGGGCTGTTCTTCCAGTCAAAGGTAGCCAGCAGGTGAAGGAAGCGAAGGAAGCCCACCTGGGGAGAGCTGAGAAAGAAGGTGAGAAGCAGGTGAGAAGTATTATATCTCAAGGACCAGGTGGAACAAAGCCACCCACAACAGAGAACAAAAGTTTTGGGCTTCAAGTAGAAAAGCAAACACACAAATCACAAGTCATCCCTCAGAATAGAGCCGGAAGGGACCTCGGAGATCTTCTAGACCAACCCCCTGCTGAAGCAGGAGACGCGATATCCATGATGGCGAACCTCTACCGCACAGGCAAGCGTGCCTCCTGCCGGCCAGCTGACTTTCCGGGGTGCATGCGGGAGATGCGTGCGCATGTGTGGGGGGAGGGGGAGCACAGGAGGGGCGTGGCATGCCCCCCCCTCACCGGCACTTCCTGTTTTGGGCCTAGTAGGCCTCCCTGCAGCCTGGTTTTGCTTCCAGGAGGCTGCAAGGCGGGGGGGTGGGGGTCGTGGGGCGAGGGGTCGCGTCCGCATTGCATTATGGGTGGCGGCATGGAGTTAGCCATCACTGCCCTATACCATGTCAGGCAGGTGGCTTGTCCAGTCCTTTCATGAAAACCTCCAGTGTCGGACCAGCCACAACCTCTGGAGGCAAGTAGTTCCACTGGTTAATTGTTCTGTTAGGAAATTTCTTCTTAATTCCAGGTTGCTTTTCTCCTTGATGAATTTCCACCGGTTGCTTCTAGTCCTGCCTTCAGGTGCTTTGAGAAATAATTTGACCCCACACCCCGCCCTTCTTTGGGGCAGCCCCTCAAATGCTGGAATACTCTTTAGTCCTTCTTGACTAGCCAAACCCAAATCCCGCAACCGTTCTTCGCTATGTTTTCGTCTCCAGGCCTTTGATCGTTTTAGTTGCTCTTCTCTGCACTTTTTTTTTTTTCTACAAGGGAAAATCGATTTATTCAGAAGTTTAACAGACTTAACTTCTACTGTACTTGTTTCCTGGTTAAGTCACGTGAAATTGCAATCCAAAGAATCCCCAAAGGGGCTATTAGTCCCTTGTCCTGCTAACAAGTTTTTATAAAAAGGCCAAAGCTCATAAGGTTGTGTTTTTTTAAATCAAATTTTACAACGTGGAAGCAAAAGTTGGGACTTTTAATAAGTTCTTTGTGAGGCAGATTTGCTGGACGGTGATGGCTCAGGCATTCTGGGAGTTGAAGTCCCCAAGTCAGAAAGGAGCCCTTGTTCCACACCTCTAGGTATAATCAAAAGAAACAAGCCGAAAGGGCAGGTATCAAAGTTGGCTTCTCACCTGGGTGCCGTGAAGGGAGCCGGAGAGAGGAAAAGGAAAACCGCTAATAAATCCACGGCCTCCTCCGTGAGGCTGTCGCTGAGCAGCTGAGCGTTGATCCATCGCTTGGCGAGACGGCAACTGCCGCTAAAAGCCGGATATTGTTGCTGCAGCCTGTTTGGGAAGAAAAGTAACGGGATTGGGACAAGGATTATTTGGAAGATCGACGATCCTAACTCGATTGAACAGCAAATGAATTCTTGCTGGAAGGGGTTTTGATCTCCTGACCGAGGAGAGGAGGAGGAGGAGGTGTCTCAAAATGAACGATAGGTAGTCCTCGACTTACAACAGTTCCTTTAGTGGCCGATCAAAGTCAGAATGGCACAGAAAAAAAAGGAAGTGCTTAGTGAACAGCGTATTGTCTGGATCATTTTATTTAGATATTTACCGTTTCCCCGAAAATGAGACCTACCCTGAAAGTAAGTCCTAGCTTGATTTTTACACGTGTGTCCAATATAAGCCCTACCCCCCCAAAATAAGCCCTAATTAAGATCTCACCCACTCCAAGGTGGATGGGTAAAAATTAAGCTAGGCTGGGGATGGGTAGGGTGAGGGTGAGGTAGAGCTGCCCTACTACTTACCTTTGGACAGGTATAGTCAGGCCTTGCACCCCCCAACACCTGCCTTGCTGGCCCATTTCTTCTGCAGCTGGCAAGGCTGGCGAGGTTTTCCTGAAGGCCTTCTGTAGCGGAGAACAAAGCTCTGGATCGATCCAGAGCTCTCTTATCGGTTGCAGAGGCCTTCAGGGAAGCCTTGCTGGCCTCAGAAGAAGTAATTCCTGAAAACCTCTGACAGCAAAAAGGAGGGGGCGGGTGATGCGCACAGGCGAGGTTAATTAGTGGATGACGTCCCCTGAAAATAAGACCTGGTGCCTTTTTTGGTGGCAAAAAATAATAAGGCAGATAGGAGGAGGACTATGGTGTCCTTAGAGCTCTGAGCTTGGTTTTCTTCCAGATGTTTCATGACCAACTAGGAAACATCATCAGTGGGAGGAGGAGGAGGAGGAGAACTATGGTGTCCTTGGAGCTCCAAGCTTGGTTTTCTTCCAGACGTTTCATGACCAGCTAGGAAACATCATCAGTGGAGGAGGAGGAGGAGGAGGAGGAGGAGGAGGAGGAGGAGAACTATGGTGTCCTTGGAGCTCCGAGCTTGGTTTTCTTCCAGACGTTTCATGACCAACTAGGAAACATCATCAGTGGGAGGAGGAGGAGGAGGAGGAGGAGGAGAACTGTGAGGTCCATGATGCTCTCTGAGCTTGATGATTTTCTTGCAGATGTTTCATGACCCAACTAGGGAACATCATCAGCGGGAGGAGGAGGAGGAGGAGGAGGAGGACTGTGAGGTCCATGATGCTCCCTGAGCTTGATGGTTTTCTCACAGATGTGTCATGACCCAACTAGGGAACATCATCAGTGGGAGGAGGAGGAGGAGAACTGTGGTGTCCTTGGAGCTCTCTGAGCTTGATGGTTTACTCGAAGACGTTTCATGACCCAACTAGGGAACATCATCAGTGCTAGCTGGGTCATGAAATGTCAGCAAGAAACCACCAAGCTTAGATATCACCAAGGACACCCCTCCCACACACCAAATACCCCCTTCTTCCCTCATTCCCCCTAAAAAGAACATACAGGTAGTCCTCAACCTACAACCACAATTGAGCCAAACATTGCTGTCATTAAGCGAGACATCTGTTAAGCAAGTTCTACCCCATTCTACCTCCTTTCCTGCCACAGGGGTTGCGTGAATCCACCGTGTTCGCTAAATTAGTATCCCAGGTGGTCTAAGCGAATCTGGCTTCCGCCTTGACTTTGCCCCTCGGAAGTTTGCAAAGCGGGATCGCACGACCTCGGGACGCGACAACCGCCGTAAGTACAAAACAGGTGCCAAGCGTCTAGAATTTTGGATCGCGGCATCATGGGGATATATGCTTGCAAAGATTTTCACTGGGAAAAGCGGTCACACACACACACAAAAATCCTTTTTTTTCCCCGGTGCTGTTGTTAACTTGGAATGGTCACAAAATGAACTGTTGCAAGTTGAGGACCGCGTGTATTTCCCCCCCCCCCGAAAGAGCGCAAGAAGACTGGATCCAAGCAGAGAACGCTCTGCTCTCTTACCCGTGGAGCGAGCTAGTCAAGAAAGGCAAATGTAAGGTCTCCAGTTCCAGCTTCTGAGATTCTGGGGTGTCCTGGTACTTCAGCATCCCTTCAGGGGTGACCACCTCCTTTAGGATCTGGGATTCCCGGTGGTAGGCCACTTGAAGGCGGAAGACGTAGCCATCCTACAGAAAGACCCCCCCCCAAAAATAAAGGTTTGGATCGAAGAGTTGGTTAACCAGAAAAAGTAGAGCTCTTACGGGGAATTATTGATGAGAAATACAGTAAAGGATCAATATATTTGACGATACATATCATAACAGCTGCGAGATTGGTCAATGCCCCAAACTGGAAGACTGGAGAGACCCCCACAGAAAGGGATAGAATAAGGGAAATATTATTCTGTGCAGAGATGGTAATTAAGGAAGATAATATATAGATGGATGGATGGAAGGAAGGAAGGAAGATAATAGAGAAGAGAGGGAGGAAGGAAGATAATAGAGATGGATGGATGGATGGAAGGAAGGAAGATAATAGAGAAGAGAGGAAGATAATAGAGATGGATGGATGGATGGAAGGAAGGAAGATAATAGAGAAGGGAGGGAGGAAGGAAGATAATAGAGATGGATGGATGGATGGAAGGAAGATAATAGAGAAGAGAGGAAGATAATAGAGATGGATGGATGGATGGATGGATGGATGGAAGGAAGGAAGGAAGGAAGATAATAGAGAAGGAAGGGAGCGAAGATAATAGAGAAGGGAGGGAGGAAGGAAGATAATAGAGATGGATGGATGGATGGATGGATGGATGGATGGATGGAAGGAAGGAAGGAAGGAAGATAATAGAGAAGGAAGGGAGCGAAGATAATAGAGAAGGGAGGGAGGAAGGAAGATAATAGAGATGGATGGATGGATGGAAGGAAGGAAGATAATAGAGAAGAGAGGAAGATAATAGAGATGGATGGATGGATGGATGGATGGATGGAAGGAAGGAAGATAATAGAGAAGGGAGGGAGGGGGGATGATAATAGAGATGGATTGATGGATGGAAGATAATAGAGAAGAGAGGAAGATAATAGAGATGGATGGAAGGAAGGAAGGAAGGAATAGAGAAAGGAGGCAGGAAGGAAGATAATAGAGGTGGATGGATGGAAGGAAGATAAAAGAGAAGAATAGAGATGGAAGGAAGGAAGGAATAGAGAACAGAGGGAAGGAGGAAGTTAATAGAGATGGATGGATGGAAGGAAGGGAGGGAGGGATGGAAGGAAGGAAGGGAGGGAGGATTACCTTATGTATATCGGTGTAGGTGGCAGTTGGGCGGCACAGCAGATGGTGTTGCTGGTTCAGGACTTCTGCCAGCTGCATCTGGAAAGCGGCTTTGATGCACTGAATGGCCTCCTTGTTCCGAGGCCACTGACCGCTCCCCTCCATCTGGCAAATCACTGGAATGAGAGAAGGAACATCACCAGGAGAACAAGGATCAACCAAGGAGCCACACAGAAGGACCATCCATCAGCCCCGCTGAAGAAGCAGCGGCACTCCAAGGGCCCAGCCTCCCCTTCCACTTGATAGACATCTGGGCAGCTGTCTGGAAGGTCAGCACCTCAACACTGGCCAGGGTTATGAGGATTCAGATACGGTCCTTGGGACTGGCAGTTTCGAATGGCCATATTCAGGTTGTCCTCAGGTTACGACTATAACAGAGCTGGCCATCGCAGCAGTAACTCAGCATCATCTTCTTTTAATGACCCCCAGAATCCCTTGTGGGGTGGAGTCTGCGCAACTGAATCGAGCCGAGTGTTTACTGGCTGGATGCCCTTCCTGTTGCCAGTATGGAGTTTTATTCAGCGGATATATTCTCAACGTTATTTCGTTATTAATACAGTTGTTAAATGACAAGTTAACAATCTGGAAATAGAACCAGAAGTTTAAAGGATGTTGGGGCTTGCTTCCCAAGGGGTGGGAAACTAACATCGTTGTAATGTAGTTATCAGTATGAATACTGATAACCGCAGTATTACAACTACAATATATAGAGAGGAGATAAAAGGTGCATACTTTTATCTGTCGTTTACTTCTTTAATGCACATTTTTTGCAATGACTTGTTTTGTTTGCTTTGTTAAAAAAAATGGAGTTCTGAATTTAACTTTTTTTTAATAAAATAAAAATAAGGGGAAAAAAAGACATTTTATGATGTATTAGTTGCTGTTTATATGTTCATTGTGAACTTATTCGCTGGAGACAAAATCCTTGTTTGTCCAATCACATTTAGCCAAAAAAAAAAATATCTATTCTGTTCTGTTCCATTCTCTTCCATTCCATGTTTTCTCTTCCCTTCTCTTCTCTTCTCTTATTTATTATTCTATTCTATTCTATTCTATTCTATTCTATTCTATTCTATTCTATTCTATTCTATTCTATTCTATTCTACTCTACTCTACTCTACTCTATTTTTATTCCTATTCCTATTCCTATTCTATACGTTCTATTCCATTCCATCCTATTGTATTTCTAATTCTACTCTACTCTATTTTTCAACATCAACCCAAAAACTGAGAAACGCACACCCAGGACCAGTGTCTACTCAACAACGGTAACTACGTGATGAAAAAGCTGAGCTAGGTAACTTCTTATCAAACCTGCAGAGTCAGAAGAGGCCTCAAAGTCCAACTCTTTGTTCAACACAGGAATCCAAATCAAAGCAACTCAAATTAACCCACCCAGCTCCCATAATCTCTCTGGATAATAGGCGTTGAGGATCAAAACATCCTTATCCTTAGATAATTTTAGCTCTATCAATTCTAGACGTTGAGTGTCAACGTCCTTATCTTTGGATAATTTTACCTCCCTAGATAATTAGATGTTGAGGGTCAAACCATTCTTGTCTTGAGATAATTTTTCTAACGTTCAACTTGAATCCATGTTCCTGTAACGTGGGATTATTAACCCACGAGCTGAAAACTAGGATGAAAGAAAGTAGGTATTCTCTTTCTGAACCTCTGATCCCAAAGGCTACTTGGCCACCTTCAATCAACTCCTTGGCTTCCAGGATCTTCAAACCCAGAAAAGTCATCCGTTTTCAAAACTTACTGGAACTCAACCCAAGAAAGACTGGGATTTCTTTCCCACCCATCCCGGTGATAAATCCTTGCCTTTTATTGGGGCCACGAAAGCGGGACAAGGCTTTCCCGCCATGGGGAGAAAGGATGCTCGGTCTTTGATCTTGCCATGGAAGGTATAATCTGGTTTCACAGGGACTGGAGGAAAAGTCTAGAAAAGAATCAGAAAATATACATATATTTTTGCCAAACCAAGAACAAAAGTTTTGGGGGGAAGTAGGCAGTGGAGAAAACTTCTAAAAATCACTCAAATAATGGATAGAGACGTTTCCACATTATGGAATAGAAAACAGAGTTGGAAGGGACTTTGGAGGTCTTCTAGTGCAGGGGTCA
Organism: Pseudonaja textilis; assembly: GCF_049901715.1. NCBI lineage: Eukaryota > Metazoa > Chordata > Lepidosauria > Squamata > Elapidae > Pseudonaja > Pseudonaja textilis. Next base: position 254,542,951 of record NC_141991.1, read on the forward strand.
CCAGGGGCTGGGGACCACTGGTGGTCCGCAAAGAAATGTCCGCCCCAAAACAATTAATCCAGGCTGCACGGGAACACAAGGCTTGTGTTGCTTGCATTGTACACAACACGAGGTAGTGAGGGGAGGGAGAAAGGGTGGAGGGGAGGAACTTGCCCCACTCACCTCACACACCTGGCCTGGCCACCGGGCTGCTTCTTTCCAGTTCTTTCTTCTTCTGCTTTTGGCTGCACACAAGGAAAGCAGCCGAAGTCTTTCTTTCTCTCCCCCAAAACTCCGCCAGAAATGACCCTGCAAGGCCTCCTGCTCCAAGAGGCTCCGCCGGCAAAGACTCGGTTCTGGCGGAGTTTGGGGGAGAGACAGAAAGACTTCTGCAGCTTCTGCTGCTTTCCTTGCATGAAGCCAAAAGTCTCTCCCCGCCAGAACAAAGCTGGAGACGGTATCCTGCCATCCCAAATAAAGAATGATCAATTGGTAGGAAAACGGGGGTGGGGGATTTTCCTGCGGACTTTGGGGGGGATTTCCCCAGGGTCTCTGGTCCACGAGATTTAAAATGATGCTTTTGGGGGTCCCTGAGGTCCAAAAAGTTGGGGACCCCTGGTCTAGTCCAACCCTCTGCTTAGGCAGGAGATCCTATAGCATTTCAGACAGGTGGCTGTCCAGTCTTTACAAACCTCCAGTGATGGACCACCCACAACTTCTGGAGACAAATTGTTCCACTGATCAATTATTCTCACCGATAGGAAACTCCTCCTTATTTCTAAGTTCCTTCTCTCCTTGATGAGTTTCCAACAACAAAAAGGTTCGCCATCGCTGCCCTAGACACCATTTCAGACAAATGGTTGTCCCATTTCTTTTCGAAAGCCTCCGGTGATGAAGCTCCCATAACGTCTGGTGGCAAGCCTGTTCCGCTGGTTAATTGTTCTAACTGTCAGGAAATTCCTCCTTAGTTCTAGGTTGCTTCTCTCCTCGATGAGTTTCCATCCGTTGCTTCTTGTCCTGCCTTCAGGTGCTTCGGAGAATAGGTTGACTCTCTCTTCCTTGTGGCAACCCAAAAAATATTGGAAGACTGCTTCCATGTCATCCCTAGTCCCACTTTTCATTAAATTAAACATACCTGATTCCAGCAGCCATTCTTTATATGTTTTAGACTCCAGTCCCCTAATCCTTTTCGTTGCCCTTCTCTGCCCTCTTTCTAGAGCCGTGATGGCAAATCTAGGGCATGCGTTCTGTGTTTGCTGCGGTTTAGCCCACCTGCCCGCCCGGGTTCTTACCTGTCCTTGATTTCCTGCTTTTTCAACCTCAGCTGCTTTGCGGGGCACAGCTGAGGTTGAAAAAGCAGGAAAAAAAAGAGGCTTTTCGAACGCTGTACACTCTGCGCGCAGCGCTTTTCAGCTGTCCGGTGCGCACGCAAAACATAGTCAGGGAACTGGTAGTAACACAAGTTGAATCCCACCCCTGATTCTATTCTATTCTTCATTCCTATATTCTATTCTGTTCTATTCTATGCTGTTCTACTTTATTCTAATCTCTATTCTACTCTATTCTATTCTATTTTCTATTCTACTCTATTTTATTCTAATCTCTATTCTATTCTACTCTATTCTATTCCTAATTCATATTCTGTTCCTTTCTGTTCCTACCCCTATTCTAATTCTATTCCAATTCTATTCCAATTCTATTCCAATTCTTATTCTTATTCTATTCTATTCTATTCCATTCCATTCCATTCCATTCCTAATCCTAATCCTATTCCATTCCTATTCCTATTCCTATTCCTATTGTATTCTATTCTATTCTATTCTATTCCTATTCCATTCCATTCCATTCCTAATCCTATTCCATTCCTATTCCATTCCTATTCTATTCTATTCTATTCTATTCTGTTCTGTTCTGTTCTGTTCTGTTCTATTCTATTCTATTCTATTCTATTCTATTCTATTCTATTCTATTCCATTCCTATTCCTATTCCATTCCATTCCACTCCATTCCATTCCATTATTCTATTCTATTCTATTCTATTCTATTCTATTCTATTCTATTCTATTCTATTCTATTCCATTCCATTCCATTCCATTCCATTCCATTCCATTCCATTCTTAATTCATATTCTATTCTGTTCTTTTCTTCATTCCAATATTTCTATTCTATTCTATTGTATTCTAGTCTAGTCTTGTCTAGTCTGGTCTAGTCTAATTATCTTAGCAACTGTGGCAAGAAAGATTGTAAAACAGGACAAATTCCCCATAGCAACTGTCTCACTTAGCAGTGGAAATCTGGGGCTCACTTGGGATCGTAAGTCAAGAACTACCTGAACCCCCACCCAAAGGCGTCTTACATGGGTGGCCACCCCCCTCCCAGCACCTTCCGTTCATGGCGCTTAACTCACCTCCGTGTAGCGGAGGGCTGGGTGAGCCCCTTGTACCGCCGTCACCGTCAAGGGCATCCCCTCCAGGTGCCAGAGCTTGCGGCTCAGGTCGTCGTAGGAGCGGATCAGGCCGACCATCTCTTCCTCACCAGTCCCTGCAGGCTGTGGGCACCCCAGGAAAGACCAGCGGGCCAACACGCATTAACAGCGCAAAGTCATTTCCGTCAGCGCTTCAACACCCGCGTTCCCATATCAGGAGGAAAAAGGAATAGCAAAGGAAAAGGGGGCTTTTTTTGGTGAAGGAGGAGGGAGGGGCTGAGGAGTCAACACGCCCCTTTTAAGGGCTAAACCGCAACGTTGCAGCGTCATATAAATTTAACAAATAGTAAATGTAAAAAATGTTGCCCTCTGTCGAGCTGGGTTGTTCCCTTGCAGATGTTTCACTACCTAACCAGGTAACAACATCAGTGTGGTAAGGGAGTGGGGTCTGTAGAGAGAGGAGGAAGAGGAGGAGGACAACTGTGGGGTCCTTGGTGCTCTCGGTGCTTGGTTGTTTCCTTGCAGACGTTTCATGAACCAGCTTGCTGCTCTCTTTAAGTTTGGTAGTTTTCTTGCAGACGTTTCATGGCCCAACTAGGTAACATCATCAGCGCTAGAAGGGAGGGGAGTTTGCGAGGAGGAAGGAAGGAAGGAAGGAAGGAAGGAAGGAAGGAAGGAAGGAAGGAAGGAAGGAAGAAGAGGAGGAGGTTTTCTTGCAGACATTTCATGACCCAACTAGGTAACACCATCAGGTTTTCTTGCAGACATTTTCTTGCAGACGTTTCATGACCCAACTAGGTAACATCATCAGCACTAGAAGGGAGTGGCCTTCTAGAAGGAGGAGGAGGAAAAGGAGGAGGAGAGGGGGGAGGAGGAGGAGGAAAAGGAGGAGGAGAGGGGGGAGGAGGAGAAGGAAAAGGAGGAGGGGAGGAAGGAGGAGGAGGCAGAAGGAAGAGGAGGGAGGAGGAAAAGGAGGGAGGAGGAGGAGGGAGGAGGAGGAGGAAGGAGGAAAAGGAGAAGGAGGGGGAGGGAGGAGGGAGAAAAGGAGGAGTTAAAGGAAGAGGAAAAGGAAGCAGGAGGAGGAAGGAGCGAGGAGGAAGAGAATTGTGGGGTCCTTGGTGCTCTCTGAGCTTGGCTGTTTTCTTGCAGACATTTAATTGCCCAAATAGATAACATCTTCAGTGCTAAAAGGGTTTTTTTCCCTCCCTGCTTATATACAACAGGGCTCTTCAAACTTGACAGCTTGAAGACTTGTGGACTTCAACTCCCAGAATTCCTCCTCCAGTCGTGTTAGAGCTGAGGAATTCTGGGAGTTGGAAGTCCACAAGTCTAAAACTTACCAAGTTTGAAGAGCCCTTGGTATACAGGCATCCTGTCTTTGTAAAGAACAGAAAGAAAACCACACTCCCACCAACACAAGAGCAAGCCGCCTGTATTTAAACAGAGCAATTCCCCCCCTCCCTTACAGCACTGATGATGTTAGCCGGTTAGGTAACGAAACGTCTGAAAGAAAACTCTCAAGCTCAGAGAGCACCAAGGACCCCATACTTAAACCCTGAACTACAAATATTCTAGCCAATCCACTTGTCTATAAACAGAGCAACCCCTCCCTCGCTTTAGCGCTGATGTTGTTATCTACTTAGGTCATGAAACGTCTGCAAGAAAACCACCCAGCTCAGAAAGCACCAGAAACCTTCTCCTCCTCCATCTCCTCCCTCCAAACCCCATTCCTTGCTAGCATTGATGATATTACACAGTTGGGTCATGAAACGTCTGCAAGAAAACCAACAAGCTGAGAGAGCACCAAGGACCCCACAGTCTTTCTCTTCCTCCTCCCTGCAAACCTTTCTAGCACTGATGATGTTACCTAGTTGGGTCATGAAACGTCTGCGGGAAAACCACCAAGCTCAGAGAGCACCAAGGACCCCCAGAATAGCTTCAGTACTAAAATTCTCTCATTCTGTCTTTCTAAAGGACACAGGGGAGCCCCCCTGCCGCCCCAAAATGAAGAAAGGTTCTTTTAAGGAGAGTCTTTGGGTGGGACTCTTGAAATGTACAATGCATGAGGCTGGGGGTAGAGGGAGATTAAGTGTTTCCGTCTTGGTTTAGAGAGTTATTTTATGGGGTTATTTTTCTTCCTAGACCATCCCAGTGTGGAAAGGACAAGAGAATCTCCTCAGGCAAACTGTTGTGGCGGAGCTGACGGTAGATTCGGACAGTGAGGAGGTTGGGGAGGAACCTGGGCCAATCCTGGAGTCTGGGGACGGCTCGGACGAGGGCTCTGCGTCGGAGGCAGAGATCGGGCCAGGGCCGCCCGACAGTTATCAGCTGCCTTTGGAGTCGGAGATCAGTGGGGATGAAGAACAGCTGGAGCCTGTTCCCAGTGTGCGCATGCGTAGAGCTGTCAGAAGAGAACAGCTCAGGAACAAGGGCCGACTTGGGAGTAATGCCACAGGTGGACGGTGAATAGCCCCTCTCATACGGAATAAAAAAGGAGCAAAGGGGGAACGAGGTTTTGCAGAAGACAATTATTTCATTTGGGTGAAGATCTGTCCTTGCATTCTTGCTAAATATTGCCTGTGACAGTGTGGCAACGGAAAGATATCGGCCTGGCAGCTCTCCAAGCCTGATAATAGTCTGTAATTGCGAAATCTCTTGAAAGACTGTTGGCCGAGACTTTGTTGGGAGAGGAAATTCATTGTAAATTAAATAAAAAGGGTTTTATCGGGACGAGGAGTCGGCTTCGTGATGATGGAGAAGCCTAGGTCAGAACATAAAATATCTCGAGATTCAGGGATGGCAAGGAAGAAGACAAGGAATAAGGTGGAAAGGGACCTCACCTCGTGCCCCAGTTTAATTAGGGGTTCCAGCAGGGCCCCCACATAAGAGATGGAAGTTTCTGGGATGTCCAGGTGCCTGGAAAGAAGAGAAAACAAAGAAGACCAAGAATTATAAATATCTCTTCTTCAAAGTCACTTTGCGTTCTTCCTGCCTCCTAAGCATCCTCTGACATGACCAAGAATCAGGGTTCCATTCAGGCATCACCCTAAACTAAGATATCACCAGCTTGGTGCGACATCTAAAACCCGCCAAGATGGCTTGTAAACCAAGGTTTAACGCTATGCGCTATGATCACTGATGCTTTTTCAGTAAACAGTGGTAAAAACTAGCCATGGTTTAGTATAATGGGGGGATAGAGTGAACTTCTGCTGCAATTTCAAGGAGATAAAAGAGGTCTGTAGGATGTTTGGTCCCTCTTGAGCTTGGCTGTGTCCTGATGACATGGCCTAGTTGGGTAATGAAATGTCTGCAAGCGAAACTCAGAGAGCACCAAGGACCTCACAATTCAACTCTGGGCTACAAATATTTTTTTTTCCATTGGTATCTCTCTTGATAAATGTTAGACAACGATCAAGCAGTACACATCAGCCTGGTCAAGGCACCACAAAGAACACTCCCAGCAACACCGACAGGATAAGTTATTAGTATATAAATGCCAAGCAACTCCCCCACCCACCAGCACTGATGGTGTTACCTAGTTGGGTCATGAAATGTCTGCAAGAAAACAAGCCAAGCTCAGAGAGCAACAAGGACCCCACATTCCTCCTCCTCCTCCTCCCAAACGCCACACCCTTCTAGCACTGATGATGTTACCTAGTTGGGTCATGAAATGTCTGCAAGAAAACAAGCCAAGCTCAGAGAGCAACAAGGACCTTGCGGTCCTCCTCCTCCTCCCTCCCACACACCACTTCCTTCTCGCACTGATGATGTCATTCAGTTGGGTCGTAAGATGTCTACAGGAAAACCACCAAGCTCAGAGAGCATCAAGGACCTTACAGTCCTCCTCCTCCCCACCACACATACCACTTCCTTCTAGCACTGATAATGTTACCTTGTTGGGTCATGAAATGTCTGCAAGAAAACCAATAAATCAGAGACACCTTACTGCCCGCTTTCTTCTCCTCCTCCCCCTCTTCCTCATCCCCAACCCCCCCACTCCCTTCTAGCACTGATGATGATCTTACCTAGTTGAATCATGAAACATTTGCAAGGAAACAACCGAACTCAGACAGTGCCAAGGACTACACAGCCCAACCTGGAGCTCCAAATATTCTCTTCTAACCAAAAAAAGAGTATAGCCTTGATGATGTTCCCTAGTTGGGTCATGAAACGTCTGCAAGGAAATAACCCAAGCTCAGAGAGCATCAAAGACCTCATTTTTCAACCGCGAGTTATAAATATTCTCTATTTAAAAAAAGGGTCCTAACTTGCAGGCTGTTAGGATTCCGGCAGTTGCCCTAATTAAACCATGAGCCTCAAGCCAAGCTTCAAACACTTCGAAGAATTTATTAGGAGCGAACATGTCGGGATGACATGTATGAAGCTGATCCTGAGACACGTTATTTCATTGTCACCCTTGACCCTATTCCCCCCCACCCCTTTCTGGGTATATTCATATTTTCCAACCAAAAATGCGTTCACAGCCAAGTGTTATAAATCACGTTCTCCAATTAGAGATTTGCACCGGCAGAAATTCTGGTAGCTTAGTTATAATCTTTGCAAGATAAGAACGGAACGCACTGCGATGACCCGGGGCGTGACACAAAAATAACCAAGGCACAAAAACAGAATAAAGTTCCTTCAATGCCTCCAGCTTGGCCCCAACGTCCAATGATCCTCGGCTGGAAATCAAATTCTTAAAGAGAACAGTTTACGGAGGGAGTAAATGCAGTCCGCACCCAAAGTAAAGTTAATTCGAAATCAAAAACCCCAACACAAACTACCCTGAAGGAATTACTACGGCAGGCAAGGATGATTAATTGCAGACTTCTAGCATACAATGCAGCCACCACGGTTGGGAGGAAGCCAAAACACAGGTAAGCTCAGACAAGAATAATGCACGCTTTGCTTCCAACACTGGGCCATGTGCAGTTCGTCCTTTTAAACAGTCCTCACAGCTGCAGCTCATGAAGGGGATCAGGGCCACTTCCTCCCCCATAGACCACGCCACTCATGTTTCTCCCTTATCCGCTCCTCCCTGCGTGCCCTAGGATGAAGGGCCTGGGTCTTCCTCTGACTGCCCAGCCAGCCTCTGCCCTTCCCCAGTTTTGTCCACAACCTCTGGAGCCACACTTCCACTCCCTGTCGGCTGTTCCTCCTCTCCCTCAGAGTCAGACTCCAACAAGGGCATGAGACGCGCTTTCAGTTCCAAACTGCTGCATTGCTCTTTCAAATTTATCTCTTCCCCCCACGCTTTTCTATTCATGGCAACTCTAAAACAGGCATAGAAATGTTTTATGAATTGACACAGCCTGCATTCCACCTCAAGCCTCTGTTTCTGTAAAAAATATTTGCTTTCTCAGTCCTATATTATCCAGTTAGACTTCTCTTTAAATTTCTATATTAAAGGAGAATATATGCAGCTCAGGGTTGACAGGAAGGGTCCTTGGTACTCTCTAAGCTTCCTTGTTTGCTTGCAGACATTTTGAGATCCAACTAGGTAACATCATCAGTGCTAGAAGGGAGAGGAGGAGGAGGAGGAGGAGGAGGAGGAGGAGGGAGGAGGAGGAGGAGGAGGAGGAGGAGGAGGAGGAGGAGGAAGAGAAAAACTGCGGGGTCCTTAGTGCTCTCTAAGCTTGGTTGTTTTGTTGAAGACATTTCATGACCCTAGATAACCTCATCAGTGCTAGAAGGGAGGGGCTTGTGAAGAAGAAGAAAGAAGAAGAAGAAGAAGAAGAAGAAGAAGAAGAAGAAGAAGAAGAAGAAGAAGAAGAAGAAGAAGGAGGAGGAGGAGGAGGAGGAGGAGGAGGAGGAGGAGGGAGGAGGAGGGAGGAGGAGGAGGAGGAGGAGGAGGAGGAGGAGGAGAACTGTGGGGTTCTTAGTGCTCTCCAAACTTGGTTGTGTTCTTGTGGACATTTCATGACCCAACTAGGTAACATCATCAGTACTAGTGATATCACCTAGTTAGGATAATGCAACATCTACAAGAAAACAAGCAAGCTCAGAGACCACCAAGGACCCCTCAGATTTCCAAATGGCTGGAATCGAAGTGAGAAGTCAAGACGTTCCGGACAAAATAAGTCCCCCGCCCCCATCCTCACGTTCTTTCACGTGGTAAGAGCTATTCTAGTTACTCACAGCTTTAAGATATGACGTATGATTTGCTCCGGGATAAGACGTTTCTGGCACAGGTTGGCAGCGTCCCACAAAACGGCTTCGCAGATGACGCCATCTTGGAAACGCCTCAGCTCCGACCGCTCCCCCAAAATTGCCGAAACTCCATGGCCTACAGGAACAAGATGTCAGGGAGGTTATTTTCCTCCCCTTTTCCCCTTGTATTACCTTTCGACAACTATAAGGCAACTCAAGTATTTTAACAATTAGAGATTCCGTGGGGACTATAGCAGAATAGCAGAATTGGAAGGGACCTTAAGAGGTCTTCTAGTCCAGCAGTCTCCAACCTTTTGGACCTCAGGGACCACCAAGCTCCTCATTTTAAATCCCAGGGACCACTAATATGAATTTTGACTGAAGGTGGCTTGCTGACGTTGATGGGAGAGAGAGAGAGAGAGAGATCTGATCTAACCTCTCTCTCCCACCCCACCCCTCTCTCTCTCTCTCTCACACTCACACTCACAGGCAGGGGTGGGATTCAAATTTCTTAACAACCGGTTCTGTGGGCATGGCCTAATTTATGGGCGTGGCTTAGTGGTCATGTGATTGGCTGGGCATGGTTTGTATGTAAATATTATAAATATTTATATAAATATTGAATTTTTTATTTAAAAAAGAGCAACTTTTATCCAAAATCAGGCAAAGCAGACAGGCAGATTGAGTTGCTCACAGAATCATTCAGAGATCTATCTATCTATCTATCTATCATCTATCTATCTATCTATCTATCTGCTATCTATCTGCTATCTATCTGCTATCTATCTATCTATCTATCTATCTATCTATCTATCTATCTATCTATCTATCTGCCATCGGCTACCTGAGTCTAAAATTTGCTTGCAAGCAAACAAAATTAACTCACAACAGACCATGTATGTAAATATTGTTGTTGTTTTATTAAAAAAAGAGCAACTTTTACCCCAAATCAGGCAAAGCAGACAGGCAGATTGAGTTGCTCACGGAATCGCAAATTCACTTAGAGATCTGTGTTTCTGCCATTGGCTAGCTGAGTCTGCACTGCTTCAGTCCTAAGGGAGGTTTAAAAGCAGAGCCAAAGATCTAAAGATTAGCTAGAAAGCAAGAAACTCAACCATTTCCTGCTTTCTAGCTAATCTAAATCTCCCGGCACAGCAAAACAGCTGATGGTTGGAAAAATAGCAACTTAGCAGGCAAGTTTGCCAGGTAAGGAGTGAGCGGGCTGGGAGGATGGGCCATGTGGTCAGCGTAGCCTTGTGTTCCTGTGCAGCTTGGATTAATTGCTTTGGGGGATTGCTCTGGGGGTGACATTTCTCTGTGGACCACCAAAATTTTCTGCGGACCACCAAAATTATTCCTTTCTATCCATCATCTGTCGTTCATTTTAACATCTCAATTCTTATTTGTTTCTGCCATTGGTCAGACTCAGCTAGCCAATGGCAGAAACACAGATCTCTAAGTGAATTTGCGATTCTGTGAGCAACTCAATCTGCCTGTCTGCTTTGCCTGATTTGGGGTAAAAGTTGCTCTTTTTTTATAAAACAACAACAACAATATTTACATACATACATACATACATACATACATACATACTCCTCTCTCTGTATCTTCACCATTCAGACTGTATATTTCTCCCATCTCTATCCTCCTAAGCTGCCAGGTCTCCAAAATATCCACCCAAGCCCCTATCTCTCTTTCAAAAATACCTTCTAGGACGATAACCTAATTATTATGGTCAAATGAGGGAAAAATATAGTTACTCCTTTATAATAGGATTTAAATGTAGTTTAAGCATGGTTATGCTAGAAGATTCCTCTTTACTCTTTCTGTTACATACAAAACCCCGCACCCTAAAACCCAAAATGTGTTCAGTTACAAGTACATGATGCATTGTTACAATCTTCTTGGAAAACAGGGGCTAAAGCAACAAGTAAATAAGGAGTTAAAGCCCAGCAGTGAAACAAGATAAGACACCAAGGCACAGAAAACAATGTCACGTCGACCCTTAAGCCTATAGTTTAGCTTATCTTATAATAAAGGGGCGTGCGGAGGGCCTCTTGGGCGTGGCGTGTTCCGTGCAGGGGTATAAATGTATTGTTTAAATATGGAGTTTTCCTCTTCTTGTACCCAATCCACTTTGGAAGGGAACTTGACGGCCCGTTTGCCAATGCGTATTTTCTTTAATAAACCTTCGAATTGTGAACCAGACCTGTCTCTGTATTGCGAGTATTAAATAATTCGGGTCTTACACATCACATCAAATATTGCACCGGCTGAATATTTTGATCTAGAGACGAGAGATGTCCCAAAGGTTCTTTTTTTTGTTTTTTTTTTCAAGAGGCAACTGGACTTTCTGGGTTTTTCTTTGAAGACGTTTTGCTTCTCCTCCAAGAAAGCTTCCTCAGCTCTGTGTCGCTTCTTCTCATCTGAAGAAGCTTCTTGGATGAGAAGCAAAACGTCTTCAAAGAAAAACCAGAAAGTCCAATTGCCTCTTGAAAAAAGCACCCGGAGGACGGAGAATCTCCACAGACACTGAGAGAAGAGATGGTAAATCAACAGCCTGACCTAGTTCTCACCTCATCTTGATCTGCTTCTGGTCCTCGCTCCAAAACACTGTTGGCAAAATCAAGATTTAGCAAGAGTCCAAAGGATAAGGAACTGATGTCTTTGTGCTTTGGGGGGTCCTGGTGAATCGACCACTGGAAGAAAACACAGGAGGAGAGAAAAAACTGAATGCGGTATTCCAAGTGTGGCCTTAAACACTACCTCATGGTAGTCCTTCAATGGCAACCATTCGTTTAGTGACCGTTCGAACTTCCGTGGGATTGGAAACAGTGATTCCCAGCTGGTCCTCACCCTTACAACCATTGCCAATATCTCAGGGGCTGCCACAAAGAAGACGGAGTCAACCTATTCTCCAAAGCATTTGAAGGCAGGACAAGAAGCAACGGATGGAAACTCATCAGAGAAGCAACTTAGAACTAAGGAGGAATTTCCTGACAGTGAGGACAATTAACCAGCGGAACAACTTGTCACCAGAGTAAAGAAGGGAGAGAGGAAGGACCTGAAAACAGGACAAGAAGTAATGGATGGAAACTAACCAAGGCAAGGGTCTTCAAACTTGGCAAGTTTAAGACTTGTGGACTTCAGCTCCCAGAATTCCTGAGCTCTAACATGACTGGAGGAGGAATTCTAGGAGTTGAAGTCCACCAGTCTTGCAGCTGTCAAGTTTGAAGACCCCTGAACTAAAAAGAAATCCCCTAACAATTAATCAGTGGAACAACTTATCTTCAAGAAGTTCTGAATGCTCCGTCACTGAAAGAAGCTGGATAACTGCACTGGTTATAGGTTTTCCTGCCCAAGCAGGGAGTTGGACTAGAGGACCTCCAAGGTCCCTCCCAACTCTGTTATTCTATTCCCGTGATGGCGAATCTATGGCATGCATACCACACGTGGCACTTGTGCCGGCACGCAAGCCGCAGGCAAACTTACCTCACCGCGCATGCGCACGCCTCACAGCTGATTTTCAGCTGTTTTGAGGCCTTTTTCGGCCTTCCAGAGGCTTGAAAAAAAGCCTCTGCAGGCTTTGCAGGCCGAATAATAGGCCCGTTTCATCACTTCCTGTCATACCGGGCTAATACTCTGGGCTAGAGACTCATGATTTAAATGTGGGTGGATGCCAGAGCCCTGACATAGGACTTATATTAGGTGCACACTTTAAAAAATCAGGTAGGGCTTATTTTTGGAGGTAGGACTTATTTTGGGGGGAAACAGTGTCTTTAAAGGACCACACCGTTCCTTAAATGGGTCAATCCTGGGCATTAAGTTCTTTCAGCAAGTAAAGAAAGTAAGCTTCTGGTGAAGTTACCGGTTGGGTCTGAGGCAACTGATGAGCCAGGGGCATTGACGAGCCAGGAAGAGCACTACAGCCGCCCGTCCACGCATGAGCAGCTCCATCTGCAAGCTGAGTGAAGAAGCGGAGGCAGGACAGGAGGAGCACGTGAGTTCCTCGGCCCCAGGGACAATGAGCGCTTTGAGCAGCTGCAGCGTTAATCTTGCTAAGCAAGTCTTTTTGGAAGATTTGGAAGACCTTTGCTAGAAGGCTTAAGGACTCCTTCCTCTTTAGGAAGAGACACAAAGTAGAATCTACTCTATGATTTATCCTCTCAGAGGTTTAGCTATCTTTCACCCTCACTTCCTAAAACGTCATTTTTTCTTTTGTCAGGTTTCCAAGTGATGAAACCCATTTAAAAAGAAAAGAGCAAAGCCCCTCATCCATAATAATGTTTTTTATTTAGGAAAGCATCAAATAGGCAAAGTCTATTGCAATTCCGGATCTGACACAACCCGAAATTACACCACATAATATTGGAAGTTTGAAACAGCTCCTAAAAGTCACATTCCCCAATAGAAGTAAATCAATATTTTCTGATGTCATCAATCTCCACCTCCAGGTCTCAGCAGGGTCAGCTTTTGTTCCCATGGGAAGAAGAACCACCTAGCCTAAACAACTCTATCTCCACTCCTCCCACATTAAGAATGTGGCAAACCCGAAACCCCTCCCCCCATAACCAGCAAACAGAAAGAAAAAAAAGAAATATATAATGCTAAATAAAATGACCACCTATATGTCAATTTCGGGCTTGACATCTTTATCTATATATTCATCCATCCATCTCTAACTTCCTACCTACATACCTTTCACCAGTCTAGCTATGTCTGTCTATCCCCTACATCTAAGTACAGTATCTCTCCCTCCCTCCTCCCCTCTCTCTATACAGTCTACCTTTAACTACAGTATCTATTTACCTCTATCTCCCTCTGTCTATCCTCTACCTTTAACTACACTCTCTCTAACATCTCTCTCTCTCCTCTACTTCTAACTATAGTATGTATATATGTACGTATGTATGTATGTATATATATCTCCTCTACCTCTAACTACAGTATCTCTATCTCTCATAGCTGTTTATCTATCTAGCTTTCTATCTCTCATCTCTATCAGTATCTATCGATCTATCATCTAATCTATCAATCGTTGTGGACTTCAACTCCCAGAATTCCTCAGCCAGCTTTGCTGACTGAGGAAATCTGGGAGTTGAAATCCTCAAGTCTTCAGAATGGAAGACATGATCTATCTAATCTCTCATAGCTAATCTCTTAATCTATCTAGCTTTCTATCTCTCATCTCTATCAATATCTATCTATCTATCTATCTATCTATCTATCTATCTACCTACCTACCTACCTTTCAATTACTCTGTGCTTCCCTTCCCCGTCTTTCAAACCCTGCAAGCCCTTCGAAAACTTTTCTCCAACAGTGTGGACTAGAAACGTAGGTTTGTTTTGTTTGTTTGTTTTTTAAAAAATGGTGGAAGGATAGAGACCAAACTCCTTTTTAACCCGCATCCTGCCTTGGTACCAACCAAAACCCATCCCTCCCTCCCTCCCTCCCTCCCTCCTTTTGAAAACAACCTACTGAAACACGTGATCGAAAGTCCGGACAAGCGGCTTCTGGGTCATGAAGAGCAGCTGAAAGCCATCCACCCTTTTGTCATCCAGAATCTCCATCGACTGCCTGGCCTCAAACTGGACCTAAGGAGGAAGAGAACCACCTACGCGTGAGCGTGTTTCCAGGGATCAGGCTTCGTGGCTCTTCATTACCTCTGAAGCGGTGGCGAGATTCGATTTATTTTTTTACTACCGGTTCTGTGGGCGTGGCTTGGCTTGGCGGGCGTGGCTTGATGACCACGGGAGGGGAAGGACACTGCAAAATCTCCATCCCCTAACTCCCCACCCCACTAACTGTTGTGGTTCGCCGGCAGCAGGTGCGGACGGCTGAGGTCTAGGATGAGGGGCCTGCGTGTGAGGCAGGGACGGGGCCAGGACCATCAGGGAGTGGGGTGCTGCCTTTGGAGGTTGTGGAAGCTGGCAGCAGTGAGGAAGAGGCCCCCGAGGAGCCCGTGCTCAGCACGCGTAGGAAAGAGCAGCTGCAGCAGCATGGGTGACTCGGGAGTAAGGCTGCAAGGGAATGGCCCCTCCCTGAGAAGATAAAAGCCAGCTGAGAAACCGGAGTCCTTTGCAGGAAGCAAATAAGTTTTGCACTCAAGCCTTGTAGACATTCGGACTCTTTTCATTTGTGTTTGGAGACTCGTTTGTGTTTGAATTATTTCTTGGCAACTTTATCTGGTGTTCTTGGCAGCCTTGAGCCACTTTGGCAAGGCTCGTTCTTAGCAGAGACAATTTGAAACAGCCTTTTAACCAGGAAGGAACGGAATTTGTAAAGAATCATTAAAAGGTTTGACTGTTGCCTCTGTTTCATGTTTGTCTCCTTGGAACAAGGTTTGGGTCAGAACATTAACCTGCTTTCCAGCTCCGTTCTCCTGTGCAGGGCAACCAAAGAAGACCCAGCCAATCAGCTGGGACTCAATGGGAGGCGGAGAAGAGATGGGGTTGGTGGGGCCCGTCAGAGGTGGCATTGGCCGGTTCTCTCAACATTTCCGCTACTGGTTCTCCAGAACCAGTCAGAACCGGCTGAAGACCACCTCTGCTCTAAAGGCATCTCACGGTCTTGGAAGTCATCATTAGGAACCAGAATAGCTGGCTCTTCTTTCCTTGGGCCGGCTTTCCAGGATCTGTTGGCGCAACTCAAAGAGAGACCAGCCCTGTGATGGCGAGCTTATGGCACACATGCCACAGGTGGCATGCAAGAACCCTCTCACTGGGCACACGCACCGTTGCCAGCTGCTCTTCTGGTTTCTGGCACACATGCGCTCCAGGCCAGCTGGTCTTCATGGGTGCTGGAGCACTGGAAAATGGCCTGAAAACTGGCCTGACAATGCCCCCAAAACAGTCTGGTTTCCAGGCTGTTTCCAGGCCTTTTGGGGGCCATTTTCAGACCATTGTTTTGGGCTGTTTGGGGCTCCAAAAACAGCCAGAAAACAACTTCCCAAATGGCCTGAAAACAGCCCCAAAATATGGCAAAAATAGTGTTAGGAATAACAAGGTTACCTAACATAGTTTGGGTAAAATAATATATATAAACTATGATAGTAAGTTTAAGTGTGTGTCACTTTAAACTGCAAAGCATGTAATTTTGGGTGCAATGTGAAACCACTATAAGAGGGAGCAAGAGAATCTGATGGATTGTTGATGATTCCTGACAATTACTGGATTGCATGGATTGATGGTTTGTTAACTGCGTGTTTCCCTACTGCTGAATTGCTGAAGGAAGAGAGGAGTTTGACTTCTTCATATCTCTACTGTGAGGAGATATATTCCTGGACTGATATTTGTAAGTTTACTGACCTCTCTTTTTCGACACTGGACTTTGCAATTGTATAAATGAAGAGATGAAGAGGGGTGGGCCCAGGTCTTTCTCTGAACCCTCTCTCCCTTGTTCTACCTCTCCCCTGCTCTGCCCAGCCAGACTTTGCCCTTCCCCAGTTTCCTCCACAGCCAACGGAGCCACTCTCCCACCCCGTTGGCTGTTCATCTTCCTCCTTGGATTCAGACTCCGACAGGGGCATGATAGGTTCATACTTATGACTGTGGCTGTGTTCCAAAGTCACTGCGATTCCTCCTTTTGCGACCTTCTGACAAGCCAAGACAACCCGGGAAGCCAGATTCACTTAAAAACCATGTGTCTAACTTAACCACGGCAGGATTTCACTTAACAGCGGTGGTGAGAAAAGGTCGTAAAATGGGGAGAAACGGCCTTGTTTAGCAACAGAAATGTTGTGGTGGTAAGCTGTGGACCAACTATGCACAGATCTAGTTCAGTTCGGGATGGGATCCAACCTCGTGAATTCAAACAGATTGTGTGGGGTCCTTCAAACTCTCCTCTCTGCTTAGCAGCTGCTACTCCCTGCTAGCCTGCTCCAGGAGTAACTTCACTCCTCCCACCTTTACCTGCTTGTAAGTGTTAGCAGTCATATCCGCACACAGGTTCACCAGTCCAGAAGAGTCTACAAACACCACTTGGAAGGCCTGGTGGAAGTCCGTCAGGGAAGGCTAAGAAGAAAATCAAGATTGCAAAAATCAATTAAAACGTGAGTAGCAGCTTCCAGGGAGCCAAGCTACCATCCAAGAGGAGCTGCATCTCACGCTCACACGCTCAAACAGAGGTGGAGAGGCAAAGGACTACCCTTCATTTAATACAGGGGTGTCCAACCTTGGCAACTTTAAGACTTGTGGACTTCAACTCCCAGAATTCCTCAGCCAGCAAAGCTGGCTGAGGAATTCTGGGAGTTGAAGTCCACAAGTCTTAAAGTTACAAGGTTGGACACCCTGATTTAATATCTTCATGATGAATATCACTGGTGCAGTTTTTTTTAAAAAAATCAGATTAAGATTCAATCTCTGAATTCGAGGAAAAGTTGATAATAGTATTTCTGATTTCAGCCGACAACGGTCAGGCCCAACGGACTCTTCCAAGCCCAGGTTATTCCAGATGCTTCCAAGATGACAGAAAAAGTTGATATTTTTTTCCCCCGTCCGTAACATACTTTAACTACAATACCATTAGGTCTCCCACATCAGCTCGCTCCCTATTCAATAGGGAGATTCTCACCCTAATGAAGAATAGAGTAGAATTGATTGCTTTTCTCCTGGATTAGTTTCCATCCGTTGCTTCTAGAATAGAATAGAATAGAATAGAATAGAATAGAATAGAATAGAATAGAATAGAATAGGATGGGATGGGATGGGATGGGATGGGATAGGAATAGGAATGGAATGGAACGGAACAGAACAGAACAGGAATGGAATGGAATGGAATAGAATGGAATAGAATCAGAAAAGAATAGAAATAGAATAGGAATAGAAATAGAATAGAACTGAATGAAGAATAGAATAGGAATAGGAATAGGAATAGGAATAGGAATAGGAATGGAATGGAATGGAATAGAATAGAATAGAATAGAATAGAATAGAATAGAATAGAATAGAATGGGATGGGATGGGATGGGATGGGATGGGATGGGATGGGATGGGATGGGATGGGATGGGATGGGATGGGATGGGATGGGATGGGATGGGATGGGATGGGATGGAATAGGAATGGAATGGAACGGAACAGAACAGAACAGAACAGGAATGGAATGGAATAGAATAGAATCAGAAAAGAATAGAAATAGAATAGGAATAGAAATAGAATAGAACTGAATGAAGAATGGAATAGGAATGGAATGGAATGGAATAGAATAGAATAGGAATAGAATAGAATAGAATAGAATAGAATAGAATAGAATAGAATAGAATAGGAATGGAATGGAATGGAATGGAATGGAATGGAATGGAATGGAATAGAATAGAAATGGAATAGAAATGGAATAGGAAAGAAAATATGGAATGGAATGGAACAGAATAGAATATAGAATAGCAGAATAGGTAGAAGGGACCTTGGAGGTCTTCTAGCCCAACCCCCTGCCTAGGCAGGAAACCTTATACGATTTCAGACAAATGGTTATCCAATCTCTTCTTTGAAAACTTCCCGTGTTGGAGCATCCACAACCTCTGGAGGCAAATTGTTCCACTGATTAATTGTTCTCACTGTCAGGAAATTCCTCCTTAGTTCTAAGTTACTTCTCTCCTTGATGAGTTTCCATCTGTTGCTTCTTATTCTGCCTTCTGGGGCTTTGGAGAATAATTTGAGCCCCTCTTCTTTGGGGCAGCCCCTCAAATATTGGAAGACCACTATCACATTCCCCCTTAATCCTTCTTTTCACCACACTAGACATACCCAATTCCAGCAGCCATTCTTTACATGTTTTAGCCTCCAGTCCCCTAATCCTCTCTGTTGCTCTTCTCTACGGTCTTTCTACAGTCTCAACATCTTTTTTACATAATCAACATTTTTACTTTTTTTACATAATAAGCTTAAAATGTGATCCTCCATCTCCAGCTGAATCCATCGGTAAATAATTCAGAGGTCTCTCTTACCAGGCTGGGTTCTCTGTCTTTTGAGAGGCTGATTCCAGTTGTAGTAAGATCAGTAGTAGCTGGGAAGGAAGAAGAAAAAGGGAATTAATCACTTTGGAGTCCCCCATCCTACAGGTAGTTTTCGACTTACGTCCGTCCACAACAGAGATCACAAGTTAAAGGGCGATATAAAAAAAGCAGGCAGTTCCAGGTAGTCCTTGACTTACAACAAATATCTGTTGCTAAGCCAGACATTCGTTAAGTCAGCTTTCTCCCATTTTACGACTTTTCTTGCCACCGTTGTTAAGTCAATCGCTTCGGTTGTTAATTTAGTCACGGGGTCTTTAAGTGAATCTGGCTTCCCCAACTGACTTTGTTTATCCAAAAGTCGCAAAAGTTGGATAAGTGACCCCGGGACACTGCAACCGCCATGAGTCAGTTGCCATGAATTTGACGAATCCGGACACAGGCGGGAGGTTATACAACTTGCCTCGTGGTGCAACCGGAACAATCTGGAACTGAACACACTCAAAACCGTAGAAATGGCGGTAGACTTTAGAAGAAACCCTCCCACACTACCACCTCTTACAATACTAGACAACACCGTATCAACAGTGGAGACCTTCAAATTTCTAGGTTCTACTATATCACATGGCCTAAAATGGAAACCTAACATCAAAAATGGCATCAAAAAAGCACAACAATGTTCTTTCTGTGCCAACTCAGGAAACTCAAATTGCTCAAGCAGGAGGAAGGAAGGAAGGAAGGAAGGAAGGAAGGAAGGGAAGGAAAGGGAAGGGAAGGGAAGGGAGGGAGGGAGGAAGGAAGGAAGGAAGGAAGGAAGGAAGGAAGGAAGGAAGGAAGGAAAAGGAAAGGAAAGGAAAGGAAAGGAAAGGAAAGGAAGGGAAGGGAAGGGAAGGAAAGGAAAGGAAAGGAAAGGAAAGGAAAGGAAAGGAAAGGAAAGGAAAGGAGGAGGAAACTCAGAGAAGGGAAGGAAAAATGATGAGATTGGAGGAGAGAGAGAGAAGGGAGGAGGGAGGGAAGGAGAAAAGGCAGGAAGGGAAGGGATCAGAGGAGGGAGGGAAGGAAAAAAGACGGGATGGGAAGGGAATATACATCTGCCAAAGGAATTGCTTCTCTGGATTCGGCGTAGCTCCTTTATCCTTCCATTTAAGTGCCTCCTTGCTGCATATCTTACACCTAGCATTTTAGCACTTCAGAAAAATTGCACGCTCCCTTTCCTTCACAGAGAGAATTCTTCAGAAGGGAAAACAATAATAAAAAAAACCCCCAATTCCTTTCTCCATCCCTCCCTCCCTCCCTCCCACACAGATTCCATCTAAAGTTCGGCCCAACTCTTCTGACCGAGGCTTCCCCAACAGCACAAAGCTGAGTCCTCCTCCCGATAAACCCTTTTTAGTTCATTTACAAAGTATTTCCTTTCCAGCAAAGTCCCGGCCAACCGTCTTTCAAGATAGCTCCCAATTACAGACCTTTATCAGGCTTGGAGAGGCGCCAGGCCAGTATCTTTCAGGTGCCACAATACTTAGCAAGCATGAACTAAATTGTCTCCTGGAAAGCCCCACTCCCCTTTCGCTCCTCTTTTATTCACCATCCACTGTAGCTTTACTCCCAAGTCGGCCTTTGTTCCTCAGCTGTTCCCTTCTCCCGGCAGCTCTGTGCATGCGCACACTGGGAACAGGCTCCAGCTGTTCTTCTGCCTCACTGATCTCCGACTCCGAAGGCAGCTGATTAACTGTCGGACAGCCCTGGACCCATCTCTGCCTCTGAGGCAGAGCCCTCATCAGAGCCTTCCCCAGACTTCAGGACTGGCCCACGTTCCTCCACAACCTCCTCACTGTGTCATGCCTCTGTTGGGAGTCTGACTCTGAGGGAGAGGACAAACGGGGAGTGGAAGTGTGGCTCTGGAGGTTGTGGAGGAAGCTGGGGAAGGGGAGAGGCTGGCTGGGCATTCAGAGGAAGACCCAGGCCCATCCCCTCTTCATCCTAGGTCATGCAGGGAGGAGAGGTTAAGGGAGAAACGTGAATGGCGTGGTCTACGAGGGAGGAAGGGGCCCTGATTCCCTTCCTGGGCTGCAGCTCTGAGGACGGTTTATATGGACAAACTGCGCATGGGCCAGTGCTGGAAGCAAAGCACGTTCTATCCTTGTCGGAGCAACTTACCTAAGAAATGGAGGGCGTTTCGCAGCACCTGATATGCACTCATCATTTTGCTGATCTTGTGGGTGGCCAGGAGGTATCCCACCAGCATGGAGGCCATGAAGCCGTTGAAACATCCCAGACCCTGGGAAATGGTGAAGGAAGTGAAAAGTTAACACAAACGCATACCTTCCGTCCACAGCCCAAAACACACAGGGCTCATAATCTTGATTAAAACAAAAAAAAACTTAATGCCACCTAATGCTCGTGCATCGTTTGCACTTCTTTGCACAGAACCACAAACCGATCTCAGCTTTCGACACGCAGGTCACACCTTCCCTTTTCTCCCTGCCTACAAATTCTTCCTTCTGGTGGAAAGAGTAGAGATATGTGCGGTCCGCAGTGCTCTCCGATTTTGCTTGCTTGCTTGCGGACATTTCATCACCCAACTAGGACACGTCATCAGTGCTTAAGGGGAGTGGAGACAGGTCAGGTAACAGATAATCAGAGTTGGGAGGGACCTTGTAGGTCATCTAGTCCAACCCCCTGCCCAAGCTTGAGACCCTACACCATTTCTGACAGATTACAGTCCAATCTCTTCTTGAAAGTTTCCAGCGATGATGCTCCCACAATTTCCAAGGGCAACTTCTGTTCCATGGATGGATTGTTCTGTCAGAAAATTCCTCCTTATTTCCAGGTTGAATCTCTCCTTGGTCAGTTTCCATCCATTATTCCTTGTCTGGCCTTCAAAAGTGCTTTAGAAAATAGCTTGACCCACTTCCTCCTCTCTTGGGCAGCCCCTCAAATATTGGAAGACCGCTATCATGTCTCCCCTGGTCCTTCTCTTCCCTAGACTAGCCAGGCCCAGTTCCTGTAACCGTTCTTCATATGTTTTAACCTCCAGTCCCCTCATCATCCTGGTTGCTCTTCTCTGTACTTTTTCTAGAGTCTCAACATCTTTTTTATAACGTGGTGACTGAAACTGGATGCAGTACTCTAGGTCAAATCGCTTCTATATAAACAAGAGAGCAAAATCCCACTCCCTTCCAGCACTGATGACGTTACCTACTTTGGTCATGAAACGCCTGCAAAAAATCACCCAAGCTCAGCAAGCACCAAGGACTGCACACCTCTGATTTAACCCATTCAAAAGCAACACCTCTTTCCCCCCCACACACAGACACACAAACGGCGAGTTGAAACAAAGAGACAAGTAGCTGCTATAGTTTCAATCCTTGACAGAAACCTCAAAAGAGCTTCTGTGCTTTGACCCATTTCAACCAGTCCACCAGTTTACCTGATGAAGCTCTCGCTGCCGGAGCCAAACTTTGAGGAGGGCCACACCGCCCTGGAAGCCCCGGAAGGCGCTGGCCGCCTCAGAGAGGTAGACCAGGTTAGTCTCCATCGCCAGGTCCCACAAAATGGAGTTGTTGTAATGGGGAGTGGGGGGCTCGGCGACACCTGGAAAGAAGCAAAGAGGCTGAGGACCATCTCACCTGGATGCCGACAAAAGGGTTCTTCGGACCAACTTCCTGTTACAGGCCCCTCACATCCTGGACATAAACTGTTTCAACTCCTTCCCTCAAAATGACGCGATAGAGCCCTGCACACCAGAACAACTAGACCCAAGGAGAGCTTTTCTCCGAACGCCATCACTCTGCTAAACAAATAATTCCCTCAACACTGTCCAACTATTTACAAAGTCTGTACTACTATTACTATTAAACTTCTCATCACTCCTTATCACCCATCCTCTCCCATTTGTGACTATATGACTGTAACTTTGTCGCTTGTATCCTTATGATTTATATTGACTGTTTCCTAGTATGATTTGATTGCTTATTGTACCCTATAACTATTATTAAGAGTTGTACCTAATGATTCTTGATGAATACACCTTTTCTTTTATGTATACTGAAAGCTTATGCACCAAAGACAAATTCTTTGTATGTCCAATCACACTTGGCCAATAAATAACTCTATTCTTTCTTTCTTCTTTCTTTCTCTTCTCTTTCTCTCTCTCTCTCTCTCTCTCTCTCTGATTTGATTGCTCATTGTACCCTAT
Organism: Pseudonaja textilis; assembly: GCF_049901715.1. Taxonomy (NCBI): domain Eukaryota; kingdom Metazoa; phylum Chordata; class Lepidosauria; order Squamata; family Elapidae; genus Pseudonaja; species Pseudonaja textilis. Next base: position 254,565,651 of record NC_141991.1, read on the forward strand.
GACTATCATTAAGTGTTGTACCTGATGATTCTTGACTCTTGACAAATGTATCTTTTCCTTTATGTACACTGAGAGCATTTGCACCAAGACAAATTCCTTGTATGTCCAATCACACTTGGCCAATAAAAAACTCTATTTTTCCTTTCTTTCTTTTTTTCTTTCTTTCTTTCTTTCTTTCTTTCTTTCTTTCTTTCTTTCTTTCTTTCTTTCTTTCTTTCTTTCTCTTTCGTTCTCTCTATCTGATTTGATTGCTTATTGTACCCTATGACTATCATTGAGTTGTACCTGATGATTCTTGACTCTTGCGAATGTATCTTTTCTTTTATGTACACTGAAAGCTTATGCTCCAAAGACAAATTCCTTGTATGTCCAATCACACCTGGCCAATAAAGAAATCTATTCATTCTCTTTCTTTCTTTCTTTCTTTCTTTCTTTCTTTCTTTCTTTCTTTCTTCTCTCTCTCTCTCTCTCTCTCTCTCTCTCTCTCTCTGATTTGATTGCTTATTGTACCCTATGACTATCATTAAGTGTTGTACTTGATGATTCTTGACTCTTGATGAATGTATCTCTTCTTTTATGTACACTGAGACAAATTGCACCAAAGACAAATTCTCTGTGTGTCCAATCATACTTGGCCAATAAAGAATTCTATTTTTCTTTTCTTCCTTCCTTTTTCTTTATCTATCTCTCTATCTGAATTGATGGCTTATTGTACCCTATGACTATAAGTGTTGTACCTATGATTCTTGACGAATGTATCTTTTCTTTTACGTATACTGAAAGTATTTGCACCAAGACAAATTCCTTGTGTGTCCACCACACCTGGCCAATAAAAGAATTCTATTCTGTTCTATATAGAATTCTATTTTAGCTGGAGCAACAAGCAAGGGCCTGCAAACCAATTACTAACCAAGGAGAGAAGCAACCTGGAACTAGGGAGAAATTTCCTGACAGTGAGAAGACAATGAACCAGTGGAACAGCCTGCCACCAGAAGTTGTGGGTGCTCTATCACTGGAGGTTTTGAAGAAAAGATTGGACAGCCATTTGTCTGAAATTGCATAGGGCAATTGTGATGGCGAACCTGTGGCACGCGTGCCAGAGGTGGCACACAGAGCCATGTCTGCTGGAACATGAGAGGTCGCCCGGAAAAGCCCTACTGGGCGTGCACGTGTGCCCCCCGCCAGCTGACTGTCAGGTATCTGCCGCGCATGCATGGGGGTCGCACCGCGTGATTTAAAACCGGAAATATTTCTGTTGGGGATTGCACCTGAGATATATAGTAAAAAAGAAAAGCTATACTTAAATCATTCATGTATTGACCGCGGCTAGAATTGTGCTCACACAAAATTGGAAAAGGGAAAAGTTTTCGACAGATGAGAAATGAGCAGGAAAATATTAGTATGTGCAGAAATGAACAGGCTAATGCTTGAAATTGAAGAGAAGGAACAAACTGAATATTATATGGTATGAGAATTGTTCTATCAATGGCTGGAGAATAAAAAATGGACGTTAGAAAATTTAAGAAGATCACCAAAAAAAAAGTAAACGTGAGAATAAGAAATTAAATGTGCTAAGAATTGTTATCATAATTAGACACATTGTGTGTAGCAGTATGAAGAATAGAATAATGATATAATAGCAATGAATATGTATTAATTGTAATGGTTATTGCACAAGGTATTTGTACCCAGACAACACACGTTTTAAATGAAAGCTGGAATATATCATGCCCATTGGAGTCTGAATCCGAGGAGGAAGCTGAACAGCCAACAGGGAGCGGGAATGTGGCTCCGTTGGCTGGGGAGGAAACCGGGGAAGGGCAAAGTCCGGCTGGGCAGAGCAGGGAAGAGATAGAACAAGGGAGAGGGAGTTCAGAGGAAAACCCAGGCCCACCCCTTCATCATCTTAGGGCAAGCAGGGAGGAACAGAAAAGGGAGCAACGGGGGTTGCATGGCTTATGGGGGAGGAAAGGGCCCCGATTCCCTTCATGAGCCACAGCTGGGAATGAGAGTTTAAAAGAGATGCCAGCTGAGAGCTGCGTTCGCATGGAACAAATGTGAGTTTATCTTGTGTTGACTTTGGTTATCTGTGTTACTGGCATCTTCCCAACCGTGTTGAGTTATTGCCTTGCCTTCACATTGGGAATTGGGACTACCTACACATTGGGACTACTTACCTCATTTTGCCTTGTTTGGACTTTAAGTTACAGTTTGTGTTGACCATGTTTTGGACTTGATTCTCTGCAGCCAGAGGCTGTTCCTGGGAGAGTTTTTCTCCAGCCCAGAAGATAACCAGCACATTGGGGGCAAAGTTGGAGCTAATAAAGGAACTCCTGCTGATGATCTGACTGTGTTGCTTTTTGCCACGCCCCGGGTCATCACAGAATGTTTGTATAAAATAAAATAAAGTATTTTTTTTTAAAAAAAACTCCCAGAATTCCTGAGCTAACATGACTGGAGGAGGGGAGTTGAAGTCCACAAGTCTTAAAGTTGCCAAGTTTGAAGACCCTTGTTTTAGAAGAAGACTCCTGTCTCGCTTTAAAGCCAATCTAATACCTTCACTGACCATTTCCCAACCACGACAACTGTAAGACGTGTTGTGATGACCCAGGGTGGGATACAAAACAAACAGTCACAGAAAACAGGTGAAGCCCCTTTTGTTCCTTCACTTTGCTTCCAAGCTCCGAATATCTTTGACGGAAGACAAAAAAAACCTCCCACACAGTTACAGGAAGAAGGGAAAAAGCAACACAAACTAGGCAAGATAAGGGCTGGAGGACATCCACAGATAACACTCATTGGGAAGGACACAAAACTCTGAGAGGAACCATCAACTAGAGATATTTCCATGCTTTGTTTTCAGAGTTCGCTTGTACTCAGGTCTGTACTCTTATTCAATTGTCACAGCTGCAGCCCATGAAGAGGATCAAGGCCCTCTCCTCCCCCCGTAGACCAGTCTCTCTCTTATCCTCTCCTCCCTGCGTGCCCTAGGATGGAGAGGGGATGGGCCTGGGTCCTCCTCTGACTGCCCAGCCGGCCTCTGCCCTTCCCCAGCCTCCTCCACAACCTCCGGAGCCACACTTCCACTCTGTCGGCTGCTCCTCCTCTCCCTCAGAGTAGGGGCATGACACATGTGGACTTCATTTCCCAGAATTCCCCAGGCAGAATTCTGGGAGTTGGAGTCCACGCGTTTGAACGCGGCCATGGTTGGGGAACGCCAGCTGAACGTCTTCGCAGTTTACCTGTCCCGGGTGAGTCCTTCTCCGTGAACCAAGCAGTCCGGACGTTGTTTTTGCTGGGGTGCAAACGGACAGGCCGGAAGACGCCAGGCGCGGGGCAGGCATGGAGGCGGACTCTCACCATCTTTGCATCCTTCCCTGCAGCCACACACACACACACACACACACACACACCCAGGTGGATGGGGAGGAAAAGAAGGGAGAAGAGAAGAAAAAGGGAAAATTAGCAACGTGGACATTGTCCAAAATGACTTGTTGTTACATACAAACAGAGAGAGAGAGAGAGAGAGAGAGAGAGAGATGCAATCAGAGTCCTGTCTGTTTGGCTTTGGCCTTTATTTTGAAATAAGCCTTTCAAAAAACCTCCAAAAAGGTGGGAATCGGGCACAATGGTGGGAAGAGCAGAAAGGAGGTCACGAAGTCTCAGAAGCTAAGCAGGAGGGGCCCTGGTTAGCACTTGGATGGGGGCCTGGCAGGCTGAGGAAGAAGGATGGATGGATGGGGGGGAGGGAGGGAGAGGGAGGAAGGAGACAAGGAGACAAGAAGGAAGAGAGTGGTAAGGGAAGGAGGAAGAAGGAAGGGAGGGAGGGAGGAAGAAGGAAGGAAGGAAGGAAGGAAGGAAGGAAGGAAGGAAGGAAGGAAGGAAGGAAGGAAGGAAGGAAGGAAGGAAGGAAGGAAGGAAGGAAAGGGAGGAGGGAGGGAGGGAGGGAGGGAGGAAGGAAGAGAGGGAAGGGAGTGGGAGACAAAAACAGAGTCAGAAGGAAATGATGAGGGAGGGAGGGACGGAGAGTTGGGGGAAGTGAAAGGAATGGGAGGGAAGGAAAGAGACAAGAAGGAGAGAGTCAGAAACTGGAGGGAGGGAAGGCTCAGAAGGGAAGGGAAAGGGAGGGAGGGAGGAAAGGGAAGGGAAGGAAAGAGAGGAAGGGAGAGAGAGAGTCAGAAGGGGAAGGGAGGGAGGGGGGGAAGGAGGAAGGAAGGAGACAAGAAGGGAGAGTCAGAAGGGGAGGGAGGGAGGGAGGGGAAGAGAGAGAGGAAAGGTTCAGAAGGGAAGGGAGAGGGAGGGGAGGGAGGAAAAGGGAAGGAAGGAAGAGAGGAAGGAGAGAGAGTCAGAAGGGGAGGGAGGGAGGGCTCAGAAGGGAAGGGAAGGAAGGAGACAAGAAAGAAGGGAGAGTCGGAAGGGAAGGGAAGGAAGGAAGGGTCGGAAGTGTTGGAGAGAAAGAAAGGAAGTAACAAGGAGTCCTGGAAGATGACAGCAAAACCTCTTCTCTGCCTGCTTCCTCCACTCCACAGTTCTCTTACTCCCCCATTTTTAACCACGTGCGCAAAATCCTTCCTCTCCCCCCCCCCAGCTTACCTTGTGGCTGGAGGAGCACAACGGGCTTCAAATGGTTGCCATTCTGGTAGCCAAAGGCCACGCTCCCAAAGCGGTTCGTCTCAGCCAGGTGTTGGGCCAGGTGGGCCAGGTAGAGGGCCCTCTTGCGGTGGTAGCGCTGGTTGAGGTTGTCCTTCTCTTGGAACCCTTCCTGACAAGACAAAAGCCGTTTTCGGGGGGTCCTCGACCTATGACCTCAGTTGAGCCCGGGCGTATGTTGCTAAGCAAGACATTCACTAAGCGGGCTTTGCAGAAGCGCGGCCGGGAGAACAGAACACCAACGAGCACGAGAAAGAACTCTTCACGTGCTCAGCGTCTTCCCAATGTTATTAACCCTCTGACTATCCCTTGGGTCTGATGGGGAAGGCGCCAAGCTAGAAATCAGGAGACGGTGAGTTCTAGCACCCACCTTGGCCTCAAAGGCAGTTGAGTGACTTTAGGCCCATCACCAGGAGACCGTGAGTTCTAATCGTGCCTTAGGCATGCAAAACAGGCTAGGTGACTTTGGGCCACTCACCAGGAGATGGTGAGTTCTAGTTCCGCCTTAGGCATGAAAACCGGCTGGGTGACTTTGAGCCTCTCGCCGGGAGATGGTGAGTTCTAGTTCCACCTTAGGCATGAAAGCCAGCTGGGTGACTTTGGGCCAATCACCAGGAGACAGTGAGTTCTAGTTCCGCCTTAGGCATGAAAGCCACCTGGGTGACTTTGGGCCTCTCACCAGGAGATGGTGAGTTCTAGTTCTGCCTTAGGCATGAAAGCCAGCTGGGTGACTTTGGGCCAATCACCAGGAGGCGGTGAATTCTAGTTCGCCTTAGGCATGAAAGCCAGGTGGGTGACTTTGGGCCAATCACCAGGAGATGGTGAGTTCTAGTTCTACCTTAGGCATGAAAGCCAGCTGGGTGACTTTGGGCCAATCACCAGGAGACGGTCAGTTCTAGTTCCGCCTTAGGCATGAAAGCCACCTGGGTGACTTTGGGCCAATCACTAGGAGACGGTCAGTTCTAGTCTTGCCTTAGGCATGAAAGCTGGCTGGGTGACTTTGGGCCAATCAACAGGAGACGGTCAGTTCTAGTTCCGCCTTAGGCATGAAAGCCAGGTGGGTGACTTTGGGCCACTCACCAGGAGATGGTGAGTTCTAGTTCTGCCTTAGGCATGAAAGCCAGCTGGGTGACTTTGGGCCAATCACCAGGAGACGGTGAATTCTAGTTCCGCCTTAGGCATGAAAGCCAGGTGGGTGACTTTGGGCCAATCACCAGGAGATGGTGAGTTCTAGTTCTACCTTAGGCATGAAAGCCAGCTGGGTGACTTTGGGCCAATCACCAGGAGACGGTCAGTTCTAGTTCCGCCTTAGGCATGAAAGCCACCTGGGTGACTTTGGGCCAATCACTAGGAGACGGTCAGTTCTAGTCTTGCCTTAGGCATGAAAGCTGGCTGGGTGACTTTGGGCCAATCAACAGGAGACGGTCAGTTCTAGTTCCGCCTTAGGCATGAAAGCCAGGTGGCTGACTTTGGGCCAATCACCAGGAGACGGTGAATTCTAGTTCCGCCTTAGGCATGAAAGCCAGGTGGGTGACTTTGGGCCAATCACCAGGAGATGGTGAGTTCTAGTTCTACCTTAGGCATGAAAGCCAGCTGGGTGACTTTGGGCCAATCACCAGGAGACGGTCAGTTCTAGTTCCGCCTTAGGCATGAAAGCCACCTGGGTGACTTTGGGCCAATCACTAGGAGACGGTCAGTTCTAGTCTTGCCTTAGGCATGAAAGCTGGCTGGGTGACTTTGGGCCAATCAACAGGAGACGGTCAGTTCTAGTTCCGCCTTAGGCATGAAAGCCAGGTGGCTGACTTTGGGCCAATCACCAGGAGACGGTGAGTTCTAGTTCCGCCTTAGGCATGAAAGCCACCTGGGTGACTTTGGGCCAATCACCAGGAGACGGTCAGTTCTAGTTCCGCCTTAGGCATGAAAGCCACCTGGGTGACTTTGGGCCAATCACCAGGAGACGGTCAGTTCTAGTTCCGCCTTAGGCATGAAAGCCAGGTGGCTGACTTTGGGCCAATCACCAGGAGACGGTGAGTTCTAGTTCTGCCTTAGGCATGAAAGCCAGCTGGGTGACTTTGGGCCAATCACCAGGAGACGGTGAATTCTAGTTCCGCCTTAGGCATGAAAGCCAGGTGGGTGACTTTGGGCCAATCACCAGGAGATGGTGAATTCTAGTTCCGCCTTAGGCAAGAAAGCCAGGTGGGTGACTTTGGGCCTCTCACCAGGAGATGGTGAGTTCTAGTTCTGCCTTAGGCATGAAAGCCAGCTGGGTGACTTTGGGCCAATCACCAGGAGACGGTGAATTCTAGTTCCGCCTTAGGCATGAAAGCCAGCTGGGTGACTTTGGGCCAATCACCAGGAGAGGGTAAGTTCTAGTTCCGCCTTTGGCATGAAAGCCAGCTGGGTGACTTTGGGCCAATCAACAGGAGGCGGAGAGTTCTAGTCCCGCCTTAGGCATGAAAGCCACCTGGGTGACTTTGGGCCAATCACCAGGAGACGGTGAGTTCTAGTTCCGCCTTAGGCATGAAAGCCAGCTGGGTGACTTTGGACCGATCGACAGGAGGCGGTGAGTTCTAGTTCCGCCTTAGGCATGAAAGCCACCTGGGTGACTTTGGGCCAATCACCAGGAGACGGTCAGTTCTAGTTCCGCCTTAGGCATGAAAGCCACCTGGGTGACTTTGAGCCTCTCACCAGGAGATGGTGAGTTCTAGTTCCGCCTTAGGCATGAAAGCCACCTGGGTGACTTTGGGCCAATCACCAGGAGACGGTCAGTTCTAGTTCGCCTTAGGCATGAAAGCCATGTGGGTGACTTTGGGCCAATCACCAGGAGACGGTCAGTTCTAGTTCCGCCTTAGGCATGAAAGCCAGGTGGCTGACTTTGGGCCAATCACCAGGAAGCGGTGAGTTCTAGTTCCGCCTTAGGCATGAAAGCCACCTGGGTGACTTTGGGCCAATCACCAGGAGACGGTGAGTTCTAGTTTCATCTTAGGCATGAAAGGCGCCTAGTGGACTTTGGACCAATCACCAGGAGACGGTGAGTTCTAGTTCTGCCTTAGGCACGAAAGCCCCCTCTCAGCCCATTCTCCCCCATCAGATTGTTAACGTGGGGAAAACAGGTAGAACCAGGAGCGCTGGTATGTCTGTCACCTGGAGTTCTTTACCAAAAAATAATAAAGAGAGGTTAAAAATAAATATGAATAATAAAATTAAAAGGGAACCTTCATGCCTGCCCGGGACCACTCACCTTGGGCATAATCACTGCCACATCCACGTTCACGTCTGGCTTGATGCAGGTGCCAAGCAGGTAACTCCCTACCACGTTCACCTCCACTGGGGGCAGAAAGTGGAACTTCCCTTTCACCTTGAAAGGAAGCTGCAGGATAGGGACTTTCACTCCTGTGGGGAGCCAGGACTGGTCGGTGATCTGGAAAAAAAAAAAATGTAGAATTCACCTGTCAGGATTCCGGCATTCACCCCTATTTAAATCATGAGTCTCGAGCCAAACTTCAAAAGGATTTATTGGGAGTTAACATGACCGGCACTGACTGGGTGCAGCCGACTCTGAGACACATCATTCATTGTCACCCTTGACCCTGGTTTTTCCCCTCCATCCCCTGGGTGTGTCATAATTCATATTCTCCAATGGGACACATCCATAGCCCAGAGTCCTCAATCAGGCTCTCCAGTTAGATATTTGCGGGGCAGAAACTTCTGTCGCCTAGTTACTATCTTTGAAAAACTATTTATGGAATGCGCTTTCGATTTCCAAGCTGTTGCACTGCTCCCCGCTCTCTTACGGTTGGCAAACTCTAAAAAGACCAGAGAAATATTTTAGGAGTTGACACTACCCTTTTATCCTTGAATCAGGACCAGGCTGAGATTCTGTGGGAGAGGTCCCAGGCGGTCCCAACTGAAGAATCCCCCAAAATACAGGTAGTCCTTGACGTAACGACCACAATTCAGCTACAAATCTCTGCTGGTCTTGAGGAGTTTCCATTCATTGCTTCTTATCCTGCCTCTCAGGTGCCTTGAGAGGAGAGGTTGACCCCCTTCTTCTCTGTGAAAACCCCTCAGGAAGCAGAAGTGCCCGCCAAATCCTTCCCTTCGATAGACTAGTTCCCTCAAGCATTCATGATATGATTTAACCTCCATCCACTCCAACCATCTTGGTTGCTCTTCTCTGCACTCTTTCCAGGATCTCATCATCTCAGGAGAACATGGCAGCTGTCCCTGTTCATTATTTTCTGTAGACCTTGGTCTCTAGATCCGAGGGTTGCTCTTAGGAACCCCTTCGTCAAGACTGAAAAACGCTGAAGCTTCCTGGGACTATTATTGAAAAACCAAACGTAGACATATAGACTGGGAGAAACCAGGCTCAACAGCAGGAACTGGGAGAGGGATCTTGGAGTCTTAGTGGACAACCAGCTAAATAGGAGCCAGCCGTGTGCAGCAGCAGCCAAAAAAGCTAATGCAATCCTAAATTGTATTAACAGAGGGATACAATCGAGATCAAGGGAGGTACTAACATCACTCTATAAAGCCTTAGTAAGACCACACCTAGAGTACTGCATCCAGTTTTGATCACCCCACTATAAAAAAAGATGTTTGAGTGCAGAGAAGAGCAACCAGGATGATGAGGGGACTGGAGACTAAAACACATGAAGAACGGTTGCAGGAACTGGGCCTGGCTAGTCTAGGGAAGAGAAGGACCAGGTGAGACAGGATAACAGTCTTCCAATATTTAAGGGGCTGCCCCAGAGAGGAGGAAGGGGGTCCAAGCTATTCTCCAAGGCACCCGAAGGCCAGACAAGGAATAATGGTTGGAAATTGAACAAGGAGAGATTTAACCTGGAAATTAGGAGAAACTTTCTGACAGTGAGAACCATCAACCGATGGAACAGAAGTTGCCCTCAGAAGTTGTGGGAGCATCATCACTTGAGACTTTCAAGAAGAGATTGGACCCCCCTCTGTCAGAAATGGTGTAGGGTCTCCTGCTTGGGCAGGGGGGGTTGGGCTAGATGGCCGACAAGGTCCCTTCCAACTCTGATTATCCGTTATTCCTTTTCAACTTTTCAGTCTGACCCGTCCCATCAGAACCTGAATCTGTGGAGGACAAGCCGAGGGGAGATCGAAGGACGGGTGGCTTCATCGGCTTTGGAGGAATGTGGGGAGGAGCAGGCCGAGGCAGCCCAGGGCCCCTCAGGATTGGGACAGCTTGTTAGCAGCGAAGAACGGGGGGCAGGATGACCGAGAGAGGGTAAGCAGAGGAAATGAGGAGCGGCAGCACTCTCAGGCGATGAGCAAGGGCTGCCCCCTCTTGATCCCTGAGTACAGAGAGTGGAGAGATGGCGGGAACAGCGCAGGTTGACCCAACTTGGGACGAGAGCGCCGCGCCCCTCTTCACAAGGCGCACCTGGGGACCGAGATTTAAAGAGATGATGTGGGGAGGGGTGCTTGTCAAGAACATACGCTGAGTTGGAAGAGTTTGGTGTGCCAGTACCGACATTTGGGAGTTGCTTCTTGTTAGGAATGATTCTCACCTAACAGTTGGGTTGGCAATATGTAAACCAGGATAGTTATTTAATACTGTTATTTCTTTAAGAGAATGCTGTAATTGTGATTGGCTGAGGTTCCTCCAACGGCCGTAAGATGGGAGCCAGAAACCTGGTTTGTTCTTCTTGCATTTCCTGTTTTGCCTGATCATCGTTCTGCTTGGATTGCTGTGAGTCTTGCAACTGTTAGCAAACTCCGTTTATTGAACTTTATGATACTTGACTTCGTTTTTGGATTATCCCTGGACTGATACTGCTTTAACCGTGTATGATTTGGGCTGTTTGTTGGACTTTTTTTACTCGTTTACTGGAAGTAAAACCTACATTTTACTATTCAGTGTACCTGTATGCTGGTTGTGTGTTATTCCTTACCACTCTCACTACGTTCCCCCGAGTGCACCCGTTCTCCCTAACGGGAATACCCAACAACATTTCTTCCTGACTTTGTGGACTCATTGTTTACTCCTTGGTGTGTGGACTCATTTCTCTGTTCCTTTGCTTTGCTGGATTGGGCGCAGCCATAGGCTGCCGTGTGTGTATGTGTGTGTGTGTGTGTGTGTGTACACATTTTGCTCTGGGATTTGCCAATAATGTGAGGGCGTTTGGGGGGAAATTTGAAGCCTTAAAGGGAAATTTGGACTCTCAACTGGCTTTGCGCTTTCTCCTGGGTCATTACAGCAGAGTCGGGGAATATTTAGCGGTGGTTTTGCTTTCTTCTGTGCCAGAATGATGTACTCCATAACTATTTGCTTTTAGGACTTTAACGCTCCCGAAGATGCTTGCTTTTATGGGTTCTGTTAGTAGGACAGTTGATACCCTTGGCTGTGCAGGGAAGCGATCCTGAGGGATCCCAAATCTGGAAATCCACACACACACAAAAAACCCAAGGAACAAGAGCGAGAGTTGATAAAGGCTGCGACGTTAAACCCACTTCCCAGAAAGGAAGATCTATGGAGTACAGTGGCCTCCTAGGAAACAAGTCTCAAGATGTCCCAAAGGTGTTTTTTTTTTTTTTTTTGCAAAAAGCAACTGGACTTTCTTGGGGTATTTTTCTACCCCTTGAAAACGTTTCGCTTCCTGTTCAGGAGGCTTCTCCGGTTCTGACTGAAGAGCTCAAAGTCAGAACCAGAGAAACTTCTTGGATGAGAAGTGAAATGTTCTCAAGGAGGAAAAAAATTAAGAGAGTCTAGTTGCATTTTGGAAAAGCACCTTTGGGACAAACTGTGACACAGATGACTGAGAACCTCCGTAGATATACCAAAAGTGATTTTTTTTTTCCTTGAAGGCTTTTCGCTTCTTATCCAAGAGGCTTCTTCAGTTTGAACTGAAGAGCTGAGAAGTCAGAGTGGAAGAAGCATCTTGGATGAGAAGTGAAATGTCTTCAAAGGAAAAAAAAAAACAGAAAGTCCAGTTGCCTCTTTGAATGACTGGGATGACTGAGAACCTTCAAAGACGTATCTCAAGATGCTATCAACCCACGGGTCTGAAGCATACCTCTCTCGCCGGAACTTCTGGGACATTGTTAAGCAGGGTTCTGATTTCGTGAAGGAAGGCTTCGATTCTCTGTTTTCTCTTCTCCTTGAGGGTCACCTCTTTCAACAGTTCTTCAATCTGGAGGAGAAAAATTTAATAGAAAAGGGGGTCAGACTGTTGTAGCCCACCAGTGGCCAGTGGAGCTGGCGGCAGACTCGGACAGTGAGGAGGTTGGGGAGGAACACGGGCCAGTCCTGGAGTCGAAGGCAGAGATGGGGCCAGGGCCGTCTGACAGTTATCAGCTGCCTTTGGAGTCGGAGATCAGTGGGGAGGAAGAACAGCTGGAGCCCGTTCCCAGTGTGTGCATGCACAGAGCTGCCAGGAGAAGGGAACCAATTAAGGAACAAGGGTCAACTGGGGAGTAAAGGCTCAGGTGGACGGTGAATGGCCCCTCCCAGAGGGAATAAAGAGGAGCGAAAGGGGAGTGGGGTTTTGCAGGAGACAATCAGTTCAATTCATTAGGGTGAAGATCTATTCCTGACTTCTTGCCAAGTAATTGCTGCTACAGCGTGGCATTTGGAAGCTAACGGCTTGGCAACTCTCCAAGCTTGATAAAGGCCTGTCATTGTGAAATCTCTTGAAAGACTGTTTGCTGGGACTTTGTCAGAGAGTAATTCCCTTTGACTTAAATAAAAGGGGTTTTATTGGGATGAGGAGTCGGCGTCATGATCAAAATTGGGGGTGTCAAAACGTTCCGGATCTTCTTTTTGTTATATGAATCGCCCTTCTGGTTCCTCTGGCCAAATCTGTTTCACCCACCAAGCTGCCAAGCACAAGCAACACAAGAGTTACTCATAACTAACCACAGTGAGCAACTTCGTTGTCTTGACTTGGCTCTCCTTCCAATTTCCCCAGCCAATTCTTTGAGGCTTCTGAGCTGCCACATTCAGTGCCGGAGGATTTGGGATTTCAGGGAGCCGTGGAAGATTAGCCACAACAACATTTCTTTCTCCGAAAGTCAAGGACATGTTACCCGGCACCTGGAGGGGAGTGGCCGGGGGTAGTACCTGCAGTTGGAACGAAGTGAGGATTGGACCATGCGATAGATCAGAGGTGGGCAACTATGGCCCCTTTATGACTTGTGGACTTCAACTCCCAAAATTCCTGAGCTGGCATGGCTTGCTCAGGAATTCTGGGAGTTGAAGTCCATAATTCATAAAAGGGCCATAGTTGCCCACCCCTGCGATAGATGATTGGGTGCAGGGGTAGAATTTTGGGTTTTCTTTGGGTTAGGGAAAACCCAGAACTCTCTGATTCGGGTTTTCCCCAGACGTGCCAATATGACATTTTCTATTTTCTATCTATACATATAAAAAAGCAAAATACCTCTCATGCATCATCACAAAATCTCCAGAACCGTAAAGCCTACAAACTTGAAATTGGGCACCTATGTTCCTCTTGGCTTTTCGGGGCTCGCTAAGAAAGGATTTTTCCAAATGACCATCAGACCATTAGATTTCCTATATTATTATCAACACGCTCTGATGCTAAGGAGTTCTACTCCCCCTCCCCACCTGAAAAGAAATCTCTTCCAAGTGCAAAACACAAGCAGAGGAATTTCAGTTTCAGAGCACCAAGCAGCTTTAGTCCCGAACAGTTGAGCTAAGCCACGCCCGGGCTCCTTGCTGTCTCCTTGCTTGCACACACAGCAAATAACTCTTTCAGTTTCCAAACAGCCCTCAACTCCTCTCACACACTGACAGGACTGCTAGACAGATGAATACCGATGGATGCCGGTTAGGCAGAGGCAGAGTTTTTTCCCCCACTTTTGTTCCTCCCCCAAAACTAAGCCCCATCGCATAGTTGCGTAGCGAAGCTAGTCTTTAATAAAGTGGATCTTTGCGAAGACGATATTCTCGGAGTCTATTGCGTTGGAGGTTGGAACGCTGATAGCCGGACTGACCTGCAGGCGGAGAAGGTTGGAATGGAACAGGTTCTCGGTCTCCTTGAGGTGGCTCAGCTCCTCGTTGGTGGGCACCTTGTAGAGCTCACCTTTTCCCAATTTCACCGGCTTCAAGAGGCCTTCAGGCGAGGCCGCTCGTTTCTTTCCCTTCGCTTTCTCTTCCTCAGGGATGCCGTTTTGTTTCTCTTCCTTCTCTGGATCTTTAGTTCTCTCATCACTTTCAGGTAACATCTGCAGGCAACAACAACAACAACACACAAAAAAAGAAAGGGAATTATTCACCCAAATAAGGATGCTGATTTTTGTAAATTTAACAATCCTGCTGCCCGGTCTGGTTTTTTTTTACATCGTGGTCACAAAAGAGGGAAGCCCTTCCGGTTTTCCATACCTGTTCTAGATTCATTTTTTTCCACCTTGGCTTTGCAGGGTTTTTTTTTTCAACCTTAAAATGTTATTTTTATGAATATTTTATTTTATGCATTACTATTAAACCTCCTTTCCTTTCACCCATCCCCTACCAGGTGTGACTGTAGGACTGTACGGCTTTGTCGCTTGTATCCTAAAGATTTATACTGACTGTTTCCTAGTATGATTTGATGGCTTATTGTACCCGATGGCTATCATTAAGTGTTGTACCTGATGATTCTTGACTCTTGGTGAATGTACCTTTTCTTTTATGTGCACTGAGAGTATTTACACCAAGACAAATTCCTTGTGTGTCCAATCACACTTGGCCAATAAAAGAATTCTATTCTATTCTATTCTATTCTATTCTATATTCCAATATCCTATTTGACTGTTTCCTAGTAGGATTCAATTGCTTATTGTACCCTATGACTATTATTAACTTGATTCTTGACTCTTGAGGACTGTATCTTTTCTTATATGTACACTGAGAGCACATGCACCAAGCCAAATTCCTTGTGTTTCCAATCACACTTGGCCAAGAAAGAATAAAGAACTACACTAAAAAAGAGCAGGATATCAAACCGACACAGCCTTACACCACAAGGGACCTCAGCATCTATCTATCTAAAGGTAAAGGTTCTCCTTGCATATACGTGCTTGTAGTTTCCAGCTCTAGGAGGCAGTGCTCATCTCGTTACAAAGCCGAAGAGCCGGCGCTGTCCGAAGACGTCTCCATGGTCATATAGTCGGCCGAAGGCACACGGAATGCTGTTCCCTTCCCACCAAAGTGGTGCCTATTTTTCTACTTGCATTTTTTACATGCTTTCGGAACCGCTAGGTTGGCAGAAGCTGGGACAAGGAACGGGAGCTCACTCTGTTACGCGGCACTGGGGATTCAAACCGCCGAACTGCTGACCTTTGTGATCGACTAGCTCAGTGTCTTAGTCCCTGAGCCACCGCGTCTCTTGTTTTTTCAACCTTACCACCTTTCAAAAGGTATAGACTTCAATTCCAAAATTCCCCAGGCAGCCAGTGCATCTTTGAAGCCCAAGAACAGAATTAAAGCAACTAATTCTCCTCCTTCACAAACTTTTAAACAGTATTTCGTATTTATTCCCTTCCTTCATGAGCTTTTAAGCCTTATTTATTTACTGTTTCTCCTTTGTGAGCTTTTAAGCTTTTGTTTACTGTTAAGGTTTGTCCAGTTATTCATCTTTGAAAACTACGCTGCTCAAGAATTATACAGAGTCCTTAACTTACAGCCTTTGGTTTAGTGACCATTCAGAGTTACAACGGCCCAGAAAAAAGGGACTTGTGACTAGTTTTCACGTTTAAGACTCTTGCAGCATCCCCAATAATAGTCACATGATCAAAACACAGACGCTCGGGCACTAACTTGTATTTATGATGGTTGCAGTATCCAGGGAAGTCAATGGGGAACCTAGTTTTACTACGATTCATTTAACAACTGCGGCAAGAAAGGTCATAAAATGGGGCAAAATAAAATTACACATAAAACATATATAAATCATCATTATCATCATCAAATGGTGCAAAATTCACTTAACTGTCTCGCTTAGCAACAGAAATTTTGGGGCCCAATTGTGGTCGTAAGTCAGGTATTACCTGTAACTGCCCATTCTTTTTATACCATCCTTTAACTGCTGCAATACTCTTTCTGTTTTCAGCCCCCAGTTAATTTTATTTGTTTATTAAACTGCTTTGTCACCCATCTCCCATTCAAGGTGACTGTGGGTGGCTTAAGATTAAGAGCAGAGGGTTGGACTAGAAGACCTCCAAGGTCCCTTCCACCTCTGCTGTCTATGAAGATTCTCAGTCATCCAAGTCATGGTTGTCCCAAAAGTGCATTTTTCAGGAGGCAACTGGACTTCCTTGTTTTTTCTTTGAAGATATTTTGCTTCTCATCCAAGAAGCTTCTTCAGCTCTGACTGGATGGTGGGGAATAGATTTTATAATTCTTGCAGACAGCTGGTGGTTTGCATCCTTTTTAGAGAGTTGTTGAGGCCACTTGGAGGTTTGATCTGTGTCCTCAGGATCACCTGAGTGGTGCAAATGGTTCCTGTAGTCTGCCATTTTGGGGAAATCCATTCCTACTCCCACACCATCCAAGGGAGTTCATCCCAAAGTGCACGGCTAAAAATCTATGCAGATTCTCCGTCATTCAGGCCATGGTTGACCCAAAGCTGCTTTTTTCAAGAGGCAACTAACTGGACAGTCTGATTTTTCTTAAGACATTTCACTTCTCACCTGAGAAGCTTCTTCAGCTCTGACTGGACGGTGCGTAAGGGAAGGATTTATACTCCTTGCAGACAGCTAGTCATTTGCATCCTTTTAGAGGGTCATTGAGGCCACTTGGAGGTTTGTCTGTGTCCTCAGAGTCACCTAAATATTGCTCCTGGTTCCTGTGGTCTGTAATTTTTTCCACTTGGAAATCCATTCTTACTCCCACACCATTGAAAGGGTGTTCATCCCAAATTGTATAGCTAAAAGCCTGTAGAGATTCTCAGTCATTCAGGTCATGGTTGTCCCAAAGGTGCTTTTCTTTCACTAGGCAACTGGACTTTCCATTTTTTTCTTTTGAAGACATGTCGCTTCTCACCCAAGCTTCTTCAGCTCTTACTGGGATGGGTGGGGAATGGAAGGATTTACACTCCTTGCAGACAAGACAGTTGGTCATTTGTTAAGGCCACCTGGAGATAAGAAGCAAAAGGTCTTCAAAGAAAAACCAGAAAAGTCCAGTTGCCTCTTGACAAAAAAAAAAAAAGCACCTTTGGGACATCCAACGCAATAAACTTCAATAAATAAGATCCATCCTTGGGTCTCGCTTGAATGAGAAGCCAGCAGTCACCCCAGGTTTGCAAGGAAGCAAAAGCCCCCTGAAACAAGGCAACCGAACCTGCAGCCAACCGAACTCCACAAAGCGGTTTTGGGCCCACCAAATCTACTCCGTCAAGCGGCTTGACTACCTGACCCGAGCTGCTGCTGCTGCAAGAAACGGGAGGCAGCATCCATCAAAATAGATTTTGCGGGAAATATAGTTGGGGTGGGGCGCGAGGAAAAAGTTCCTTTCCTCCCCACATCCCAAAATTAACTACAACCCCCAAAGATGAGATGCTGGGATGCATCCATCAAAATAACAGCATAATCAAAGGGACCTTCGAGGTCTTCTAGCCCAACCCTACAGTTCAACGGATCAAGCTCTAGCCAACTTGGGCCATGCCAGGCTATGGTTGCCTACCACCACCACCCCGTCCCCACCCCACCCCACCCCCAAACCCTGAAACAAAGCGAAGGGAAAGAGACTGCGAGTTGTAGCCCCGGACTACAACTCCCATCGTCTTTGATCCCCCTCCCCCGGCCGTGGACGATGGGGGTAGTGGTCCCAGGAGGAGGAGACAGGCGAAGGTCCCCGGGGTCCCCCCGCACGACGGTATTGCTTCTCCCCAATCTTCCGTCCTCCCCACACCGCGCTCCGCTCAGCCTCAACCCACCTTCCGCCGACCCGCTGGAGCAGCCATGTGGGTGGAACTCCGCAAAAACCACGTGGAGCCCGACAGCAGCGCACGGCTCCTACCGGCTTCCGGCTTCCAAGTTCGTCATTTCCGGGCTCCGATAGTCTTAGCGTCGTTCAGCCACGCCCCCCCCTCTTTCCGAGGTTTGGTTGAGAGCGTGAAGTGTTGCCGGGACGACGGGACGTGATTGACGCGGTTGACTCTAGAATTAGGAAAAAGGAAAGAGGGGTCCAAGCTCGCCTTCTGTTTCTGGAGAAGGGACTTCCGGGCTCAGTTGGACCACTTCGCTGGTTTACAAGGTAGCCCTCGGCTTGCCACTTGCAACTCGTTTAGTGACCATTCGAAGTTACAACGACGCTGGGGGAAAAAAATAACTTAGGGCCGTTTTTTTCACACTGCATCCCTACACGTTGCAGCCTCCCCATGATCAGGTGCTCAAAATTCAGGTGCTTGGCAGCTGACTCGTATTTATGACAGTTGCAGCATCCAGGGGTGGTGATGGTGGTTATGTGATCCCCTTTGGCGACCTTCTGCACAAGCAAACCCAATGGGGAAGCCGGATTCACTTAACGACTGTATGACTATCCAAACAACTGCAATGATTCACTTCATCAGGAGTTCTACTCCCCCTCCCCACTTTAAAAGAAATCTCTTCCAAATACAAAACACAAACAGAGGAGTTTCAGTTTCAGTCTCAGAGCACCAAGCAGCTTTAGTACAGAACAGTTGAGCTAAGGCATACCCAGGCTCCTTGCTGTCTCCCTCATGCTCACACAGCAAATACTGTTTCACTTTCCAAACAGCCCTCAACTCTCTCACACACTGACAGGACGCTTGCCAGAGGAATACCGATGGATGCTGGTTAGGCAGAGGCAGAATTTTTCCTCCCTTATTTTCCTCCTGGGTATCCAGCTAGTACAAAATATAAACAAATAAATATTGTAGAGCTTGATTTTCATTCCAGAAAACCAGCATCACCCCTTTATTGGTCTTACTAGTAAATACCAGTTTCTCTGGTGTCCAGCAGATAGCGCCCTTGGCCTGCTCAGCTCAGTCTGGGTTTTGCTTTAAGCAGAATTGTTTTCAGGACTGTGCCCAGTATGTCAACGGAGGATCTCTTACTCAATCTGTCCAGTGGTGGGATTCAAATTTTTTTACTATCAGTTCTGTAGGTGTGGCTGGTGGGTGTGGCTTGGTGGGTGGGCATGGCTTGGTGGGTGGGCATGGCTGCAAAATCCTCATTCTCTGCCCACCCCACTAACCTGCTTTCCAGCTCTGTTCTCTGTGCAGGGCAACCAAAGGAGACCCAGCCGATCAGCTGGGACTCAATAGGAGGCAGAAAATAGACAGGGTTGGTGGGGCCAGTCAGGGTAGCTTTTGACTTACAACAGTTCATTTAGTGACAAAGTTACAATGGCACTGAAAAAAGTGACTTACAACCGTCTTTCACACTTATGACCATTGCAGCATCCCCGTGGTCACGTGATCAACATTCAGATGCTTAGCAACTGACTTACACTTATGACGGTTAAAGTGTCCCAGGATGATGGGATCTCCTTTTGCGACCTTCTGACAAGCTGTGATGACCAAGAGTGTAACACAGACATAACAAAATCCAAAATGTAAATAAATGTCCTTTAATGCCTCCAACTTGGCCCCACTGCTCAATAATTCTCAGTTGGAGATAAAACTTATTCAAAAATAGTATTCAAAAGAAAGCAATACAGTCCAAACTTAACAAGCAGATAGATAGACGTGAAATGAAAAACCAAACAAACTATAATGATGAAATTTCCACAACTGACCAGGATAAGTAATTACCAAACTCAAGGAGATAACAAGGTACAGTCTGTTGGAAGGACGCCAACCAAGATAACTTCAGCCCAAAATAAAACAAGCTTTGCTTCTGGCAATGCTGTGTTGGAATCGTCTCTCTTATATGCTAGTCTCCCCAGCTGCAACCAATGAGCGGGATCATGGCCACTTCTTCTCTCATAAGCCAAGTTGTTTCCTTCTCCTTTCCTCCGTTTGTCCTAGGATGCAGAGAAGATGGGCCTGCCTCATCCTCTGACTGCTCAGCCAGCCTCTGCCCTTCCCCAGCCTCCTCCACAACCTCCACAGCCACACCTCCACTCCCTGTCGGCTGTTCCTCCTCTCCCTCAGAGTCCAACTGTATCAAGGGCATGACACAAGCAAAGTCAACGGGGAAGCCAGATTCACTAAACAACCATGTTGCTAACAACTGCATTGATTCACTTAACAACTGTGGCAAGAAAGGGCAAAACTCACTTAATGAATGTCACACTTAACAACATGAATGATGGGCTCACTTGTGGTCATAACTCAAGGACTGCCTGTAGCTACCTGAAGTGATTTAACATCAGCGTCCCAAAGGAAATTTACACAGGAAAGGATTGTTTGCATCCTTAAATTATTCTCAGGAAATCCAACCTCATCCTCACATTTTATTGTATTATACTCATAAAGATTTATTATCATTTTATTGTCACTTTATTATGAAACATTACATAGAAAGAATAAATAACAGCAAGAAAAAGTGATAAAAATGGAAGAAACAGGGAATTTAAGCTTGACCTAAAAATTAAAGTTTTTCTAATTTCTAAATTGTTTATGCTACTGTCGAGACTTGCTGTGGGACTGTCGCTGCGTTTTTTCAATCTTGCCAACTTTATGTGGGCTTTTAAACTCCCAGAATTCTCTTAGCCAGCACAGAATTCTGGGAGTTGCAGTCCTTAAAGTTACCAAGGTTCTGTTGGAAGTTAAAACCCACCCCTCTCTCCTAGGAAAATGAAATATTTTAGGATATATTAAAAAGGCAGAATATTTCCCCCCCAAAGAGTAGAAACTCAAAAGCAGAAACTCACCTCAGAAGCAGAAACTCAACCCCGCCCCTTTGCTAATGGGCCATTACTCTGGCCTAGGCCAGCCTATTTTACATCACAAAGATCTACACCAAGTAGAGCTATAGGAATTGCTCAAAGCCCTTTCATTACATCATCAGCCAGCAAGGCTCATCAAAGCCTGGGACTCAGGACAGCCTACAGAGTTGCCCCTGCATGGCCCCTTGGGAGTCTGACAACCAATCAGAATACAAGCTCAAATTCAAATCCCAACAGAGGGCATAAAACCAAAGGATTCTCAGCAGCTCTGCCCTTCTTTCTTCACCCGAGGCATGTGATCCTGTCCACCATTAAACCATCTTTCCAAGCAGTCACCATTTTTCCAGTGTCTTTCTTCCCCACTTGGAACTGAACCCTGAAGGCTATTTCTCCCAACAGTTGAAAAACACTACTAGGTCATACTGTACTGGTCCGAAAAGCCCACTGAGCCATAACCAGGTTGCTTAACTTGGTTTACCATGGCTTGTATCTGTGGTTGCATCAAAGCTTAGCCTAATGGTGGTTTACACATGATTTGGCCCAGTGCATTAAGGCGATCCAAGTTATTTTTGAACCAGACCATAAACCCTGTTCGGTGGCAGAGGGAGTTGTTGGCTTTTATTTCTCTCTCTCTGTGTGTATACATTTATGTATGTGCACACACACATTATATACGTATGGGTGTATTTTTATCTATACATTATATATGCAAATGTATTATAAATATAAGCGTGTTGTGTTATATAAATATATAACGTAATACACTCATATATATAGAATGATCCATTGCCTACATTGGCATGTACAATTACATATTGTGACAATTATATAATTGATCCATCGCCTACATTTTATTTAATTTCCCACTTTCATTATTTGGAAATAACATCCAATAAATCAGCACTGAGGAAATGACTTCTTTTTCCCCGAAAAGGGCATTTCAATCAATCCACTCCCCCATTCCAAAGGCTTAATGGTTCCGTCCATGTAAGAGGAGCTAAAGGCCTCCCTGCCGCCAAAGACCTTGGACAACAACGGAACCAGCAACCAGCCAATCCCTGAAGAAGGCTGAGTACTTTTTAACAACCAGCGGCCAATGGCCGAACGCTCCCTTCCCTTTAGGGCAGGACCCATGAGAAGTAAGCTTAAGAGGCAACCAATGATGTAACGGTAGAGGGTGGGGCTAGGCTAAACATTGGACGAGAGAAAGAGAGAGGGATTCCCCTTAGGGAGTGACCCGTGAGATTTAAGCTTAGGAGTCAACCAATGACATCACGGTGGAGGGCGGAGCTAGGAGCGGGGAGAAAGAACGAGCGCGTGTTCCGCCCTGTCAATCAGAGCGCTGGTAAAAGCTTCCCAATAAAGCCGCCTCTGACGTCACCGGGGAGAGGCGTTGCCAAGTCCGCCTCTGACGTCACCGGAGGAGGGGGGAAAGGCGCCGCGAGAGAGCCGCCTCTGCCCTCTGCGCGTGCGCGGGGCGGGCGGCCGGCCTGCGCCTCCTGCCCGAGGCAGGAAGGCGGAAGCGGGGGAAACGGAAGCAGCAAGGCGGGGCCTGCCGGGCGGAGCGTGCGCGTTCCCGTCAAGCGGGCGCGAGCGACGGAACCGAGCGAGCGAGCGAGCGGCGGCGGCGGCGGCGCCGTCACAAAAGGAAGCGGCGGCGTCGAGGGGCCGAAAGCGGTGCGGCGGGGAGGAGGGTTGCGCGGCGGCCTCGCTCGGTGGCGGAGGAGGCCCGCGCTCGTCCCGCCTTTGCCCCTCCCCGCGGCGGCGCCGGCGGGCTCGCCCCCTCCTCCCCCCCCCCGTCCCGTCCCCCGCACGGAGCAGGAGGATCGCGGCGGCGGCGGCGGCTGCTGCGGCGGGCGGGCCGGGCGGCCTGGCCCGGCCTGGCCCGCCGCGGCCAGGCCCTGCCCGGCCTGAGCCGGCGGCTCCCGTCTAGCCTCCTTCCTCTTCCTCGGTCTCCGGCCTTTCGCCCTCCTCGCCGCCCCCCCGCCATGGCGCAGCAGCAGGTGAGCAGCTCCCAGAAGGCGCTGATGCTGGAGCTGAAGGGGCTGCAGGAGGAGCCGGTGGAGGGCTTCCGCATCACCTTGGTCGACGAGTCCGACCTGTACAACTGGGAGGTAGCCATCTTCGGGCCGCCCAACACGCTCTACGAGGGCGGCTACTTCAAGGTGAGGCTCCGCCCCCCGCCCCCGGGGGGGGGAGGGACACGCAGGCCTTGTAGGGAAAGTGGTGCTAAAGGTGAAGCCCCTCCCCACACTCCTCCTCCTCCCCACACTCCTCCTCCACATACCCCTCCCCCACATACGGGCGGGGGGACGAGACGACATGCGGGCCTTTGGAGGGAAAGAGTGGGGGGGCCTTAAAGTGAGGGGGCTCCTCTGTACTTCAGGGTGAGGCCCCTCCCCCTCACTCCTCCCCCACATATACCCCTCCCCCACACCCTTCCTCCATATATTGGGGAGGGCCTTGCAGAGAAAGAGTGGGGGCCCTAAAGGTGAGGGGCTTCTCTGAGGTGAGGCCCTCCCCATATACCCCCCATACCCTTCCTCCATATATTGGGGGCCTTGCAGAGAAAGAGTGGGGCCCTAAAGGTGAGGGGGCTTCTCTGTACTTCAGGTGAGGCCCTCCCCACATATACCCCTCCCCCACACCCTTCCTCCATATATTGGGGGGGGCCTTGCAGAGAAAGAGTGGGGGGCCCTAAAGGTGAGGGGGCTTCTCTGTACTTCAAGGCGAGGCCCCTCCCCACATATACCCCTCCCCCCACACCCTTCCTTCATATATTGGGGGGCCTTGCAGAGAAAGAGTGGGGGCCCTAAAGGTGAAGGGGGGCTTCTCTGCACTTCAAGGCGAGGCCCCTCCCCCACATATACCCCTCCCCCCATACCCTTCCTCCATACATGGGGGGGGAAGGCCTTGCAGGGAAAGAGGGGGGGCCCTAAAGGTGAGGGGGGGCTTCTCTGCACTTCAAGGCGAGGCCCCTCCTCCGCATAACCCTCCCCCTCAACACAACTCTCCTCCACATACCCCTTCCTCACACACTCCTGGGACACACACACACACAGGCCTTGCCTCTCTCCCTCCCTTTGCACACACCCTTTTTTTTCCTGGGGGTCTCCCCGCTTTTGAAGGAGGGTCTCTCTGGTTTTGTACCCCGCTTTTCATGGGGGTCTCCCTGATGTGGCACCCCACCTTTTGAGGAGGGGCTCCCTGATGTGGCCCCCTGCTTTCTCAGGATGCTCTCCCTGGGTTTGCACCCCACTTTTCATGGGGGGTCCCCCTGCCGTAACACCCTGTTTTTGAAAGGGGGCCTCCCTCCTTTTCGTGGGGCTCTCCGAGGGTTTGGCACGCCACTCCTTCATGAGGGTCTTTCCACCTCATCTGAGTCTCCCCATTTTTCCAGGTTTGTGCACACACACCCTTTGGGGGGGGCCTCCCCGGGTTTGCACCCCCTTTTTAACGAATGTCTCCCCACTTTCCATGGCAGTCTCTTGCTTTGCCCCCCGCTTTGTGTGAAGGTCTCCCCTTTTTCATAGGGGAGCCTTCCCAGGTTTGCACCCCACTTTCTAAAGAAGGTCTGCCCACTTTTTGTGAGGGAAGGTGCCTCTGGTTTGGCACCCCCACTGTTCATGGTGATTTGACACTTTGTTTTTTTTTCTGGGCGTTTTCATGAGGGGCCTCCCCCAGTTTGCACCCCATTTTTAATGAGGGTTTTTCACGAGGGCTTCTATACCCCACTTTTTCTGAGGGTCTCCCCACTTCTCTTGAAGGCCTCCCTGCTTTTGCACCCCACATTTTATGACTCTTTTCCCACTCCCCCCCCATTTTAATGAGGGTCTCCCCACATGTTCCTCTGAGACTCCCTTCTCTCTCCCCCCTTCCCCCCACATATCAATGAGAGGGAAGGGGCTGTGTCCCCCCCTTCTCCTGAGGTCACCTGGGGAAACCCCCAAAACTGGGGAGAGTGGGGGCCCAACCCTTCAGAGCCCACCCCCCCTTTTTCAGGGCCATCGCTTTGCTTGTCTCCCCTTCCATTTCTAGCTGGAAAAGGGGAAAAATAAGAAACACACATTCTTCTTAATTTTAATCTTCCGTATTATCTTATTTTTGTATCACGATGTCATCCTTCCAGAGCTGCTCTGACAGAGTCAGGTGGGCTGCGCGTATAAATTTAATAAATAATAAAACCAGCTGCACTCCTCCTCCCCCTGGGGAGACAAAAGGCTTGGGATCGACCCTCCGTGCCTTTGGGTGGAAGGTTAAAAGTTAGCCAGATCGGATCCAGAACCGAATGACTTCTAAGGCTGCCCAGAGTCACTTTATACATGAGAGAAAGAAGTTTATCTCGCCTATTATCTCGTGCATTTTTATGCGAGATGAGCCACATATAAATGTAATCATAAAAATAGATAGAAAGCAGGAATGCTGTTGGGAAGACTGGCATTGGAGAGGCAGAATGCACCTTTCCCTCATATAAAGAAGTTGATTCCTTTAGAAACCTAAGCAGACAGGTATTTCTCTTTGCGTTCACCTGGAAAGCGGGCAGGTAATTTTCTCTCTGTGTTTACCTGGAGCATTTTAGATCTTGAATAGGATCCTTCAAGGGGTGTGCTGGATCCTACAGACCGCTCGCCTAATTTGTGCGTCCTGTAAAAAATAATGGACATTTTTAACCTGAGTTTGCATTGGAGTATGGAGTGAATGCCTTGTGTTTTAAGAGCATAGGTGAATGGTTTATTTAATTCAAGGGTGGGTGAACTATGGCCCTTTGATGACTTGTGGACTTCAATTCCCAGAATTCCTGAGCCGGCATTCTGGGAGCTGAAGTCCACTAATATACCGGCGGATTGCCCACACAGGCTCAGGGATTCTGGGAGTTGGAGTCCACAAGTCATCAAGGGTCACAGTTCCCCACTTCTGCTTAATTGTTTCTTTTCAGGGGAAAGATTTTCCAAATTAGGAGCAACTGGTAGGAAGAGGCTGGGAAAAAAAAGTTTAAAAGGTAGCAGTGACCACTCGACTTTTTATGAGGGTCACCCCATCTTGTCTTTTTTTTTTTTAATTTTGATTTCCAGATCTGTATATTTCCTTGCTCCTAACATTTGTTGATCCAGGCAACCTACCTTCTGGTGCACTGCCTCTATTTAAGGCAACTTCTGATGTAAAATGTTAGGGATATATTTTTTAATCCTAGGGTTTTAAAAGTGTGGACACCAAGTAATTCCGCCATGCATTGAATTTGAACTTGAGAGGGAAGGTGTGGAATGCAGTGTTTGCTGGGAATTTATAAACAAATGAACTTTTAGAACGTGTTTTTCAAATTATTTTTAAGTATTTTATGCATGTGTTGTTATATACAAGTTAATAATCCTTTGTGGGGTAGTTCTGCCTACTTTGGGAATGTACTTTAAGGCAGGGGTATCCAACCTGGGGAGTTGTGGACTTCAACTCCCAGAATTCCCCAGCCAGCATGGGGAATCTTGGGAGTTGAAGTCCACAGGACTTAAAGTTCCCAAGGTTGGACACTCCATTTCAACCCCTTTCTTGGGCAGCCAGTGGCTATTCCGAATGCACAGGGACCCAAAACAGTTATTCAAATATATCTTCCAGTATAAATATATCAGTATCCAAATATATACCTGTACCTGCTATCCAGGTAGATATGTTTGAGGCTGAAGTTATAAGTGTGACGTGTTCTTGTTACTCTATACTTTCCTCATTTTAAGTGTAGCTAAGCACTTGGCAGATAGCTGTACTCTTAAAAACTCAGTTGGGTTTAATTTTAGAGCTGTAGCGTGAATTGCAAGAATTGATTGTAACTGATCATAGGATTTGCTGACTAATGTGGGTTATCAACTGACATCTGTTTCTCCTTATTCAAAGCACTTAAAATAGGTCAGAAGAAAACAAACCTAGTATTGCCCTAACCTCACTAGGTTAGGGGTTAGGTGAAGTGGCAAGACAGGGGAATTGAGAGCCAGGATTTGAAAAGGGCTGCAGTATATTTGCAGCCTGTGACCTTTGGCTCAGTGTCCCAGCAGCTCAACATCCCAAGAAATCTCTTCCGTGGAGATGCCAGCGGGAAGTTTTGAGCCGCAGTTATGCTAAAGCGGATTGTAAACATAAGACTTGATAAGGGATGCCAAGAGAACCCATAAAAATGAAAAAAATAAAAATAAAAGCCCAGCTTTTTAAAAAGCTGGCATGGGGAGCCTTGTGTCCTGAATATGAAATCCCATGTATTGGTAGACAGCAAAGAGAACTGAAGTGCCCCAGTCCAGATAATCACGGCCGTATTACGGAAGGCAGATTAGGACCCTAATGGTTCAGCTGGATCGAACCCAGGTTCAGCCAGGCAGCTATCTTTCATCAACCGGCAGCTGAATGCATGCAGGGCAGGAGATGACCTTGGTTGTTTTTTCCAGAGCGCCTGGTATCCAGAGAGGTGCGGCTTCTATCTGTGCAACAAAATTCCATTTAACTCTGTGCTTAGAGAACCACAGAGGGTGATTTTCTGTAGCCCTTCTAAAAAAAAAAAAAAAGAACATATATTCTGGAGACCCCCATTGCAATTATTGGACCTGATGCAAATAAAATACAGAGTGCAACTAAGGAATCAAACCTTGAGCCAGTCAAAATCGAACCGCTGGCTGTGGGCAAAAATTAGCCTGCAATACTGCATCCTGACCACTACACCACCATGGCCAAGATAGCAATAGCACTTATATACTGCTTCAAAGGGCTTTACAGCCCCCTCTAAACGGTCCTCATTTTACCCACCTTGGAAGGGCGGAAGGCTGAATCAACCTTGAGCCTGAGTGAGATTTGAATTGCCAAATAACAGGCAGCCGGCAGGCAGCAGAAGTAGCCCGCAGTACTAACCGCAGTGCCACTGTGGCTCTTATGAAGGATTACTTAGTTGGGTCATGAAACCGTTTGCTAGAAAATCACCAGAGCTCCAAGACCATCAAGGACCTCTCATTTCAACCCTGAGCTATACACATATTCTCCTTTATTGTTGGGTAAAGGCCAACGAAATGGAGCAGTGCAATTATGAATAGCATAAGGAATATATACCGTAAATATATTACTTTGAGAAAGAGCAAGCAATTAAAATCAAATGGAGCACAGGGTCTTTCCTAGAAAAATGTCGGTAGGAAATCTAGTCTTTATCTTTTGGGCTGTGATCTTTGAGGACCCCCTCCTGCATCCTTTGAAGATTTCCTTACCTGTTTCTGAACGTTCCTCCATTCTTCTTCCGTATGAATTAAGTTTTTAACAAGAAGAAAAACTTTATCTTCACGGGTTGGTCTTCTGTAGCCACTGTCTAGTTTTTCGACAAAGCGGGGCGAAAATGGCCATTCTGGAATCAATAGCTCAGAGGCATCAATTAGGTTCGGTAGCTTTTTGAACATGAGACACTAATGTTATGATTTTAAAGGTGTGTTGTTGTTTTTTTACGGTGTTCGAGGAAATTTTATCCATCAGACTGGTTTGTGTCCCAGATCTGTAGGGAAAAAAAATGTCCTACTGTGTATTATTGATCCTGGACAATAGGATACGAGCGTTCGATAAAACCAGATTTTTTTTTTTCCCTGCAGTTCCAGATTCAGAATGCAGGTAGATTTACAACCACAGGAGACCGTGAAATTTTTGTTTGCTTGGTCAGATAGTCGTTAAGTGAGTTTTGTCCCTTTCTTGGCACGGTTGTTAAGTGAATCACTGCAGTTAAGTTATTAACACGGTTGTTAAGTGAATCTGGCTCCCCCACTGACTTTGCTTGTCAGAAGGATGCAAAAAGGGGAATCACATGACCCCAGAGACACGGCAACCGTCACAAATATGAGCCAGTTGCCAAGCATCTGGATTTTGATCGCAATGGATCGTGGCGATGCAATGGTCGTAAGTGTGAAAAATGGTCATAAGAGACTTTTTCCAGTATTGCCATAAGTTCGAATGATCATTAAACAAATGGTTGTAAGCTGTTGTGGTTCGCCGGCAGCAGGTGCAGACGGCTGAGGTCTCGGAGAGCGAGGACTCAGATGAGGGGCCTGCGTGTGAGGCAGGGATGGGGCCAGGACCATCAGGGAGCAGAGTGCTGCCTTCGGAGATGGTGGAGGCTGGCAGCAGCAATGAGGAGGTTCCTGAGGAGCCTGGGCCCAGTGCACGTGCGCGGAGGGCTGCTCGCAGGAAAGAGCAGCTGTAGCAGCCTGGGCAACTCAGGAGTAAGGCTGCAAGGTAATGGCCCCTCCCTCAAGGGATAAAAGCCAGCTGAGAAAGCAAGTTACGCTTGGTCACAGATGGATCAGAATAAGAGCAGAGGGCATACAAAACGCAGAGACTTACGGCTATCCAATTTATGGTTGGAAGTAACATCCCAAAGGCAATTGCAGGTATAGTCCTTGACTTACGTTCTGACCCAAACCTGGTTCCAAGAGAGCAAACACAACCTTTTAATGTTTCACTTACGAATCCCGTTTCTTCACGAATAAAAGGCTGCTTCCAACCGATTAGCTCCGATAAGGAAAAGCCTTGCCAAGTTTTGGCAAGGCTGCCAAGAACAACAGATAAAAGTTACTAAACAATAAATCAAAAGAGTCCCCAAACACCAACTCAGATATTCGTATCGCTCACCAGGCTCGAGTATCAACCCTCTTTGCCTTCTGCAAGTTTCTCCTTAATTCCAGGTTGCTTCTTTCCTTGATTAGTTTCCAACAGTTGCTTCTCGTCCTGCCCTCAGGTGCTTTGGAGAATAGCATGATCCCCTCTTCTTTGGGGCAGCTCCTGAGATATCAGAATGCTGCTATCCTATATGCATAATTTTGTATTTATTTCTTTATTTTGTCATGTTTATGTAGTGCATATTGGAAGCGGAGACCCTTTGAGAGCTGTATGCAACAAAAATTCCTGTTAATATATGTTGATTAGCCACAGTAAATTTACTCTAAGTTAGGGGACTTCAAACTCGACAACTTTAAGACTTGTGGACTTCAACTCCCAGAATTCCTCCCACAGTCATGTTAGCTCAGGAATTCTGGGAGTTGGAAGTCCACAAGTCTTAAACTTGCCAAGTTTGAAGACCCTTGATCTAAGTCTTCTGAATCATGTCCACCCCACCCCACCCCAGACCTCCTTTTTATTAAACTAGACATATCCAATTCCAGCAACCCATTCTTTAAAATCTAGTTTAATGAAAAGAAGGATTAGGGGGGACATGATAGCAGTGCTCCAATATCTCAGGATCTGCCCCAAAGAAGCAGGGGCCAAGCTATTCTCCAAAGCATCTGAGGGCAGGACAGGAAGCCATGGATGGAAACTCATCAAGGAGAGACCCAAAATAGAATTAAGGAGAAATTTCCTGACAGAACAATTAACCAGTGGAACAACTTGCCTCCAGAAGTTGTGAATGCTCCAACACTGGAGGTTTTTAAAGAAGAGGTTAGATGATAGATAGATAGATAGATAGATAGATAGATAGATAGATAGATAGATAGATAGATAGATAGATAGATAGATGATAAATCAGGGGTCTTCAAACTTGACAGCTTTAAGACTTGTGGACTTCAACTCCCAGAATTCCTCCTTCAGTTATGTTAGCTCAGGAATTCTGGGAGTTGGAAGTCCACAAGTCTTAAAGCTGTCAAGTTTGAAGACCCTTGGTTGTAGGGTTTCCTGCCTAAGCAGAGGGGTTGGAGTAGAAGACCTCCAAGGTCCCTTCCAACTCTCGTGATTCTCTTATTCTGTTATTTCAAGTTCACTAACTTTTAGGAATGGGCTACCGGAAAGAAGCCGATGAGAGAATTTGGAGTTCCCCCTAGAGTTAATTGTGGCTGCTCTTTAAGAACACCAACCCTGTTCATCTTTGGCAGCCTTGAAGGAAAAAAAGAAGCTAAAGAGGCTAAGAAGGGGATTATGGGTCTTTCCTCAAGTAGATCTCTGGATGGCCAATACCAGCTGTATCATTTCCAAAGATTAACACGGCGCCACCCAGCTCTTCTTTGGCACCGGTGCTTGTACGCTGTCAAAGTAACTTCTTGTGGCTTTTAAAAGGGTTTTTGTTCTCTGTTAACCTGCTGGGAAAACAGATCTTTCGGCCCGGTTATAGTGGCACGACATAACGAACAATTGCGATGCGTTCCTGCGAGTAGAAACCCAGGATCGTTGCAGCCTTCTAACGTTGATCCAAGCAGTCCTGGCCTTACGACCACAAATAAGCCTCAAAATTCTGCTGCTAAGCGAGACAGCTGTTGTTTTGCCCCATTGAATGGCCTTTCTTGTGCCCCCTCCTCCCCCCAATTGCAAAGTGAATCACTGCAGTTGTTAAGCCAGGAAGACCGTTAAGTGAATCCGGCTTCCCCATTGACTCTGCTCTGTCAGGAGGTCAACCAGGGTCGGGATTCAGCCGGTTCGGTCCGGTTCAAGAGAACCGGATGTTAAATTTATATCTGGTCCGCTGGATCGGTAGTTGAACTAACCGGCTGGCCTCACCTGACCCTCGCCCCTCCCAGAAGTCTCCACACGGCCCGTTTTGGGGTTTTTTTTCCCCAAAAAAAGTTTTTTATTTGTATCTTTTACAAGCATCTCTTTTGATGAACAGTGTGGTTTTTCCAGGTTTTTACATTTCCATACAGACATGACCATATTTACAAATCTTATCTTTCATATTCAGTTTCTTATTGTATCATCATGTTTTCCATTTTCTATATATTTCCACAAACATTCTTATGTTTTTCACGCTTACTTTTTCCATTTTTAATTCATATCTTTATTCTGTTTTTCTTTATACTCTTATCTTCTTTATATAACACCTTAAAATTCTTATTTCTTAATCTATAGTCATTATATTTGTGTGCTTTTACCTGTCGTATTTGCAATTTCGTCACATACTCTTAGTTCATTATTCAATAAATTTCATCTTCGTTTTAATGATTCCAAACACGTCCCCCTTAATTGCCGGTTGAGTGCACCACCCTTTTGTCTTATACATCATTCAGTTTACTCCCCTTTCACTCGTATTACAATTACCATAATATCACTTTTAATTATCACCTAAGTCACATGGACTGTTTTGGATTCAGGAAAGCGCAGGGTCTGCGCAGAGGCTCCAGGAGGGCAAAAAACGGGCCAAACCGGAAGTCCCAGAAGTCCAGAAACGGGCCTGTTTCCGGCTTCCAGAGCCCAGGGGGAGGCCATTTTCGCCCTTCCAGAGGCCTGAGGGAAGCCTCCGGACTCTGAGGAAGGCGAAAAACGGCCAGTCCGGAAACAGGCCTGTTTCAGAGTTTTCTGGAGACCTCCCGGAAATTCCGGTAGGCAACGCCCACCCCACAGCCAGGTAGAGAACCGCTTGCTTGGATTTTTGAATCCCACCTCTGACTGCAACCATCATAAATATGAACATGAACCAGTTGCCAAGCGTCCGAATTTTGATCACGTGGCTGTGAGGATGCTGCAACAGTTAGTTGTAAGTGTGAAAAAACGGACGCAGTTCACTTTTCGTTGGCGTCACCACTTCAAACCGTCACTAAACCGACTTGTTTCAGAGTCAAGAACTCCGCCTGTGGTTAAAATTGAGCAGGTCTGTTTTAAATGGGATTGGCACCTGGATACCCAGGTATTTTCTTTACTCTGCAGTAACCCATGAACCATAGAGTGGGATTTGCAGTACCAGCAGAGAAGGGACTTTTGTTCCCGAGACCAGTTGCCAAGAAGCTGTCATGGAAGCTCATTTGCTCCGGCCTCTCAGCACGCGAGACGAAAGTCACTACGTGTGGCTGCGCTCCCAGGCCTTGCCCGGGTGCCAGAGGAAATCCTTGCCAGCTGGTTGGAAAAATCTTGTATCTCTGTACTGCTTTGCCAACCAGTATCTTTTCTATCAACCAGAACAGAGCTGGAAGGGACCTTGTAGGTCATCTAGTCCAACCCCCCTGCTCAAGCAAGAGATCCTATATAATTCCGGACAAGTGGCTGTCCAATCTCTTCTTAAAAACCTCCACAACTTCTGGTGGCAAGTTGTTCCACTGATTAATTGTTGTCCTTGTTAGGAAGTTTCTCCTAAATTCCAGGTTGCTTCTCTCCTTGATTAATTTCCATCCATTGTTTCTTCTCCTGCCTTCAAGTACTTTGGATAATAGCTTGACCCCATCCTCTTCTTTGGGGCAGCCCCTCAAATCCCGGAATACTTCTATCAACTTCCCCCTAGACGTTCTTTTCTCTAGACTACCCAAACCCAAACCCTGCAACCCTTCTTCGTATGTTTTGGTCTCCAGGCCTTCAATTATCCTATTTGTCCCTTTTTCCCAAAATCTCAGCATTCTTTTTGCTAATGTGGTGACCGAAACTGGATGCAGCATCCCAGGTGTGGCCTTACTAAGGCTTTCGTAAAGCGGCACTAATACGTCACCTGATTTGGATTCTATTCCTTTTTCCATTTAAGTTGGTGTCTGTTTCCTGCTTCTCTCTCCGTTTGTACAGCCTCTAAGATTCCACTAAGTTACCAAATCCTCCTTCCTTACCATGCCTCCCTGGATGTAGAACAAAAGGATCCAGGTGGGATTCCTAAAACTAAGATGCCTTTCTTGACGAACGTGGTCGAAGCAGTATCACGAGGCTGGAAGGGGCCTTGGAGGTCTTCTAGTCCAACCCTTTGCCCAAGGCAGGAGTCACACAAAATCGTTGTCCAATCTTTTCTTATAAACTTCCAGTGATGGAGTCGTCACGGTTCTGGGAGGCAAGCTTAATCGAAATTTCTTTTTAGTTCCAAGTTGCTTCTCTCCTTGATTAGTTTCCATCCGTTGTTTCTTGTCCTGCCCTCTGGTTTTTTGGAAAATAAGTTGGCCTCTCCCTTTCTTTGTGGTAACCCCTGGAAGATGTTATCGGGTCTCCTTTAAGCCTTCTCTTCCTTAGGTTAAACATACTTCCTGTAGTTCCATCAACTGCTCATCATACAGACACCTTTCTAAGGTCCCAGTATTTTATTTTATTTTGTATCATGGATGCAGTATTTTAAGAAGGACTTAAGGGGGGGGACACGATAGCAGCATTCCAGTATTTGAGGGGCTGCTACAAAGAGGAGGGGGTCGAATGGTTTTCCAAAAGCACCAGAGGGCAAGACGAGAAGCAATGGATGGAAGAGGATGTAGGAGTGACCGTGAGGAGGATGAACCAGTGGAACAGCTTGCCAGCACAAGCTGTGGGTGCTCCATCCCTGGAGGTTTTGAAGAAGAGGTTGGATCTGTCTGAAATTGCCTGGGGCAATTGTGATGGAGAACCTATCCGTGCCAGAGGTGGCACACAGGGCCTTCTCTGTGGACAGGCTGTGTAGTCTTCTGGCTTCTGGCATTCAGAACCCTCTCTGTGGGCAGGCGCGCTGGCCAGCTGCTCTTCATGGGTACTGGAGTGCCTGAAAACGGCCCCAAAAACCAGGACCAAAAAACATGCTGTATTTCAGGGCGTTTTTATGGCCCGAAAAATGGCTTGAAAGCGGCCTGAAAATGGCTTACAAACAGCCCAAGAAATGGCCCGAAAAGCAGCCCCAAAACAGGTCGTTTTTGGCCCCCAAAATGGCCCGAAAATGGCCCAAACGGCCCAAAAAGTGGCCTGAAAATGGCCAAAAAAAATTGCCCAGAAAACAGGCATGCATACACTGGCAAGCTGGTCTTTGGGTTTCCGGCGCTTCGGCACGCACACATGCAGGCGTGTTCCGGTTTGGGCACTCAGTGCCACAAAGGTTAGCCGCCACCGGTATAGGGGTCTGCTACTTCAGCAGGCGGGTTGGACTAGAAGACCTCCAAGGTCCCTTCCGGCTCTATTCTGACGGAAGCGCAGCCTCACCGGTGCTGTATAGAGCTGTCAAGCTTGCTTCCCTTGATCCTCCTTGTTTTGCCTGCAGTTAGCTTACCCTGGCACTTGATCTTGCGTAAGACAGCAGGTTTTTTTTTAATCTTCCCAGCCCTTTAACTCAATAGATTCTCTCTTCTTCTCCCTGGAGAGGTGTCCATTATCTAATTAGCTCCTTGGGAGTCTCTCTTAGCAGCCCAGCCTGTCTCCTCTCTGAGTGTTTTCACCGTCCTGGCAGAGCAGCTCCTGCCTCGCTCTCTTTCCAGGTGGTTACCAATTCAGATCGGCATTGATTGGATGATCGATCTTCCGTTATCCTTATATACACCTTGTCAGGCCATGAGTTCCGGTTGCTCCAAATGACAACCAGCAGCATTCAAACGCCCTGGGTAGAGAACTCCTGAGTTCTCCCACACACACACACCAAACCCCAGCCCTATTTTAATTGCAAACGCTGCTCATGGAATCTGGAATCTTCTCTGTGCTCCCTAAGCAGGTGGTCTTCTTTGGCGAGCCGCCTGGGCTCTCTTTCCACAAACTCCAGACCCCAATGGGGGGGGGGGTGTCGAAGGGCTTGGCAACGGACTGGGTTGACCCAGGGTGGGATACCAAGCAAACCCCACAGTCACAGAAAACAGGCGAAGCCCCTTTTATTCCTTCAGTTTGCTTCCAAGCTCCGAATATCTTTGACGGAAGACAAAAAAAAACTCCTACACAATCACACGAAGAAGGGAAAAAGCAACACAAACCAGGCAAGATAAGGGCTGGAGGATGTCCACAGATAACACACCCTGGGAAGGACAGCAAAGTCAGAGAGGAACTATAAACTGGAGATATTCACACGATTTTGTTTCCAGCGTTTGCCAGTACACGCAGGTCCAAACTCTTATTCAGTTGTCACACTTGCAGCCCATAAAGAGGATCAAGGCCCTCTCCTCCCCCTGTAGACCAGTCTCTCCCTTATCCTCTCCTCTCTGCATGCCCTAAGATGGAGAGGGGATGGGCCTGGGTGGTCCTCTGACTGCTCAGCTGGCCTCTGCCCTTCCCCAGCCTCCTCCGGAGCCCCACTTCCACTCCTTGTCGGCTGTTCCGCCACTCCCTCAGAGTCAGTCTCCGCCGGGGCCCTGACACGGACGCCGACAGCAACACAGGAAGGTGGGCTTCATTGCTTGCTTCGAGTACGGGATGGATGGATGCACTGACTGGACCATTCCTGGTCAGTAAAGGAAAAGGATTTTGAAAGCATCCTCCAGACAGGGTAAGAGCCCTCCAATATTTGAAGTTTGAAGAAGGGTTATGAAACGTGAAGAACGGTTGCAGGAATTGGGTATGTCTAGTCTGTTGAAAAGAAGGACTGGGGTGACGTGATAGCAATCTTCCAATATTTGAGGAGCTGCCACAAAGAAAAGGGAAGATCGATTTATTTTCCAAAGCATTAGAAGGCAAGACAAGAAACAATGAATGGAA
Source organism: Pseudonaja textilis (assembly GCF_049901715.1). NCBI lineage: Eukaryota > Metazoa > Chordata > Lepidosauria > Squamata > Elapidae > Pseudonaja > Pseudonaja textilis. The sequence continues at coordinate 254,601,427 of NC_141991.1, forward strand.
ACTAACCAAGGAGAGAAGCAACCTGGAATTAAGGAGAAACTTCATAACAGGGTGGACAATTGACCAGTGGAACAGCTGGCCACCAGAAGTTCTGGGTGCTCCAACACTGGAGGTTTTTAAGAAGAGACCGGACAGTCCCTTGTCTGGGATCGTATAGGATCTGCTGCTTGAGCTGGACTAGAAGACATCCAAGGTCCCTTCCTGCTATTCCATCATGTTTTTAAAAAATAAAATAAAAAAATACAGTGCTATTACAGGGAACGCGTAGGATCTGAGCCCCGGCTATGAGTCTAAAGTTATTGTAGACAAAGCAGAATCTCCATAGGGGTTGAATTGAGAACTCTCAAAGAAATAAACCGTTGAAAAAAGACGGCTGTTACCGGACCTCGTTTTATCTGAAAGCGAGAGCGCCAGAAACCTAAGCGAATAAGCTTCCCACATCTTCTGCGTACCCCCCAAAAAACCCCATAGATTTCCACAGCCCCTTCCATAACTTACAGTCTCCGAAGTTTTTATCCAAATGTAGTTTAGCTACTTTTGAAAATCTGGCCGCCTCCAAAAAAATGTTGAACAGCTCATACTATAAAACTCTTGAAATATGATTTTTTCTTCCCCCTGCCAAACATTTCACACTCTCTTTGCCATATTAGGAAAATCAGGACTGCTGGGAACCTGGACTTGGGTCCAGCTTGCATTTGTGTGTGTGTGTGTGTGTGAGAGAGAGAGAGAGAGAGAGAGAGAGTTGTGGTTTCAGGTTTTTTCAGTGCTCGTGAAGGTCAGCCTTTTTATTTATTTATTTATTTATATGTAAAATACAAAAAAAGTAGAAATAGGAAATTTAAGGGAAGGAAAAGAAAAGGAAATGTGAAGTACAAGGAGAAAAACTTCAGACTTTTTTTTAGCACAGTACAAGATTTAAAACATTCCAGCCTCAACTTTTTGCTTTTACACAACAAAACCAAAAGTTAAAGTTTCAGTTTTTTCCCCCTCCAACATAAGCACAAAATCCGGAAACGATAGCGAAGTGAAACACATACTTAAATATATTCTCTTCCATCACTGGAGGTTTTAAGAAGAGACCGGACAGTGACTTATCTGAAATGGTATAAGTTCTCCTGCTTGAGCAAGGGGCTGGACTAGAAGATCTCAAGGTCCCTTCCAGCCGTATTTTATCTCCATTCCTACTTTATCTTCCTTGCGGTGGAAATAGTATGTATTTCTATTTGCACTTAATAACTTTCAGGAACTATCACCATTTTTATTAACAAGGTCCACTCTATTTCAGATTGTTACTGGGAAAAATGGTCTTTTTTGCACCTTTTTAAAAACACTAAATTTTTCTAAAATCTTTCTAATATGCCCCCGTTGCTAAGTGAATCGCTGCAGTTCTTAAATCAGTAGCACGGTCCTTAAGGGAATCCGACAGATGACTGCGGGGACACCACAACTGTCACAAGTGTGAGTCAGTTGTCAAGCATCCCGCAAAAAATCCCTGACCATGGGGACGCTGCGAAGGTCGTAAGTGTGAAAAACTGTTGCGAGTGATTTTTTTTTCCAGTGCCAGTGTAACTTTGAACGGTCACTAAATGAACTGTCAAAGTCAAAGACTCTCCTCCCCCGTTATGGAGCTTGTTTTGTGCCCTTCAAGAGCTCAAGAGAGCATCTGTAGCTGAAGAGGGGTTGGACTAGATGACCTACAACTGTGATGGCGAACCTATGGCACGCGTGCCACAGGTGGCACCCAGAGCCATTTGTGCCAACACGTGAGCTGCGGGCAAACTTACCTCACTGCACATGCGCGTACCTCACAGCTGATTTTCAGCCAGTTTGAGGCCTTTTTAGGCCAAAAACTAGGCCCATTTCTACACTTCCTGTTTTTCCAAAAATACCGGAAGTGACCAAATGGGCCTAGTTTTCAGCCTGCAAAGCCTGCAGAAGTCTTCCTCACGCCTCTGGGAGGCTGAAAAAGGCCTCAAACCAGCTGAAAATCAGCTGTGAGGCGCAGTGCAGGTAAGGGGGTGGCGGGGTTGCAGGGGTGGAGATTGCGCGCGCATACGTGGGAGGGCGTTCATTGCCCCGTGAGTGTGCAAGCGCGCACACAATTTTTAGCACAGGGGCCCCAAAAGGTAAGCCACCACCGACCTACAAGGTCCCTTCCAACTCTGCTTTAAAACAAAACTGAGAGTGAACAATTGGGGTGAGAGTCACCCAGGGGGCTTCTGTGGTTACCGAGGTGGGGGGAGGTCCTTCCAGCTGGCTAATATCTTAATCCAGGGGTCCCCAAACTTGGCAACTTTTAAGACTTGTGGACTTCAACTCCCAGAATTCTATGCTGGCTAGAGGATTCTGGGAGTTGAAGTCCACAAGTCTTAAAAGTTGCCGGGTTTGGAGATCTTTGCCTTAAGTGCTACATCACACTTCTGGTGTGTCGGAAGCCTATTTCTGTGCTTCAGATCGTTGTGGTATTATTAGCCTGAGCGGTGTCGTCCTCTTTTTGCAGAGCCACGGGCCTTTTTGGCACATCAGCGTCCCGTCTCATTGTTGTGAAATCTAAACACTTGTCGCTTAAACCCTGTCGTTGTCTGTGGAGCGGCTCGCTTCTCGAACGGAGCAAGCGAGTTGGCAGAACCTCATTCCTGCGAACCGAGTTCTTTAAGAGCGCTAGGACTTCAAAAACTTACATACCGCTTCACGGGGCTTTGCAGCCTCTCTCGAAGCCGTTTTACAGAGCCGGCTTCTTGCCCGCCAACCTTGTTCATGTTTGTGTCCCGTTTTGGTCTACTTTGCTTTGCAAGGGGTGAGCAGCTGGGCCTGTCCCTTTGAGGATGGTGCTTCCCTCCACGCGGGCCTTCTGGAGAACTTCACGCACGACAGGGTTGCGCTAGGTCCTTCGTATTCGGCTTTGTTCAGCGCGGCTCAGCTTTGTACAGTATTTTAAAAATAAATAATGACAATCTGCCGTGTGTTAATATTGTAACTAAAGCCATTTGTGTCAAAGGAATGGAGTTGTGGTGGATTACGTAATAGTTCAGGGCAGTAATGCTGTGTACCAGCCCAGTACCATTGGTAAATTGGTTGGTACCACAGCTCTCATAATCCCCAGCCAGTATTTTAACCAGCTAGTGGATTAACCTTCCTGATTCCCTTCTTCTTCTTCTCTTCACCTCCTCCTCCTCCTCCTTCTCTTCTTCTTCCTCCTCCTCCTTTCTTTTTCTTCTTCCTTTTCCTTTTCCTCTTCTCCTTTCTCATCGCTCTTCTTTTTCTTCTTCCTTTTCTCTCCTCTTCTCTCTTCTCCTTCTCCTCGTTTCTTTTTCTTCTTCCTTTTCCTCTTCCTCTTCCTTTTCTTCCTCCTCTTCCTCCTTCCTCTTCTTTCTTCCTTCTTCCTTCCTTCCTCTTCTTTTACTTCTCCTTTTCTTCTTCCCCTTCTTCTCTCTTCCTCTTCTTCCTCTTTATCTTCTTCCTCTTCTTATTTTCTTCTTATTCCGCTCCTCTCTTCTTCCTCCTCCTCCCTCTCCCTGCCTCCTCTTCTGCTTCCTCCCCCTTTTGCATCCCTCTCTTATTCCTCTCCCTCTCCCTCCTTTTCCTCTCCTCCTCCTCCCACGAATCCTTTTTTCATTCCTTCTCCTTCCAGCCTGCCTGGCCCTTCCCCCAGCAGCTAATTCTCATTTCCAAAGAGGGTGGTGTATTCTCTCTCCGGTAAACATAGTTCGCTTTGTTGTTGTTCACCCCACCCGTATCTAGCCTCCATCTCCAATTTTACAGCCGACGTTGCCTCCCTGCCTGCCTGCCTGCCTGGGAGAAACCTCCACTTAGAAAGTGTGCTGTAAGAAAACAGTTATTTATAAGTTCTCCCTTGGAGTCCTCCCCTCCAGCTGCAACCCAGCCTCCTCCTCCTCCTCCTCCCCTCCGCCAGTGTGCAGGCAAGAGCAAACCGGCAGCTGCTCCGTCCTCCCCTGCAGCCCTGGGCCCTGGTGCCAACTCCGCAAAGGGCTCTTTTTATAGCCCGGGCAGCGAAAGGGAGGCCCGACGCCATCAGCTGCCGCTATGGAGATGCCTGGGGAAGAAGGGAAGCCTCGTAGCGCGGAAGGCCTTGCTAGCAGAACCAACCCGGGATCCCCCCCGGGGCAAAAGCGGGAGGCCGTTTCTTTGCTAGAAGCTTCCGGGAATGCTTGGCAGGAGGGAGCGCCGAGCCTAGCAAGCTTCGGGTTTGGGGTCGCTGCAGAAGGGGGAGAACAACAAGGACCTTTGGAAGAGGTCCTAGCTGCTGTAGGTAACAGAAGGGACCCTGGAGGTCGTCTAGTCCAACCCCCGGCTCAAGCAGGAGACCTTGTACCATTTCAGATGTGGTTGTCCAATCTCTTCTTGAATGGAATAGGAATTAGGAACAGAACAGAACAATAGAATAGAATAGAATAGAATAGAATAGAATAGAATAGAATAGAATAGAATAGAATAGAATATATGGAATGCAAGGTTGGGATAGGATAGGGTAGGATTGGATAGGATAGGATAGGATAGGATAGGATAGGATAGGATAAAACAACAGAACAGAACAGAACAGAATAGAATAGAATAGAATAGAATAGAATAGAATAGAATAGAATAGAATAGAATAGAATAGAATAGAATATTGGCCAAGTGTGATTGGACACACAAGGAATTTGTCCTTGGTGCATAGGCTCTCAATGTACAGAAAGAAAAAATAAAATACGTTCATCAAGAATCAACAGATATAACACTTAGTGATAATCCTAGGTTACTAATAAGCAATCAAATCATACTCAGGAACAAATAAAACAATATAAATTGTAAAAGTACAAGCAACAAGGTTATCGTCATAAGTGGGAAGAGATAGGTAATGGGAAGGATGAGAAGAATAATGGCAGTGCAGGCTTTGTAAATAGTTGGACAGTGTTGAGGGAATTAGTTGTTTAGCAGAGTGATGGCATTTGGGGAAAAACTCTCCTTGTGTCTAGTTGTTCTGGTGTGCAGTGCTCTATAGCGTCGTATTGAGGGAAGGAGTTGAAACAGTTTATGTCCGGGATGTGAGGGGTCTGTAGATATTTTCCCAGTCCTCTTTCTGACTCATGCAAGGATTCAGGTCCTCAACTGAAGGCAGGTGGGTAGTAATTGATTTTTCTGCGGTCCTAATTATCCTCTGAAGACTGTGTCTGCCCTGTTGGGTTGCAGAGCCAAACCAGAGGTGCAGATGACAGACAGAACTGAATCAGAGTTCTACAATCTTATAAAGGCTCTTGACTTACGACCAGTCATTTAGTGACGGTTCTTAAAGTTCCAGCAATAGCAGTCGTGTGAGCATTTTTTGGGTACTGGACACCCAGCCAATATTTGCAATGTCCCATAGTGACATGACTGTAATTTACGGTGGTTTTTTTGCCCTAAACTGGCATTTACTGATAGTTTCCAGCAAAAAAAACAACAACCCACTAATTGCAAACATCGGGTCTGCTTAACAACTACCAGAAAATTGTCATAAAATCGGCTGAGTCGCATGGGTGCTTCGACTTAAGACCATCATGACATGTAATGGAAATACCAGGCTCCATTACCGTTGTAAGTGGAGGACCATCAATACAAGATAACTAACATTTTTCTAGTCTGTATTTTTCAGAATGGAATTAAAAATCGGCTTTTTCGGGCAGTGCCAAACATTATTTAGCAGGCACACAGGAATGTGCGATGCTCACACACTGGGGGGGGTGTGTGCAAATGGTCGTGTGTTGGAGGCACCTAAACATTTTTGTGAAACCCGAGAGGTTTCAAGACAGCAACAAGGGGAATTGTGTTGCCAGCATTGTTGTGCAATCTCTGTATTGTCTCCACAGAAATTATTCTATTATTTGTTCCCACGTGGAGGAAGCAGAACTTAATACGGCTTAATCTCACACCCATCTCCTGATCTCTGTGAAGCAATTGTATCCGAAAGAGATTACAGGTAGTTCTTGGATTGCGACCAAAAACAAGGCCCCAAATTTGCAGTTATGGAGTGAATGTTGCACCGTGTTTGCCACCGCTGTTAAGTGAACGATTGTGTTTAAGTGAATTGTTGCTACATGAATCACATTTGTTAAATGAATCCGGCTTCCTCCCCCCATTGACTTTGGGAGCCAGCTGGAAAGGGTGAAAATAGCAATCGTATGACCCTGGGACATTGCAAACGTTGTAAATCCATGCCAATCGCCAGGCACCCAAATTTTAATCCCGTGACTATAATGACGCTATGACAATCATAATCAGGATAGAGCTGGAAGGGATTCTTGGAGGACTTCTCGTCCGTCCACCCACCCGCCCCTGCTCAAACAGGATACCCTATACCATTTCAGACAGGTGACTGTCCAGCCTCTTCTTAAAAACCTCCAGTGTTGGAGCATTCACAACTTCCGGTGGCAGGCTGTTCCACTGGTCAACTGTTCTCACCGTGAGGAAGTTTCTCCTTCATTCCAGGTTGATTTTCTCCTTGATTCGTTTCCACCCGTTGCTTCTCGTCCTGCCTTCAGGGGCTTTGAAAAAATAAGTTTATATTTATTTTGTCAAGCATGTTTTAGATAACCGATACAATTAGGAACATCCTAAGTCCATGAAATGGGTACAGATAAAAGGGGACATTAGGGCAGGGATGTTAGGCACGTTGGTGCTTTTGTGCACGCCCCTCTCAGACCTCTTAGGAATGGGGTGAGGTCAGCAGTAGACTAAGGTTAAAGTTTTGGGGGTTTAGGGAAGAGACCCCAGAGTCAGGGAGTGCATTCCAGGCATTGACCGCTCCGTTGCTGAAGCCGTATTTTCTGCAGTCGAGTTTGGAGCGGTTTACCTTGAGTTTGTATCTACCGTGTGCTCGTGAATTGTTGTGGTTGAAGCTGAAGTAGTCGTTGGCAGGTACGACATTGTAGCAGATCATTTTATGTACTACGCTTAGATTGAAGGCAGCGTAATTCTAAGTGGTCTAAGCCCAAGTTGTCTTAAGTTGACCCCTCTTACTTCGTGGCAGCCACTCAAATATTGGAAGACCGCTATCACATGCCCTCTACTCATTCTTTTCCCTGGAGTCTGGCCATACTCAAAAGCTGCAGCCCTTCTTCGTATGTTTTAGTCTCGAGGCCTTTAATCGTCGCGGTTGGCTCTTCTCTGCGCTTCTTCCAAAGTCTCAACGTCTTTTTAATTAGCGCGGGGTGTGGTTGTAAGTCACTTTGTTCAAGGCCCTGTAAATTCAGTCGCTCAAAGATTGGATTGTAAGTTACTTACAGTCAGGGGCAGAGTTGCCCTCCTTTGAAAAGAGAAAGGCCTCCCAGTAGCCAGTGCAGAAGCAAGAAGCTTTACTCAAAGTGTCCGTGAAGCAAGCAAACTGTCCACACCAAATTCTGCAACCGCCTATTGTGAAATAGGTCAGAGAGAGTTGCTGACCGGTGGCATTTTATTCAACCTATTGCCCAATCGACTGTGAGTTGACCTTTGTATCATCTCCTCCCTAAAATCCCTAATAATAGGAATAGCTGACCTTTATCAGCACTTCCGTAATCTCTCTCTCTCTCTCTCTCTCTCTCTCCCCTCCGTATGTATGTATATATGTGCGTGTGTGTGTATATATATATATATATATATGTGTGTGTGTATATGTAATTTTTATTGTACTTTTCCCCATTTAAAAACGCACATTCAAGCTTTGCAACACTGTGTGACATCAACATTTCCATTTAGGTCAACTTACAAAAATACATTAATTTTTATTTCTCCTGTCTAACCCGTTGTACCGCTTATCCCAGACGGTATAATATTCCGTATCTTCTCTATCTTGCAGTTCCAATGTGAGTTTAACCATCTCTGCACAATGCAACGCTTTCTTTTATTATCATACCTTCAGAGGGAGTATTATCTAGTTTCCAACTCCATGCGTAAGCAATCCTTGCTGCGGTCAGTATATGCACCATGATGTATTTAGTTCCTTTATTAAATTCACCTCTACTTATTCCTAATAAAAAACATTTCAGGTTTAAACTCAATTTGGAGACCAATAATTGGGTGTCTTCTAGAGCAGGGGTGGCCAACCTTTTGGACCTCAGGGATCACCAAACTCATCGTTTTAAATCCCACAGGCCAAAGTCCCTGGGAAAATCCCCCCCAAAAGTCTGCAGGAAAATTCCCCACCTTTTTTTTCCCTACCGATCGATCATTCTTTATTTGGGATCACAGGATACCATCTCCAGCTCCGTTCTCAGGGGCAGAGAGAGAGAGAGAGAGACTTTTGGTTTCATGCAAGGAAAGCAGCAGAAGCAGCAGAAGTCTTTCTTTCCCCCCTCCAAACACCGACAGAAATGAGTCTTTGCAGCCTCTTGGAGCAGGAGGCCTTGCAGGGTCCCAAAGACTCATTTCTGGCAGAGTTTGGGGGAGAGAAAGAAAGACTTCTGCTGCTTTCCTTGCGTGCAGCCAGAAGCAGAAAGAAGCCAGGCCAGACACATGGGGTGAGAGGGGCAAGTTCCCCCCACCACCCTTTCCCCCCTCCTCTCGTTACGTTTTGTTTGCAATGCAAGCGACGCAAGCCTTGTGTTCCCGCGGGCCATTTGGGCGGCGCAGCCTGAATTAATTTCTTTGGGGGCTGCCCCGGGGTGACATTTCTCTGCAGCCCACCAAAATTTTCTTGCGGACCACCAATGGTCCCCAGCCCACTGGTTGGCAACCACTGTTCTAGAACAGGTGTCGCCAACCTTGGTGTCGCCAACTCTTCCCAGAGTTGAAGTCCACAAGTCTTAAAGTTGCCAAGGTTGGCGCACCCCTGCTCTAGAGAGCTTAGGCGCCCAGGGCGGGAGGGAACTGCAGGCATTCCTTGACTTATGACCACAATTGAGCCCCAAATTTCTACTGTTCAGTGAGACATTGTTTGAATGAGTTTTGTCCCATTTTACAACGTTTGTGTGAACATCTTCTGGTGTGCCAGAAACCTTGTTTCTGATGCGCTGAGTTAGTTTTATCCTGCTGGTACCTGAAGCAACCGTAATGCTACTTTGAAGATAAAATGAGTGATGGGGGGCGTGCGCATTGCCTTCTGGGTGCTGGCACACAAGCATGCAAGCGCGCGCCCAATTTTTTAGCACAGGAGCCCCGAAAGGTTAGCCACCACTGACCCATGGGGTAACCTGCCGTTACTTTGAACTGTCACTGAGTGACTGCTCATAACTCAAGGACGGACTGTAAAGCATTTTAGCCATAAGACATTTCAGCTTCTGCTCAAAAACCTGTGTCCAAGAACTCCATCCCTTACACAGCTCATTCCTTTGGGCCTGATTCTGCACGTGCACACACACACACACACACACACGCACGCACACACAGCGGTGTGGTTCCATTCTCTTTTTAGTGTTGGACTACCCCCAAGAAATTTTAAGGGCAACTCCTGTCCTGGCCCACCAAAGACGCCTTCTTTCTAAGCCATGCCTTGGCTTCACCATAAAGCCTCTGTTTAATAGAGCATTGCAGGAACAGTTAGTTAAATCTGAATATATGTCATTTGCCTCATTTCCTATCGTTAGCGGAATTGTGGAATTGAGATAAATACTGTAATTTACAATAAAACCTGATTGGCTAGCCGGACATGCTGCCCCCATGTAACGGATACAAGTCTTTTTTAAATGGGGGTGTCCTCTGAATTGACATTTATTGGTTGTTTCGAAAGACTACTGGATATAGATCTAGAATAACAGATTTGGAAGGGACCTCAGAGGTCATCCAGTCCAGGGGCCTCCAAACTTTTGGACCACAGGGGCCACCAAACTCATAATTTAAAATCCCACGGACCGCTAATATGAATCCAGCATGCCGCTCGCTGAAGCGCCTGGACTCCCTCCGACGGGATGGGGGTCCTTCAGGCACTTAGCTTGGCTGCCTGTTTCTGCAACCTTACATACTCAGAGTCATTTGGTCCCGTTTCCCACAGAAAACAAAAGACCAGGACCTCTCATCTCTCTCTCTCTCTCTCTCTCTCTCTCTCTCTCTCTTCCCCCCACTCTCTCTCCGTGGTGGTGGTGGGGAAAGGAACCTCCGAACTGGTGTTGCATTCTGCCTCCATGCCTCAAGGAGGCCGAGCGGCTGCCAGCGATGCCCTCAGGTGAAGAGGTTGCAATGGGGAGGCTCGGCCCCTCGCTGCAGGAGCCGCAAAGTGCCCATCGCTCCCTGGCACCCACCAAGCCTCCTCCTTCCTGCTGGGCACGTGAGCGCTTCTGGCGAGGAGGAAAAGGAAAAACACGATGGGAGGAGGAGGCTTGGCGGCTGCCGGAGAGGCGGCAGGCCACCCTGAGGATGCTGCAATGGTTGTAAGCGTGAAAAAAAACGGTCGTTAAGTCCTTTTGGGGGGGGTGCCATCGTATCTTTGAACGGTCACTAACTGAACTGTCGTAAGTTGGGAACTATCTGTCTTCCACGCATAGGAGAACTCCTGCCAACAATTTAATTTGGTTTGAGTCAAGTTGTTGCTGACTCCTGGTTTTGTAAATGCCTTCTGTTGTGGCCTGTTGGATGCCGGCCCTTCCAGGGCAGCTGAACCAGAGGAGGCGGCGGAGGCAGCATGGGAGTCAGAGAGCTCCAAGGGTGAAGAGAGAAGGAAGCTGGCAGAGAGAGAGAAACGGAGGCAGCGCTTGGGCTGTCCGTCACCCATCAGACGGAGAGTCAACAGCCCCCGGGTCTGGTAGTGGCTGATGGTGGAACAGCTGAGCCCGTGCCTGACGCACAGACATGCAGAAGGCAGAGGAGAGGAGAGCAGTGGAAATCTATGAGACGGTCCTTGGAACAGAAGAGCCACCACTGCTAGCGAAGCCCCACCCTAGCTCTGGGGAGAAAAGGCAGGGGACGGAGACGGTGTGGCAGACGACGATTCATCGTCCAGCCGGCCAGACTTGTTAGCCTGTGAGAGAAACTTGTTGTCGGCGGCTGCTGGGGCTCCTAAGAAAGGCATCTTGAGAGGGTTTGTCGTGTTTGGGGAGTTGGGTTGGAACAGCCTGGCTTTGAAGGAATCTCTCCATGGACCGAATCGAAAAACCTGTTTTCCCTTGAACCGACTCTGGGATCCGTTCACAACAATTAAGCCTTAGCCAAGCAAAAAAAAAAAAAAAACCAAATTAAAAAAATAACAGTGAAATCAGCAGTTAGTAAAGAACACATCAGCACAATCAAAGGAGAAGATTATTTTTGGATGGCAGCCGGGAAGAGCTGGGAAATTGTGCGTTGACATGGTTTTGGAAGGGCCCCAAATATTTGCACCAGCCGTGGAGGAAATCCCACCAAACTGCCTGTGTTGATGGAGGTAGTTCTGGTGCAGACTAAAGATAGTCCTCGTCCTAACAACTGCGAGTTTGGATCTCCAAATTTCCCTTTGCTAAGTGAGTTTTGCCCCATTGGACCAGCTTTTTTTTTTTTGCCCCAATTGTCAAGGAAATCCCTGCCATTGTTAAGTGAATTGTGTGGTCATTAAATGAACTTGTTTGCCCCGATCGACTTGGCTTGTCAGTAGGTCGCAAAAGGGGATCCCGTGACCCCTGGGAAACTGCAACTGTCATAAATGTGAGTCGGTTGACAAATATGAACTCTTTTAAGACCCCTGGATTTCAACCTGGAATTTATGTTGCTAAGGGAGGCATTTGTTAAGTGAGTTTTGCTCAATTTTATGAGGAATACCCAGGGCCAGCCCCTGTTCATCCTAGGGCATGCAGGGAGGAACGGATAAGGGAGCAACATGGGTTATGGGGGAGAAAAAGGTCCTGATTCCCTTGGGGAAACAGGATAAAGAGGGTGTTTGCGCACAGCACCTTGCTGGAAGCAAAGTGTGCATTATTTTTGTTTGTCAAGTCTTGTCTGGGTTCTGGCATCCTCCCAACTGTGTGTCTTTCATTATCTTTTTGAAGCCTGCAATTCCTTATCCTGTCCTGTCTCATTAATTGCCGCAGCGTGATGTGTGTTGGTTTTTATTTATAATTTATATGTACTTTGGGTTCGGACTGAATTTCTTCCTTTTAAAAACTGTTCTTGGGAGAGTTTTTCCTCCATCCTATGATAACTGGACATTGGGGGCCAAGTTGGAGGAATTAAAGGGACTTTATCTATTTTTGTGACTTTGTTGCTTTTGTGCCACGCCCCTTTGGGTCATCACAGAATGTAGATTTTCAAATGGGACACACCCATAGCCAAGAGTCATCAGTCATGCTCTCCAGTAATAATCTTGCGTGCCAACAGCTTCGGCCACCTAGCTATTATCTGAAGCATTTAAGGAGTGCACTACTTCCCTCCCTCCCTCCCTCCCTTTCTGCTGGCAACTCTAAAAGACCAGAGAAATATTTTATGAGTTGACAGCCACGTTTGTTAAGTGAATCACTGCAGATGTTAAGTAGGTCACACGGTCCTTAAGTGAAACTGATCGAGCATCCCCATAGCAACCTCTTCACCTGAGGGCATCGCGGGTAGCCGCTCGGCCTCCTCTAGGCACAGAGGCAGGATACAACACCAGTTCCGAGATTCCTTTCCTCCCACCCCCTCGCAGGCCAGGGAACCCCTGGGAAGGGCTCCAAGGCCTCGATCTCCCACGCACATCCGTCCATCCGCTGCCCAGTATCACCCCGGTTGCCCCACCTCCCCGCCAGCCCTCTTCAGCACCTGGCTCGTTGGCCTCCAGGCCTCAGATTCCCAGCCCCAGTTCAGAGGTTCCTTTCCCCACTCCCGGGGAAAGAGAGAGGGAGAGAGAGAGACAGACAGACAGACACAGAGAGAGAGAGAGAGGGGGGGGGGGCAGGCAGATGGGCAGATGATAGATGATTGGTGGATGGATGGGCATGAGCAATCATAGATAGGTAGGTAGATAGATAGATGATAGACAGACAGACAGACAGGTAGATAGATAGATTGATTGATTGATTTGAGAGAGAGAGAGAGAGAGAGGCAGGCAGGCAGATGGGCAGATGATAGATGATTGGTGGATGGATGGACAGATGAGCAAAGATAGATAGATAGATAGATAGATAAATAGATAGATAGATAGATAGATAGATAGATAGATAGATAGATAGATAGATAGATAGATAGATAGATAGGAGACAGATACAGATAGATGATAGACAGACAGACAGATTTGAGAGAGAGAGAGAGGCAGGCAGGCAGGCAGATGGGCAGACGATAGATGATTGGTGAATGGATAGATAGATTGATGATAGACGAATGATAGATTATTGGTGGTTGGATGGACGGACCGATGGACAATCATAGATAGATAGATAGATAGATTTGAGAGAGAGAGAGAGAGAGAGAAACAGACAGACAGACATATACTTAAGGCTGTTATTCCTCCCAAAGCTTTTAATCCCTCTATATATTGAGTAGCAGGGAATCCAACTTCTGCCCTTGTCACATTGCAGGAGTTCTTCCTTTGTTTTTGGTTTTGAGTCTGTAAATAATTGCATATAAGTAGAAAGTGTTTATTCCAATTTGCAGAAGGAAGTTGGGTTTTAAGTGGCGTTGGCATATGCAGCTCCACCTGACATTTCCCCACACTGTTGTGTAATTGCAGAATAAATGCCTTGCTTGGTTATTTTTACTTTTTAAATGAGCCAAATTGGAAACAGTGGAAATTTATTTTCTTTCTTTCTTTCTTTCTTTCTTTCTTTCTTTCTTTCTTTCTTTCTTTCTTTCTTTCTTTCTTTCTTTCTTCCTTCCTTCCTTCCTTCCTTCCTTCCTTCCTTCCTTCCTTCCTTCCTTCCTTCCTTCCTTCCTTTTCTCTCATTTTTTTTCTCTTTCTTCCTTTATCTTTCCCTTTTCCCCTTCTCTTTTTTTTCTAACTTCTTTTTCTCTTTCCTTCCTTCCTTTCCCTTTCCCTCTTTTTCTTAACATTTCTCCTTTTCTTCTTTTTCTGTTTCTTCTTCTCTATCGTTCCTTCCCCATTTCATTTTCTTTTTCTTTCACTCTCCCTTTATCTTTCCCCCTCTTTTTCTTTTTTTTATCTTTCTCTTATTCTCTTTTCTTTTTTTCTTTATCTTTCATTCTCTTTCACTCTTCTTCCTCTTCTTTTTTCTTTCTCTCACTCTTCCTTTCCCTTTTTATTTTTCTTTCTCTTTTATCTTTCTTTCCCTTATTCTCTTGTTTTTTTCATCCCCCCTCTTATCTTTCCTTCTCTATTTCATTTCACTCCTCCCTCTCTCCCCCCCTTTTTCTCTCTTTTTCTCTCTTTTTCTCTCTCTTTATTGCCTCCCGTCCCTTTTATTATCCGAGAGAAGCTGGATCTTGGCTCTTTTGACAGCTGTAAATTCTGCCTGTCGTGCTTGCAGGCCTTAAATAAGTCTGTTTCTTCCTCCCTCTCTGTCCTTCCTTCTCTCTTTTGTGCCCGCAAAGGAGAAATTCTGGACTAAGCAATTCTTGAAATGCAGAGCAGAGCTGCTTAAGATGCCAGCGCCGGGAACCACGCCTGGGGTGCCAAGATAACAGTTACCGCTGAAGGACACGCTGCTCTGTTGGCTGCCAGACTGCCATTTTATCCATAGAAGCTTTGGGGGGGGGATTGGGTCTCCCTTCTCTATTGGTGGTGATGGGAGACTTCAGTTTCCTTGCCTCGTTCCATGCAGCCTCACTTTCTGCCTCGAAAGCTATTTTGGATCTGATAGGAACAGCAGAAAAAGAACGTTCTCGGCCAGCAAGCGACACTTAACTTAGGTAAACACCCTTGCTGGTCACTGATAAGCCAGCTGAAGAAATTCTTCTGGGTTTTTATGCAAGCAGTGCCCAAATTCCTCCCCCTTGCTTGCAAAACGGGGGGCCCACAACCTGGAGAATTTGCTAGAAACAATTGTTTTGCATCCTTAGAGAAGTTGTGAAGAACCACACAATAGCCAGCATCCATGCTTTTAGCCTGCGTGGTTAGTTTATAATTCACTCTGCTGTGCAAACCCAGAAGATTGGTTTCTTGGCTCGACCTGTGGTCTAGTTAATCATCAAGCAAACAGACACAATAAATTATTGGTCCTTGCCACTGGCTTTCAATTTAAGCTGCTGTGCTAGAAGCCAGCAAGTTAATCCTGATTCAGAAATAATCATGACTAATTACACCAACAGAAGAAATTATTTGTGGCTTAGGTTTGAATTCTGGCATCCTTGGTGCTCTCTGAGCTTGGCTGTTTTCTTGCAGACATTTCATGACCCAACTAGCTAACATCATCAGTGCTGAGAGGGGAGTGTGGTTAGCAGAGGGAAGGAGGAGGAAGTCCTTGATGGTCTCTGAGCCTGGTTGTTTTCTTGCAGACGTTTCATGACCCAACTAGGTAACGTCAGTTTGGAAGGGAGTGGGAATTGTTCTCTTTTTATAAACCAGTTTCTTGCCCTCGCAGTGTTCTTGTGGTTCCTTGATCAGGCTGCTGTTTAATGTTAGCTTGTTTGTCTGGGTTGGTAGTTCCTCGATTTGGTTACCAAGAACCAAACTCCCACCAACACTGATAGCATATAAATCGGGGGGGTCTTCAAACTCGACAGCTTTAAGACTTGTGGACTTCCAACTCCCAGAATTCCTCCTCCAGTCATGTTACTCCTTTTAGAACTGATAATGTTACCAAGCTGGGTTGTGAAACGTCTGAATATAGATCAACTGCTGTTCTTCATTCTGAAACTTGTATGTGGAACCATGACTTAAATCTCTTCTAAGATTTAGAAGTTGTGGGAGTTTTAAGAGAAACTGGATAGCCATTTGTCTGGAATGGTATAAACAGGGATCCCCCCCAAACACAGTCACTTTAAGATTTGTGGATTTCAACTCCCAGAATTCCCATGGGTGGCTGAAGAAATCGGGGAGTTTAAGGCCATAAGTCTTAAAGTTGCCAAGTTTCAAGATCCCTCTTATAGGGTTTCCTGCTCGAACACGGGGTTGGACTAGAAGACCTCCAAGGTTCCTTCCAACTCTGTAATTATATAAAGATGAACTTGTACCATAGATGGAAGGCAGAAATGTATAGCTTTGATTCAGGCGAAGATTCATCTATAAAATCAAGCCGCAGTCAATATAGAGCTTTGCATAGATTTCTTTTCACTGTGCCATCAAAAAATAAACCTGGATTTCTTTAAAACATAGATTGGAACTGGTGAACATGGGAAGCAGAAATAATAGCTAGCATAAACAGTGGAAATTGACTTCTTTGTTCATGCACCAAACAGACTGTCAATCCAAAACAACATGATTATACATGTATATTCCCGTATATTGCCATATATCCTGCAGATCTGGTTGATTTCACTCAACGTATTTAATTGGCTCCGTTAATCATCTGGATGTATATTCAGACAGCCTGCAAAGCTGGCTTAGTTTTAACATGGGTTAATGTTTTCTTTGTGTTTTGGCTTACCTGCAAATTTAGCCCATTTAGTCTGTAGGCAGTGGATGAATGGAAACTAATCAAGGAGAGAAGCAACTTGGAAATAAGGAGAAATTTCTTGACACTTAGAACAATCCATCAGTGAGTGGAACAACTTGTTGTGGATGCCCCAACATTGGAGGTTTTTGAGAACAACAATTTGTCTAAAATGGGCATATAGGGATTCCTGCTTGAGCAGAGGGTCAGGCTAGAAGACCTCCAAGGTCTCTTCCAATTCTGTTACGTATCTGTGACTTGGAAATTGCGAGCCCAGGTTACAGAATAAGTACAGTTAGTCCTCAACTTACAACAGTTCATTTATTGACTGTTTGAAATTGCACCAGCTCTGAAAGAAGTGACTTATGACTGTTTTTCACACTTAACGACCGTAACGGCATCCCCCTTGGTTGCACAATCAAAATTCAGATGCTTGACTTATATTTACGACGCTTGCCATGGGCCGGGATCACGTGGTCCTCCTTTTTGCGACTTTCTGACAGGTAAAGTCAAGTGTCATGTCCTTGTCGGAATCTGATTCGGAGGGGGAGGCTGAGCAGCTGATAGGGAGCGGGAGTCCGTTGGCTGTGGAAGAAACTGGGGAAGGGCAAAGTCCAGCTGGGCAGAGCAGAGCAGAGGAGAGGTAGAACAAGGGAGAGGGAAAGACCCAGGCCCACCCCCTCTTCATCCTGGGGCATGCAAGGAGGAACAGAGAAGGGAGCAACATGAGTTGCATGGCTTATGGTGGAGGAAAGGGCCCTGATTCCCTTCATTAGCTGCAGGCAGGAACACAGTGTTTAAAAAGGGTAGCTGCGCACAGCAAATTGTTGGAAGCATATCGTGAATTGTCTGGTATTGTGGAGGATTGTCTGTGTTCCTGGCATCTTCCCAACTGTGTGTGTTTTGCCGTGCTTTCAAGGCTGCAATTCCTTCTCCTGCCCTGTCAAGTTAATTACTGCAGCGTGGTTTGTTTGGATTTTTAGTTCAGTTTCTATGTACTTAGGCTTTGGACTGAATTTCCTCCACTTAAAGACTGTTCTTAGTAGAAGTGTTCTTTCTCCAGCCAAAGGTAACCTGGACATTGGGGGCAAAGTTGGAGATAATTAAAGGGACTCTTCTTGCTTATTTGGCTGTGTTGCCTTTGTGCCACGCCCCTTCGGGTCCTCACAGTCAGTGGGGAAGCCAGATTTCACTTAACAAGCATGTGAGTGACTTAACAACAGCAGGGATTCGCTTATTAACAGCACTGGCAAGAAAAGTCATAAAAGGAGGCGAAACTCACTTAACTGATGCCTCCCTTAGCAGCAGAAATGTTGGGCTCAAATTGGAGTCGTAAGTTTGATATCACGGGAAAGGAAACCTCGCAGAGCTGGAGACTGTTAAGAGAGAAGTTTGCAAAATGATGTGGGAATCCAGGTTTTGGGATGCTTGTCGTGCAGGTAAAATTGTCCCCCCCAAAGCAATTAATCCAGGCTGCGTGGGAACACAAGGCTGCGCCGCCCACATGGCCCATGGGAACACAAAGCTTGCATCGCTTGCATTGCAAACAACACGAGGTAGTGAGAGGAAGGGGGAAAGGGCAAAGGGGGGGAACTTGTCTCACTCGCCCCATGTGCCTGGCCTGGCCACTGGGCTACTACTTTCTACTTCTTTCTTCTTCTGCTTTTGGCTGCATACAAGGAAAGCAGCCAAAGTCTTTCTTTCTCTCCCCCAAACTCCCCCAGAAATGAGTCTTTGGGACCCTGCAAGGCCTCCTGCTCCAAGAGGCTCCACCGGCGTGACAAGTCTCAGAAAGACTCATTTCTGGCGGAGTTTGGGAGAGAGAAAGAAAGACTTCTGCGGCTTCTGCTGTTTTCCTTGCATGAAGCCAAAAGTCTCGTCTCTTTCTCTCTCTCCCCCTGAGAACGGAGCTGGAGAAGGTATCCTGCGATCCCAAATAAAGAATGATCGATGGGTAGGAAAACGGGGTGGGGAATTTTCCTGCAGACTTTTTTTGGGTATTTTCCCAGGGTCTCTGGTCTGCGGGATTTAAAATTATGAGTTTGGTGGTCCCTGAGGCCCAAAAGGTTGGTGAACCCTGGACTAGATGACCTTCAAGGTCCCTTCCAACTCTGTTAGTCTGTTAATTAATCAGTGGAACGATTTGGCTCCAGAGGTTGTAGCTGTTTTCCTTCACTGGAGGTTTTTCAAGAAGAGATTGGACAACCATTTGTCTGAAATGGCATAGGGTGCCCTCCTCCTTGAGCAAAGGGGGTGGACTAGAAGACCTCCAAGGTCCTTTCCAATTCTGTTATTCTCTTACTAAAAAGAGAAGCCACCTTCTGGTTGGGGACTCAATTCTAAGGGATGTAAATTTAGGAAAGGATGCGGAGGTTTTGAAAAGAGGGCAGGTGTCCACCAGGTGCTACTGCCATCAGAGACAAGAAGCATATTCTTAAGATAGTCAAGAATGCCAGCAAGGACTGTGATGTTGATGCTATTATACATCTTGGTACAAATGATCTGTCCCAGAAGGATGTACTTTCTGTTCAGAAAGACTTCCAGAGCTTGGGGTATGAACTTAGTAATATGGGCTGTAGGCTTATCTTTTCAGAGGTTCTGCCAGTACACAAGGAACAAAAAAGGAAAGGACAGCGTGTAGCAGAGTTTAATTTGTGGCTAAAGGAGTGGTGTAAAAGGGAAGGCTTTGGTTTTTATTAGTCATGATGTCTGCAGCTGCTCCAATGAAAATCTGTACAAAAGAGATGGTTTGCATCCATGAAAGAAAGGGACTGAGTTACTTGGCATTAAATTCACAGATTTCCTGGATAAACGTTTAAACTGAACAGCGGGGACAGAGAATTAATGGATTCAGAACATCTCTGTCCCCAGCAACCTAAAACTAATAAGTGCATGCCAGTGCATGCAAAATAGATGTTTGTGCAGGTAAGATTACCAACCTTGATGCCAACCAAAACCAAGCATTTAATAGTGAGTGCCATACCATGTGCACTAATCAAACAGGTGGCAAGAAAGTAGGGGCAGGCAGGCACAACACAGGTGATGTAGACAGGAAACACAGTGTCAGACATAAAGATCTCAAGTGCCTATATACAAATGCACAAAGTCTGGGGAGCAAACAGGGTGAACTCGAACTACGAATACATGAAGGTAAACATTATATAGTTAGAATAACAGAAACTTGGTGGGATGAAACCCACGACTGGAACATACTGGTAGAAGGATACAAACTATTAAAAAAAACCCAGACCCCATAAAAGAGGAGGTGGAGTTTCACTGTATGTAAAGAACCACTATATTGCTACAGAAATGCATGAAACCAAAGATGAAAACCACCTAGAATGCATATGGGTCAATATAAAAGAAAAAATAAATGACATGGCCATAGGTGTATATTTATAACCAATCAAGCAGAAAATATAGATTGTCCTTTTTTGCCAGCCAACTAACAAACATATGCAGGAAACACACAACAATAATAATGGGAGACTTCAATTATCCTGATATCAATTGGAAAACTACTTCTGCACCAAGTGAGAAATCAAATAAGTTCCTAACCAACCTAGCTGACAACTTTGTTGTCCAAAAGGTAGAAGGTGATACTAGAAGGACAGCCATACTGGACTTAATTCTTACAAACAGAGAAGAAGTGATAGAGGGAGTTGAAACTGCAGGAACCTTGGGTGAGAGTGACCATGTCATACTAGAATTCAACATAACACAAACACAAGCAACAGAACATAATGACACCAGAGTCTTGGACTTTAAAAGAGCTGATTTCAATAAACTCAGAGAAAACTTGGGAAAGATTCCATGGATGAAAATCCTAAAGGGGAAAACAACTCAAGAATCTTGGGAAACTCTAAGATCATAGAAGCCCAGACCAGCACCATACCACTGAGAAAGAAAAACAAGAAATCCAAGAAGAAACCAGCATGGCTACACAAAGATCTCTCTGGCAAATTGAAAGAAAAAAAGGACAAGTACAAAAAATGGAAAGAAGGACATACATCTAAGGCAGAATATCAGCAGATAGCCAGAATCTGCAAAGGCGAAGTCAGGATAGCAAAGGCTCAGAACGAACAAAGACTTGCAACAAAAGTCAAAGATGAGAAAAAAAAGTTTCTTCCAATATATAAATAACAAGAAAAAAATCAAGGAAACAGTCGGTCCACTAAAGAGAGAAGATGGCAAGGAAGTAACAGGCAATAGTGAGAAAGCAGAACTGCTTAACTCATTCTTTGCATCTGTCTTCACGCAAAAAGAAACTATAGCTCAACCCACCAAAAACATAACTGTAAAGGACGGACCAGAAATAAAAGTTAAAATAAGCAAAAAACTAGTAAGAGAACACCTGTCTGATCTTGATGAAAACAAATCACTGGGGCCTGATGGATTACATCCCAGAGTTTTAAAGGAGCTGGCAGAAGTAATGTCGGAACCACTGAACCATTATCTTTCAAAAATACTGGAGCACCGGGGAACTACCAGAGACTGGAAAAGAGCTGATGTGGTTCCCATCTTCAAAAAAGGAAGAAAAAAACAGACCCAGGAAACTATAGACCAATCAGCCTAACATCGATACCCAGGAAGATACTGGAAAAGATAATAAAAAACAGATCTGCCAACATCTAGAAACAAGTAAAGTAATAACTAGCAGTCAGCACGGGTTTGGTAAGAACAGATTATGCCAAACCAATCTTATTTCATTCTTCAACACAGTGACTAAATTAGCAGACCAGCAAAATACTGTGGACATAATATATTTAGATTTCAGCAAGGCATTCGACAAAGTAGACCACAACCTACTTCTTAGTAAGCTAGAAAAAAGTGGAATAGATAGCACCACCACTAGATGGACTCACAGCTGGCTAGCAAACGGTACTCAACAAGTAGTCCTTAATGGGTCTAAGTCTACATGGAGGGAAGTAAGCAGTGGGATACCACAAGGTTCCGTCTTAGGCCCAGGACTCTTCAATATCTTCATTAACAACTTAGATGAGGGAATAGAAGGGGAACTTACCAAATTTGCAGATGATACTAAGCTGGTGGGAATAGCTAACACCCAAGAAGATGGGCTCAGGATCCAGATGGATCTTGACAGACTAGAACACTGGGCCGTATCTAACAATGAAATTTAATGTAGAGAAAAGTAAAGTCCTACACTTAGGCAAGAAAAACCAAAAGGACACATCTAGACTAGGTGAAACCAGGCTCAATAACAGGAACTGTGCGAGTCTTAGTGGACAACCAGCTAAATAGGAGCCAGCAGCGAGTGTGCAGCAGCAGCCAAAAAAGCTAATGCAATCCTAAATTACATTAACAGAGGGATACAATCAAGAGCAAGGGAAGTACTAATATCACTCTATAAAGCCTTAGTAAGACCACACCTAGAGTACTGCATCCAGTTTTGGTCACCAGGCTATTAAAAAGATGTTGAGGCTCTAGAAAAAGTGCAGAGAAGAGCAACCAGGATGATTAGGGGTCTGGAGGCTAAAACATATGAAGAATAGTTAAAGGAACTGGGCCTGGCTAGTCTAGTAAAGAGAAGGACCAGGGGAGACATGATAGCGGTCTTCCAATATTTGAGGGGCTGCCCCAGAGAGGACGAAGGGGTCAAGCTATTCTCCAAAGCACCCTTGAAGGCCAGACAAGGAATAATGGATGGAAACCGAACAAGGAGAGATTCAACCTGGAAATAAGGAGAAACTTTCTGACAGTGAGAACAATCAATGGAACAGAAATTGCCCTCAGAATTTGTGGGAGCTTCATCACTTGAGACTTACAAAAAGAGATTGGACTGCCATCTGTCAGAAATGGTGTAGGGTCTCCCGCTTGGGCGGGGGTTTGGACTAGATGACCTACAAGGTCCCTTTCAACTCTGATTATCTGTTATCTGTTAATCTGGTCATAAGCTGAGGACCATCAGCTCTGATCTCAGATCATCTGTTAGTTTTGATGGATAACCCTCTGTTCTACCTTCATAAGAACTGGTTATTATGTTTTTATAGTCATTTTATAGACAGTTTGGTGTGGTGGTTAAGGCATCAGGCTACAAACTAGGAGATGATGAGTTCTAGTCCCGCCTTAGCCATGCGGGCTGGATAAATGACTTTGGGCCAGGCCACCAGGAGGCTAAGAGTTCTAGTCTTGCCTTAGGCATGAATACCATCTGGGTGACTTTGGGCCAGTCCCTCTCTTTCAGCCCAACCCATCTCGCAGGACTGTTGTGGTGGTGGAGAAAACTGCAGGTGGAAAGTACGTTGCATTATGTTCGCTGACTTGAGTCATTTGTAAAAAAAAGAAAAAAGAAAAAAAAGATGGGATGCAAATAAATAAATTGCACACGCTGCTACCCCATCTCCCCTAATGCACTCCCAATATAGTCGAGGAAAAGGAGTATGGGTTTCTTGGGGAGGGGTTCCTTCTCCCCTTGGACTTTGCAGCTTCTCTTTTACGGCGTGTAACTCCGACCCTCCTTTGTGTGAAAGGCCTCTAATTTAGAGGGAGAAGTGGCCATTTCTCCGGAGCGGGTGCGTTTATTTCAGCTCCACTAAAGCCAAATCCTTCGTTTTCTTCTGGTTGTTAAGTGGGATGCTCTGGGTATTTTGGAAAGGAGCCTGGCCTTTTGCAGCCGGGCGGATGATGGTGGGTGGGAAGGCAGTTGTGTAACATTGCAGCAGCACCTCGGTTTACACTTCCCAGGCTATAAATAATTCCCTTTGCTGCTCCCAGTGAGGAGGAGGAGAGGACAGCTGCCTTCGATGGAGGAGAGAGGGAGGGGGAGCGAGAGAGAGCTGGGAGGCAGGGGGCATCTGAGCTGTTGCAGACGGAGGATGAACGGAGAAGGAAGAGGACAGAAAGGGAGGAGGAGGAGGAGGAGGAGGAGTGGGGAGGAGGAGAATAAAAGGTAGAGGAAGAGGGGAAGGGGGAATAGGAAGAAGCAGAAAAGGGGGAGGAAGACAAAGGGGGGAGGAGAAGAAAGAAAGAGGAGAAAGGGAGAGAGAAAAGGAAGAGAAAGACAAAGGGGGAGGGGGAGAGGGAAAAGGAAGAAGAAGAAGTGAGGGAAGAGAGGGATGGGGAGGAAGAGAAGGAGAAAGAGGGGAGAAGGAGGGAGAAGAAAGAAAGGAGGGAGTGGGAGGAGAAGGATGAGGGACAGGGGAGAAGAAGACAGAAGGAAGGGGAGGAGTAAAGGAAGAAGAAAGAAAAGAGGAGAAAGACAAAGGGGAGGAAGAAGTTTAGGGAGGGGGAAGAGAAGGAATGGGGAGGAAGAGAAGGAGGAAGAGGGGAGAAGGAGGAGAAGAAAGAAAAGATGGAGGAGTGGGAGGAGAAGGATGAGGGACAGTAGGGAGGAAGACAGGAGGAAGGGGAGGAGTAAAAGGAAGGCAAAAAAAGAGGAGAAAGATAAAAGGGGAGGAAGAAGTTTAGGGAGGGGAAAGAGAAGGAGGAAGAGGGGAGAAGGAGAAGAAAGACAAAGAAGAGGGAGAAGGAAGAGTGGAGGAGGAGTGGGAGGAGAAGGATGAGGGAGAGGAGGGAGGAAGATGAAGAGGAGGAAGAGGGTAAGGAGGAGGAAGAGTGGGGAGAGGAGGGAGAGGAGGAGGAGAAAGGGGAGGAGGAGGTAGTGGAGGAAGAGGAAGAGTGGGAAGGAGAAAGGGAGGGGGAGGAGGGGGCTGATCTAGGTGGGTCAGGCAGCCCCTGAATCAACAATCCGTCATTGGTTGATGTTCAGACCGTAGCCTCAAAAAAAATGCTCAGGCACAAGGCGGGAGGGACGGGTCTGCTAAGCTCCTTTTGCTTCCCCGAAGGCTTATTGTGAGTTTAAACCCTTAAATAATGCAAGTGGGCGGACAAAACTCTGCAGCCGTGAAGTTGCGGGGGGGGGGGGGGGGGCAGGACTCCCACTGTGGCCAGCCCCAACCCGTAAAGGCTTTGTGGCGCTCCGTGTGGTCTCCTCTACGGGCAGCTTCTGGGAATCCCACCCCAGCCTCTTTCCATCCCTTCGCAATCCGCGAGGGCCTTTGATTCCCGCAAGACCTGTTGTCACCGTTTTAATACACCCTTAATCACGCATTATCGACGCTGACAATCAACCTTTATTGGCTTCCTACATCAGGACTCAAATGGCCTTTCCGATTAAAATAACCTCCGTGACGTTAAAAAAAAAAAAAAAAGAATAGATTGAGATAAATTTCCTTCCATTCATAAAGTGCTAACGATGAATAGCACAAAACCCCCGTTCACCTGGGCGGGGTGGGGGGGCAGGTGGAGAAGGGCGGGGCCCGCCAGGGGCAGGATTTGCCGGCTCTCCGAACGGTGCAGAATCATAACAGCCGGTTCTATAGAACCGTTCCGAACCGGTAGGATCCTTTTCCGCTTCTGGCTGCACCCAAGGAAAGCAGCCAAAGTCTGTCTTTCTCTCCCCCAAACTCCGCCAGAAATGAGTCTTTGGGACCCCCGCAAGGCTGGCGCCTTTAAGACTTGTGGGCTTTGGTTCCCAGAATTCCCCAGCCAAGATGGAGGGGGACACCCCCCACACCCTTCTGCCTTGAGTTACTCCAAGCCCTGAAAACCTGAGAGGCCTCCAGAACCAGCCTGGATCAAAGCCCATCTCCAGCCGGGTTTCTCTTCCGTGTGAAGACCGTGGGGCCTTGGCTCAGGTCCAGGCGGGTGGGTCGTCCATCAAAGCAGCTGCACGCCACCCCCCTCCCTTTCAACTT
Source organism: Pseudonaja textilis (assembly GCF_049901715.1). Taxonomy (NCBI): domain Eukaryota; kingdom Metazoa; phylum Chordata; class Lepidosauria; order Squamata; family Elapidae; genus Pseudonaja; species Pseudonaja textilis. Next base: position 254,626,517 of record NC_141991.1, read on the forward strand.
CAGCAATTTCAGATAGGCTGTGGGGGGGGGTGTCTTAACTCTTGCAAAGTGCCCCCTTTCCGAGCGCTGCAAGACAATTGGCAAGTGGTTTTTAAGGAAGCTGCTGAGCCGAGCCTGCAGGGGGAATGCTTCGGAACAGGCAGGCTCTCCGTTGCCAAGGGAGGAATGGGCTCAGCTTCCTCACGTCTCGCTCGTGGATAAAAGGAATCCCCTGCTAGGGGACTCCAGCAGCAGGCTGCTTTGGGGGGTGGTCTCGGCTAGATCCCCTGGAGGGGGCCCTGAGGGTCGGGGGCATTGGACTCCTCGGGGACGAACTGAATGAACATACGAATCAACGTATTTCCTCTTTCCACTATGTATTTAAAATGGGCAGTGAGATATAGGTAGGTTGATAGGCAGGCAGAAAATAGGTAGGTAGGTAGATAATGGATAACAGATAGTCATAGTTGGAAGGGACTTTGTAGGTCATCTAGTCCAGCTCCCTGCCCAAGCAGGAGACCTTACACCAGTGGCCCCCAACCTTTTTTGTGCCGCGGCCCGGTACCGGCATCACAAAATTATCCTTGGCCCGGTACCAGCATCAGCACGCATGGCAAGGCGAGCTGAGCGACCGGCCAGCCAGCCATCCCCCTCGCCTCCCCGCCACCTTCAACTCCTCCTTTGTACCTGTGTCGATGGGCTTCGCGACGGCTTCGGGACGGTCGCTCGGCTCGCCTTGCCATGCGTGCTGAAAGAATCCTCGCGCCTTAGTTTTGTTCGAAGCCGCCTCCCCCTCGATGAAACTAAGGCGCGAGGGTTCTTTCAGCACCCAAACGCCGCTTTCTACCCGGAAAAGCTAACCGAAAGCACTTTTTCATCAAAACAAGATGGCGGCACCCAGCAAACCGGCAGCCCGGCAGAAATTGTTCCACGGACTGATACCGGTCCGGGGACCAGTGGTTGGGTACCCCTGCCTTACACCATTGCTGACAAATGGCAGTCCAATCTCTTCTTGAAAGTCTCAAGTGATGGCTAGATAGATAGAAAGATAGAAAGAGATAGATAATAGGAAGGAAGATGATTGATAGATAGATAGATACATAGATACATAGGAAGGAAGGATGATAGATATGGTTGGATGGATAGATGGATGGATGGATAGATGGATGAATGGAGAGTAAAATAGGTAGATAGACAAGAGATTTCAAGGAGAGATTGGAGATGAAGTAGGATCTCCTGCTTGTGGAGGGTTGGACTACAATACTTACAGGGTCCCTTCCAACTCTGTTAATATGTATTCTGAGGTAGCTAGAAAGACAGACCTATATGGATGGATGGATGGAGAGAGATAAGAGACAGAAATAGACAGATAATTGATGGATGAGGAGAGAGTTAGACAGACACACCGATATGGATGGAGAGAGAGAGAGACAGACAGAAAGATCGGAAAGGGAGATGGAGATGTATGTATGTATATAGCACTAACCTTACAGTCGATACAAAAGCTATAAGTGATGCAAAGAGCCATCTCGGCATCACAAGCCAAGATAGATAGACCGGCACGTGGGCTAGAGAACAAACGAAAGTATACGATGCCATCAGGTGAGTGGAAAAACTTACGACCACGACGGAGCCCAGAATTTCTGCTGCTCAGTGAGACATTTTTGGATGAAGCGAGCTTTGTCCCATTTTATGACCTTTCTTGCCGCAGCTGTTAAATGAACCACTCCCATTGTTAAGTTAGTCACACAGTCGTTAAGTGAATCCGGCTTTCCCCTTGGCTTCGCTTGTCAGAAGTTCGCAAAAGGGGGATCAACGTGACCCCAGGAGACCGCAACCGTCATAAACGCGAGTCAGTTGCCGGGTCTCTGAATCTTGATCACATGACCCCGGGGAGGCTGTGATGGTTGTAAGGGTGAAAAAAAAAAAAACTCGGTCCTGAGTCACTCTTTTCAGTGCCTTTTAACTTTAAACAAAATGTTGTAAGTCGAGGACTCTCAGCTGGCTGGGTGACCTTCGTGCCTTCTCCTGGGTCACCACAGGAGTCTGTATGTCTGATCCTGATTCCAGCTTCTGGTCAGAATATTTATTGATTTACGATTGGAAAAGCATTTGCGTTTGTTCCCCGGTGAGCCAATTTAGGCCTTCGGTTTGTTTCAAGAAACGGCGATCACAACTTAATAATAACGATAATGATGAAAGTAGCAGAAGGTTACTTCAGGTAACCAGGAGACCTGAGCCTTGTCTCATCCACTCCAGTTCCATCCAGGTCTAATGCTGGTCCGTCAGTTCCTTCCCGTTGTCATGACTGCAAGCCACAGGTGCTTTGTGAGTTTGTCTCTCTCTGTTGTTGAAGCGGCACCGAGTTGCAGTGCGGTGCTCCGTGGCTTTGACAATCTTCTGCTGTGGTCAGACGGCACACCAGAGCAAGGAAAGGTCGAGCAAAGGCGTCTGCCAAACATTCTAACCAGGTTACTTTTGCAGAAAGTAGGTTTTGCGTGGCTTAGCGTGTCGTTCAGAGCGTTGGCTTCGCTCAATCCGCTGTTTAAGCATCGTGCGTTTTAACAGTTACCCTATGGAGCAGGGATGGGATTCAATTTTTTTTTTTTTACTACCGGTTCGGTGGGTGTGGCTTGATGGGTGTGGCATAATGTAAAATCTCCATTGCCTCCCCACCCCACTAACCTGCTTTCCAGCTCCGTTCTTCTGTGAGAGTGTTCTGACCTGAGACCGTAATTAAGCACATGCTTAGTTAAAACAACTCTTGTTTTAGTTTCAACGCTGGGAATTATTTACATTCCCAGCCTGTAATGAGTCCCAAACAATCCCTTGAGATAAGCACCCACCTTTCTCTCCTTTGAATTGATGCCAACAACAAAAGTACCAAACGAACTATAAATCACCAACCGAAGTACAAAATCCATGCAGAGCTTCAAGGTTGAATCCGAACCGATCAAACGACTTTGCTTCCTGCAAAGGTTTCCTCATCTTGGCCTGACTTTTATCCCTTATGGGAGGGGCAATCACCTCCCAGCCATACTCCCAAGTCGCCCCTTTTGTTACAGCTGCTCTCGCCTTCTAGCAGCTCTGCGCACACTCACACTGGGAACAGGCTCCCCTTATTTCTCTGCCTTGCTGCTGCCAGACTCCGAAGGCAGCACTATAACTCCCCGATGGTCCTGGCCCCATCTCTGCATCGGATGCAGGACCCTTGTCCGAGTCCTCTCCAGACTCCCGGACTGGTCCCCGTTCTTCCCCACTCTCTGATTCTACTGCCGCCTGCACCAGCTGCTGGCAAACCACAACGGTTACTGCAAAATCCCCTTCCCTCCCCACCCCGCCAACCTGCTTTCCAGCTCCATTCTCCTGTGCAAAGCAACAAAAGAAGACCCAGCCGATCAACTGGGACTCACTGGGAGGCCGAGAATAGATGGGAGCAGGGCCAGTCAGAGGCAGGATTTGCCAGTTGTCCAAACTACCCAAAATTTCTGCTACCTGCTGAATACCACATCTGGCATGGAGGGATATTTTTCTCACTTTATACAGGTAGTCCTTGACTTACAACAGTTCGTTCAGCGACTGTTCTAAGTTACCAAGGCTCCGAAAAAAAGTGACACGACCCTTTTTCACACACTTATGACCATGGCAACTTCCCCGTGGTCACGTGGTTTACATTCTTTGACAACTGACTCACATTTGTGATGGTTCCAGTGTCCTGGGGGGGGGTGTCATGTGATCCCCTTTAGCTACCTTCTGACAAGCAAACTCCATGGAGAAAGGTCGTAAAATGGGACAAAACTTGCTTAACAACTATCTTGTCTTAGCAACAGGGGCCTCCATTTTGGTTGTAAGTCAAGAACTGCCTGTAGTTCTTTCTATAAGTAATCCTCGACTTACAACAGCTCACTTAGTGACTGTTTTTACACACTTAACAACCGTTGTAAAATCCCAGTGATCACGTGATCAAAATTCAGAGGCTTAGCAACTGACTCGTATCTATGATGGTCTCAGTGTCCCAGGGTCACATGATCCCCTTTTGCGACCACCTGACAACCAAAGTCAACAGGGAAGCAGGATTTACTTAACAACCATGTGACTGGCTTAACTTCATGGATTCACTTTAAAAAACGCTCCAAGAAAAGTTATAAAACGGGGCAAAACCCGCTTAACAGATTTCTTACTTTATGACATAAACCTTGGGCTCCATTGTTGTAAGTTGAGGACTGTGTATTTTGGGGCGGGGGGTACTTCCGTGATGATACTCTCAGTAAATTTGGCACCACGCTCCGAAGAAGGGTTGATTGCTTGGAAAAAGATCTGTTAGCTGGGATTTAGTGGGACGGCTGGATTATGAGCCGCGAATCAACCCAGCTGTCAGGATTCCAGCAATCATCCTAATTAAACCATGATTCTGGAGCCAAACTTCAATAAACTTCAAAGGGTTGATTAGAGGCGACATACTGGCACTGCCCTGTATAAAGTTGTCATGCCCCTGTTGGAATCTGATTTGGAGGAGGAGGCCGAACAACTGACAGGGAGTGAGAATGTGGCTCCGTTGGCCGTGGAGGAAACTGGGGAAGGGCAAAGTCTGGCTTGGGCAGAGCAGGGTAGAGGTAGAGCAAGGGAGAGGGAGTTCGGAGGAAGACGCAGGCCCACCCCCTCTTCATCCGAGGGCACACAGGGAGGAATGGAGAAGGGAGCAACGTGGGTTGCCTGGCTTACGGGGGAGGAAAGGGCCCTGATTCTCCCTTCATTAGCTGCAGCTGGGAACCCGGTGTTCAAAAAAGGGAAGTTGCGTGCAGCAAGCTGTTGGGAGCAAATCGTGAATTATCTAGTATCGCCGAGGCTTATCTGTGTTCCTGGCGTCTTCCCAACTATCTGAGTTTTGCCGTGGTTTCAAGTCTGAAATTCCTTCTCCTGCTCTGCCAAGTTAATTACTGCAGCGTGGTTTGTTTGGATTTTTAGTTTCAGTGTGTTTTTGAATAGTTAAAGACTTGTACTTGTTTGGACTGAATAGTTAAAGACTATTCCTGGGAGTTTTTCTCCAGCCGAAGGTAACCTGGACATTGGGGACAAAGTTGGAGATAATGAAGAGACTCTTCTTGCTTATTTGACTGTGTTGCCATTGTGCCACGCCCCTTTGGGTCATCACAGCAGCCAACTCTGGCATACGTAATTTACAGTCACCTGTGACCCTGTTTCCCCCCCTCCCTCCCGGGTGTGTCATAAATCAGATTCCCCAATTGAGATTCCCCTTCACAGACAGGGTGTCGTCATTCATGTTCATGTTCTCCAATTAAATATATTCATGGGCAGAAGCTCTGGTGTTTTAGTTACAATCTTTTAAAGATAAGAGTTGGAATGTACTTCTGCTTTCAAACTGCTACATCTGCTCTTCCAGATTTCCTCCCTCCTCCTCCCCCCCCCTTTTTTTTAAATGGCAACTACTAAAACAGGCATAGGAATGGTTCATGAGTTGACATTCGGCTCCTCTCACTTTTTGAAGGTGACCTGTATTGAGCAAAAACAAATTGAGTGCAGATATAGAATTTAGGGTTGCAAACACCCCCACTAGGCTTGGTTGGATTTTCTGCATGGAATCTTGCTATAAGGCGATTGGCCTGGATGTTCCTACTCTTTACCCAAGATGCCTCTGATGATCAGTAGCCCTTCCACTTGATTTTCTGTCAAGATTTTCAGCAATCGCTCTAATTAAATCACGATTCTCGAGCCAAACTTCAAGAAGCTTCAAAGGATTTATTAGAGGTGACATACTGGCACTGCCCTGTATGCAGCCAACTCTGGCCTACATCATTTGCAGTCCCCTGTGACCCTGTTCCCCCCCCTCCCCCCCGGGTGTGTCATAAATCAGCTTTCCCAATTGAGCACTTTCCCCGGGCTGGGTGTCATCAATCACATTCTCCAATTAAATATATTCACAGGCCAAATCTCTGGTATTTTACTTACAATCTTTTAAAAATCAGAGTTGGAATGTACTTCCGCTTTCAAACAGGTGCACGGCTGTTCCAGATTTCCTTCCTCTCTCCACTCCCTTTTTTTTTTAAATGGCAGCTACGAAAACAGGCACAGGGTGTTTTATGAGTTGACACCAAATAGGGCAGTCAGGTTTGTTCTGGGAAGGATGAACTGGGCAGAGAAAACTGTGTCTCGAAGCCCGTTTTGTGCATTGGGTTTGTGTTCCTTGCCAACGCAACTAACACTCCCGGCAAACTTGGCAGGGCTCTTGCTTTCGCAACACATTCCTACCGTAATGCTCCTATCGCCTCCGGACTCCGGTGAGCATGAGAAAGCCAACTCTTTCCACCCATCCCTGGATCTTCAGGAGAAGGGAACGCTCCCTGGGTGTTGGTTTTTTTTTTTCAAACTTTAGCGCAGGGGTATCCAACCTTGGTCCCTTTAAGAGGTGTGGACTTCAACTCCCAGAATTCCCCAGCCAGCTGTGCAGTCTTTCCTCCTCCTCCCGCCCCCCTTTGGGTCATGAAACACCTGCAAGAAAACGGCCAAGTTCAGAGAGAACCCAGGGCCCCACAATCAAACCCCCAGCTACAAATGTTCCCCTGTGTTTGTACTTCACTAAATGCTTAACACGGCTCCCTCTTTCTCTCTTTCAGGCTCATATTAAATTTCCTATAGATTACCCGTATTCACCACCTACCTTCAGATTTCTGACCAAAATGTGGCACCCGAACATTTACGAGGTAGGTTTGACTTGAGCGCATGGAGTATGTGCCATTGAAAAAAAAAACCCGCCGGCAGCACCGGCCTTCGTTGCAAAGCTGGAATCCCTGTGCATGGTTAATATTTTGCAATTCCCAGCTCTTGACTCCTCTCCTTCCACCGTCCTAAAGATGGGACGCTTTGGAGACCCGGTGAGAGGGGGGCTTCGCTGGCAGTGCTCTCTCTGGTGCTGTTCTGACCTAAAAAGACAAAGCCTCTTGATGCGGACTCAAAATATTCCTGTATTAGGAATGCCGGCAGCCCCAGCAACCATTTTTTTACCTTGCTGGCTAACAAGTCTGCCTGGCAGGGGAGATGAGTAGCGGTCTGCCTCCCCTATTCATCTCCATCCCCTGCCTTTTATCCCCAGAGCTAAGGTGGGGCTTTGCTAGCAGTGGTGGCTCTTCCGTCCCGAGGACCAGCCCATGGATTTCCACTGCTCTCCTCTCCTCAGGCACTGGGCCCAGCTGTTCCTCCTCTTCCTCCTCAGCCACCTCCAGACCTGGGGGCTGTTGATTCTCCATCTGAGGGCTGACGGGCGGCCCAGGCTCCACCTCTCTCTCTCTCTCTCTTTCTCTCTCTCTCTTTTCCTCTCTCTCTCTCTCTCTCTCTCTCTCTCTCTCTCTCTCTCTCTCTCTCTCTCTCTCTCTCTTTCTCTCTCTCTCTCTCTCTCTCTCTCTCTCTCTCTCTCTCTCTCTCTTTCTCTTTCTCTCTCTCTCTCTCTCTCTCTCTCTCTCTCTCTCTCTCTCTCTCTCTCTCTCTCTCTCTTTCTCTCTCTCTCTCTCCTCCATTCCCTCTTCCCCCTCGGAGCTCCCAGGTTGCCTTAATGCTGACCCTGACTCCCACACCACCTCCTCTGATTCGGTTACTGGAGGGGCAGCCACAGATGCTCCAGAAATGTGGAAAGGAGAAATCCAGAAAGGGAGCCAAAGAGCAGGTTCTGGAATCTCCTCCTTAAAGGAAAACTCTCTAGAGCCGGGGGAGGGACCTGTGTCCTGGGAAGAATAGGCAATCCTCGACTTACAACCACGATGGAGCCCAAACCTCTCTGTTGCTTAAGCGCGAGACACTTGTTTGGTGAATTTTGCCCCATTTTACAACCTTTTCTGCCACCGTTAGTTCAGTGAATCGCTGCGGTTGTGATCTTAGTGACACGGTCGTTAATCGAGCCTGGCTTCTGCATTGGCTTCTACTCATTGGAAGGTCTCAAAAGGGGATCGTGCGACCCCAGGAACACTGCAAGCGTCATAAATACGAGTCCAAAATTTGGATCCCTTGACCAGGAACTTGTGACTGTTATTCACACTTACGACCGTTGCAGTATCCCTGTGGTCATAAGTGTGAGGAACAGTCGCAAGTTGTAAATCGAGGACTTTCTGAATGCATGAATTCAACCACCGAAGGGTTCCTTGTCCGAACGTTTTTGCCCCTGCTAGGTTTTTATGTTTTTACGTCTGGCTTGACTTCACACCCGTTTTAATGACACGGGACATGACTCACGTCGGTATTTGAACGGTCAGTACACAAGTGTTGCAAGTCGGGGAATACCTGCGTGGCCTCAGTGGCCTTTTGAAGCTCTCTCCGCAGCTTTAGTGGAAGGGAGGAAAGAAGGAAGGAAGGAAGGAAGGAGAGAGAGAGAGAGAAAGAAAGTAAAGAGAAAGAAAGAAAGGAAAGAGAGAAAGAAAGGAAAGAAGGAGAGAGAAAAGAAAGAAAGAGGAAAAAGAGAAAGGAAAGAAAAGAGAAAGAAAGTAAAGGAGAGAGAAAAATGGAAAGAAAAGAGAAAGAAAGGAAAGGAGAGAGAAAAAAGGAAAGAGAGAAAGGAAAGAAAGAGAATGAAAGAAAAGAGAAAGAGGAAAGAAAGGAGAGAGAGAATGAAAGAAAGAGGATGGAGAAGGAAGGAAGGAAGGAGAGAGAGAGAGAGAAAGAAAGTAAAGAAAGAAAGAAAGGAAAGAAAAGAGAGAAAAGAAAGAGAGAAAGAGGAAAAAGAGAAAGGAAAGAAAGAGAAAAGAGAAAGAAAGTAAAGGAGAGAGAAAAAAGGAAAGAGAGAAAAGAGAGAAAGAAAGGAAAGGGGAGAGAAAAAAGGAAAGAGAGAAAGGAAAGAAAGAGAACGAAAGAAAAGAGAAAGAGAGGAAAGAAAGGAGAGAGAGAATGAAAGAGGAAGGAAAGGAAGGAAGGAAGGAAGAAAGAAAGAAAGAAAGAAAGAAAGAACCTCCCAGGAATCACGTTTGGGGGATTAAAAACGTGGAATTGGTTCTGCAGAATCAGAGGCAAAATAGCCTTTAAATTCAAACTTCAAAGCAAAACTTAGGAAACCCAGACTGCCACCCAGCGGCTTCTCCAGCCCCTCCCTCAATGTAGGGGGGGGGCTCTCTTTCTAATCTTCCGCTGGCCAGAGGAGGTGGAAGATGTTTACCGTGGATCATTCTAGGGGAATCGGTGGCGGCGATCCAGTCCTAAGGCAGCTGGGGTTCTGGCTCCCCCTGGTGGAATTATTTGGAATAAATAAAGTCAATGAAATGGGGAGTTTTCGGGGTGTGGGAAGCGCTGGGACTCAAGAAAGAGGATCGAGTTTCTGTTAAGTGTCGAGAAGCCCCCCTACTGCTACAAAGGACACAACCTGGAATCACGGAGAAAACTACCTAACAGGGAGAACAATTAAACAATTCCCTCAACACTGTCCAACTATTTGCAAAGTCTGCGTTACTATTGATCTTCTCATCACTCCTTATCACCCATCCCCTCCCACGCGTGACTGTAGGACTGTATCCATACAATGTATATGGACTGTTTCCTAGCATGATTTGATGGCTTGTTGTACCCTGTGACTATCGTTAAGTGTTGTACCTGATGATTCTTGACTCTTGATGAGTGTATCTTTTCTTTTTATGTGCACTCAGAGCATTTGCACCGAGGCAAATTTCTTGCGTGTCCAATCACATTTGGCCCATAAGGAACTCTATATTCTCTCTCTTCTTTTATGTACCCTGAGAGCATTTGCACCAAGACAAATTCCTTATGTGTCCAATCAACCTTGGCCAATAAAAGAATTGAATTCTATTCTATTCTATTCTATTCTATTCTATTCTATTCTATTCTATTCTATTCTATTCTATTCTGTTCTGTTCTGTTCTGTTCTATTTCTTTCTATCTATCTATCTATCTATCTATCTATCTGATTTGATTGCTTATTGTACCCTAGAAAGAGAATAGAATGAATAGAATTAATTAAGAACGTTCAGCATACAGATCAAAAGGAATTAACGCAATATATTGTATAAATAAGACAAGAACAGTGAGAAAAAGCTTGGCTGACAGGTAAATACTGGCAATGAGTGTATGCTTTGTGATTGGTAGAGATATAGTAAATTTGAAAGGTTTTAAGTATTTAAAACAAGGAAAACCTGAGAGAGTGGAATAAGTTATAAAACAGAAATAAGTAGAGAAATTAGTAAAAAGAAAGAAAAGAAAAAGAGACTAACCTAAACTAATTCTTCAAATAAAATATAAAGTGGATGGGCAGAAGTGAATAGAAGCTTAAGAAATATGACAAGCGCCATAACATCAACCTTGAAAACGACAAAGACGGCAACATCTAACCCAGCACTTCTATTAAATAATAATTCTCTTAAATTATCTTAACAAACAATTCGTTAATGTTTCAATAGGTGAGATAGTAATAACACTCTTTATCAATATAACAATCTAATTAATCAAAATTTCTTTCCATAGAATGGGGATGTATGTATTTCAATTCTTCACCCACCTGTAGATGATCCTCAAAGTGGAGAACTGCCGTCGGAAAGGTGGAACCCCACCCAGAATGTCAGGTGAGGCCTTCCCCGAGACCAAGAATCCACTTTCCGCCCAACTGTAGTACAGAAAATCCTCGACATACGACCACAATTTAGCCCCAATCTCCAATCTACTAAGCGAGGCCGTTGTGAAGTGAATTTTCCCCAATGTACAGCGTTTCTGGCCGCGCTTGTCAAGTAAATCACTGTATTTGTTAAGTTAGTTGACACAGACGTTAAGTGAATTTAACTTTTCCCCCCCATTGACCTTGCTTGTCCGATGGTCGCAAAAAGGGATCACATGACACCCCCCCAGGACAGCGCAACTGTCGTAAATGTGAATCAGTTGCCAAGCACCCAAAGTTTGATCCCATGGCCATGGAGAGGGTACAATGGTTGTAAGTGTGAACAATGTAAGTGCAGAAAAGGGTCCCAAGTCACTTTCTTCAGGGCTGTTGTAACTTTGAACGGTCACCAAACGAACTTCTGTAAGTGGAGGACTACCTGTAGAGCCCAGGGAGGCCCGCCCCTTCCTACCTGCAGCCCCTAACCTGCCAGTCTGAAAAATAAGGCCTTGGTAAGGCCACACCTGGAGTACTGCATCCAGTTTTGGTCGCCATGAGGTTAGTTGAGACTCTGGACCTCAACAAAGAGGTTAGTTGAGACTCTGGAAAGAGGGCAGAGAAGAGCAACCAAGAGGATGAGGGGACTGGAGGATAAAGCATACAAAGAACCAGTTGTAGGAATTGGGTATGTCGAGTTTCATGAAGCGGGAATGCAGCGGCTCGGTGGCTTTCGGACATCCCGCAAAGTGCCTAACCTCCTGGGACGTCACAGGAAGGCATCGTGGGTGTGAGAGAGAGCATCAGTCCACAGGGCAGTTGGGGAACACATGGACCCAACGAGATTTATATACTGTTTCTAGGCCTTTAATGGGGGAACGCGGTGGCTCCGGGGCTAAGAGGCGGAGCTTGTCGATCAGAAAGGTTGGCGGTTCGGCAGTTCGAATCTCGAGCGTAACGGAGTGAGCTCCTGGTCCTTGTCCCAACCTAGCAGTTCAAAAGCACATAAATAAATGCAAGTAGAAAAACAGGGACCCCTTTTGGTGGGAAGGGAACAGCGCTCCGTGCGCCTTCGAAGGCGTTGAGTCCTGCCAGCCACATGACCACGGAGACGTCTTTGGACAGCGCTGGCTCTTCTTTGGCTTTGTAACGGAGATGAGCAGCGCCCCCTAGAGCCAGGAACAACTAAGACGGATGTTCCAGGGGAATCTTTACCTTTAGTTTAATGAAACGAAGGAGTAGGGGAGACAGGATAGCAGTCTTACAATCTCTCAGGGGCTGCCCCAAAGAAGAGGAAGGGGGTCAATCTATTCTCCAAAACCCTTGAAGGCAGGACAAGAAGCAACGAATGGGTGGAAATTCATCAAGGAGAAAAGCAACCCGAACTAAGGAGAAATTTCCTGACAGTTGGAACAATTTAATCAGTGGAACAACTTGCCTCCAGAAGTTGTAAATGCTCCAACACTGGGAGTTTTTAAAGAATAGATTGGATAATCGTTGGTATAGAAGAAGCGGGTTGGGCTAGAGGACCTCCAAGGTCCTTTCCCACTCTGTTTATTCTGTTTATGGGTGCTTAGCTCTGAGTTCAGTTTCTCCTCCTCCTCCTCCTCCTCTCTTTTCCCAGGACTATCCTACTGAGCGTAATCTCCTTGCTTAATGAGCCCAACACATTCTCTCCGGCAAACGTGGACGCCTCCGTTATGTTCAGGAAATGGAGAGACAGCAAAGGGAAAGACAAAGAATATGCGGAAATCATCCGGTAAGTCCACGATGGGAGCAACTGGTGGAGAAGGGGAGCCGGTTTGACGCAGTGACACTTGGGGGTTCTCTGAGCTGGGCCGTTTCCTTGCAGACATTTCATGACTTTTAACTAAATAACAACTTCAGCGCTAGAAGGGAGTGGTGGTGTGAACGGCAGGGCAGGGGGAAGAGAACTATGGAGTCCTTGGTGCTCTCTGAGCTCGGTTGGTTTTCTGCAGACGTTTCATGACTTAACTAGGGAGCGTCATCAATGCTAGAAGGGAAAGGAGGAGGAGGAGGAGGGAGGATTGAGGGGTCCTTGGTGCTCTCTGAGCTTTGGTGGTTTCCTTGCAGACATTTCATGACCCCAACTAGCTAACATCATCAGTGCTAAAAAGGTGGGCAACTTCTACCACTGATGATGTTCCCTAGTTGGGTCACGAAATGTCTGCAGGAAAAAAAACGAAGCTCAGAGAACACCAAGGGCCCCCAAGGCCTTCGTCCTCCTCTTCCACAAACCCTATTGCTTCTAGCACTGGTGATGTTACCCACTTGGGTCATGAAACGTCTGCCGGAAAACTACCAAGAACCCCACACTTGTCGTCCTCTTCCTGCGCTTCTCACTCCCCTCCTCTTCCTCTTTTCCCTAATTTCCACTCTAAGCACTGATGACGTCACCTACTTGGGCCATGAAGCGTCTGCAAGAAAACCACCAAGCTCAGAGAGCATCGAGGATCCCACAGTCCAACCCTGAGCTACAAATGGTGTAGAGTGGAGGGGCGGGGCACATCTGGCCCACGAAGTGCTTAACTCTGGCCCGTGGGGCCGGCCCGGAAATACCAAAGGACTGGCCTGCGGCGCCTCTGCCAGGCAAAATGGGCCGCAGGGTTGGGGGCCGTGCGGTCATTGCACAGCCCATTTTCTGCCTCCAGCAGCACTCTGCCAGTCAAAACTGGGCCTCGCGATGCCCCGGAGCGGTCCGTTTTTGTCCAGCAGAGTGATTCAGGAGGCCATGGAGGCTGAAAATGGGCTGCACAGGACTTCGCGGGGCCTTGGTGTACCCCATTTTGGCCGGAATGGTGCTGCAGGTGTCTGTCCTGTCTTCCTCCCCTCGTTGCCTGTTCTTCCCCGCCGGGCCACGGAGCAGAACTATAATGCTGATCCGGCCCTCGGCGAAACGCAGTTTGATACCCTCATTCTAGAGGAACATGTATATCTCAGGGGCAGAGAAGAAATCCTAAGCTGCTTCTTCTCTGAGTCGATCAGGGAGTTTGCGGGGATCCCTGAGATCAGCATAGTGAGCTCTCTTTGTTCATTGCCCCTTTGAGGCGATTTCGGTCCAAATGGACCATCCCGGCAGGTTGGATTCGGTGCTATCCTCCTCCAGAGCTCCCAAGGGACGCGTCGTGGCCACGACGCTAGCCATGCCCTCTTAAGAGTTCAGCTCTCCTGATCCAGGGGCACTAAAGGCTGCCAGGCAGAGCCAGGGAGGACCAGCTCTCTCGAGCCTGTATTATTACAGGTAGCCCTCAATTTACGACCACAAGGGAGCCCCAGGTTTATGTTGCCAAGTGAGATCAGCCCCATTTTACAACCTCTCTTGCCTCCGCTGTTAAGTGAATCACTGCAGGTTAAGTGAATCACTGCCTTCAGGTTCAGACAGCAGTGAGGCGGGGAAGCTTCTGGAACCAGTTCCTAGCCTGTGCATGTGCAGAGCTAGAGGACGACAAGAACAATTGAGAAAGCAGGGTCGACTCAGGAGTAAGGCCACACCTGGGAGATGATTGGCCCCTCCCATGGAACATAAAAGAGGAGCAAATGGGATGTGAGCTTTTGCAGGAAGCAATTTGTTCGTCTGGTCAGTTCAAGCTTTGAAACGTTCTGTTTGACTCTGCGTCAAGTTTGGCCTTGCCCTGCGTTTGGCCGTTCGTTCTCTGGCCGCATTCCAAGTGCGATAAGGCGGGTGTTTATAAACATCCCCCTGAAAGACTGTTGGCGAAGACTTGCAGGCTGGGAATGAACGTAATTCACAGCCAGGGAAATAAAAGAGGTTTTGCCGGGATTTAACATTGTTGTTTTATGCTTTCTAAGGAAGCCTCAGGTCAGAGCAGAGGCTGACCTCAACCCCGCTAACTTCCCCTGCCCTCCACCCCCCCTTTGCAGGAAACAAGTGCAGGCCACCAAGGCAGAGGCGGAGAAGGACGGTGTGAAGGTGCCCACCACGCTGGCCGAGTACTGCATCAAAACTAAAGTGCCTTCCAACGACAACAGCTCCGACTTGCTTTACGACGACCTGTACGACGACGACATCGATGACGAAGACGAGGAGGAGGAGGAAGAGGAAGACGCCGATTGTTACGACGACGATGATTCTGGCAACGAGGAGTCGTGACCTGTCCCCTTCTGGCCCTCCTTCCCTCCCTTCCACACCCGCCCAGCCTCCCAATCATACCGCCCCGCCAGTTTTGCCAGAGGGGGACGCAGCGGTAACGCCAAGGACCGTTCAGCAAAAAAGAAAAAAGAAAAAAAGAGAGATATACCTACAAAAGGGGCAGGCGGGTGGGGCGAAAAAGACCCCCAACCAAAACGTTGCATTTCTGCTTTTCTCCTCGGACGGATTCTCGATTCCGTCAGTCCTCCCCCCCCCCACCTGCGCCCCCCCCCACTCCATCACACTTTTCTGGTCCTTTTTTGGCCTCGTAGCGAGAAAGACCTGCGCAGATGATCTTGGATCGCACTTCCTTTTCCCGTCCCATCACTGTGTTTTTGATTTCCCTCCTTCCTCTCCCCCTCCTTTTTTTTTTTTTAAAAAAAGACAATACCTCTCCCCCCCCCCCGCCTCTCCCCCACCCCACCGCCCCCTCCCTTCCTGCCCCTCTTCTGGAGAGTTCACAGTACAACAAAACAGGCTCGCTCTGTGTTTAGGTTCTCGAATTAAACCCAGTCTTTCATCAAGAGGTTTCGATGTATTTTAACGGCCGGCCGGAGACCATGGAAGGGGGAGAGGAAAACGACACTCTTCCCCCACTGGCCTGCGTGGAGACCCCCCCCTCCTTTCTTTCTGGGGCCTTCTTCGCTGCTCTCCTCGTGTGCGCACTTGTTTAGCCTTGTGGTGGTTGGTGCCGGTGGTGGTTTTTCTCCTTTTTTTTTTGTTGTTATTTTTTTTCTTTCCCCCAAGGCGGAGGGTGAAAAGCTTCTGTGGTGTTTTGGTTTGTTTTTTTTTGAACTGGGCCGCCGCCGGACCTGGTGCCGAGAAAAGGCCCCGCTGTTCCAGTTTCAAGTTTGCTAAGCTCACGGTCGGGATAAGGGAGGCGGGTGGGGTGGGATTAGCAGCTTGGCGAGGAGGGCCGAAAACCTCCGAGGCAGATCGAAGGGGGAGGGGGGGGGAAGAAATCGTCCGCGTGGGAGAAGCGGTTTTCTTGTGATATGAATCTTCCAATAAACACGTCGAAACGCGCTCCGTTTTCTGTCCCGAGTTGCAGTGGTTGCATCTGGAGAACGGCTGCCCTTTCTCCCCGTTTGCAGAGAGCAGCGTCTCAAAACGGATGGGATCTGGAATGTGGCTTCTCTCCGGGAGACCCAGCGGCTTTCTGCATCCGGAGGTTTGCAAATGACGCCTTGCCGCGGACGGGTCTTTTCTTCGGAAGAAGCGTGCAGTCCTGGGGCTGGAGAGAGAAAAGAGCGGTTGCCCCGAAATATTGCTTTAAACCGAGGCTCTCTCCAAGCTTGGTAACTTTGAAGGCTTGTGGACTTCCAACTCCCAGAATTAGCTGGCTGAGGGATTCTGGGAGTTGAAGTCCACAAGTCTTCAAGATGCCAAGCTTGGACAGAGCCCTGTCTCAGACCACACCAATGGTGGAGGGCGGAAAAAATAAATAAAAGACTTGTCGAAAAGGAAACAAGGATCGCAGGTTGAAAATTCCCGGAGAGCCATTAGAAAACGGGGAGCCGGCGGGGGGAGTCTTTGGGGTGCATTGCTTGTATTCCTTTTTGGGCAGAAACCCGATGCCGTCGGAGCGATAGCTTCTTGGCAATTCCATCAGCACCAACTGTCCAGGTGAAGGGTTCCCCAAAAGAGGATCGAAGTGCTTTGAGGAGGCTCCGTGACGGTCTCAAGGGAAATCAACCAAGATCCGATGAGTGTTTCTAGGGTTCCCCACCCCTTGTATTAAAACCCCTCTTCCTTTCCCCCATGCATCAAATTGCAGGAAAAGCGAGACCGCTGGGATGATCCCAGGTGCCCATCGAGAAATTTCGCTTCTTCAAAACGGTGGCTTTGCCTTCCACGCACCCCGTTTCTGAGCCTGGCCCTTGGGGGCCTCGGGATCCCAGCTGGGAAGGGCCCACTGGGACCCACATTGACCCAGAGCTGCCGTTGGGTCTTCTTGGGTTGGACGGCATTTCCGAACAAAGGTGGTTCCTTGAATGCTGAGCCCTTCGATTTTGTCTTCTGGTCCCCTGGTGGAAAGAAGGGGTAACTGTGGATGGGTTGTCTCCCTATTGGACAAGGAGGTCTGTTCAGAAGAACCCCAGTTTGGGGGGGGGAAAAACCAAACGGATAAGAAGAAACGACGAGGGTGGACGGAACGAACAAATTTGGACAATCTTATTATCTTTCCTTCCCTCCTGCGAGAGGAACTCGTTAAAAACTCTGAAAAATCTGCCGGAGTGGAGAACAGGAGCGGTTGCAACAGGCACCCCAAATGTCAGCCCTTGAATGGGGTTCTTGAGGTGGCGGGGTATCTGTCCGTACTGGGTCCAGCATCGGCGTCCTTAGCTTGGCTCGAACTGAGGATGCCGCGTCTTTTCAGCTGTCTTTCCTTGTATTGTATTCTCTCCAGTGACTTGTATGCTGAAGCTTGGCGGTGTGCGAGATGCGTTACTCTGTCCTTCCCTTGGGCTACATTTTTAGAGGGTCTGGGGAACTTCCCGTCCCGTCCTATCCCGCAGCCAGTCGGCCAGGGCTGCGTCTCCTCCCCTCCGGCCAACGGACGTTCCTCTCTGGCCTAGCCACTTGTTGGTTTCCCCTTTTCAGGATCCTACTGGTTTTGCTGAAAATGCGGATTGAAGAGATTGGCGGACAACTGTTACCTTGAGCCATCATCCCCAACTCTGGTTCTCTCTCTCTTCTACCTTTTGGTCTGCGTTTACATCTTTCTGATTTGAAAAAAAAATCTCTAATCTCTGATTGGAGAATATACATCCAGGGGGCGTGGGGGGGGGAAGACCAGGGTCAAGGGTGAAATGCTGTATTTTAGTGTTGGATGCACCCAGCTAACGTCAACGTGGCCACTCCCAATAAATCAATTTTTTTTTTACTCTTGAGAGATGCGGCTAGAAATTTTTGATTTGAATGGGGGTGGATTTGTTGGGGAGACCTGACCTGTAGCTTACTTCCCTCTGTCCGTTGTTGTAGCAGCATGAGCAAAATGTGACTTTTGGATAACCAAAAGCTTCCCGCCCCATGCCGAGCCCCAGAACCGATCCTGTGGTTCTTAAGTCGAAGGGTGCGAAGGCTCACCAGGGTACAACACTGAGTTGACGATCAGTTGCTTCACGTTCGAGACCCGGTTGCTGCCAGGGGTGAGCTCCCGTCACTCGCTCCAGCTCCTGCTTAACCCAGCAGTTCGACACTGGACAACTGCGAGTAGATAAGTGGGTACCACTTCAGTGGGCAGCTTAATGGGGACGTGAAAGAAGCCCACCACCACCAATTGGGCGTCCTCCAGGCCATGGTGATGTCACAGTTGAAATCCTTTCAACGTTGAAGTGCTTCAGCACTGCCCAACATCGACAATAGTAGTAGTAAGTAGCAGTAGTAGTAGCAGATTCTTCAATTGCCAGCGATGACCTACCATTTCTGGAGACACTGAAAGTTCCCTTTATCGATGGTAGACTGATAATCTCAGTCTTCCCAAGCAATCAATTCCTGTGCATTGACCCCCTTTCCTAAGTGACCAAGATGCCCACGTGAACTGTTGGAGACCCACCAAACAGGCCCACGTCTTCCAAGACTCACTAAAACCCAACTCTCGACGAAGTAGATGGCTTCTGTTCTCCGTATACTCATTCCTCTACCCTATGAAAAGAACGTTGGCTTCTACCTTTTGGCAGTGGCACATGGGTCTCCTTAGAGCTGCTGCTGCTGCGTTGCAGAGTCTTAGTTCAGTTACCCAACCACCCACCGAATCCGGTTGGGAAAACGAGAGACGGCAAACGTTGCTGTTGATATGCTTAGAACTTTTTATTAGGCGAGGGTCTGGGCTAAAAAATAAATGAAATTTTTGAAACCTTCATTAAGGTGAGGAGGGGGAGTTTTCTGGCACCCGCACCCTTCAGTCTTGGAGCCCCTCTTGAGAGGGGAGGAAGAACGTGACCGTGGAAGGCAGGAGGGCGCCCTGGCGGAGTCAAAACCCTGGCCAAGGAAAGGGAGCTCAACAGATTGGCAGACACCATTTGGGGAGAAGCTGGACAGTCCAAGAACCGGCTACCGAAAACAAAAACTGGAAGATGGGAGAGAAGGGAGACTGAATAACAGTTTGCTTATTTCTTTCATCGTCCCCAAGAAAAGTGCAAGGCTGCAATTTATAACTAAGCTGCCCACAACCGTTCAACCTTCCGGCTGGCAGGAATGAGGCCGAATGAGCGCCAAAATTATATTTTAAAAAAAGAAACTGGGAACAAGATTTAAAAACTACTCTTTTTCTCATGTCTCTGACTGCTTGCCTGAGCGAAGTAGTATTTTAAAAGTCAGAAAAGGCTTTCCGGGGTCCAATATATATATATATATACACATACATATATATATATATATATACATGTATTTTAAAAAGTGGCACACTCTTGCCCTTCAGAGAAGCGCTAAAATCCTCCAAACTATACAAAAAAAAGAGAGAGAGAGAGAGAAGCTGCCAGAAGGCCCGAAGGGGGAGCCAGTTTGCTTACGCCCTCCTGATCGGGAAGAGAAATCAAAAACGAGTCTTCAGAAACATGCGGGAACCACGGTTAGGCCCTACTACCTTTACAAATACATACATAAATATTTTACACAAAACAGCCAATCGGGAAGAGTCGGACGAGGGGTGAGTGGCTGCCAATTCTTCCCACAGGGTGTCTGAGCCGTGCTCTCCCAGGAAGAGCGGGAGGGGGGAGGGAGGGGAATCTCTTCCCTCCGCAGTCGACGGTCTCCGGTGGAGGGTGGGAGCCTGAGAAGGACCTGGGCTATCTCCGGGTTGTCTTCCTATCCTCCACGCCAGAGCTTAGTTCGTCCAGTATGGAGATGTCCCGTAGGTGGTTTTTGTAGCCTGAGGTTTCTGCTGCAGGACACTTGGTTGGTTGCGCTGGACAGATCCACCCTATAGCGGAACGGAGGAAAAAGGTTTTATTTAGAATAGATTTAAGGCAGCAGACATCTCCTCTGGCCGGTGGATAAATCAAATATTAAAGGTAAAAGGTTCCCCGCCTTGGCACATCCATGCTAGTCGTTCCCGGCTCTAGAGGGCGCTGCTCATCTCCGTTACAAAGCCAAAGAAGAGGCAGTGCTGTCCGGAGACATCTCTGTGGTCATGTGGCCGGCATGACTAAACACCGAAGGCGCACGGAACGCTGTTCCCTTCCCGCCAAAAGGGTTCCCTATTTTTCTACTTGAAGTTTTTACGTGCTTTCGAACCGCTAGGGTGGCAGAAGCTGCTGGGACAAGGAACGGGAGCTCACTCCATCATGCGGCGCTGGGGATTCGAACCGCCAAACTGCCAACCTTTCTGATCGACAAGCTTAGCGTCTTAGCCCCTGAGCCACCGTGTCCCCAATTAAAGGTCTAGAAACAGTATATAAAACTTGTTGGATCCATGTGTTCCCCAACTGCCCTATGGACTGATGCTCGCTCTCTCTCTCTCTCTCTCTCACACACACACACACACACACACACACACACACACACACTTCCTATTTCCTATGATGCCCCAGGTTGATTCCAGGAGTTTAGGAGGTTGCAGGATGTCCCAAAAGTGCTTTTTCCAAAAGGCAACTCCTCTTTCGTGGGTTTTGCTTCCCATCCAAGATGACAAAAACTTGTTTCTGCTGCTTTGTAAGGCCACACTGGGAATACTGCGTCCAATTTTGGTTACAATATAAAAATAGATGCTGAAAATCTAGAAAAAGCGCAGAGAAGAGCAACTGAGATGATGAGGGGACTGGAGGCTGAAACAAACAACGAACGGTTGCAGGAACTGGGCCTGGCTAGTCTAGGGAAGAGAAGGACCAGGGGAGACAGGAGAGCAGTCTTCCAGTATTTGAGGGGCTGCCACAGAGAGGAGGAGGAAGGGGTCAAGCTATTCTCCAAGGCACCTGAAGGCCAGACAAGGAACAATGGATGGAAACTGAACAAGGAGAGATTCAACCTGGAAATAAGGAGAAACTTTCTGACAGGGAGAACAATCAACCCATGGAACAGAAGTTGCCTTCGGAAGTTGTGGGAGCGCCATCACTTGAGACTTTCAAGAAGAGATTGGACTCCCATCTGTCAGAAATGGTGTAGGGTCTCCCACTTGGGCAGGGGGTTGGACTAGATGACCTACAAGGTCCCTTCCAACTCTGTTATTCTGAAGAAGCTTCATCAGTTCTGAAACATTTTCACATCAAAGCCCAAGAAAATCCAGTTGCCTTTTGGAGAAAGAACCTCTGGGACAACCAACCGTAGCCTGGATGATGGAGACCCTCTCCACAGACCACGGGCATTTTCAATTCAGGCGGAGGGGTCCTCCTACTACGCCCTTAAAAGGGGCACCCTGAAACTTATCCCAATTTTTCCTCTGAGTTTGAACCACGGTGGGGAAGGTGGCTTGTTCTCACTGAAGGCCTCCCCTCAGCACCAGAATTCCTGGAGCAACGGTTGAGTAGCCTAGATAACTGAAGATCTCAGCAGGGCCGACAGATTTGGGGCGAGGGGCTTCACGGGACTTCCTCTCTGTTTTGGAGATGGGGAGCTGATGGGTGCAGAGAGCTAAGAACCGACAGGATGATTTTAACAGACGGCCTTGCAAGTATTTCCTGTCTCCTGAGCAAAAAGAAATTATAATAATCATAATTTCCTCCTAAATACAAAGAATTTTTTCTAAAATGACGGTTCTTTACTCCCTCCGTCAGGTCTGCCGCA
Organism: Pseudonaja textilis; assembly: GCF_049901715.1. Taxonomy (NCBI): domain Eukaryota; kingdom Metazoa; phylum Chordata; class Lepidosauria; order Squamata; family Elapidae; genus Pseudonaja; species Pseudonaja textilis. Next base: position 254,647,981 of record NC_141991.1, read on the forward strand.
ACTAGGCAAGGGTATGCAGTACAGGCGAGTCCTCGACTTGCAACACTTCACCGAGTGACCGCTGGAAGTTACAATAAAGTGACTTAATGAGCGTTTTTCACACTTACAACCGCTGCAGCATCGTCATGGTCATGTGATTGACAGGTGCTGGACAACTGCTTCACATTTCACATAGCTGAAATCACCCATTTGGGGTCATCACCCAGGGTGGCACAGTGGTCAGAGAGCAGGATTGCAGGCTACTTCTGCTGCCTGCCGGCTGCCTGCAATTTAGCAGTTCGAATCTCCCCAGGCTCCAGGTGGACTCAGTCTTCCGTCCTTCTGAGGTGAGTAAAATGAGGACCCAGATTGTTGGGGGCAAGAGGCTGACCAGGTAAACCTCTTAGAGAGGGGCTGTAAAAGCACCGTGAAGCGGTATATAAGTCTAAGGGCTCTTGCTGTTCCTTCCTTATCTTCTTTCCTTATCTTCCATCCATATTTTTCCTTCCTTCCTTCCTTCCTTCCTTTCCTTTCCTTTCCTTTCCTTTCCCTCCCTCCCTCCCAGTGGTTAGAATGCAATATTGCAGGCTAATTTTGCCCACTGCCAACAGTTCAATCCTGACCGACTGGCTCAAGGTTGACTCAGCCTTCCCTCCTTCCGAGGTGGATAAAACAAGGACTTATACCATCCTATTTCTTCCCTTCCCTTCCTTCCCTTCCCTTCCCTTCCCTTCCCTTCCCTTCCCTTCCCTTCCCTTTCCTTCTTCTGCTGGCTGCTGGCTGCTGCCTGCCTGCAACGTGATTGACAGTCAGGTGCTGGACAACTGCTTCACATTTCACACAGTTGAAATCACCCATTTGGGGTCATCACCCAGGGTGGCACAGTGGTCAGAGAGCAAGATTGCAGGCTACTTCTGCTGCCTGCCGGCTGCCTGCAATTTAGCAGTTCGAATCTCACCAGGCTTAAGGTGGACTAAGCTTTCCATCCTTCCAGAGTGGGTAAAATGAGGACCCAGATTGTTGGGGGCCAGAGGCTGACTCTGTAAACCGCTTAGAGAGGGGCTGGAAAAGCACTTTGAAGCGGGATAGAAGTCTAAGGGCTCTTGCTGTTCCTTCCTTATCTTCTTTCCTTATCTTCCATCCATATTTTTCCTTCCTTCCTTTCTTCCTTCCTTTCCTTTTTTTCCTTCCTTCCTTTCCTTTCCTTTCCCTCCCTCCCTCCCTCCCAGTGGTTAGAATGCAATATTGCAGGCTAATTTTGCCCACTGCCAACAGTTCAAACCTGATCGACTGGCTCAAGGTTGACTCAGCCTTCCCTCCTTCCGAGGTGGATAAAACAAGGACTTATACCATCCTATTTCTTCCCTTCCCTTTCCTTCTTCTGCTGCCTGCCGGCTGCCTGCAATTTAGCAGTTTGAATTTCACCAGGCTTAAGGTGGACTAAGCTTTCCATCCTTCCAGGGTGGGTCAAATGAGCACCCAGATTGTTGGGGCCAGAGGCTGACTCTGTAAACCACTTAGAGAGGGGCTGGAAAAGCACTTTGAAGCGGGATAGAAGTCTAAGGGCTCTGGCTATTGCTATTTTGACCAGAAAGAAAACCAGGGTTAGAAAAGTCCCCGACTAAAGAGAGATCCAGCCACTCACCTGCCCATCCTGCTGAAGATGATGGTGCAGCACCTGGGAATGTGGCTGTTGGTGCGCAGGCAAGATATGAAGGAAGGGCGCCGGAGCGTAGCCAGCAGCAGCCCCGGGGTTCAGAGGCCCCGTGGAGCTGAGGGCCGAGGGCAGGTTGAACGGGGGAGGGGTCCCGGCATGGAATCCCTGCTTGTCGAAAGTCTGGAAAAAGGAGAGACGGGAATGAAAACGGAGACAGGCGCCCTTTAAAAGGAGGGTAGAGAAGCATCATCTGTCGCAGAGCCGTTGGAAGGCCAGAAAGTGGCTGAAGAGCAGGATGTCAGGGCTCCGGCAGTTACCCCCAAATTAAATCAATCAAACTTCCAAAACTTCAAAAGGATTTATTGGGAGTTAACATGCCGGCACTGCCTGGGTGCAGCCGGCTCTGAGAAACATCATTCATTGTCACCCTTGACCCTGGTTTTCCCTCCACCCCCCTGGGTGTATCGTAGTTCATATTCTCCAATGGGACGCATCCATAGTCCAGAGTCCTCAATCATGTTCTCCAGTTAGAATTTTGCCGGGCAGAAACTTCAGTCACCTAGTTACTATCTTTGAAAAACTATTTATGGAATGCACTTTCAATTTCCAAGCTGTCACATTGCTCTTTCAAACCCCTTTCCCGCCCCCTCCCTTTCTATTGGCAACTCTAAGAAGACCATAGAAATATATTTATGAGTTGGCACGTTTTACATTGGCTTTCTTGACAGCTGGACAGGACCACTAAGCCTTCACTTATTTATAATTTTTCTCCCAAATCCATGCTGCTGTCAGGGTTCCGGCAGTTGCTCCCATTTAAATCAAGAGTCTCAAGCCAAACTTCAAAAGGATTTATTGGGAGTTAACATGCCGGCACTGCCTGGGTGTACCCGACTCTGAGACACATCATGCATTGTCACCCTCGACCCTGGTTTTTTCTCACCCCCTTGGGTGTATCGTAGTTCATATTCTCCAATGGGACACGTCCATAGCCCAGAGTCATCAATCATGCTCTCCGGTTAGATTATTTGCGTGGCAAAAACTTCAGTCACCTGGTTACTATCTTTGAAAACATTTGTGGAATGCAGCTGCCTTCCCTGCTCGATCCGAGGGCACGGAGAGCAGAGCAGAAGCAAGCTCGAAGGGAGGTCTGCAAGGCTGCTGGCGAGGAGGCCGCCTCTCCTCGCAAGGGCCACCCGGCTTATGGAGAAGCCAGGGAGGAGTTTGTCTTTGTCGGGAACCGTTGTTTGCTTTGGCTGACACTGCCCCCGGCTTTGACTCACGCTATTTGCCTGTGGCCTTTGTCCCTGGACTCTGGGCCTTTCCCCCTTGAGCTTGCATTTGCTTTGGACTCGGCCTTTGCAAAATTGGTCCGTTGCTTATTAGCTTTGGTTTGTGGGGCTGTGGGAAGCTGCCTTCAGGGAAGGGCGGGGCGTTGTGGGGATGTTTATTATGAAACAACCAAGTTTGACTGAAGGCAGGACAAGAAGCAACGGATGGAAATTAATCAAGGAGAGAAGCAACCTGGAATTGGGGAGAAATTTCCTAACAGGGAGGACAATTAACCAGTGGAACAGCTTGCCACCAGAAGTTGTGGATGGTCCATCACTGAAGGTTTTTAAGGAGAGACTGGACAGCCACTTGTGTCAAATTGTTTAGGGTCTCCTGCTTGAGCAGGGGGTTGGACTAGAAGTCCTCCAAAGTCCCCTTCCAGCTCTGTTCTTCTAAATTTAACAGAGCAATAAAGGATTCTACTGAGGCCGGCCTCTACGTAAGTTACCTGGGTCGTAACATTTGCAGGGCAGGGCAGGACGCATCACTACCTGGTTCTTGGCTTACGAACTCTTTAAGAGAGTGAGATGGGATGTTAAAATGCCAACCAGGACAACGTGGGGTCCAAAATATGAAGATGGTGATGACAACAATACCAATAAAATGCAGGTGGGGCTTCAGTGATGCTGCTCTGTAGCTGCCATCTTGATGTTTTGGACCACGCTCTCCTTGGGAGCATCCCTGGTGAGGAAGCTGAACACTAAATCAGTCTGGACACAAAGGTGCTGAACTCACCTGAGCTTTGTTGTAGACAGAGCCACTGATGTCAGGCATACCTGTGTTACTTGAGCTCACAGAAACACCTTGGTGAGAAAGAAAGAGAGAGAGAGAGAGTTGTGTTAGCCATGCAAACAGCCAGGGGGTGAGAGCATTTCCTATGACTGGACCTCCACAACTTCAAAGGGTGATGGGCAACCATGTCCTTTGGACCTTAAGTGCTCAGACACCTTCCAAGTGCAGCTTCCTTTCGAGTGAAAGAGCCACATGGGTCACAGAGTGAAGCAGAGTTGATGCTCCCTTCATGCCTTAAGAAAACAAATTCCATTTTTCTTTCGGAGGAGAACAAACTGGAATTTTAAATGTATTACTCCTGCAATTGTTACCCTGCTTTTTCCTATCCACAGAGCACTAAAATCTATAGATAGATAGATAGATAGATAGATAGATAGATAGATAGATAGATAGATAGATAGATAGATAGATAGACAGATAAATAGATAGATAAATTTATTGTCATTGTACTCAGAAACCTGAGAACAACGAAATAAGGTGCTCTTCCACAACATACAACTGAACAACACCAAAAGACATATGCAAATAACAATGTAAAACAAATTAAAACAATAACAGTTAAAAACTGTACAACCAGGATATATATATATATATGTTAAGACCACCAGATTCATAACTCTGCATTTAACCTGATCACAGCACTTGGGTAAAAGCTATGTTTAAATAAAATCTATAGAGAATGAATGAATGAATGAATGAATGAATGAATGAATGAATGAAATTAATGAACCAACGACAATATAAACATTCAAAGTGGGGCAGTATGTCAGTTCTTAAAACAGTGGCCGTTCCTTCCACACTGGTGGAAGTCCATATTTGCACCACCTGCCATTTGTTTTATTATATATTATATTTTATTTGACTTAGGTGCCGCCCCAAAACAGCATCAAAGCAAAATAACTCTCAAAATATGACCTAAAACAAGAAGCGGCCAATGAAGTGAGTTGAAAGCCAGGCAGGACCGTCTCCAGCGCCCTCCAGAATGTCATCAGGACAGGGGCTGCCAAATCTCAGACCCAACTAGGGACCATCCTCAGTGTTGGAAGGGGAGAGGGGCTTCGCTCTCTGTTGATCTGCAGGTGGCTTGTCTTGCCTGGGTTGGTGGGAGGGGTCTTGCTGGTTTCCTTGACTGGGCTGTTCTTTGCTGATTGATTTGACTATCTGAGTTTGAAATTCCTTGATGGGGTACCTGGAACACTTCCCCCCAACACTGGCAGGGCAAGCCGCTAACGCAAAAACAAGGAACCCCTCTCTCTTCTAGCACTGGGTGAAGTTACTTAGTTGGGTCATGAAACGTCTTGAAGAAAACAGCCAAGCTCAGAGAGCCCCAAGGATGCCACAGTCCTCCTCTTCCTCCCCTCCCCACTCTCCACAAACCCCACTCCTTTGTAGCACTGATGATGTTCTCGAGTTGGGTTATGAAACGTCTGCAAGAAAACCACCAGGCTCAGAGAGCACCAAGGACTCCACAGTCCTCCTCTTCTTCCTCCTCCTCTTCCTCCTTCATAATCCCCATTCCCTTCTAGCACTGATGATGTTCTCTAGTAGGGTCATGAAACGTCTGCAAGAAAACCACCAGGCTCAGAGAGCACCAAGGACTCCACAGTCCTCCTCTTCTCCCTCCTCCTCTTCTCCCTCCTCCTCTTCTTCCTTCATAATCCCCATTCCCTTCTAGCACAGATGATGTTCTCTAGCTGGGTCATGAAATGTCTGCAAGAAAACCACCAGGCTCAGAGAGCAGCAAGGACCCCACAGTTCACCCCTGAGCCCCAAATCTTCTCCTTTGTTAGAAAGAGAGCACCCTCATATTACCTTTCCCGGCTCCACCGCCAGCTGACTTGTTCTGTGCTTGAGTGGCAGCAACGTACGGCCCTTTGCTGTAGTCTCCAGCCACTGTCCCCTGGGTGAGGTCATCATAACCTGAAGGAGGGGGGGAGGAAAGAGAAAGGCCATTTTCATGGTTACTGTCATGACTGCAATTGTCCACCAAGCATCGCAGCCCCAAAGTGCAGGCGCTTCCAAAATTGACATTCCTTGGGTATAAACGATAACAACTATGATTATCCTTCATACCCATCTTGAAAACTAAACATGGAACAGAAGTAAGAGAGTATCAGTTCGATGAAATACACAAAAAAGGGCAGAAGGAAACCTAGGTGGCTCAACTCTAAAGGACAAATAGGCTGAAAAACGGCTTCTATCCCAGAGGAGTAAAAATATTGAGTTCTACTGTGTAGTGCAATATTAATGCGATCAGGGGTTTTAAATGCAATTGTATAGAATGTGAAGGGTGGGTGTTTGCGTTTTATTTTTATAGTTATAACGTACGCAGAAGGTGGCATTTAACTTTGTTGTACGAGGTGCAATGACAATCTGCTTACAGGCAGGAGGTTGTACAACTTGCCTCGTGGTGTAACCGGAACAATCTGGAACTGAACACACTCAAAACCGTAAAAATGGCGGTAGACTTTAGAGGAAACCCTTCCATACTACCACCTCTTACAATACTAGACAACACAGTATCAACAGTAGAGACCTTCCAATTTCTAAGTTCTATCATATCACATGACCTAAAATGGACACCTAACATCAAAAATGTCATCAAAAAACACAAATGTTCTGTATATAATGTTTATATAATGTTCTTTCTGCGCCAACTCAGGAAGCTCAAACTGCCCAAGGAGCTGCTGATCCAGTTCTACAGAGGAAGGATGGAGTCTGTCATCTGCACCTCTAACTGTCTGGTTTGGCTCTGCGACCCAACAGGACAGACAGAGACTCCAGAGGAGAATTAGGACTGCAGAAAAAACAATGGCTACTAACCTGCCTTCAATTGAGGACCTATATACTGCAGGAGTCAAAAAGAGGGTTGTGAAAATATTTACACACCCCTCACGTCCCGGACATAAACTGTTTCAATTCCTTCCCTCAAAATGACACTATAGAGCCCTGCACACCAGAATAACTAGACACAGGGACAATTTTTTTCCCCGAACGCCATCACTCTGCTAAACAAATAATTCCCTCAACAATGTTCAACTATTACAAAGTTTGCACTACTATTACTGTTAATCTTCTCATCACTCCTAATCGTTCATACCCTCCCATTTGTGACTGTAGGACTGTAACTTTGTCGCTTGTATATTTACGATTTATATGGACTGTTCCCTACTATGATTTGATGGCTTATTGTACCCTACGACTTTATTAAGTGTTGTACCTGATGATTCTTGATGAATGTATCTTTTCTTTTATGTACACTGAGAGCATTTGCACCGAGACAGATTCCTTGTTTGTCCAATCACGCTTGGCCAATAAAGAATTCTATTTTTTTTCTCTTTCTTTCTTTCTTTTTCTTTCTTTCTTTCTTTCTTTCTTTCTTTCTTTCTTTCTTTCTTTCTTTCTTTCTTTCTTTCTTTCTTTCTTTCTTTCTTTCTTTCTTTCTTTCTTTCTTTCTTTCTTTTCTTTCTTTCCTTTCTTTCTTTTTCTTTTTCTTTCTCCCTTTCTTTCTTTTCTTTCTTTCTTTTTATCTATCTATCTATCTATCATCTATCTATCTATCTATCTATTTGATTTGATTGCTTATTGTACCCTATGACTATCATTAAGTGTTGTACCTGATGATTCTGGACTCTTGACGAATGTCTCTTTCCTTTTATGTACCGTGAGAGCATTGGCACCAAGACAAATTCCTTGTGTGTCCAATCCCACTTGGCCAATAAACAAAGAACTAAACTAAAAAAAGCAGGATATCAAACCAGTACAGCCAGTCCTCGCCATACAACCGCAAGGGAGCCCAATATTTACGTTGTTAAGCGAGAGATTCGTTAAGTGAGTTTGGCTCCCTTTTTATGACTTTTCTTCTCCCGTTTGTTCACTGAACCATTGCAGTTCTTACATTAGCCACATGGATGTTAAGTGAACCTTCCCCTCCTCCTGTGCCCTCCCCCCTGAGCCAGGTTTGCAATGGTCCTTCTGCCCTGCCCAAAGATGGAGAGGGAGCCCCACTCCACCCCGCCCCGCCCAGCTCCTCCTGCGCCAGAGCTGTCACCTGCTCCATAACTGTGCTGGCTGTAGCTGCCGGCCTGCTGGAAGGGCGTGGAAGCAGCGTTCAAGGTCACGCTGTGCTGCTTGGCCGAGGCTGGAGGGACCTGGAGGAAGGTAAAGGGAGAAAGGTCAGAGCTTGGGGGGGCCTCTGGGGACCCCCATTGCAAAAGGCCTCTGGACATTCTTGGGTTTCTCTTCTCCCTTCTAATCCTGACAATGTTCCCTAGTTGGGTCATGTAATGTCTGCAAGAAAACAACCAAGCACTGAGAGCATCTAGGACTCCCCAGTTCTCTTCCTCCCCCTCCCTCTGCTCCTCTTCCTCCTTTCCTCCTCCTCCCTTCCTCTCCCTTGCTCCCCCTCCTTTCCCCCTCCTCCTCCTCTCCCTCTTCCTTCCCCTCCTCCTCAGCTGGGTAATAAAACTGCCTGCTAGACTACAACCAAGCTCAGAGAGCACCAAGGGCCACTCTGCCCTTCAGGACAGAGACTTACAAACATGGTGGGGCCGTACTGGAAAGCGCTGGGAACTCCCGGCACGCCGGCGTAGTATGGTAAGCCAGTGTAGCTGTAGCCGGGCGGCAACGTGGGGTTGAGGAAGGCTTGTTGAGCCGTGTGGTGGGCCTGGGTCTGGTTCTGCTGAGCCTGGGCAAGGGTGGTGGCGGGCACGGGCGAAGCGGAGTCTCCGCGGCCAAATTTTGCAATATCACCTGGACAGGAAAGGAGGAAGTGACAAAACAGAGGTTCAGGGATGGACACGATGGCGGTTCCTCTTTGCGATGGCTGAACAGGTTGTCCCAAAGGCACTTCTTTGGTCCTCAAGAGGCAACCAGACTTTCTGGTTTTTCTTTGAAGAAGACGTTTCACTTCTCACCCCAGAAACTTCTTCAGCTCTGACTGGATGGTGAGGAAGAGAAGGACTGAAGCTGGTCATTTGCATCCATTTTAGAGGGTTGTTGAGGCCACTTGGAGGTTTATCTGTGTCCTCAGGGTCACCTGAGTGGTGCAAATGGGTGTAGAGTCCACCACACAGCTCCTTTCAGCAGTTCCAAGGAGACTCCACACCCATTTGCACCACTCAGGTGACCCTGAAGACACAGATAAACCTCCAAGTGGCCTCAACGACCCCCTAAAAAGGATGCAAATGACCAGCTGTCTGCAAGGAGTATCCATCCCTCCATTCCTCACCATCCAGTCAGAAGGCTCCATACCCATTTGCACCACTCAGGTGACCCCGAGGACACAGATAAACCTCCAAGTGGCCTCAACGACCCTCTACAAGGATGCAAATGACCAGCTGGTCTGTGGTTCTGAACTTACGACTGCAATCAGGAACAGAATTTTCACTGCTAAGTGAGTTGTCCCAAAGGTGCTTTTTTCAGGAGGCAACTGGAATTTCTTGTTTTTTTCTTGGAAGATGTTTCGCTTCCCATACAAGAAGCTTCTTTAGTTCTGACTGGATGGTGAAGAATAGGAGGATTTATACTTCTGGACAAACAGCTGGTCATTTGCATCCTTTGAGTGGGTTGTTGAAACTCCTGAAAAAGCCCCTTTGGGACAACCATGACCTGGATGATGGAGAATCTCTACAGACTTTTTAGCTATGCAATTTGGGATGGACATCCTTGGAATGGGGTGGTCGTAGGAATGGATTTCCAGAGAAAAACTGCAGGCTTCAGGAACCATTTGCACCATTCAAAGTACCCTGAGGGCACAAATAAACCTCCAGGTGGTCTCAATGACCCTCTAAAAGGATGCAAATAACCAGCTGTCTGCAGGGAATATAAATCCTTCCATTCCCCACCCTCCAGTCAGAGCTGAAGAAGCTTCCTGAGTGAGAAGCCCAGCCAGCAATACTATTTCAAGTCTTCCACCGGTACACCAAATGACTTTTTCACCATTTTGTGCTTGGGGTTATTCATCACATCTAAACGAGTGTTTAGAACGGGGGTCTCCAAACTTTGCAACTTTTAAGACCTGTGGACCTCAATTCCCAGAATCCCCCAATCAACCAACTGGGAGTGTGAAGTCCACAAGCCTTAAAGTTATCAAGGTTGGACACCCCTGCTCTGCACTCTGGGCGGGTTCAACAGAAAGTGTGTGTATAGAAGGAGACCATGAGGGGCCTTAGATAGTCCAGATGATGGACAACCTTGTGTCCAACCAGGTGAGCAAGAGTCCTGGAGATGGTGTCGATATGATCCTGAATGTTTGGTCTTCTTGGAAGTTGACAGAAAAGGCATAGGAAGTCATGGACTCCCCCACTGTGGTAGCCATCGCAATGCCACGATCAAGCAACAGACAGCCTGGCGTGGACACTGGAGATCCACAGCCATACCTGAGCATTGCCTCACCTGAGTAAGGGTTGTTAGCAAGGGCTCCATCTCTGCTGGTCAGGTTCGCAGGAGCAGGGAATGTGATTCCATAGTAATCCTACCAAAGAGAAAGCAACACAACAATGTAGAGGTAGTCCTCAACTTATGACTACAATGGAGTCCACGGTTTCTGTTGCTAAGCAAGGCAACAGCACTTAGACTACACCGCTTCACAGTGCTTTACAGCCTCTCTCTGAGTGGTTTATAGAGTCAGCCTCCTGCCCCTGCAAAATCTGGCTCCTCATTTTACCCACCTAGGAAGGATGGAAGGTGAGTGAACAACCTTCAGCCGGTCAGAATCGAACTGCTAGCAGATGGCAGAGTTTTCCTCCAATACTTCATTCTAACCATAGCTCCACCAAAGTTCTATATCTATCACCTGTCTGTCTGTCTGTATCCATCCATCCAATCCATAGGAAAGCATAGCATGGCAATAGTGCTAAGACTTATGTACTTCTCCATAGTCCTTTGCAGCCCTTAACGGTTTACACAGTCAGCCTCTTGCTCCCAACAATCTGGGTCCTCGTTTTACCGACATCGGAAGGACGGAAGGCTGAGTCAACCTTCAGCCGGTCAGAATCGAACTGCTGGCAGAGTTAGCTTGGAATGCTGCATTCTAACCACTGTGCCACCATGGCTCTCTCTCTCTCTATATATATCTGTCCTTCTGCCTGCCTGCCTGCCTATCTGTCCATCCATCTATCCATAGCAATAGCGCTTAGACTTACATACCGCTTCACAGTGCTTTACAGCCAGAGCGGTTTACAGAGTCAGCCTCTTTACCTCAACAATCTGGGTCTTCATTTTACCAACCTCGGAAGGATGGAAGGTTGAGTCAACCTTGAGCCTGGTGAGAATCGAACTGCTAGCAATCACCAGAGCTCTTAAGTGAGTTTCTTGCCGCAGGTAAGCAAATCAGTTGTTAAGTGAACTATATGGTTGTTAAGCCAATCTGGCTTCCCCCCATTAATTTTGTGTCAGGCAGTTATCCCAAAATATGAGTTGACACTTTGCTTGTTGGAAGCCAGAGCGAAGGTTACAAATGCTGATCACATGAAACCCGTGTCAAGAATATATTCGTGAACTGGAACAGAGCTTGGTAACAAGGTCAGCCAATGAATAGGCATAGCAACTACGTCAGCCAATGAAGACAGTTTGGAAACTGAAACTAGAAGTAGCCTAGTCATGGCTCGATATTAAGCTCTGCAGCTATGCTGAGCTCTGAGTCTGTCTATTGAAGATGAAACTAACTTGCTTGCTTGCCTGCTGAAGTTACTTGCAAAATGTTTCTGTCTGAGTTTGCTCCATGTTGGAGAAATCTACAATTAGTTTGTAAAATCTATGTATTATGTTTATAAAGATGTTAAATGAAGCACCAGCCATCTGTGTTTATTTTTTATGTTTCTGTCTGAGTTTGCTCCATGTTGGAGAAATCTACAACTGGTTTGTAAAATCTACTTAATATGTTTATAAAGATGTTAAATGAAGCATCAGCCATCTGTGTTTATTTTTCTGGCGCTGAATTAACACTGCAAAAACTCTGGATAACTCGGGACTGTGCAACTGTCATAAGTACATGCCAGTTGCCAAGTCTCCAAATCCTGTTTCTGTGACCACGGGGATGCTGCAGTGGTTGTAAGTCATTTTTTCCGGGGCTGTTGTGACCTCAGATGGTCACTAAGGAGAATGGTTGTAAGTCAAGCATTACCTCTATTTCTAAAACCAGATTGCAGCCTAGACTACAGGTAGTCCTTGACTAATGTCCGGTCACTTAGCAACGGTTCAAAGTTCTGACAGACTTAAATGCAAGCACCAAGGCAAAGTTAAGAAAGACTTAGTTGCTTTGAATCAAGTTATAGTAAATGGCAACATTTAAAAATTGCCATTTATGCAAGGGTGGGTTTCTACCAGTTCACACCTATTCGCTAGAACTGGTTGTTAACATTCTAAGCAGTTCGGAGAACTGGTTGTTAGAAGAAATTCCTGGGCTAATCCTGTAAGGAAGGCAAGAAGGAAACATTCTGGTGTTGCTTACAGAAACTGCCTCTCCGTTAACCCTTATTACGTTCTTGGCAAGACTAGACTTCCTGTCTCAGGAACTTCTCTGGAGTTTTTTTCCCCTCCTTTGCAGGTACTTTGCTTGTGTGGAGTGACCATTCAAAGTTACAATGGCACTGAAAAAAGTGACTTACGACCGTTTTTCACACTTACGACTGTTGCAGCATCCCCACAGTCATGAAAGGCCAGGCGACGAGATGCTGCCTCGATGTACCACGCCCAGCCAATAACATGACCACCAAGCCACGCCCACCCAGTCACATGACCACCAAGCCACACCCACCAACTAAGCCATGCCCACAGAACCGGTTGTTAAAAAATTTGAATCCCACCCCCGGCATTTATGTAGTTAAAAATATATCTTGATTTTATTTATTTTTTTAAAAAAAGAAACAATTCACGTTTTGTGGGTTCACTCAGGTGACCCCCGGAATCTGAACAAACCAAGCCCATTACTTTAAACTGGAGCCTCCTGCAGCTCTTAGCAGCTCTTGCGGCAGAGAAATAGGAAGAATAAGAGAGTAACAGAATTGATGTAACTATGGTCATGTTTGTATTGAAATTTAAAAACCTGGAATCACGCTGCTTGCCAGGAGATGTCCCCCCCAAAATATATATATGTATATAAAACAAAAGAAGAAATGGAATAATGAAATTATCTTGTCTGTTTAAATAATATTGTGATTGGCATTAGAAGAATGCATTGGACTACTGAATAATTAAACGATGAAGGATCATAATACGATATAAATATGTGTATTAACATTAGAATCATATAAGTTTGATAAATGTAACAGGTATGATGAATGCTGTTACTGTTTGTTGGCACCAAAATGTATGATGCTTAGGTGCAACACTGTCTATGTATTGATGTCTATAAGCAGAATAAATTAAAAAAACTTCGGGGGGGGGGAGAGAATAACAGAGTTGGAAGGGACCTTTGAGGTCTTCTAGTCCAACCCCCTTGCTCAAGCAGAAAACCCTTCAGACAAATCCAAGTCTCTTCTTTAAAAACCTCCAGTAATGGAGCACCCACAGCTTCTGGTGGCAAGCTGTTCCACCGGTTAATTGTTCTCAGAGTCAGGAAATTCCTCCTTAATTCGAGGTCGCTTCTCTCCTTGATGAGTTTCCATTCGCTATTTCTTCTCCTGACTTACTCTGAAGGCCCTTTTTAAAAGTAGGGGTTCAGTTATCGTTTTGGGGTGTAGAAAGGAGGCAGGAGAGGCAACGCAGCTGGCCAAGGCTAAGCTGGACTTCAGTAATATTTAAAGAACTGCGGGGCCCTCACTTGTGTTCCAGGGTATTTCAAAATAATTCTTGGCACGCGCTGTCTTTTTTCCGCCTGCTTTGTTTTCACATTCTTCACAAGAGCACGCAAGCAAGAAGAGCGCTTCACAGCAGTGACTGCATGAAAACATCTGAAGGAGACAGAGACATTACTTCCGCGTCCATATTTGGAACGGTCTTGTCTTCTATTTTCCTCTCCCCGTCTCGCTTTCAGTTTCGGGTCTGTTTTATTTTCAGTATCTCAGCTCCGACTCTTAATTCTGACGTTGGAATTTCCCAAAAAGGGGGGGAAAAAAAGGAAAAAAAGAAAAAGAATCCAGGGCTGATGCCCAGGAATTAAATGCTGCCAAGTACTTAACAAAGAACGCCTCGACTTGGCAGCATTCACAATTTATTTTAAACATCGAATAAAGGCAGAATAAAAGGAAGAGCGCTGGAAAGGAACCAAGGAATTCCGGTGTGAATAGCACAACGAGGTTAGAAGGGAACTTGGAGGTCTTCTAGTCCAACCCCCTTCTTGGGCAGGAAACCCTTTACTCATATCATATATGTGAATACTATGCGATGTGAGTTATTGGAAGAGGCCAATGTTTACTGAAAGCAAATGATGGATCGACATACTGTAAAAGCGAGCTATAGATGCTGGAATTGGGCAGTTTTGCTCCTGGTTTGCCTTGGGGGCGGGAGAGTTATTTATGATTTGGACCTCTTTTAAAATAGCTTCTCGAAATATAAAATACAAATGAAAATAAAATAAAGGAAAACTAGAATTACTGAATGGGGAAACTAGCATTGGTTAATCTGAGGGAACATCTCTTGCCGGTCACATCTATCCGACCCATTAGAGCGAGGAGGCAGGAAATGCCACGGGTCCCATCCCTGGGGGAGATACACCTGGTAGGACCCAGAAGAAGGGCCTCCTCCGTGGTGGCTCCCTCTCTCTGGATCATCCCCCCGAGATTAGAACGGCCCCGACTCTAACTCTCTTCCGGAAGGCTCTGAAGGAGGCCTGGTCCTGCCAGCGGGCCTGGGGAACCCGGAGCGGGATGGAGCCCATCCAATGGCTCGTGTGATCTGCTGTCGTTCGGGGTTGGGTGGGTGGGAGTCGGGGAGTGACTTTTTTATTTTTATTTTATTTTTTCCAGATGTTGTTCTATTGTACCTTAACTAATTTATTTGATTATTTTTGTTAGTTTTTATTGTTTTTTTATTTTTATCATTTTTTTGTTTTAAATATGGTTTTTACATTGTGTAAGCTGCCTCTAATCGCCATGGGCGAATAGGTGGCAATATTAAATAAATAAAATAAAATAAAATAAAATAATAAAATAAAATAATAATAAAATAATAAAATAAAATAAAATAAAATAAATAAAATAAAATATAAATAAAATAAAATAAAATAAAAAAAGATAGATAGATACAGATATAGATAGATAGATAGATAGATAGATAGATAGATAGATAGATAGATAGATATAGATATAGATAGATAGATAGATAGATAGATAGATAGATAGATAGATAGATAGATAGAGATAGATAGATAGATAGATAGATAGATAGATAGATAGATAGATAGATAGATAGATAGATAGATGGATGATAGATAGACAGGCTGGCTGGCTGGCTTCCGGCTCGTTTTAGAACAGTGGAAAGTAACACACTTACAGCCTCCACTTTTTCTTTTAACTTTTTTACACATTCCCTTTTTCCTCCCTCTGATTTCCCGGTGTTTTTATTTTCCTTTACAATTTGAAAAGACAAAATAAAATGATGACAATAAAATGAGGGCAAGTGGATAACAAGAGCTGGCAAGTGGTTAAAACAGCAAAAAACAGGGCCAGCCCATCACTGTCTCTGTTGCCGCGTCCTTGTACCAGTTGTCGCTTCCGAATACTCTTCAAGGGAAGCCCCTCAGAGAGCGCATTGCAGTAACCCAGCTGGGAGAGGACTAATGCAGAAGTGATGTTCTCTCACTTAGAGAGCATTACCGACGGCGTTCAACCGCGAAAGATGATGATGACAGCAACCGTCATAAATGCGAATCGGTTGTCAAGCATCCAAAAGATGTGACCATGGGAATAATGTGATATGAAACGGAATAAGTAAAATGATTAGGCAACTATGGTCATGTTTGTATTGAGATGTGAAAACCTGGAACCGCACTGCTTGCCAAATGAGAATTTTTGATTTAAAAACAAACAAAAAAAACAAAAAATAGGAGAGGAAACGGAATAATGAAATCACGAGGCATGTTTATTTAAATGATATGGTGGTTGGCCCCAGGAGAGCGTACTGAAATGTTGAAAATAAGCAATGAAGGATTATGATTAAATGCGAACATGGGTATTAAAGAGAGAGGATTGGTATTATTAATTCTGCTTAGACTAAAATGTAGGATATGTAGGATGCCGCCACTGTTTATGTATTGTTGTGTACTTGTAGATTGAAATTAAAAAAAACTTGATTACAAAAAAAAAAGGATCTGACCACGGGGACACTGGAACGGTTGTTAAGTGTGAAAAACGGTCACTAAGTCACTTTTTTCCAGTGCCGTTGTTTAACTTCGAACAGCCATTAAGTGAACTGTTGTTAAGTCAAAGTCTACATATATACTGCAAGGCTCAAGGGTTGACTTGCAGGCAATGAAACCTCAAGCATATTATCCTAGCAGTGCTGGCCACTGGGGGTCTTTTGGGGTAGGAGGAGGAGGTAGGAAATATTTTTTTGGAGTGGGGGGGGAGCTGGAAGAGGTCCCATCTCAGCCACCAGCACCTAAGACTCACCAGCCCCACCAAAAGGGGGGGAAAAACCTCCATGGAAGATGAAATTGAAAACTGAAAATGAAACTGGGGAATTTGGGAGAGAAAATGATGAAAGAGACCATGGGCTACCGAGGGCATAAAAGAGGATGCCAGAGAGCCCTTCACTTCAATGCCGCTGAGCCACAGAAGGGGACCCATCGCAGAACCCAGGTCCTTCCATGGCGGCCACATCGACTCCGGTGCCCATGGGGCTGCTCTGCTTGGTGTTCCTGCTGGCCGTCCCAGCCTCGGGACTTCACTGCAACCTTCTGAAAAGGCAACAGCAGAGATGGAACCAGCAAAGCATGGAGCTGTTGAAAGGCATGAAGGCGAAGATCCCCCCGGAGTGTTGGCAGAAGATGCCGGAGGTCAGTTTCCCCATAAAAATCCTCGGGATACGACAACCACGGGCTGCCACCAAAGCCATCCTGGAGATGCTGCGTGGATTCCTGCATCTCTTCAAGGAGGAACATCTGTGGGTCGCCTGGGATGCCACTTTGCGAAAAAGGTCAGTCTGGGATTTTCTTTTCTTCCTTCCTTCTGCGCGCGTGTGTGTATCTCTATAGAGGTAGTCCTCGACTTACAACGGTTCAACTTAAGTGACCGTTCGAAGTTGCAACGGCACTGGGAAAAAAAGGGGCTTAGGACCGTTTTTCACACGGCCGTTGGGAGCATCCCTATGGTCAGGTGATCAAAATTTGGATGCTCGTCTTTAGGACGGTGACAGAGTCCCTGGGGTCACGTAATCGCCAAGTCAACGGGGAAGCCCGATTCGCTTAACAACCGGGTTGCTAGCTTAACAGCTGCAAGTGGTTTACTTAACCACGGGGGTGGGGGCTGGAGGGCAAGAAAGGTTGTACAAAAAATGGGGGAAAACTACCACTTAAGCAATGTTTGCGCTTAGCTACAGAAATTTTGGGCTCGGTTGTGGTCGTAAGTCAAGGACTTAACTATAGTAGGATGGGATCCACATAGTGAGACAAAGTGGTTGAGGAAAAGTAACCTTTTTTCCTCTCAATTCCCACTGTTTTGACCCAAAAGTGATGGTTAAAAAGGCACCTGGATGATTTTAATAAATAATAATTATTATTATTATTACTACTACCACTAGTATTACTAGTACTATTACTATTACTATTGTTGTTACTACTACTATCATTATTGCTATTACTATTATTATTATTTAATCTTTAGTGAGATTCACAGTCTTTGGGGCTGGTTGGCAGCTCAACAGCTCGAGTCCTAACCAAGGACCCAGGAACTGTTCAGGTAGCATCGGAGGATATAAGCTGTTCCAAACAGGGTGTTTTATTTGTAGAATCAGGGTATTCAAGTCTGATAAGTTCAGGATTTCCAGATAGTGAGGCAGCCCTTTAGGTATTGCTCCAAGGGCTCCAATTACAATTGGGATAACACACGATTTCTTTTTCCAAAGCCGCTCAACTTCAATTATTACTATTATTATTGTTGTTATTGTTGTTGTTATTATTATTAAATAAAATAAATAGCTGGGGAAATTTGCAGCCATCCGAAAGCCATGGAAAGGATTCTGATTTAATTCATTTTAAAACTCCACCTTGCTTTACTCCTCCAGGAGCTCAAAGCAGTAGGCAGAAGACTTAAGTTTTCCCATTTTTCTCCCAACAACATCCCTGTGAGGTAGCTCCCAAAGGTGGATTTTCAAAAGTCAACCGGACTTTCTTTGCTTTATTTTTCTTTGAAAACGTTTTTCAGCTTCTCGTCTGAAAAGCTTCTTCAGTACTTGAGAACCGAGGAAGTTTCTTGGACAAGAAGCGAAATGTTTTCAAATAAATCCCAACTGTGCTTTTTTTCAAAAAAAAAAGGACTTCGTTTTGCCTCGAAGAGGTTTTGCTTCTTGTCCGAGAAGCTTCTTCAGTACTGGCGCTTCTTCCAGCTGAGGTAGAACTGAAGAAGCTCCTCGGATAAGAAGCAAAACGTCTTCGAGGAAAAACAAAGTCCAGTGGCTTTTTGCAAAAGCACTTTTGGGACAACCCTGTTGTCATCTGCCAGCGGCCTGTGGAGCTGGCAGCAGAGTTGGACAGTGGGGTGGAACAGGGACCAGTCTGGGGAGGACTCAGACGAGGGATCTCCGTCCGACACAGAGATGGGGCCAGGACCATCTGAGCGTTATGTGGCGATTCCGGAGCCTCCAGAATCTGACAGCAGCGAGGCAGAGAAACAGTGGGAGCTTGTTCCCAGTGAGGGCTTGCACAGAGCTGCCAGAAGGCAAGAGTAGTTAAGACAAAAGGGGCGAATTGGGAGTAAGTCTTGGAGGCGATTGGCCCTCCCATAAGACATAAAGGAGGAGCAAAGGGACAGGAGCCTTTGCAGGAAGCAACTTTGTTCGTTCTGGTCGGTTTAAACTCTGGACATTGTGCTCCGTTTGGCCTTGTACAGCTAATGGGCAATTTAGTCGTTGGCAGCATTTCAAGGGAGATGAAGGTGGGTGCTTATCAGACTTATCCCAAAGGATTGTGGCAGAACTTCTGTTGGACTATTCACAAACTCTTTGGGACTCATTACGGGCTGGGAATGCCTATAATTCCCAGCCATTGCAATAAAAACAAAGGTTGTTGGGAACAGCGTGTGATTGTTACTGTCTCAGGAAGCCTTGGTCAGAACAAACCCTGACCTGGATGACTGAGAATCTCTACCAACGTTCTCCTACTGTTTTGCCTTTCTAGGTTTCTCAACAAGCTGCACGAACAAACTCAGAGACTCCAGAGGTGCCTCGAAGGAGAAAAACTGAGTCTGGGAAAAAGTAAAAAGGAATGGATGCACAAACTGGAACTGAAGAAGTATTTCCGCAGCATCGAGAATTTCCTCAAAGAGAAAGGACTGGACAGCTGCACGCAGGAGTTCATAAGACATGAAATCCAAGCAGATTTCACGTATATAGACTGGCTGACCGAGAGAATGTAGATCTATTTATTTTAATCTATTTATTTTATTTGTCTATTTATTGGAGCTCTGCCTTTATATATTTATTTATTTATTTTTACAAATGGACTTTTCAATAGTGTCTACGCGTTCTGTTATTAGATTTGTAATGCTGCGATTTGAAATAAAAGTGGGCTTTTCTTAAAAAAAAAAAAAGAGACTATACGTAGTCTTTGACTTAGGACGACTTACAACCATTCGTTTAGGGACCGTTCCAAGTTACAACGGCACTGAAAAAAGTGACTTACGACCGTTTTTCACACTTATAACCGCTGCAGCATCCACATGGTCCCATGATCAAAATTCAGAGGCTCAGCCACTGATTCATAAGTCCACTGGGAAACCAGATTTACTTAATAACCAGGTTACGAACTTATCAACTTCAGTGATTCACTTAACAACGGTGACAAGAAAGGTCATAAAATGGGGCAAAGTTCACTTTGGTCGTAAGTTGAGGACTACCTGCCTGTAGGACTCCAGGCAGGTTTTATCCCAACAGTTCCTCTCTGAGCCTCTTCATTTTGGCTTTGGGGCAGAGAACTGGGTTCCAATGCTTACATTTGAGGTGGAAGTTTTATATTCCTTTATTTACTTGATGGTTCGTATCCTGCCTTTGTTATTTTTACAAATAACTTGAGGTAGTGAACACATCCAGAACATTTTCTTCCGCCTATTTTCCCCACAACAACAACCCTGCGAGGTGAGCTGGACTGAAAGAGAATGACTGGGCCAAAGTCCCCCAGCTGGCTTTCACGCCTATGGTGGGACTAGAACTCCTTGTCTCCAGTTGGTTGACCCAAAGTCACCCAGGTAGCTTTCACGGCTAAGGCGGGACTTAAACTCACCGTCTCCTAGTGATTGGCTCAAAATCACCCAGTCAACTCTCATGCCTAAGGCGGGATTAGAAGTCACCACCTCCCGATGATCGGCTCAAAGTTATCCAGTCTACTTTCATGCCTAAGGCAGGATTGGAACTCACCGACTCCCATTTTCTAGCCTAGTGACTTAACCACCAGACCAAACTGGCTCTCTTTAGTCCGTTAATAGAATTTATGTGTCGTACAACAGCACAGGTAACTCTCTGGTTTATGACCGGTTGCTTAAGGATTGTTTGAAGTTAAGACCAACCTGTAAAAGAGAAGTCGCAAGCCAGTCCTGGGACTCGGCCCCCTCCAGAAAATGGAAGGCCACAAACACAGCACAGTTTGTGCCTTTTACAGTCAGTCCTTGACTTACGACCATTCAAAGAAGAGACCACAAAGAACAGGGGGTCCACCTATTCTCCAAAGCACCTGAGGGCAGGACAAGAAGCAACGGGTGGAAACTAATCAAGGTGAGAAGCAACTTAGAACTAAGGAGGAATTTCCTGACAGTTAGAACAATTTAACCAGTGGAACAACTTGCCTCCAGAAGTTGTAAACGCTCCAACACTGGAAGGTTTTCAAAAGATGTTGGATAACCATTTGTCAGAAGTGGTGTAGGCAGTGACGTAGCAGCGGGTTGGACTAGCAGACCTCAAAGGTCTCTTCCAACTATTCTATTCTATTCTATTCTATTCTATTCTATTCTATTCTATTCTATTCTATTCTATTCTGTCCTGGTTCTATTCTTTCCTTATTCTTTCCTTATTCTATTCTATTCTATTCTATTCTATTCTGTTCTGTTCTGTTCTGTTCTGTTCTGTTCTGTTCTATTCTATTGTTATGACAGTGCTAAAAAAAAGGTGATTTATTGCCAATACTCACACATAATGAATATTAATACCATCCTGTCCCTCCAGTGAGGTCTCCTCAGATCTACCCTCCCAATTATGTTACTTTTTGCCTTCAACAAAAGAGCAGGCTTCTCTTTACTTTATCATTTACCCGATGAATTATACGGTAAACCAACACAACAGTGCCCGCAACAGACAGGAAACACCCTTCAGAGACACAAAGGAAGACCAGGAGCTTCCTTGACAGGTAAATGGAATGCCATGCTGGAGACAACTTTGTTACACTACTATTAATCTTATTGGTACGACACAGAAAGAAAACAATAAGTGGAGGCTAAAAAAACAGGAAGAACGGTGGCAGGAATTGGGATGTATCTCATTTAATGAGAAGAAGGATTAGGGGAGACATGATAGCAGCCTTCCAATATCTCAAAGGTTGTCACACAAGAAGAGGCAGTCAATCATATTCTCCGAAGCCCCTGAAGGCAGGACAAGAAGCAATGGGTGGAAACTCATCCAGGACAGAAGCAACTTAGAACTAAGGAGGAATTTCCTGACAGCGAGAACAATTTAACCAGAAGTTGCCTCCAGAAGTTGTGGGCGCTCCAAGTTTTTAAGAAGAGATTAGACAGCCATTTGTCTGAAATGGGAGAGGGTTTCCTGCCCGAGAAGGGGGTTGGACTAGAAGACCTCCAAGGTCCCTTCCAACTCTTGTTATCCTTTTACAAACAAAGGCAGGAAAACTGCTCATGAAATGCTTCCTTGGGCGAAGGCTGGTAGCCCAGTAAATGCACCCGGCTGAAACAACTGTGAGCATGCAACGTGTGTGACAGGCCAATTTCCCTTTATCCAGTCTTTTTTCCTTTTTTTTTTTTTTTTTTTGGTGAGAAGGAAACACTCGTACATGAAGGTCAAGATAAAGCTGCCATTGCAACATGGAAAGCAATCTTGTCTGGTCGCCTCCCTTGACAATTTGGAAGCTATTATTGAAAACCATCAGAACTGCAAACCTACCTTGGTTTTTACAATTAAAGATACAGGAATGCTGAAGCTTAGATTCCACTTTCCATATACAATTATATATATTTTTGAAAATGTATATGGAAAGTGGCATTTGAGTTTCAGCGTTCCCGTGTCTTTAATTGCAAAAAGCAGGATAGGCTTTCAACCCTCCCCATTCCGATGGTTTTCAATAAAAGATTAGAAATATATACATATTTAAAGACTCCGTAGTGAGAAAAGCATCAATAAAAACGTCACTTACCACAGGCAGCCTGGATTGGAGCATCTGAAGATCGTCATAACCATAAATCTGCTTAAAGACAGAAAAAACACACACACGCAAATCACAAGGTTGGTGTTTCACTCCATGAACCCCACTTCCTTCTAGCACTGATGATGTTACCTAGCTGGGTAATTAAATGTCTGCAAGGAAACCGCTAAGCTCAGAGATCGTCAAGGGCCCCATTGCAAATCGAGTAAGTTCTGAGTCCGAGAAGATTCAGGTCAGGGATTACTTGTGAATGGAAGGCTTCCTCTTCTTTGCTGGTTCTCTGAATTCTATAGGGGGGCCATAGTGTGCAACCCATAGACAAGATCGTAACCGCCCTACACATCTCCAGATTCAATCCGTGGCATCTCTTCCTTAGGAGAACACGTAATATACACGTCCTGGGGAAATACCAACCCAGCAGACCCTATACTGATTGCAGGGTCCAATCTGAGGGGAATCACCAGAACTGAAGGTTTGTTCTTCCAAGCTTTGGGGCTGGTGCTGGAGCCCATCCCTCTGGCTGTTCTACATGCTGTATTTATATGCTACATTTTTATATATGTGGAATAACTCAAGGCACATATTCTGGGCAGAGAGAGAGGGAAGGAGGGAGGGAGAGTGACAAGAGACACAGAGAGAGAAAGAGTGACAAGAGACACAGAGAGAGAAGAAGGGAGAGTGACAAGAGACACAGAGGATGACAAGACACACACACACACACACAGAGTGACAAGAGACAGAGACAGTGACACAAGACACACAAGAGACACAGAGAGAAAGAGAGAGAGAATGACAAGAGACACAGAGAGAGAAAAAGGGAGTGACAAGAGACACAGTGGATGACAAGACAACACACACACACACACAGTGACAAGAGACAGAGACAGTGACACAAGACACACAAGAGACACAGAGAGAAAGAGAGAATGACAAGAGACACAGAGAGAGAAAAAGGAAGAGTGACAAGAGACACAGTGGGTGACAAGACACACACACACACACACAGAATGACAAGAGACAGAGACAAGAGACACACAGAGAAAGAATGACAAGAGACAGAGAGAGTGATGAGACACACACACAGAGGAGACAGAGACACAGTGACAAGAGAGAGTAACGAGACACAGAGTGACAACACACACACACACACACAGTGACAAGAGACACAGAGACAGAGTGATGAGAGAGAGAGACACACACAAAGACAGAATGACAGGACACACACAGAGAGAGAGAATGACAAGAGACACACAGAGGGAGTGACAAGAGACACAGAGAGTGACAAGAGATACAAAGATATAGAGAAATAAGACTCCAGCACCAGCTCAAAAGCTTGAAAGAATAAACCTTCGCTGCCCACAACCGACTCGGACTGAATCCTGCCACATTCTCCAGGGACACGTATATTCACCTTGTACACTGCTTGCATCAAAAGCCAGGCCAAAGTATGTTCTCCTTGATTTAACAGGGCAGACCTCGGGGGTCTTGTGCCTGAAGTTTGTAAATGGGTCTCACGGGGCCTTTGCACGCCAGCCTCCTCCTCCTCCTCCTCCTTCCCCAGGAAAAATTTGTGCCGGGCTCTTTGCAACTGAATGGCTGGCCCACCTCCACCCCAGAGCCCTCCCCAGAGCCAACGGTAGCAGGGCGAGGCAAGGGAGGGAAGGAAGGAAATGGCTTACTGGGTAGGCAGGCAGCAGCCCTCCAGGTCCAACAAAATACTGGTTATGCAACAAGGGGGGGACACCTTGGGGCAGGTTGGGGGGCGCTTTGCCTGCAAATCAAAAGAAACACCTTTAAAACAAAACACATCCTGCATGATAGCACGGGTAAAAAATGTTGGACGTAGTATAGACTTAGCAGATTGGGAAACGATGTGGAATTAAAAATTATACGTTAATAAGACCAGCGCCCTATAAAGAAAATATGTATAACATGTTCTATAGGTGCATTTGCCCCCAATGAGACGAGCCAAAATGTACCCTAACATAAATCCAACATGCTGGAAAGGCAGAGAGAACCAAGGTACCTTCTACCAAATGTGGTGCTCATGCCCGGGAGCCCAGAAATATTGCACTAAAATATGGAGTTGGCTAACAAGAGATAGTGGAAGAACGAACAGAATTTAAACGGGCATTGTTTCTATTGGGAATAGTCAAAGGGAATTACAGAAAGATTAAATATATTTTATTACACGTCCTGACAGCTTCAAGGATAATATACGCACGATGTTGGAAACAAAATAATCTGCCTGCTGAGGAATTAATAATTCAAAAAAATATTAGACGGTGCCTAAATGGACAAATCGACATTAAAACTTAAAGAGAAAGAAGAGTCGGAGTATTATGAAATTTGGTATAATCGGTATAATTGGCTGAATAATAGAAATAAAGGTAAAGGTAATAAAAAAATTATAGATAAAAATGATTGTATATAAAGATGTATCAATATAGATATCTGTACGAGATTGATGTGTGGAATAATTTGTAAAATAACGATGACACAATACTGTTAAAATCAAGATTAATGTCTGTTAAAGCGGAAAAAGAACAATAAAAATCACTAAAAAAACCATCCTTAGCAAATGGGGAAAGCAGCAAAGGAGAGGGCAGGCGGTGTCTCGAGAAAGCTTGGTGTGACTTCCAATCCCAACAAAGAGGCAATGAAGACATTGCAAATCAAAATATATAGAGTGATCAATGTATAGAAAAGCATGTTCTAACCATGGATATACAATAGATAAAAGTATGTTGTATCATATATCAAGATTTTTTTTCTTATTTTTTTTTCTATGCACTACAACAGGGGTCAGCAACCCACAGCTCTGAAGCCGCGTATGGCTCTTTCATCCGTCTGCCGCGGGCTCCCTGTCGGCTCAAAATATGTGTCACAACCGCCAATGTGTGTGACACCTGGCGACACATGATTTATCGAGCTTTTCGACTCCTGGTAGGCCAACCATGGGTACATCCAAGGAAAGTTTCAGAAGAAGACAGAATGTTTAATTCAAGTACTTAGGCTAGTTTTGTGGCCACTCAGGAAATAGTCAGGCAACGAGAAGGGTTTTGTGACTCCCGGCGTTTTCTTTTCTATGGGAAACGGGTTTCAATGGCTCTTTTGACTGTTTTAAGGTTGCTGACCCCAGGACTATACTGTATCAAAATGGTCATAACTAGGATGTGTAACAGAGGTCTCCAAACTTGGCATCTTTAAGACCTGTGGACTTCAACTCCCAGAATTCTGGCTGGAGAATTCTGGGCGTTGAAATCCACAAGTCTTAAAGTTGCCAAGTTTGGGGACTCCTGATGTATAACATCAGGTCTATTTTTAAAAAACGTGCTGATACAACCAGCATATCATTGTTGCAAAATTGAAATAAATAAATAAATAATGTATGCATGTATGTATGAAGCTACCATTACAAAGATCTCTGCCTTTATATATCCTATAAATACCAGGCCGACCACAAGGTCACGAGCAAGGCAACAAATTGCAATAGCTGGCAGGTTAACATCACCTCATATAGATAAGCATATTATATATATATATATATTATAATTATATTTATAATTATATTTATATTTTTATATATTTACGTCATTGTGGGAAAATACCCGAACAAAGCTGAATGACATACATACATACATACATACATACATACATACATACATATACACGTGTATGTTATTCAGCTTTGTTCGGGTATTTTCCCACGTCATTATAGTTGTGCTTTTAAAGTTGTAGCAACGTTTCGGCAGAATCTCATCTGCCATCATCAGGTTTCTGTATTGGGTTCGTCTGTGAGTCAGACTTTTACAGTGGTTTCAGTTTTAAATTTGGGACTAGCACAGCAGTATCTGGCACAGCAGTAGGCTAGCCCCAAATTTAAAACTGAAACCACTGTAAAAGTCTGACTCACAGACGAACACAATACAGAAACCTGATGATGGCAGATGAGATTCTGCCGAAACGTTGCTACAACTTTAAAAGCACAACTATAATGACGTGGGAAAATACCCAAACAAAGCTGAATGCCATAGATGTAAGTACCCGCGAAAACTTAAGAAAACATATATATAAATATACATACATACATATATAAAGATAGACAGATATATCAACTATATCTCTATCTATCTATCTATCTATCTATCTATCTATCTATCTATCTATCTATCTATCTATCTATCTATGAGGTTGTGGCAAGCAAAAAGAGATCCAGTAGATCACTTTGGTTCTCAGACCCCGCTCCAATCCGATCCCCGCCCCAATGTCTTCTGTTTTGCTGTCTGTTTTCACTGGAAGTCTTCTCGGATCACCACAGACCATTGGAGAGCAACTGAGAAGTTCTTTACTTAACATAATCTTGAGGAGTGGGAGGGAATCTCATTGGTTACGTGTTGGGAGATCTTTCTTTTTTTTTCCCTCAGATGAACCAGGCTACAGGGAAGTCCTCGAACTTGGCAACCACAACCGAGCCAAAAAAAAAATCTTCTGACGCTAAGCAGGTGGTGGTGGAGTTTGGCCGCATATTGCCAACCTGTCTTGCCAGAATCTGGCCCTTAATCACTGTGGTTAGGAACATGGTTGTTAAATGAATCCGGCTTCCCTGTGGACTTTTTGTTTGTCGGAAAGTCGCAAAAGGGAAATCCACGTTGACCCCGGGACACTGCAACCGTCATAAATGTGAGTCGGTTGCCAAGTGGCCGAATTTTGATTAAGGGACCACGGGGATGTTGCGACAGTCATTAAGTGTGAAAATCATTCTTCAGTCACTTTTTTCAGCACCGTTGTTACTGCGAGCGGTCCCCGAATGACTGTTTGCAAGTTGAGGACTTCCTATGCTTTCAAACTCACAATAACTTCCAATAAGTGCCTTCCGCACTATCAAAAATCATCCGTTGTGGAGGCTTCTGTGGTTAAATTTATAGCCAACAAGAACGGGATTAGCCATGATGAAATTTATTTACAATATTCCATTTGTGTACAGTCCGATTCTCAACAACTCTGGGTTGTTCACAAGAGAACCTGAGACTTCAAATGATATCTCATGGGCTGCCCCAAAGAAGAGGCAGTCAAGCTCTTCTCCAAAGCACCTGACAAGAAGCAACGGGTGGAAACTGATCAAGGAGAGATTCAACCTGGTACTAAGGAGGAATTTCCTGACTGTGAGAACAATTAACCAGTGGAACAGCTTGCCACCAGAAGTTGTGGGTTCTTCATCACTGGAGGTTTTTAAGAAGAGACTGGATAACCATTTGTCTGAAGTGGTGTAAGGTTTCCTGCCTAAGTAGAGGGTTGGACTAGAAGACCTCCACGGTGCCTTCCAACTCTGTTATTCTAAATTCTATTCCATTCTTTCTTTTTTCTACTCTAAACGGGGCTAAACTTGCTGAACCACTGTCTCGCTTAGCAACGAAACCTTTGGGCTCACTGGTGATTGTCAGTTCGAGGACTATCTATCACATGAAGCACAGTTTAACACACCCACCTTTAGAAGGTTGAATTAACTCACTGATACAAGCAAACCTCAAACAATTGTGTGCTTCTGGTCACACAACAACGAATGAGGTTTAATCACAAGAATGATTTGCTTTTGGTTCCGTAAGCATAATACTCAGCTAAAACTTCGGTGCTACGGTTCCCATAACTCGGTGATTCCATGTATTCTCTGTGATAAAAACAGAATGGCAGTTACTAGCAGCATAACTATGGCAAAACAGGGGCACCATGGACGCATACGTGGTTCTAAAACAGGGCTACCAACATCCTAGTTAAAGGCCAGAGATGCCATTCCAGAGGGGCAGGCAGAAATGGCCTGACAGTGAGAACAATTCACCAGTGGAACAGCTTGCCACCAAAAGTGGTCGGTGTACCATCAACGGGAGGTTTTCCAGAAGAGACTGGACACCCGTTTGTCTGAAGCGGGATAGGGCCGGGATGGCGAACCTATGGCACGCATGCCGCAGGTAGCACGCCGAGCCATTCGTGCGGGTATGCGAGCCCCAGCCAAAGTTAACCTGCATTGTGCATGCATGCGCCTCCCGGCTGATTGTTGGCCTTTTTCGCCCACCTGGGGGGGCTCGAGGGAAGCCTCTGCAGCCTTCGGAGGCCAAAAAAATGGGCCTTCTGGAAATACCAGAAGTCCCGAAACGGGCCACTTTTTCTGCCTCCAAAGGTTGCAGAGGCTTCCCTCGAGCCCTCAGGAGGGCGAAAAATGCGCAGTGCGGGTAAGGGGTTGTGCACGCATGGGCAAGAGGAGGGCAGGGCGCATTGCATTGTGGGTGCTGGCACGCGCACGCTTTCAGCACAACCACAACAAAAAGGTTCCCCGTCACTGGTATAGGGTTTCCTGCCTGAGCCGGGGGGTTGGACTAGAAGACCTCCAAGATCCCTTCCAACTCTGATGTTCAGTTATTCTAAAGCAGCTGGGCAGACAGGCTGCTCCTTGTTCCTTCAAGGACGTCTCCTTGTAAGGATTTCTAGACACAAGAAGAGAATTTGCAAAACCTCCGCATCCTCTTTCTTTCTTGCGTCATTGCGCTCTGGACTGTTCAAAAGCTTCCGGGTGGTTTTCAAGGGCAGCCCCACGTAGGCTGTGTTGTAGCAGTCAAACCTCCCAACTGAGAGAGGGGCACAACTGGCAGACCAGAGAGAGACCCGAGTGCGGGTCTTCCTGGCCCACAGCTACCACCGGCTGATGGAGCAGCTTTGAGTCCAGGAAGGAGATTGGATTATGTGCCATTCACCAATGAAGAGGTGCGATGGGTAGTCCTCGATTTACGACGAGCATTGAGCCCAAGCATTCTATTGCTAAGCGAGACTGCTGTTGTGCGAATTCTGCCTCGTTTTACCCCCTTTCTGGCGGCAGCTCTTAAGTGAATCACTGCAGTTGTTAGGTTAGTCACACGGTCCTTAAGTGAGTCTGGCTTCTCCCCCGGGCTTTGCTTGTCAGACAGTCACAAAAGGGGATTGCGTGACCTCAGGACACTGCAACCGTCGTAAATACAAGCCAGTTGCCAGGCATCTGGATTTTGATCACGTGACACAGGGAGGCTGCAAGGCTCTAAGTACGAAAAAAACGGCCGCAAGTTACTTTTTCAATGATGGTCACTAAAGGAGTAGTTGTAAGTCAAGGACGACCTGTACTCCATCCAAGGTCAAGAGAGAGAAGGTGCTCAGTCCTGGTGCACCCTAGAATCCAAAATCATTCGGTCGCTTTGAGTCGGAGATGGTTCCTCCCATTACAAAAACAGCAGAGTCTTCAAGCGCTGGGAGAGAAAGGCTCAGGCTCACCTGGCTGGCTCACCTGGCTGGCCCAGGGCTCAAAATATATAATTAGAGATCATCAGCATACCGAGGAGAGTGAACCCCAAATCGATGGTTGACTTCACCACCCCATGATTTCATCTCTATGGAGAGTCTCCGTCCTCCAGGTCATAGTTGTCCCAACGGTGCTTTTTCAAAAGCCCGCCGGACTTTTTGATGTTTTGGCTTGAAGATGTTTTGTTTCTCATCCAAGAAGCTTCTTCGCTGTGGAACTTTTTTTGGGTGAGAAGCAAAATGTTAGGAGGGAGGGAGGTTTTTCAAAAGGCAACTGGACTTCATTTTTTTTTCTTGAAGACGTTTTGCTTCTCATTTGAGAAGCTTTCTTCAGTTCTTGGATAAGAAAAGGAAGGAAGGAAGGAAGGAAGGAAGGAAGGAAGGAAGGAAGGAAGGAAGGAAGGAAAGAAAGAAAGAAAGAAAGAAAGAAAGAAAGAAAGAAAGAAAGAAAGAAAGAAAGAAAGAAAGAAAGAAAGAAAGAAAGAAAGAAAGAAAGAAAGAAAGAAAGAAAGGAGTAAGATCAAGAAAGCAAGATCAAGAAAGACCAAGAAAGCAAGTAAGATCAAGAAAGCAAGATCAAGAAAGACCAAGAAAGCAAGACCAAGACCAAGGAAGGAAGGAAGGAAGGAAGGAAGGAAGGAAAGAAAGAAAGAAAGAGTAAGATCAAGAAAGCAAGATCAAGAAAGACCAAGAAAGCAAGACCAAGGAAGGAAGGAAGGAAGGAAGGAAGGAAGAAAGAAAGAAAGAAAGAAAGAAAGAAAGAAAGAAAGAAAGAAAGAAAGAAAGAAAGAAAGAAAGAAAGAAAGAAAGAAAGAAAGAAAGAAAGAAAGAAAGAAAGAAAGATCAAGAAAGCAAGCACGAGGGAGAAAGAGAAAGAGAAAGAAAGAAAGAAGGAAAAAAAGAGCAAGAAAGCAAGCAAGAGAGAGAAAGAAAGAGAAAGAAAGAAAAGAAAAGGTTGCCTTTTGTGAAGAAAAAACCACCTTTGGGCCAATGATTCCATGCACATGTTGAATAAGGGGTGGGCGGGAAGAGCAGGTCCCCACAGCACCGCCACAGAGGAGGGGGCCTAGGGAACAATCTCTCCATCATCCCCCACTCTTCGCCAGCTCTCACTGAGTGCAGAGCCATCTCCAATCCCGGAGCTCAGGATACCGTGATGAATGGCATCCAATTCTACTGAGCAGTGAAGGAAAACCACGAGAGCCCCCCCATGCCTACCCCAGGCTCTGCCAAGGTCAAGCATGACCAAGGCTGCCCGAGAGCAGCTGTCGCCGACCAGCGGGCCATGAGAAAATTTTGGAGGTCAAAAAACGGGCCTTCTGGAAATACCGGAAGTGTCGAAACGGCCCACGGCCCACTGGTGGGCCATGAGAAAATGTTGGGGGGCCACAGAGAAATCTCACCCCCAGAGCACCCCACCCCAAAGTAATTAATCCAGACTGTGCAGAAACACAAGGCTGCACCGCCCACATGGCCTGCAGGAACCCTCCCCGCCAACTCACTCCTTACCCGGCAAACTTGCCTGCTAAATTTCTATTTTCCCTTTTTCCAACCATCATCTGTTCTGCTGTGCTGGGAGATTTAGATTAGCTAGGAAGCAGGAAATGGTTGGATTTCTTGCTTTCTAGCTCAGCACAGTCGAACCTTCCTTAGGACTGAAGGTTTGCTTGCAAGCAAATTCAGTGCAGACTCACGGCAAGCAAATTTGAGAGACTGAGCTAGCCAATGGCAGATAGATAGATCACTGAATGAATCTGTGATTCTGTGAGCAACTCAATCTTCCTGCTTTGCCTGATTTTGAGTAAAAGTTGCTCTTTTTTATTAAAAAAAATATCAATATTTACATACATGGTGCGTTGTGAGTTAATTTTGTGAGTTTGCTTGCAAGCAAATTTTATGTGACAGACTCAGGTAGCAGATTGCAAAAAGGTAGATCTCTGAGTGAACCTGTGATTCTGTGAGCAACTCAATCTGCCTGCCTGCTTTGCCTGATTTTGGGTAAAAGTTGCTCTTTTTAAAAATAAAAAATTCAATATTTACATGCATGGTGTGTTGTGAGTTAATTTTGTGAGTTTGCTTGCAAGCAAATTTTATGTGACAGACTGAGCTAGCCAATGGCAGATACATTTCTGAATGAATCTGTGATTCTGTGAACAACTCAATCTGCCTGCCTGCTTTGGGGTAAAAGTTGCTCTTTTTTATATAAAAAATTCAATATTTATATAAATATTTATAATATTTACATATAAGCCATGCCCAGCCAGTCAGATGATTACCAAGCCACACCCACAAATTAGGCCACACCCACAGAACCAGTTAGTGGTCCCTGGGGTCTAAAATTATGAGTTTGGTGGTCCCTGAGGTCCAAAAGGCTGGCGACCCCTGGACTAGAGAACCTGAAACAGGATTGAAACAGGATTAAAATGGGTCTTAAGACAAAACCAAAAGTAGACAAATCTGCTTGAAATGTAGACAATTGAGAATACAGGTAGTCCTCGACTTACGACCACAAGTGAGCCCAAGCTTTCTGTTGCTGAGTGAGACACTTGGCCTCATTTTACAACCTTTTTACGGGCACAGTTGTTGAGTGAACCACTGCCATGGTAAATGAGTGACATGGGTGTTAAGTGAATCTTGGCTTCTCTGTTGACTCTGGTTGTCAGAAGGTCACAAAATGGGATCGTGCGACTCTGGGACGCTGCAACCGTCGTAAATACGAGTCAGTTGCTAAGCGTCCAAATTTTGACCAAACGGGGATGCTAAAAATGGTTGCAAGCATGAAATACTTTCCTAAGTCGTTTTTTTTCCCCCCAATGCTGTTTTAATTTTGAACTGTCGCTCAACGAACGGTTGTAACTTGAGGACTACCTGTGTTGCATGAAGTGAAAATGATCAAAATCAAGGGAGGCAAGGAGTTTGCTGAAAAGAAAACTGGGGGGGTGGGAGACAAAGCAATTATTTCTGCAAAAGGCTGCCAGAAAATTCCTGTTGGAAGGTTAAAAAAAAAAAAAGAGATTTTGCAAAACAACCTTCTCTGATTTTTGACGACAAAAATTTACCCATCTTTGGAGGAAACATCTCCAATCGTCGAGTTTTGAATTCAGTGCTTCCCACGCTGAAGGGGAGCCAGAAGATACGAGTAAACCCAATTTAAACTGACATCTCCTGGAAGAATTGCAACACAGCTAGTCCTGGACTTACAACCACAATTAAGCCCAAGATTTCTGTTGCTAAGCAGGACATGGGTTGAGTGAGCTTTTTATCATCTTATGGACCTTTCTTGGCCCCAGTTGTTTCCTGAATCCCTGCAGCTGATAATAACCCAGTTGTTACATGTTGTCGCATGTAACAATGCAGTGCAACTGTCCTAAGTACGTGCCAGTTGCCAAGCATTTGAATGTTGATCACGTGATCAGCGTGGGGATGCTGCGAAGACTGTAACTGTGAAAAACGCTCGCCAGTCACATTTTTCAATGGTGGTGTAACTTGGAACTGTCACTCAATGAACTGTTGTAAGTCAAGGATTACCTGTACAGGAAGTTCTATCCCCCAATAACTGCTGCATGAACGTGACCCTAACTTCCACAATTATTTTTTTTGAATAAATGGAAATTGACTAGCAAGAGAAAGAGGATAATACGGATTCCATTCTAAGGTAAGGGTAAAGGTAAAGGTTCCTCTCCTCGCACACCTTGCTGGTTGTTTCTGGCTCTAGGGGGCGCTGCTCATCTCCCTTACAAAGCCAAAGAAGAGCCAGCGCTGTCCAGAGACGTCTCCGTGGTCATGTGGCCGGCATGACTCAATGCCTTCGAAGGCGCATGGAGCGCTGTTCCCTTCCCACCAAAGGGGGTCCCCTATTTTTCTACTTGCATTTTTTCATGCCTTCGAACTGCTAGGTTGGCAGACGCTGCCGGGACAAGTAACAGGAGCTCATTCCGTTACGTGGCGCTAGGGATTCGAACCGTCGAACTGCCGACCTTTCTCATCTACAAGCACACCACGTCCCCCATTACAAGGCCCAGAAAGAGTATATAAAAGGTCCATATTTTCCCCAACTGCCCATGGACTGATGCATGCTGTCTCACACACAATGCCTTCCTAATCCAGAACAACTAGACACAGGGACAGTTTTTTTCCCCAAAGCCATCACTCTGCTAAACAACTAATTCCCTCAACACTGTCCAACTATTTACAAAGTCTGCACTACTATTACTGTTAAACTTCTCATCCCTCCCACTTGTGATTGTAGGACTGTAACTTTGTCACTTGTATCCTTACAATCAATATTGACTGTTTCTACTATGATTTGATTGTTTATTGTACCCTATGACTATCACTAAGTGTTGTACCTGATGATTCTTGATGAATGTATCTTTTATGTACACTGAGAGCATTTGCACCAAGACAAATTCCTTGTGTGTCCAAACACACTTAGCCAATAAAGAATTCTATTCTAATTTCTATTCTATTCTGTTCTGTTCTGTTCTATTCCATTCTATTCTATTCTATTCTAATTCTATTGTACCCAACGACTATCGTTAAGTGTTGTACCTGATGATTCTTGACTTTTGACGAATGTATCTTTTCTTTTATGTACACTGAGAGTATTTGCACCAAGACAAATTCCTTGTGTGTCCAAACACACTTGGCCAATAAAGAATTCAATTCAATTCAATTCTAATTCTAATTCTATTTTTCATTCCTCTATTCTATTCTATTCCATTCTATTCTAATTCTATTGTACCCTATGACTATCATTAAGTGTTGTACCTGATGATTCTTGACTCTTGACGAATGTATCTTTTCTTTTATGTACACTGAGATCATTTGCACCAAGACAAATTCCTTGTGTGTCCAAACACACTTGGCTAATAAAGAATTCTATTCTTTCTTTCTTTCTTTCTTTCTTTCTTTCTTTCTTTCTTTCTTTCTTTCTTTCTTTCTTTCTTTCCTTCCTTCCTTCCTTCCTTCCTTTCTATCTCTCTCTCTCTCTCTCTATTTATCTATCTATCTCTATCTGATTTGATTGCTTATTGTACCCTATGACAATCATTAAGTGTGTTACCTGATGATTCTTAAGTAGTTAAGGCTACTTAACCCTTTACGTGGAGGAATTTCACATATTTCCATGCATTAAAAAGCCAGGCATTTTTTTTTTTATTTCGTAGGCCGTGTGCAAAGCGTGCTTTTTTTTAAAAAGCCAGTCTTTTTTTTTTTTTTAAAGAAAAGCATCCTGTTTTCAATGCTCAAGGGCTCAAATCCTCTCTCGCTACAGCCATGCGATCGGTTAAGATTGCGAACCTGAAGACGCTAAGGGAGCAGCCCGGCTGGTGGGAATTGGCAGAGAGACGCTGGCGGCATTCAGGCCGAGGCTGTGGGTGGTGCTGGCCAGGCTGGTGGCTGGAGAGGTGGTAGCCAGGGTGGCGGCAACCGAAAGAGTGTTGGCGGGCGGGAGCGCGATGGCATTCTCGACACTGTTGTGCTGGAAAGGAAAAAGCGGAGGCGTGGGGTTAAAAAAAACAGAACCAAGGAGACTGCAGCGAGGAAACCGTAAGCTTCGTCAACTACAAAAGGGATGTCCCTCGGCGCTCTCTGAGCTTGGTGGTTTTCTTGCAGATGTTTCATGACCCAACTAGGTAACGTTATCAGTGGTAGAAGGGAGAAGAGAAGGAGGAGGAGGATGGAAGGAGGAGGAGGAGGAGAGGAAGAGGAGGAGGAGGGGGAAGAGGAGGAGGACTGTGGGTGTTCTGACCAAGGCTTCCGAGACCGTAATTATCCATGTGCTCATTTTAAAAACAAGTCTTATTTTATTGCAATGCTGGGAATTGTTTTCATTCCTAGCCGGTAATGAATCTCAAACAGTCCCTCGAGATAAGCACCCCCCTTTTCTTTCCTGTGAGGTGCTACCAATAACAGAAGTGTCAAATGAACTAGAAAAAACAACAACAACCAAAGTACAAAGAGCTTCAAGAATGAATCTGAACTGAACGAACAACTTTGCTTCCTGCAAAGGTTTCATCATCTTGGCCTGACTTTTATCCCTTATGGGAGAGGCAATCTCCTCCCAGCCTTACTCCCGAGTCGCCCCTTTTTGTTTCAGCTGCTCTCGCCTTCTAGCAGCTCTGCGCACACGCGCACTGGGAACAGGCTTCCCTTGTTCCTCTGCCTCGCTGCTGCCAGACTCTGGAGGCTCCGGAGTCAGCAATTACTCCCAGATGGCCCCATCTCTGCATTGGACGCAGGCCTCTCAAGACTGGTAGAACACATCCACAAACGCCAACAGGACAAAAATTCTTTAATTTCACAACATATAGACAGATTTATCCTTTCAATTGGGAAAATGTGACCAGGCCGGGGTCCAAAAATGCCAGGGGGTTTCTAGAAGCCTGGCACTCTGACAAATCAGCCACCCATAGACACATGGACGTTAACAACATCTATAGACTATGCAGAAGAGACAATCAACCAGCCCCCACACCCAAAAAAACAAAAAAACTCCAGCACCTCCAGATTAACTTCAGACCAACAATCCAGTAAATTAATCCCCCCCCCCAAAAAAACTGTCAAAGAGCCATCAGCAAACAGCCCAACCAAAGAACTTCTCTCAGCCATTCCTTGAGTAGTGAAGATTTGTCTTTAAATGAATCCAAACTCCAGCTCCTCTTTAGGACAATGATGGTTTATTCAACATATCAGCAAACAACAAATACTCTAAATCAGGCAAGAAGGGCTAAAAGCCAGGCAAAGTTAGTGTTGGGTTGGAGTTTGCTCTCTTTCCTTTTATTATCATGAGACACACACACCCTACCTCACTCAGGTCTATACCCGGTTCTAGTTCTGGCCACGCCTAACCTATTATCTCTAAATGCTATTAACCCTGTAACGTGTCTACATTCCTAACCTATTCTGACCCTCACTAACTCATACCCACCTGGTGCCACCTTCACCATGTCTTAATTCAATGCTTAATTGCCACCTATGTGTGCCCCAACCCACTCTAACAATATTCACCACATCAACACATGAAAAAAAGCCATTTCTAACCCCATTGTTTCAGAATCCATCCTGCAGCTCACAGCTCTAGCACACAAGAATCAATGCAGATCCGGCATCAGCAGAACTAATATTCTCCACTGATACTCTCCACTGCCAGCTGACTTGCTGCGAGGTGTGTCCAGAGCTGACGGGCTCCGTAGCGAACTCGGAGCCTGACAACTTCTAAGACCCGCACAGACAGGCAAGACACCGGAATGTCAACTGACAGCCAACTGCATTCCCTTCTGACACTGACGATGTTACCTAGTTAGGGTAATGAAATGTCTGCAAGAAAGCACTCAAGGACCCCTCAAAGTTACTGTCTGGAGAGCGATAGAAAATCACTTCAAGGTGTCTAAAGGGGTAAGTGGGAAATTGATCTCAGGGAAAATACACACCAATAAAGATGTCGTGGCAACGAGCGTATTTCATGATTTGGGAGAGAAGTTGCTCTTACCGCCCATTAATTTGTTTTTATCTGTCGAGGCTGAGATATGAAGAAGTTAAGAATAAACCCGGGAGAGTGTAAACAATGATCATCTTCATTTAATCCCTTGTGGGGTGGAGTCCCGGGCAACTGAACGGAGCTAGCAGAGTGTTTTAAGGAACGGATGCCCTCCCTGTTGCCAATGGGGAGTTTTGTTCAGCAGATGTATTCTGCGTCCCCAGAGAGAGAGAAATATCTGCCTCTACCTAGGATTGAACTCACAGCCTGCAGATTGTGAGGCGAGAGCTCCCTCTCTAGGCCACCACACTACTCCAGTAGGAGAGTGTAAACCAGTCCAACCTCGGCCACTTTAAGACTTGTGGACTTCAACTCCCAGAAATCCTCAGCCAGCTTTGCTGGCTGAGGAATTCTGGGAGTTGAAGTCCACAAGTCTTAAAGTGGCCAAGGTTGGACACCCCTGGTGTAAACAATGCTGAAAATATATTAACTCTTCAAATACTGAGTCTTCCTTGCGTATACACGATTCAAACAGGTGAAGCAATTTATTTGCATTGATCGCTGGAACGCTAAGCTGCTGTGCTAGCCTAACAATATTTTTGGTATTTTTTTATTTATTTATCTCGTCGTGTTTATGTAGTGTATATAGGAGGTGGTGACCTTTTGAGAGTTGCATGCAACGAAATTTCACTTTAATGTATGCCGATTAAGTGGACATTCAAAGTGTCGATAAAGTTATTCTAAGTTTAAAATCTAAGTACTATTTTTGCCCGTTTTAAAACAACACAACAGAAGTGTGTTTTAGTAACCAGAGAGTTCACCCTAAATCGACGGGTGTCTAACCTTGGTGACTTGAAGACTTGTGGACTTCCAACTCCCAGAATTCCCCAGCCAGCATAGCTGGCTGGGGAATTCTGGGTGTTGAAGTCCAGAGGACTTCAAGTCACCAAGGTTGGATTCCCCTGTCCTAAAATGTTAGGTTAAATGGAAGACACCACGAAGACATACGTTTTCTGTGAAATTAAACAGGATACTTTGAAATATTTCACTTGGAGACAGGACTCACCGTATGTGACGAGGCAGAAGAGAGGCTGCTTGGATGATCTGAGAGAGAACTGAGCAGAAACCAAAAACAAGAGTCATGTTACATTCAGTCCATTCTTATCTAAGCATCTCAAAAAACATTCCAGTCTCTGGCCTTCCTCAAAGTCAACAATCGTATGGAGACCGTCAGTTCAAGAAGTTCAGAAGAACCCTTAGAAGAAAACCACCACACGAAAGTCTACCTGCCTGGGGAAAGATTAAGCTACTGAAGATTTTGGGGTCCAATGTCGCTAGAACTAGGCCTCCACAGAAGGAATGAAATGTATTTGTTTTATATCCTACATTATCATCATCATCATCATCATCATCATTAATACCAACTCAAGATGTTGATCATATTGTCCTTCCACCACCTATTTCCTTACAACAACAATCCTGTGAAGTGGATTGAGCAGAGAGTGAGTAATTGGGTCAAAGTCATCCAGTTGGCTTTCATGAATAAGATGGGACTAGAATTCTCCATTGGTGATTGGCCTAAAGTCACTCAACTGGCTTTCTTGCCTAGGGTGGGACTAGAGCTCACATCTCCTCGTGATTGGCCCAGTCACCCAACCAGCTTTCATGGCTAAGGTGGGACTAGAGCTCACATCTCCTCGTGATTGGCCCAAAGTCACCCAGCCGGCTTTCATGGCTAAGGTGGGACTAGAACTCAGAGTCTGCTAGTGATTGGCCCAAAGTCACCCAACTGGCTTTCATGACTAAGGTGGGACTAGAGCTCACATCTCCTCATGATTGGCCCAAAGTCACCCAACAAGCTTTCATGGCTAAGGTGGGACTAGAACTCAGAGTCTGCTAGTGATTGGCCCAAAGTCACCCAACTGGCTTTCATGGCTAAGGTGGGACTAGAACTCAGAGTCTGCTAGTGATTGGCCCAAAGTCACCCAACTGGCTTTCATGCCTAAGGTGAGGTAAGAACTCAACATCTCCTCGGGGACTGGCCCAGTCACCCAGCCGGCTTTCATGGCTAAGGTGAGACTAGAATTCAGTCTCCTGGTGACTGAAGTCATCCAGATGGCTTTTATCGCTAAGGTGGGACTGGAATTCATCATTTCCTCATGGTTGGCCCAGTCACCCAGCCGGCTTTCATGGCTAAGATGGGACTAGAACTCAGAGTCTCCTGGAGGTTGGCCCAAACACACCACCATCTCGCTCCCAATCTGGGCACTTTCTGGATGTAGGTGCTTCCATTGCTAGAATTTCCCTAGCCAAGTGGCCCTTCCCATTGCAGGGGATTTTGGGTGCCCCTAAGCTGAAGAGGCTGCTAAGATCTCCTGCCTGCTCTTCTCATTAGTGCCAGGCCAACCCAGAAAAGGAAGGCAGTTCAGAGTCATCCCGAGTCTTAGCAGGATGGAACACTTTTATCAATGAAATAAGCTAACTTATCAGGATCTCCAATGAAGTTCTCGGCTCACACAGCGATTGATGGAATGGAATGGGGTCTGGATTCCCAGGGAGGGAGGGGCCGCATTCCAGAGGAGCAAGAAACAAGGCCACTTAAGAAAGCTTGTGGGAGAGAAAGAAGGTGAAGACTGCTCCTCCCTAATACTTCCCAGGGCATATGTCTTATGGGGATGTTAAGATGCTTTAGTTTGGCAAGATTCTGTCTTATCAGTCAGGAACAGTAAAGAAATCTGCTAGGAATAATCACAATGTGTCTTTCGGAGCTGGCTTCCCTTTCTTCCTCCCTTCCCCTTTCCTCCTTCCTGTCTTTCCTCCCTCCCTCCCTCCCAACACATTCCCTCCTCACTCTCCCTCTCTCTTTCCTTCCTCTCTCCTTCTTCCTTTCCCTTCCTATCTCTCTCCCTCCATCCCTCCCTCCCTTCTCTGGATTTCCAGAAGAGAGGCTGCATTCCAGAGGAGCAAGAGACAATGCAGCCTAGATAACTTGTGTGAGAGAAAAAGGGTGAAGACAGCTCCTCCCTAATAGTTCCCAGGGTATAGTATGCCTTATGGGGGGTTGTTAGCCTGCTTAACTTTGGAAAGATTCTGTCCACAGGTGAGGAACAATAAAGGGATCTCCTCAGGGAGAATCACATTGGTTTTTGGAGCCCGGCGACTGCCCACAAAGCTTTCCCCTCCCTCTTCCGCCGTACCTGCTCAACTGAGAGAGGGAGTTGCTGGCCAAGTCACTTGATGGAGGTGCTGCCGTGTGAGAAGGTGCTGAAGGCAGAAGCAAAGAGGTGGAAGCCGTGGTGCTCGGCAACGAAGGACCTTGGGCAGGTAGCGATGGAGGAGAGGTTTCCAGCTTGGGCGTGGGAACGGACGAAGCAGCTGCAAAGTTGGGGAAATGGTATTCAGAGAAAGATTATGGAAGTGAATTTTGTTTGGGCGATAGAGAAAAACGGAAATATATCCAACCATTAGTGCCAACAAGGACTTGGGTTTTTGTTTTTTGGGGTTTTTTTTTGTTTCGGAAGGTGTGTTTCTGCTATGGTAGGATTCCTTCTCGCAAGAGCTCAGGGGCCCTTTCAGCTACCTACTCCATCCCCTTCCAGGGGGGAATGCAAAAAAGAACGACTGAGTCATACCGCAATGAGATTACTCTGCAATTAAAAGTTGCCCAGCTAAAATATTGTTGAAGGAAAACCAAAGATGCAAGACAGTCTATCCCACCATCGCTGCTGTCCCAAAGGTGCTCAGAGAGAGTGCTAAGGACCAGGTGACTGTAAGGAATATAAATCCTTCCATTCCCCACCATTCAGTCAGAACTGAAGAAGCTTCTGGGATGAGAAGAGAAACTTCTTCCAGGAAAAACAAAGTCCAGTTGTCTTTTTTAAAAACAAAACAAAACAAAACACCTTTGGGACAACCATGTCTTGGATGACTGAGAATCTCCATAAACGCCATCGCTATTATTGATTTATGACCTCACTACTATTATTGATTTATGAATGAAGATGCAACAGCCTTCAAAACATATTTTAAGGTGAAACAGATAGTCCTCAGCTTATAACCACAATTGGGACTAGAATTTTAGTTGCTAAGCAAGAGGGTCATTAAGGAAATTGCACCTGATTTTATGACTTTG
Organism: Pseudonaja textilis; assembly: GCF_049901715.1. Lineage (NCBI taxonomy): Eukaryota > Metazoa > Chordata > Lepidosauria > Squamata > Elapidae > Pseudonaja > Pseudonaja textilis. The sequence goes on from NC_141991.1 coordinate 254,689,187, forward strand.
TTTTTGCCACGGTTACTAAGCAATTCATTGCAGTTAAGTGAACCACGTGCCCAGCACCCAACTTTCGATCGCGTGGATACAGCGATGGCCGTAAATGTGAGGGCCAGTCATAAGTCACTTGTTTCAGTGTGGTTGCAATGGTCACTAAACAAATGATTTGTAAAACGAGGACTGCCTGTAATGGATAGAAAACTGACTTGCTGCTGCTCACTTCTGGAGTATTAAAACTGCTTTCTGCTGCATGAAATCCAGCCGGAGAAATTGGCGAGGGGCAAATAACCCAATATTTAGGGTAAGGAAGAGTAATATGGACCTTATAATTTAAACTGTAAGCTACAGCTGGGAGGGGAGAGGGGTGGAAAAGGAGACATAGGAGCCTACCCTGTTTTGTTTTTATTCTACTATGAAAGTATTTCACACCAATGTTTCTCAACCTTGGATATGTGGACTTGCAACTCCCAGAATTCTCCAGCCAGCCATGCCGGCTGGAGAATTCTGGGAGTTGCAAGTCCATACATCTCTTAAAGTGGCCAAAGTTGAAAAACACTATTTTATATCAAACGAGAAAGAGGTAAAAATGCTACGTATAAAATTCAACCACACTGAAAAAGTCAGCTTCTACCCTGCAGCGGGGCAGTCTTCACAATAAGCTTTTAATATTTTTAAAGTAATGCAACTAGGGGTGTTGATGAATAAGTAAATACATGGAGACACTGAACTGTAACTTATTGTGGGATGGGGAGAGATTTGGGAAGCAAATCAGCCCATCTGTTTGCCAAAACAGGAAGCAGGGTAGAGAAACATAGGCATGGATGACATACAGAAGCCGCCACAAACTTTTCAGAAACGAGATTTCATCTACTTACTGTCAAGAGATGGCTGCATTCGAACACCGCTGTGTCCATTCTGAAAGCCAAAGAAAGGAATTAATTGATTCATTCAATTAAAAAATACAAAGTATATCAAATGATCCTCATGTGTTCCATGTCATTCCTCTCCCAAACGTTTAATTATCACATTAGCTAATGTTCTCGATAAAAATAAAAAGACTTAATGATGTCTTGATAACCGTCACAATTTATGACCATAATGGAAGGCCCTATTATGGTCGTAACTCAAGGACTGAACTGTAAGGAAAGGATTCAAAATTAATTGCCTGGGAATAAAATAATAGAATTTTTCTCCCATGCTCAGAGTTTTAAAACTTGATTGACGCTCAAGATGGGGAAATCCGATTTGATCTGTTAAAAACACCACAGAACACAATTGTGGGTGTGAAGGTGTCTGCCAATTTAGATGCAGGACAGGAGTATTTATAGCTCTTTCTCCCCAAACCTGTGAACTAATTTGCACAATTAAGGATCTGCAGAACCTAAAAAAAATACCAATTGCTAGGAATTACAGTGGGAAAAGCCCTGAATTCTTGCCTTGCTTGTCAGGTTTTCTGGTGAATCTTCCTCGTTCGTAAAATAAATCAAAATATTTAGATTGCCATTAAGGCAGAGTTGACTCCAAACTGGATGGGCAGATTCCAACTGGACAATTATTATTTGGGGCGGGGGGGTTTACAAATCCATCAGCATTTCAATTGGGGTCTTTACTGCAGCCCTACAATTTGCCTCTCAGGCTGGAGGATTTTTGGACTGCTTGGCTGCTGATAATCAATCCTAAAATACTTACAATACTGGACAACACAGTAACAACTGTAGAGACCTTCAAGTTATCTAGGTTCTATCATATCTCAGGACTTAAAATGGACACCTAATATCAAAAAGCCATCAAAAAAGCACAACAAAAAATGTTTTTCCTGCACCAACCCAGAAAGCTCAAACTGCCCAAGGAGCTGCTGGTCCAGTTCTACAGAGGAATAATTGAGTCTGTCATCTGCACCTCTATAACTGTCTGGTTTGGCTCTGCAACCCGACAAGACAGACACAGACTTCAGAGGATAATTAGGACTGTAGAAAAAACAGTTACTACCAAAGTGCCTTCCATTGAGGACCTGTATAAGAGGGCTGTGAAAATATCTACAGACCCCTCACATTCTGGACATAAATTGTTTCAATCCCTACCCTCAAAATGATGCTGTAGGGCACTGCACCCCAGAACAACTTAGACATAAAGATAGTATTTTTCCCTGAGCATAGCAAGAGCACTTAGATTTATATACCGCTTTCCAGTGCTTTCCAGCCCTCTCTAAGTGGTTTACAGAGTCAGCCTATTGCCCCCAACAATCTGGGTCCTCGTTTTATCCACTTTAGAAGGATGGAAAGCGGAGTCTGAATGAGAGTGGAACTGCCAAATTGCAGGCAGTCAGCAGAAGTAGTTCTGTCCTAAGCTTCCTCCCAAAGCACTAAGCAGACTCTTCGTCCCAGCAAAACCCCTTTTATTCAACGAAGGTGAATTTCTTGCGTCCACCTTCAGCCAAAGGCCTGGCAAACAGTCTTTCATGGGTGTAATGAGGAGCCCAGCCCTGATCTAGCCTGGAGAGCTGCCAAGTAACTATTTCCAAACGCAGTGCTGATAAGGAAGGACTCGGCACGAGTCTCTGAGATGCACAGACAGAGCTTCACAGATGCTGCAATGAATGAATGGTTTCCTGCAATAGCCCCCTTCCCTTTTGCTCCTCTTTTAATCCCATGGGGAGGGGCCATTCACCGTTCACCTGTGGCTTTACTCCCACATTAATCCTGAGTTCATAATTGCTCTTTTCTTTTGGCAGCTCTGCGCATGCACAAGCTGGGAACTGGCTCCAGCTGCTCCTCCTCCTCACTGCTGTCTGAGCCCGAAGGCAGCTGATGACTGCCAGCCTGCCCTGGCCCCATTTCTGCCTCTGATGCAGAGCCTTCCTCAGCCTCCAGGACTGGCCCTGGTTCCTCCCCAACCTCCTCACTGTCCGACTCTGCTGCCAGCTCAACTAGCTGCCGGCAGGCCACAACAGAAGTAGCTGTAGTACTGCAACTCCAACCCCTGCGCCACCGTGGCTCATACTTACCATGACAGCCACCGAGGCGGGTTCTGACGGAGGCCCCGAACTTTGGTATGTCACCCTGTTATGCACAGAGGCCTGGTCATAAGAGGAGGAGGAGGAGGAGGAGGAAGAGGCCGTTACAAGGCTAGTGCTCTGGACAGAGCAAGTCAGGCTGGATGTGACGGCAGGGGTGACGTAGGCGGACTCCTGTACTGTATTGGACATTGGCAAAGAGGTATTCAGAGGTTCACTGGAAAAGGTAAAAACCACGTATTGTCTTGGTCAAGGTTTATTCAGGATTCACTCGGCAGCTCAACGCTGGGAATACAGGCAGTCCCCGAGTTACAACAGCTTGTTTTGTGACTGTTCCAAGTGGCAACGGCATTGAAAAAAGGGACTTAGGAACATTTTTCACTCTTAGAAACATCGCAACGACCCCACAATTAAAACTCAGATGCTCGACAACCGACTCCTATTTATGACGGTTGCCCCCGGGATGTGGGGTGAGGTTGGGGTCACGCAATTCCCTTTTGCAACCTTCTTGCATGCAAAATCCATGGGGAAAGCGGCAATGTTTATTCACTGAAGAACCATGACAAGGAAGGCGGCAAAGGGGGCAACGCTGACTTCGCAAACGTTTCGCTTAGCAACCAAAATGTGGGGCCCAACTGCGGTCGTAAGTCGAGGACTGCCTGTAACATGAACAGGGAGGAACAAGGAATATTGGACAAACATTTCCACAACTTAAAAAGACCAGGTGGCCTTACAAGACATTCGAGTCCTGGCAGAAGTGAGGCAAAGTCAGGGAAAACTTCAAGGAAATCCAGCAGTTTATTTATTCAAGGCCAGGTGTGGCCTTTCTAAGGCTTTATAAAGCGGTACTAATACTTCGCGGGATTTGGAGTCTATGCCACTGTTTATACAACCCAGGATTCTATGAGCTTCAGCCTCTGAAAAATGCACTCCGAACGGTGGTGACCCAGGAAGTGAAAAAACACCACCAAAGCACGACGCGTAATAAGGCAAATGACAGGATGAAGATTCGTTCTCCTCCACACACCCCAAGATTAACCACAATTCTGTTCATGCTTTGGAAAGCGTGAAAGACCTGGCTGCTTTCCCAGGCATGGGAAGCGCCAGTGAGGTTCGGCCAGTGCTGTTGGTTTGCGGTGTTTTGGGCAGCCCCGGGTTGTGTGTTTTAAGTTGGTGGGGAAAGGTATGAATGAGGTGGGACGGTTATGTAAATCGATTGAAATGAAGAAGGAAAAAAAGAGGTGTGTAGAAGGTTAGGTATGCTTTGGAGTCTCCTGAAAATGCTACATCGGAAAAGAGGCTAGAGGGGAAAAAAACATGAAAATATGGGAAAGGGGGCCGGAGCGTTCAAGCCACGAGATCTGCAGTTTAATATTCCGTCTCAAAAGGCAGATCGAAAGCCACCCAGCCAGAGGAATTATTACTGTGGGGCCTGGATAGTCCAGCATTTCAGGAAATGGGTTGGGACAGATTTTGCGTAGTTCTCAGATGGTGAATCGGAACAGTGCCAACAGGAGAGAATATTTGTAGCTCAGGGTTGAAAAGGTCGAAGGGTGAGGGTGCTTGGTGGTCTCTGAGCTTGGCGGGTTCCTTGCAGACGTTTCATTACCCAGTTAGGGAATATCATCCATGATAGAAGGGCAGGAGGGAGAGAGGGAAGGAGGGAGGAGGACTACTGTGGTGTGTTAGATGCTCTCTGAGCTTGGTTTTCTTGTAGATGTTCCATGACCCAACTAGGTAACATAGTTAGTGCTAGAAGGAAATGGGGTTTGTGAGGAGGAGGACTACTGTGGTGTCTTTGATGCTCTCTGAGCTTGGTTTTCTTGTAGATGTTCCATGACCCAACTAGGTAACATAGTTAGTGCTAGAAGGAAATGGGGTTTGTGAGGAGGAGGACTACTGTGGTGTCTTTGATGCTCTCTGAGCTTGGTTATCAGTGCTAGACGGGAATGTGGTTTGCAGGGAGAAGGAGAAGAGAAGGGAAGAGGGAGGAGGAGAACTACTTTCGGGTCCCTAGTGCTCTCTAAACTCGACGGTTTTCTTGCAGACCTCAGATTACCCGACTAAGTAACATCATCAGTGTTAAGAAACTCTTTTCCTCTCCTGCTTCCTTCTTCCCAACCTGTCAGCTTGTATAAGTCATGCTCGAATCCAGCCTCATCCACAAAGAAATGGAGCTGGATGCCCCCAACCCCTTCCGAAATTCTTAGCCTTCTCTGGTACCCTCATTTTCTAGGTAGGTCTTTACAGGAACTCAGAGAGAAGTTTCAGGCTTACGTCCCTGCCTCTCAAATCGTCTCATTTCAAAGCAGCTCTTGTGTCCAGAGCCCAGGAGGGTCATCCTAACACCACCGCTGCTCAAACGACCTCCTTTGTGCCCGTCGCATCCTGTGCCATCGTTGATGATGACGTGGACAGCCTCTCCTTGTCGTCCCCCGTCCCCCCCGCCTCCCTAGACCTAAAATCCACTTACTTTACAGGCTTGGTGTAGAGGATATTACTGGGCGCTGGGCTGCTTTCGTAGCTTGAAGCGGGTCCAAACTCGGAGACCGCAGGTTCCAGCCCGAATTCAAGGGCTCCAAATTGTACGTTTAGGCCCGAAACGTCCGTCGATCCAGGCATTTCCACCGCAGATGAAGGGATCTGAAAAGGGACACAGCAAGTTTGTAACCAGGAATGCCAGCTGGGGAAAAGGAACATTTCCTGTTTAATGCATTTATCAACTGTGATTGGAAAGGATCTGTCAGACCTGCCTCAACTTGGGTCTTCTAAGTCAGGGGGTCAGCAGTGGTCTGTGGCGTGGCAGAAACCGGGCCAGGCAAACAAGCAAACATGTCTCCCCTGGTCCCCAGAAAAGCCTCTCTCCACAGAACTGGTCCCTGGTGCCTTCACTCCATTTGTTGACAAATGTATAGTTTATTAGAAGTCAAGTGAATTATGGTACAGGTAGTACCATAAATATGACCACCATTTCTCACTTGCTCAGTGAGAAATTTGTTAAGTGAGTTTTGCCCCACTTTAAAACTTTTCTTGCCGCATTTGTTAAGCCAGGGGACCCCAAACCTGGCAACTTTAAGACTTGTGACACTGCGATGCTGGCTGGAGAATTCTGGGAGTTGAAGTCTTAAAGTGGCCAAGTTTGGGGACCTCTGCGTTAAGAGAACCATTGCAGTAGTTGTTAGGAATATAAGTCACCTAACAGGTATTTGGGTTAGAAATATATAAACCAGGATGAACGTTTTAAAACTGTAACTTTAAGAAAATGCAAAACTGTAATTAGGTGTGGTTTCTCAAACGGCCATAAGATGGAGGCAGAAACCTGGTTTGTCTTAGTCTGAGTCTCAGAAGAGAGTCTGAGTAAGTCTCTGTTTCCTTCTGTTGGAAAATATTGCCGTTGCTCCATTTCTTCTAATTGACTGATATTACCGGATTTAATGTAAGTCTGATACTGAACTGTTTTTGACACTGGACTTTGATAACTGGATTAACCCTGGGTTGAAAAACTGACTGATTTACCTGTGAATGACTTTTGGACTGCTTATCTTGAACTTTGCTTAAACCTTTCTGGAAGTAAAAACCTACATTTACAGTACAGTGTATCTGTGTGCTCTGTGTGTATATTATTTAAACACTCCTCTCAAATACGTCTCCCTGTATGTGCTCATTCTCCTGACGGGGAATTACCTCAGCAGTAGTTAAACTGATAACCTGCTTGTTCAGTGAATATGGATTTCCCCACCGATTTTGCCTGTTAGAAGGACACAAAAGGGGGAATCACGTGACTCCTCAGATGATCCGGTAAAATGGGACAGGCTGTCAGGCTCGTCTCGACTTGAGCCACGAGGAAAGAAAGACCCTCGACTCCCTTTTTGAAAGGAAAGGTTTACTTTTCCTAAAGCCAAGCGGTTAACGCGTAAGCAAAGCTGGACAGGAATATTCTTGTGCCAAGCCCGTGTTTTCCCACAATCAGGAGGCTATGAGTTCGATCCTAGGCAGAGACAGGTATTTCTCTCTCTGGGCATGATGAAAATATCCGCTAAATGTAACTCTGCATCGGGGACAGGAAGGGCATCCGGCCAGTAATCACTCAGCTCCGTTCAATTGCCCAGACTCCACCCCGTCATTAAAAGAAGAAGATAGTCACAGAAGTGGTGAATGCGGGAGACGGCAGACCTGACACAGGCGGTCTTCATTCGCGTTCAGTTCAGCCATTTACCATAAATTCCTCTACTATCTTTTGACCCCGTGCAAAATTACTCACTTTTGAAACGGGGGGCGTTCTCCGCTTCGACAGCTTGATCTGCTTCTGCTGCGTTTGGTGGGCTGGCACCCCTTGATTTTCTGGAGATAGGCTGGAGAGTGGACTGGTTTTGTTGCCGGCCGCACAGCTGTCCACCAGCAAGGGCTCCCGGGCTTTCTGTGAGGCGAAATATTCCAGTCCGGGCGGTGGGACGGCAGCTGCCTGTGAGGGTGGTGGTTGTTGCTGCCGTTGGGAAAGTTGACTCAGGACTGGCGACGGTTCAGGCTGGGATTTGAAGTCTGGACAGGATTAGCAAGGGAAAAAAACCATGGAAAAACCATCATCAACCCTCACTTAAGCAACACCTGAGAGCAGAGGTAGGGAACAATGGCCTTTTTCTGACTTGTGGACTGCAACTCCCAGGATTCCTAAGCCAGCTGAGAAATTCTGGGAATTGAAGTCCAGAAGTTTTTAAAAGTTGTTGTGATGACCCGGGACATGGCACAAAAATAACAAAGTCACAAAAGTAGATAAATTCCCTTTAATATCTCCAGCTTGGCCCCCAAAGTCCAGTTATCCTCAGCTGGAGATCAAACTCTTCCAAAAACAGTCCACAAAGGGAAGAAAAGCAGTACGAACCCAAAGGACAGATAAATTAAAAATAAAAAAACCCCAACACAAACCACCCTGATAAAGATAAGATAACAAAGCACCCACAGTTGGGAGAACACCGAAATTCAGATAATCCTCGACAAAGATAATGCCCGCTTTGCTTCCAGCAAGGTGTTGTGTGCAAACGCCCCACTTATATCCTATTCTCCCAGCTGCAACTAATGAAGGGGATCAGGGCCCTTTTCTCTCCCATAAGCCATGTTGCTCCCTTCTCCATTTCTCCCTGCGTGCCCTAGGATGAAGAGGGGGTCTTCCTTTGAATGCATAGCTAGACTGTGCCCTTCCTCCCTTTCTTCCACAGCCATCAGAGTCACACTCCCACTCCCTGTCAGCTCCTCAATCTCCCCCTCAGAATCAGACTCCACCAAGGGCATGACAGTTGTCAAAGTTTGGAGACTGGTCCATAAGCTTAGGCCTGCCAGCCTCAACTCTCGCTCAAACTTCCTAACAGTGAGGACAATTAACCAGCGGAACAGCTTGATTCCAGAAATTGTGGGTGTCCAGGTTTTCAAGAAAAGAACTAAGAGCCAGTTGTCCAGGATATAAGATCTCATGGCTTGGACAGGGGGTTGGACTAGAAGACCTCCAAGCTCCCTTCCAACTGTTACTCTTACTTTTACTGAGAACAATTAACCAGTAGAAGTCTTCAGATGTTGTGGGTGCTTCCTCATTGGAGGTTTTTAAGAAGAGACTGGACCGTCACTTGTCTGAAATGGTATAGGATCTCCTCCTTGAGCAGGGGGCTGGACTAGAAGACCTCCCAAGTCCCTCCTAGCTCTATTCTGATGCTGATTCAGGAATTCTGGGAGTTGAAGTCCACAAGTCATAAAAGGGCCATCGTTCCCCACCCTCACCTTAATCAATGATCGATCTTTTGATTTTTAAAAAATGTGATAAGTCCCTCAGTTATCTATATGTGAATTGGACAGCCATATAAACCCAACAATCTGGGTCCTCGTTTTACCCACCTCGGAAGGATGGAAGGCTGAGTCAACCTTGAGCCTGGTGAGATTCAAACTGCCAAATTGCTGGCAGCTGGTAGTTAGAAGAAGTGGCCTGCAGTACTGCACTCTAACCACTCCGCTATCATGGCTCTATATCTATCTATCTATCTATCTATCTATCTATCTATCTATCTATCTATCTATCTATCTATCTATCTATCATCTATCTCTATCTCAATAACAGACTTATATGCCAATTCATAGTGCTTTACAGCCCTCCCTAAGTGGTTTACAGGGTCAGTGTCTTAACCTCAACAATCTGGCTGCTCATTTTATCAACCTCGGAAGGATGGAAGGCTGAGTCAACCTTGAGCCGCTCAGGATTGAACTCCTGGCTGTGGGCAGAATTAGCCTGTAATACTGCATTCTAACCACTATGCCACTAGGGCTCTGTTTGTCTATCGCACTCGCACTTAAGACTTATATACTGCTTCACGGGTGCTTTTACAGTCCTCTCTAAACGGTTTACAGAGTCAGCCTCTGGCCCCCAACAATCTGGGTCCTCATTTTACCAACCTGAGAAGGATGGAAGGCTGAATCAAACCCTGAGCCAGTCAAAATCAAACTGCTGGCTGTGGGCAAAATTAGCCTGCAATACTGCATTCTAACCACTGTGCCACCATAGCCCTTTTTAACAACAATACACTGTAGGAGCTGAAACCCACAAAGGAATGCTTCATCACACAATGTTACATTCCATTTCAACAAAATATGTGAGTGAGTGAGTGTGTGTGTGTGTGTGTGTGTGTGTGTGTGTGTGAAGAAGACGGGGCGGAGTGAGGAGAGGGGATGTTCTACTGACTTGCTTCTTGCAAGTCTGGATACTCACCGAAATGGCTGAGGATCGAAGGCTGTGAAGTCGAAGATTTGACATCCCAGGATGAGGTTGGGGTTGTGGACACCGGAGAGGCTGTGCTGAGAGGACCCTGTGAGGCGAACTGGCTCAAACCAGGAGATTTCAATGGCTCCAAAATCTGAGGACCAGCAGAGTTGGCTAACTTGGAGGAGTTATGTTCTCTGAATCCGGAACTCAGCACCGAAGACTAGGAAAAAGGAAAGTAGCAAATGTGAGACACTGAATAACGCCCACACTGCTTGTATTAAGATAGTATAAACTAGGGAATATAGAATAAGAGCGTTGGAAGGGACCTCAGAGGTCTTCTAGTCCAACCCAATGCAAGCAGGAGAACCTTATATACCATATCAGACAAATGTTGTCCAAATCTCGTCTTAAAAACCTCCAATAGTAAAGCACCCACATCTTCTGGAGGCCAGTCATTCCACTGATTAATTGTTCTCACTGTCAGAAAATCCCCCCTTAGTTCTAGTATGATACCTTATAAGGAGCAGACTTGAATTATATGTCACTAACAATGTAAACAGGGGTGGCTTTCAAAACATTTAGCAACCAGTTCTCTGCCCAACTGCTGGGTAGACCTGGCCATGGTGGGCGTGGCCTAGCCGGCCTCCTGCACCGTGGCGGGGAGGGAGAGCATGGAAGGATTGATACTCCTTGCAGACAGCTGGTCATTCGCCTTCTTTTTAGAGAGTCATTGAGGCCACTTGGAGGTTTGTCTGGGTCCTCACAGTCACCTGAGTGGTGCAAATGGGTGTGGAGCCGCCTTGGAACTGCTGAAAGGCCATTTGCACTACTCAAGATGACCCTGAGGAGACAGATGAACCTCCAAGTAGCCTCAATGACTCCCTAAAAGAATGCAAATGACTAGCTGTCCCAAGGAATATAAATCCTTCCATTCCCCACCATTCAGTCAAAAACCGAAGAAGCTTCTTAGATGAAAAGCGAAACCACTTCAAAGAAAAAAAAAAAAACAGAAAGTCCAGTTGCGTTTTGCAAAAGCACCCTTAGGTTTTGTTGCAGACATTTTATTGCCAACTACACAGCACCGATGATGTTGCCTCGTTTGGTAATGAAACATCTGCAAGAGAACCAGCCAGCTCAGAGGGCACCAAGGACCCCACAATTATCCCTTTGCAAAAGGCAAACAAGAGTTTCCATCGCAATCCACAGCCACCCCATTTTGTTCTTCGAGATTGGCAGCAAGATCTTTGACCACGGGGGTCCTGAGTCCCCCGGAAGGAGGGACATTACCAAGTTTTGCGCAGAGTAAGTGTTCACAGTGCTTGGGTTGCTTGTTCCCGAAGCCGTCGGAGGACTGTGCTGGGAATTGGTGAAGACGAGCGCCTGGCCGAAGCCTTGCTGCTGAGAAGCATCGAAGGGTGGGGCCTCCAGGTCTTGGTTTGGAGCGCTCGGGTTCTGAAGCAGCGTCACCAGATCAATGCTAAGGATCAAAGGAAAAGAGAAAGAAAATTAAGAAGACGGAAGGAAGGAAGCTAGGAGACAGGCCGGGAGGAATGCAAAGGAGCCAAAGATTCCTGAGTAGACACAGCGGGGAGACGAAGGGATGAATGGTGAAAGACCAGGACTGAAGAATCTGGGTTCAAGCCCACCTCCAGCCACAAGAGTTCCCGAGGGGATGCTGGATGGGCCAACCTCTCTCAGCTCAATCTTAGTCCCAAAGGTGCTTTTTTGAGGAGGCAACTTCGTTTTTCTTCTTTGAAGACATTTCGCTTCTCATCCAAGAAGCTTCTTCAGCTCTGACTGGATGGTGGGGAAGGGGAGGATTTACGCTCCTTGCAGGCACAGCTGGTCATTTGCATCCTTTTAGAGGGTCATTGAAGCTACTTGGAGGTTTATCTGTGTCCTCAGGGTCACCTGAGTGGTGCTCTTGATTCCTGTAGTCTGCAATTTATCCTCTGGAAATCCATTCCTGCTCCCACACCATTACAAGGGTATCCATCCCAAAGTGCATGGCTAAAAGTCCGTTGAGATCCCCAGTCATCCAGGTCCTTTAATAAAGGTGCTTTGTTCAGGAGGCAACTGGACTTTCTTCTTGCTCTTCTTTTTGAAGACGTTTCGCTTTTCATCCAAGAAGCTTCTTCAGCTCTGACCGGATGGTGGAGAACGGGAGGCTTTATACTCCTTGCAGGCACCTGGTCGTTAGCATCCTTTGAGAGGGTCGCTGAGGCCGCTTGGAGGTTTATCTGTGTCCTCAGGGTCACCTGAGTGGTGCAAATGGTTCCTGTAGCCTGCCATTTTTGAAAATCGATTCATACTCCCACACCATTCAAAGGAGGAGAAGTGAAACATCTTCAAAGAAGAAGAAAAAAACCAGAAAGTCCAATTGCCTCCTGAAAAAAAATGCACTTTTGGGACAACCATGACCCGAATGACTGAGAATCTCCATAGCTGTCTACCCCTTAGGTTTGCTGTCTTACATCCAAGGGAGGATATAAATCTAACAAGTACATAATAAAGCTTTAGTCCCTAATACAAATAGTTCTCGACTTACAATGTTCACTTAGGGACCTTTCAAAGTTAAAACAGCACCGGGAAAAGTGACTTATGACCGTGTTTCACAACTATGACGTTGCAGCACCCCCCACGGCATCCGTTGCAGCATCCCCAGGGTTACGTGATTTACATTCAGATACTTGGCAACTGACTCATATTTATGACGGTTATCATGGGGTCCCGTGATCCCCTATTGCGACCTTCTGACCAGCCATGTCCACGGGGAAGCCAGCTTCGCTGAATAACTGGGTGGCTAATTTAAAAACTGGGTTGCTAATTTTTTAAAAAAAGAAGTGATTCACTTAACAACTGTCTCGCTTAGCAATGTATGTTTTGGGTTCAAGTGTGGTCATAGGTTGAGGATTCCCTGTATACCACAATAGTAGGGTTCTTTTTTATATCGCGGCAACCGAAAATGGATGCCGTATTCCAAGCGTGGCCTTACCAAGGCATTATAAAGTGGTACTAGCACTTCCCGTGGCCTTGATTCTGTCCCTCTGTTGATGGAGTTTAGGATTGCATTGGCTTTTTGTGGCGGCGGCTGCACAGGGCTGGCTCCTATTTAAGGGATTGCCTAAGATTCTTTCCACAGTTACTGCTACTGAGCCAAGGGTCACCTAACCTGTAGTACATTTGGTTTTTCTTGCCTAAATATATATTGTATATCGGACATTAATACAACCGAGCGAGTCCAGAAGTATTTCATGAGAAGAGTATATTACACTCCTCTGCTCGCAAGAGAATATCCTACGTCACCAGGGCTTGGACAACCTTGAACTACGCCGTCTAGGGTTGGACCTAAGCGTAGTATACAAAATTATCTGCTACAATGTCCTACCAGGGAAAGACTACTTCAGCTTCTACCGCAACAATACAAGAGTACACAACAGGTACAAACTCTAAGTAAACAGCTCCAAACTTGATTGCAGGAAGTACGACTTCAGCCACAGAGTGGTCAATGCCTGGAATGCACTACCTGACTCTGTTGCTACATCCTCTAACCCCCCATTCCTTTAACCTCAAACTATCCACTACTGACCTCACCCCATTCTCAAGACATATGTAAGGGGCGTGCATAAGCGCACCATCGTGCCTACCGTCCCTGTCCTATTGTCCCCGTTTATCTGTACCTTATTTCCTGTATTCCTACTCATGTTTATACTTTAAATCAATTTAGCAATTGACAAATCAAAATAAAATAAATAAATAAGTGTAAAACCTTGCTTTTTTTCTATTTTGAAGCAACATCTCTACATTAGAAGGAGCTTCACCGTGGCAGTGGGGGGGGGGGCATTAAAATTAAGCATTGGTGTTGCATTTTCTTCAGTGAGGAGCTCGAAGTGCAACTCTGATGCAAGCAGACTCCAAAAGAACCAGAGCAATTTATCCCCATCTTTAAATTAGGGAAGCATTAAAAAAAAAAAAAACCCCATACAGGCTTGTCAATTTGAGGTCTATATAGAGCAAGACCCTTGAACACATTATTCAAAAGCTGTTGCTTGTCAGCACCAGCAGAGGAATGTCACAATTAGTCACAACTGGCTGACTTTATCTCCGTTTTTTTTTTTTTTTGACAGAATTACTAGCTTAATAGATTGGGAGAATGCCATGAACATAGTGTACCTTGACCTCTGGCAGAGCACTTGACTAAGTGTCTCACGATAGTCTCTTTAATTAACTGGCAAATTAATGGCTAGAGGGATTTATAATTGGCTGAAGAGCTGCACCTAGACAGCCATCATAAATCACTCCATTATCAGCTTGGAGAGCAGCATCAATCAAATTGGAGGGCCCGGGTTCTCTCTCCTGGCGCCTGTGAAGTCCAACGTTTTTATCGGCGAGTTGGGAGATCTAGGACAACTTGACACAGGAGGCTCATCTTGGGACAATTTAAAGGTAAAGGTTCTCCTTGTCCGGCTCTAGGGGGCGGTGCTCATTTCCGTTACAAAGCCGAAGAAGAGCCAGCGCTGTCCGAAGACGTCTCCGTGGTCATGTGGTTGGCAGGACTAAACTCTGCCGAAAGCGCATGGAACACTGTTCCCTTCCCACCAAAGGGATCCCTGTTTTTCTACTTGCATTTTTTACATGCTTTCGAACTGCTAGGTTGGCAGAAGCTGCTGGGACAAGTCATGGGAGCTCACTCCATTATGCGGCGCTAGGGATTCGAACCGCCAAACTGCCGACCTTTCTGAACGACAAGCTAAGCATCTTTGACACTGACCACCGCATCCCTTATTGCAGGGGTCCCCAACCACCGGTCCCCGGACCGGTCCCGGTCCGTGGATCATTTTTTACCAGGCCACAAAGCTTGGGCGCCGCCATCTTGTTTCGACGGCGTTTCCGGGTTTTCGGTTGCTTCCGGATTTTCAGTTGGAAAGCGGCGTTTGGGTGCTCGCGCCTTAGTTTCGTCGAAGAAGGGGGGGGCAGCTTCGAATGAAGAGCCATCCCGATGGTGGTGGGGTCTCGATGGTGGTGGTTACTCTGGTACCGGTTCGTGGAAGAATAAATAATCATGAAACCGGTCCCTGGTTCAAAAAAGGTTGGGGGCCACTGCCTTATTGGGACAACTTACTACAGGGCAAAGGTTATATAGAAATGGTGGAATAGAACCATCAAAGGAAAGGAGGAACAACGAGAGACAAAACAAAATTTAAATGACAAAAATTGAAGTAATTTTTAAACTTATTTTAAGTAATTAAATAAAATTGTTGAATTGTCCCGGCAGTGAATTCTCCCGCAGCATGTTGGCTGTGGCAAAGTAGTCACAGTGAGTAGACCATTACAAGTTGGCCGTGGCGAGTCACCCTACTCCGTGAGTTGGATGAAGGGGTTGTGAGAAAAACTATCAAATCTGCAGGTGACCCAGAATTAAGGTGAACGGCCAACATTTCTGAACAGAGAGAGAACACCTGTGGTTATGTATGAATGGTTGGGCCAAAATAAACAATGTGAAATTTGACAGGAAACATGATAAATGAAAAGTCACAAAATACAGGTACTCCTCAACCACAATTGAGACCAAAATTTTTGCGGTTAAAGTGAGTTTCCCCTCCATTTTATGACCTTTCTGGCTACAGCTGTTAAGTGAATCCCTTAGGTTGTTAGATTAGTAACATGGTTTTTTTAAAAGTGAATCTGGCTTCCCCATTGACGTTGCTTGTCGGAAGGTTGCAAAATATGAGCACGCGACTCCGGGACACTGCAACAGTCATAAGTACAAGCCAGTTGCCGAGCTTTTGAATTCTGATCGTGTGACAATGGGGGAGCGGCCGTGGGTGAAAAAAAGTCGTGTCACTCTTTTCCAGTGCTGCTTTACTGCTTCAGACAGACATTAAGCAAATTGTTGTATGTCGAGGACAACCTGTACAGTACCGTATTTTTTGGAGTATAAAGTACGCTCCAAAGCATAAGATGCACCTAGCTTTTGGGGAGAAAAACAAGGGGAAAAAAAATTCCCACTGTGCCTCCCGGCCATTTGCCTCCTTGTAGCAAACAGCCTGTTTCAGCTTTAGCACAGCCTGATTAGCACAAGCAGCTGATCGTCAGTTGGATTGGCTTCCCGGTCGATGATCAGCTGATTCAGGCTGCTGTCAGATTCCAGCAGTTAGTCCAATTAAATAATTTGTATATACATTTTATCGTTGACAGCTGCAGGGATTACCACAGCCTATTGCCGTCTCCACGCGCCCCATTTACAGCCTCCGCACAGCCCGTTTTTGGCCTCCGCGTGCCCCATTTTCACCCCATTCCGGGCAGCAGGGATCAGAATGGGTGGAAAATGGGGCACGCGGAGGCTGTAAACAAAGGGTGCGGAGGCCAAAAATGGGGTATGCGGAGTCAGCAATAGGCCGTGACAATCCCTGCAGCCTGAAACAGCTGATCATCGGGAGGCCGATCCAACCACAATCAGCCGCTTGTGCTAATCAGGCTGTGCTGAAGCGGAAACAGGATGTTTCCTATTTGCTGCAAGGAGGCAAATGGCGAAGGGTGGGGGGAGGCGGGTGGGCGGGGCTTCAGCAACATTTGCTGTGTAAGACACCCAGACATTTCCAGCCACTTTTGGGGGGTGGAAAAAGTGTGTCTTATACTCCGAAAAATATGGTATGTTCCCCTCCACGGAGAATCATCAGAGAGAAGCTGGATGGACAGTCACCTGTCCTAAATGGACAATGTACTTGGCAGGAGGCTGCAGGTGACACCTCTCGGGTTCTAGGTTTCAGTGCTTCTTGTCTATGGGTACATTTTCGGACCAACAATTCCACCTGAGAAAAAGGGCATCCCGTAATAGCCATTAAAAGACGCAACATAGGAAAATATGTACCTTTGGCCAGAAGCGACATGGTTCTCAGCTGGAATTGATGAAGCTGTGAAGACCTTTGTTTCCGAAAGCTAAAATATCAGAGAAAAGAACAGAATGATATATTTCACATTAATTCCCACCACCACCACCACCTGTAGGAAATAGCAAGAAAAAACATTAGGTATCGAAAAGATTTTAAAGCACAGACAAAATGATATAACATTTGCAGGCAATAATTTACATGGATATGGGCAAAGTGTCAACTCATAAAACATTTCTACGCTCTTTTTAGAGTTGCCAACAGAAAGTGGGGGGAAAGGGTTTGTGCGGCAGCTTGGAAATCGAAAGTACATTCCATACATAGTTTTTCAGAGATTGTAACTAGGTGACTGAAGTTTCTGCCACGCTAAAATCTAACTGGAGAACATGATTGATGACTCTGGGCTATGGATGTGCCCCACTAGAGAATATGAATTATGATGCACCCAGGGGGTGGGGGAGAAACCAGGGTCAAGGGTGACAATGAATGATGTGTCTCAGAGTCGGCTACACCCAGGTAGTGCCGACATGTTAACTCCCAATAAATCCTGCTTAGTTTTGGAAGTTTGGCTCGAGACTCGTGATTTAATTGGGGTAACAGTCGGAATCCTGACACAAAGAGGAAATGACTAAAAAAAGCACCGCATACATGTTTAGGGGAAGGGAAGGGTCTGAAAATATATCAAATGGATTCATTAATGTTCCTGGGAAATTAAAGGTTTTCCCCGCACCGCATGTATGTTTAGACAGGCGTCTGGCACTTTAAGACTGGGACTTCCCAGAATTCTCAGCCAGCGTGATTCTGGGATTCCATCTTAAGGTGGCCTGGTTTAGACTGAAGGCAGCCTTCCCCAACATATCAACGCTTCAGCCCACCCCCTCCTCCATGAATGTATATTCCAAACCAGAATAAAGTTTTTCAGGTCAGATCTGACCCTTTTCTGTACAGGTAATCCTCAACTTATGACCACAATTGAGTTCAGTATTTCTGCTGCTAAACAAGACAGAATTTTGCCCATTTTGTGAGCTTTCTTGCCATAGGGCTTAAATGCATCACAACTGTTGTTAGTAATATGGTTGTTATAGAGATTCACGTGATCCTGGGACACTGCAACCATCATAAACGTGAGTCAGTTGCCAAGCATCTGAATTTTGATCATGTGACCATGGGGATGCTGCAACCGTCATAAGCCACCCCTTTTTTTTGCTGATAGAATGTTGAACAGTCACTAAACAAACGGTTGTAAGTAGACGAGAGATTGCCAGGTATAGATATGTCACTCTCATCCCACGCGAACTGTCTATAATGCCAATTTCATTCACGTGAAATCCTCATTCTGCGTAAACCCTAGCTGAATGCTGAAATATTTTCAGCGGGGAGAGGCTTCCAAGCACCGAGTCTGGAATCTTTTCCATGCAAAGAGAGAAGTTTGAGAGCCACTTGGATGTAAGGGTTAAGATGTAAAGATCTAGGACCCTAGAACTGGTGTTCTACAACAGGAGTTCTAGTCTCACTTTAGACATGAAAGCCAGCTGGGTGACTTTAGGCCAATCACCAGGAGATTGGGAGTTCTAGTCCCAGTTTATGTCAGAAAGTCTGCTGGGTGACTTTGGGCCAATCACAAGGAGACAGTGAGTTCTAGTCCAGCCTTAGGCATGAAAGTGGGTTTTGTAACTTTGGGGCAATCACCGGGGGATTGGGAGTTCTAGTCTCACTTTAGACATGAAAGCCAGCTGGGTGACTTTAGGCCAATCACCAAGAGATTGGGAGTTCTAGTCCCAGTTTATGTCAGAAAGTCTGCTGGGTGACTTTGGGCCAATCACATGGAGACAGTGAGTTCTAGTCCAGCCTTAGGCATGAAAGTGGGTTTTGTAACTTTGGGGCAATCACCGGGGGATTGGGAGTTCTAGTCCCACTTTAGGCATGAAAGCTAGCTGGGTGCCTTTTTGAAGAGGTGGGCGAAGCACCTTTGAGTCACCAACTTTCAGGAGAAGGAACGACATATCACAATTTTCTACCAGAGCCTCTTTCAAAGAGATGTTTTGTGCTTCCTTCCCAGGACTACTGGAGACCAGATTTAACAGTGACTGGGTAAATCCAGCAAGCACCTGTTAAGGAATGTTCCAAAGGTGCTTTTTCAGGAGGCAACTGGACTTTCTGATTTTACTTCTGAAGATGTTTCACTTCTCATCCAAGGAGCTTCTTCAGCTCTAACTTGGATGGTGGGGATTGGAAGGATTTATATTCCTTGCAGACAGCTGGTCATTTGCATCCTTTTAGCAAGTGATTACTGGGGGTTTATCTGTGGCATCAGGGTTACCTGAGGGGGCCAAATGGATGTGGAGCCTTCCTGGAACTATTGAAAGGACTGTGTTGTAGATTTGAGATAGATGATGCTGTATCCCCCCCTCTCTGTTGAGAGGGCGCTATTCACTTTGGACGCAGATGGCCTCTTTGACCCCTTTTCAAACCAGTGGTCATCTCTGTCCAAAATGTGGACTGTGCTGTCTTCAAAAGAGTAGCCTGTGTCTTTTAAATGCAGATGGACTGCTGAATCTAAATCCTGATGGGTTTGTTCTCCTATGTTGTGCCGTGTGTTTATGAAATGGCTGTTTTGTTTCCCCAGCGTACAGATCTGCACATGGTTCACTGCATTGTGCTGCATAGATCACGTTGCTCAGTTTGTGTCTGGGTGTTTTATTTGTGGGATGGACAAACTTCTGTCTTAAGTGTATTCTTGTGTGACCTGGATGACTGAGAATCTCCAGAGACTGTTAAGGAATGTTTATTTCGAGAGGCCACAAATGCCCCAATAAATTGGGTCGGTTAAACCCACGACACAACCCTTTCAAGCAGCTTCCAAATCAAGAGAGGACTTGAAAAGAGTCTCTATATCCTAAAATAAGCAAGCCTATAACTGTCCTCTGCTTGTGGGTGGAGCTGCTTGTCCTGGCCTGTCCAGAAAGGTAAACAGGACGCTGCCCATAACGTGGCAATTATGGGGTCACTTGAGCCACACAACAGCTGAAAGGTTTTAGGTTACACAGAAGCCTGCAAGATTTCTGAGAAGCAACTTAAATCTGCTTGTGAAATGCTGGCCAGAAACTAAGTGAGGCACAACGTCAACAACAACATCAAAAAACACCAGGAATTCCTTTCTGGAAACGGACAATTCCTGAAAACCAGCAGCTGGTTTAAGTTGGGAGTTTTGCTGGAATCAAATGACCAGTCAGATTCTCTACACCGAAATTTCCACTCTTGAAAAGCAAACTCAGTTCCGAGGACAAACCACGGATAATCATCTCTTGAATGTATGTATGTTTTGTTGGTTTTGGTTATCTGAAGAAGTGATTTGAAGCTTCTCAATCAGACCAATGCTGTCATGGCGAACCTATGGCACATGTGCCACAGGTGGCACACAGAGCCATTTGTGCGAGCATCAGCCAAACTTACCTGCACTGCACATGTGTGCGCCTCCCAGCTGATTTCCGGCCTGTTTGAGGCCTTTTTTGGCCTCCCTGAGGCTCAAGGGAAGCCTCTGCAGCCTCGGGAGGCCGAAAAACGGGCCTTCCGGAAATACCAGAAGTGCCTGTTTTCAGCCTCCGGAGGCCATTTTCACCCTCCTGGGGGCTTGAGAGAAAACCTCTGCAGCCTTTGGAGGCTGAAAAACGGGCCTGTTTTGGCACTTCCGGTATTTCAGCCTACAAAGGCTGCAGAGGCTTCCCTTGAGCCTCTGGGAGGATGAAAATGGCCTCAAACGGGCCAAAAATCAGCTGGGAGGCATGCGCATGCGCAGTGCAGGCAAAGAGACGCGGGGGGTGTTGAGCCGTGCATGCGCAGGGAGGACAAGGCTCATTGCCTTCTGGGTACTGGCACGCGAAAGCGTGTGCACCAGTGCGCGTGCAATTTTCGGTATGGGAGCCGAAAAAGGTTAGCCACCACTGGACCAATGCAACACCTGTGGGCACTTTCAGCCATCATCTGCACAAGGAACAACAATACAGTCAGGTAACCCTTGACTCACAAGCACAACTGAGTCCCAAATATACGTTGTTAAGTGAGTTGGGCCCCGTTTAATGACTTTTCTTGCCCCGTTTGTCAAACGAATTCCAGCAGTTGTTACATTAGTGACACGGTTCTTAAGTGAATCTGACTTTACTTGTCAGAAGGTTGCAAAAGGGGATCGCGTGACGTTGGGACACAGCGACGGTCATAAATATGAGTGGTTTTGCCAAGCTGCTGAATATAAATCACGTGATTATCGGGATTGCTGCAACGGCCATAAGTGTGAAAAATGGTCATGTCACTTTTTTTTCAGTGCCACTGTAACTACGAATGGTCACTAAATGAATTATTGTAAGTCAAGGACTACCTGTACAGATAATCCTTGACTCACAAGCACAAAGGAGCTTCAAATTTCTGCTAAGCTAGACTGTCGTTAAGTGGGTTTTGCCCCATTTTACGACCTTCCTTGCCATAGTTGTTAAGCGAATCACTGCAGTTGTTCGGTGCAGTTTTTAAGGGAATTTGGCCTCCCCCTTGATTTTTGTTTGTCAGTAGGTCGCAAAAGGGGATCACGAGACCCCAGGATATTGCAACCGTCATAACTATGCGTCAACTGCCTCCAAATTTTGACCCCGTGACTATGGGGATGCTGCAACGGTCGTGAAAAATGGACATAAATCGCATTTTAGTGCCATTGTAAACTTAGAGTGGTCACTAAACGAATGGTTGTAAGTTGAGGAATACCTGTAGCTGTATTTTCCATACAAGTACGTTTGTTTTTTTTAAGTGCAGATTTTCAGAAAGTTGTGATAGCACAGATTTTAGGAGATCTATCTAGTCTCCACTTAAATTCTCTGAAAAATTATATCTGTCAACTCATAAAATATTTCTCTGGTCTTTTAGAGTTGTCAGCAGAAAAGGAGTGGCGGGAGCAGTGCATTCCTTAAATGCTTCAGATAATTGCTAGGCAGCCGAAGCTGTTGGTGTGCAAGATTATTACTGGAGAGCATGATTGATGACTCTTGGCTATGGAGGTGTCCCATTGGAGAATCTACATCCAGGGGGTGGGGGCGGAAGACCAGGGTCAAGGGGGAAATGAATGATGTATCTCAGAGTCGACTGCACCCAGGTAGCACCTGCATGTTCACGCCTAATAAATCTTCTTTAAACTCTGAGAGATGCGGCTAGAGACTCGTGATTTAAATGGGGGTGGATGCTGGAGCCCTGACAATATCTGAACAATTACCCCAGGATTAAACTTAGCCAAATAACAGTCAAGAGAGGTTAAAAGTGTTTAAAAGTCAGGCAACGTATTCTGCAACAGTCTTTTCAAAGAGAACTGGCACGGCACAATAACAAAAAACAAAAACAAAATCTAGACTTACATCTTCGTTCCAGTCTTCGGCCGTCCATTCTTCTATTGAATTCTTCCATGCTCCTGTAGAACAAAGGGCTGGTCAGAAAAACTGCTCATTCCTTAAGGAAAAGTGGTACCTTGTTAAAATTACAATTCCCAAGCAGCCAAACCCAAAATGGACAACGGTTAGGGATGTTAGGGGTCATAGAAATGGCGGTAAACTTTAGAGGAAACCCTTCCATACTACCACCTCTTACAATGTTAGACAACACAGTATCAACAGTGGAGACCTTCAAATTTCTAGGTTCTATTATATCACATGACCTACAATGGACACCTAACATCAAAAATATCATCAAAAAGGCACAACAAAGAATGTTCTTTCTGCGCCAACTCAGGAAGCTCAAACTGCCCAAGGAGCTGCTGATCCGGTTCTACAGAGGAAGGATGGAGTCTGTCATCTGCACCTCTATCACTGTCTGGTTTGGTTCTGCAACCCAACAGGACAGACACAGACTTCAGAGGATAATTAGGACTGCAGAAAAAACAATTACTACCCACCTGCCTTCAATCAAGGACCTGTATACTGCACAGGTCAAAAAGAGGGCTGTGAAAATATATACAGACCCCTCCCATTCTGGACACAAACTGTTTCAACTCCTTCCCTCAAAACGATGCTATAGAGCCCTGCACATCAGAACAACTAGACACAAGGACACATTTTTCCAGAACGCCATCACTCTGCTAAAAAAATAATTCCCTCAACACTGTCCAACTATTTACAAATCTGCATTACTATCGCTATTAATCTCATCATACCTTATCACCCATCCCTTTCCACTTGTGACTATAGGACTGTGACTTTGTTGCTTGCATCCTTATGATTTATATTGACTGTTTCCTAGTATGATTTGATGGCTTATTGTACCTTATGACTATTACTAAGTATTGTACCTGATGATTCTTGACTCTTGACGAATTTATCTTTTCTTTTTATGTACATTGAGAGCATTTGCACCAAGACAAATTCCTTGTGTGTTCAATCCCACTTGGCCAATAAAGAATTCTATTCTATTCTATTCTATTCTATTCTATTCTATTCTATTCTATTCTATTCTATTCTATTCTATTCTATTCTTTATTTATTTATTTCCTTTCTTTCCTTTTCTTTCTTTCTTTCTATCTGATTTGATTGCTCATTGTACCCTATGTCTATCATTAAGTGTTGTACCTGATGATTCTTGACTCTTGACGATTGTATCTTTTCTTTTCTGTACACTGAGAGCATTTGCATCAAAACAAATTCCGTGTGTGTCCAATCACACTTGGTCAATAAAAGAATTATAATTCTAATTTTAGTCGAGGGCCATAAATTTTCCATGTCTTGGATTACAGATGTGATTACATCTGACAGGTTAAAACATGTAGGATTAAAACTATGGTCAGCCAAGCAATATTACAACATTACATTAGACAAAGAAGGTCATAATGATTCTGCCCTCACAGAAGCCAAAAATCCAAACTTTTTTTTGTTTTTTTGGACAAAATCTTATCCACAGAAAACAGCCTGAGCTGCATGTAAAACCTGTAAAACCAACTCTCAGCTGCTCCGTGTCCTACCCACCACAGAGATGTAAGTGGGAGAACCGAGGTTAGGAAGGAACATCTTCCTTCTCCGATTGTTTGAAAAAAATTTCTGCTGTGATCCAGGAGGTGCTTATTATAGCAAATTATCACGCTAATAAAAATGATAAAAATGTATGAAAGAAGAGGGAAAGGGTGCACTGAACCACACACAGTTCAAAAGAGCCAGTCTGGCCTAATGGTTAAAGCATCAGGCTAGAAACTGGGAGGACGTGAGTTCTAACCCAGTGGTCACCAACCAGTGGGCCGGGGACCACTGGTGATCCATGAGAAAAATTTGGTGGTCCGCAGAGAAATGTCACCCCCAAAGCAACAATCCAGGCTGCACGAGAACACAAGGCTGTGCCGCCCACATGGCCCACGGGAACACAAGGCTTGCGTTGCTTGCACTGCAAACAACACAAGGTAGTGAGGGGAAGGGGGAAACTCGCCCCACGCGCCTGGCCTGGCCACCGGGCTCCTTCTTTCCATTTCTTCTGCCTTTTGGCTGGACGCAAGGAAAGCAGCCAAAGTCTTTCTTTCTCTCCCCCAGACTCCCCCAGAAATGAGTCTTGGGGACCCTGCAAGGCCTCCTGTTCCAAGAGGCTGCACCAGCAAAGACTCGTTTCTGGCAGAGTTTGGGGGAGAGGAAGAAAGACTTCGGCTGCTTCTGCTGCTTTCCTTGCACGAAGCCAAAAGTCTCTCTTTCCTCTCCCCGCTCCCGCCGAGAACAGAGCTAAAGATGGTATCCTGCGATCCCAAATAAAGAATGATTTAAATAAATAAATTCAAATAAATAAATTCAAATCAAGAAGGTAGGAAAATGGGGTGGGGGCGGTTTCCTGCAGACTTTTTGGGGAATTTTCCCAGGGTCTCTGGTCCGCCGGATTTAAAATGATGAGCTTGGTGGTTCCTGAGGTCCAAAAGGTTGGTGACCCCGGAGTCTAGCCCACACGGCCAACTTCTTAAAACAGCCTTCCCAGCCTGCTACTGTGATAAATCATTTTTAAACTGCAAATTAACAGCTCATGGCAGAGACAGAAGAGCCAAGTAAAGTTCAGAGCGAGGACACCTTCGTTTTGTGTCACTGGACAAAGTCTCCAGCAGTCAAAAAGATTTTTTTCCGCCAAAATTAAACGTTTCATGTTTAGAAATCATTTCATAGGTGGCCGTTGATTGTGTGTGTGTGTGTGTGTGTGTGTGTGTGTTCAGGGTTTTTATAAAATTTATTTTCTTACTTGGAAGTCGTGATACATATCGGGTAGTGAGGCTTATCGTGACGCAAAGACATTGAAAGAGATTTCAAGGAAAGGTGTTTTAAAATTACTTAGGTAGATTTTATAGAGTATGGGAAACTGGGCCATTGAAGATATTAAAATGTTTTCCTAAAAGAGGAATATTCCCACCCAGGGAAAATATGAACTATGGGTTCCCAAAAACAAAAGGGTTTTTTTTTCCCTTCGGTGCTTCCAAACCACTGGCAACTTTTCCAGCACTCATGAGAATTCAAAAAGAATGACAACAAATTTACCTGGACTTTACATGTAGAGGACCCAGATCGTTGGGGGCAATATGCTGACTCTGCAAACCGCTTAGAAAGGGCTATAAAGCACTGTGAAGTGGTATATAAGTCTAAGTGCTCTTGCTATTGCTAGATGACATTTATGTACAAGTGAGTTTCTTGGGGGCTATTCCGACCCCAAGCCACCTTAAACTAAAAAGAGCAGAGCCTGGCATGCTTCCATTGGTTTGCAAACCAGGAAATCTTAACTATGGAGCTATTGTAAAAAACTTATCTTGACATCCGTCCTGCAAGTATGTTCAGACTGTGTTTATTTTGCATTTCGGAGCGTCTCTTCTGTTCTAAGTTTAGACTAAATAAGTTAACAGAGGAAAGAAATTTTTTAAAAAATGGGTGCTGCGGTAGCAGGTGGAAAGGTTCAAACGAGCCAGCCTTCCAAGGTTGCCACAAAGAAGAGGGGGTCCATTTATTTTCCAAAACACCAGAGCGCAGGACAAGAAGCAACGGATGGAAACTAAGGAAAGAAGAAATCTGGGATTAAGGAGAAACTTTCTAATTGTCCTCACTTCCTAAGAGTGAGAACAATTAACCAGTGGAACAGTTTGCCTCCAAAAGTTGTGGGTGTTCTTAACACTGGAGGTTCCTAAGAAGAGACTGGGCAACTATTTGTCTGAAATGGTATAGGGTTTCCTGCCTGAGTAGGGGGTTGGACTAGAAGACCTCCAAGGTCCCTTCTAACTGTGTTTTTCTGTCTCTTCTTTGTGACACAGATCAGAGTATGATATGATATGAGACAGCAGTGTGTGGTGGCAGCCAAAAAAGCTAACGTGATCCTAAGTTGCATTAACAAAGAGATATAATCAAGATCAAGTGAGGTACTAATACCACTCTATAAAGCCTTAGTAGCCACATCTATAGTAGTGCATCTACTTTGGTCACCACACTATTAAAAAGATGTTGAGACTCTGGAAAGGGTGCAGAGAAGAGCAACCAGGATGATGAGGGGACTGGAGGCTAAAACATACGATGAACGGTTGCAGGAACTGGGCCTGGCTAGTCTAGGGAAGAGAAGGACCAGGAGGGACAGGAGAGCAGTCTTCCAATATTTGAGGGGCTGCCACGGAGAGGAAGGCGGTCAACCTGTTTTCCAAAGCATCAAAAGGCCAGAGAAGGAATAATGGTTGAAAACTGAACAAGGAGAGATTCAGCCTGGAAATAAGGAGAAATTTTCGGACAGGGAGAACCATCAACTCATGGAACAGAAGTTGCCCTCGGAAGTTGTGGGAGCGCCATCACTTGAGACTTTCAAAGAAGAGACTGGACTGCCATTTGTCAGAAATGGTGTGGGGTCCCCTGCTTGGGGAGGGTTGGACTAGATGACCTGCAAGGTCCCTCCCAACTCTGTTAATCTATCTATCTGCCTAAGAGTAAGAAAGAAAAATTCACAAGCAGCTTCGATAGAAAAGATCACAGTAGTGCCGAGTTTGGCATAAAGTGGTTGCAACCGAGTTCCCCTTTTGTGGGGAGAAGTCAGGATAAGTGGTGGGTAGAAAACCATGTTCTTAGTTCCACATCATTCTCATTCTCTCTCTCCCTCTTCCTCTCTTTCACTTTTTCTCTCTCTCTCTCTCTCACCCACACATACCCACATACACACACACCAATGGAAAACTCTTATGAGGTTCTCTGAGCTTGCTTGTTTTTTTTGCGGACGTTTCGTGACCCAAGCTGACTAACATCTTCAGCACGGATGACGTTAGCCTAGTTTGGGTCACGAAACGTCTGCGAGAAAAACAAGCAAGCTCAGAGGGCACCAAGGAAAACCCTCCTGTCGACCCCGAGCTACAAATATTCCCCTTTACTGAAAACTGCTTTGCGGGTAAGATTACAGACGGCTCGTACGCCGCCTTTCCTTCAGCTAGTCTTAGCAAAAGATGCACGTTCTGCTCTTATCGGGGGAAACGCGCAGCCATTATCGCCTGCAATGACTGGCAATTTGGGGGAGGCTTGTGATCTGCAACCTTGCGGTTCCCTCACCTGTTCCTTCCGCTGCATCGTTTTCTCCCAGTTCCCAAGACTCCTGTTTTGCTCCAAAGCCGTCAGTGGCAGAGGAATCGGTGTAATCTGCAGGGTTAAATGTCCTACAGGTCAAGAGAGGTGGAGAAAGTCAGAACTCTTAGAAAAAGCGAGGCTTCGGTAATTGTCTGGTCAGTCTAGCCCACCATTTCCCCTTCCAACCTAGAGAGGCCTCAAAGGTTCTTGGTGCTCTCGTGAACTTGCTTGTTTTCTTGCAGATGTTTTATGACCCAACTAGATAACATCGTCAGTGTTAGAAGGTAAAGGAGGAGGACTGTGGGGTCCTTGATTCTCTGAGCTTGTTGGTTTCCTTGCAGACGTTGTATTACCTATCTAGGTAACATGATCAGTGCTAAAAGGGAATGGAGTTTGGGAGGAGGAGGGGGGGGGAAGAGGACTGTGGGGTCCTTGGTGCTCTCTAAAGTTGGTTGTTGGTTGCAGACATTTTATTACCCAACTAGGTAACATCATCAGTGCTAAAAAGGAGTGGGTTTTGCTCTCAATTTATATTGCCCTGTCAGTGCTGGTGAGGCAGGTCTTGGGAGAGTTTTGTTTGGGCTGTTTAAGAGGGACGCGGTGGATCAGTGCTAAGACGCTCAGCTTGTCGATCAGAAAGGTCGGCAGGTCGGCGGTTCGAATCCCTAGAGCCACATAACGGAGTGAGCTCCCGCTACTTGTCCCAGCAGCTTCTGCCAACCTAGCAGTTCGAAAACACTGAAAACTGCAAGTAGAAAAATAGGGACCCCTTTGGTGGGAAGGGAACAGAGTTCTGTGCACCTTTGGTGTTTGGTCATGCCAGCGACCTGACCACGGAAACGTCTTTGGACAGCGCCGGCTCTTCGGCTTTGTAAGAGAGATGAGCACCACCCCCTAGAGCTGGAAACAACTAGCACATATATGCGAGGGGAACCTTTATCTTTACTGTTAGCTTGCTTGGCAGTTCCTTGACTGGAACAGGGTTTATTTCTCGATTGTTGGACTAATGTTCATCTTGGAATGTTAATCTATGCTCAGCCGAGTATTGACCGCTAGTAGGAAGGTGTTTTGGTCTTTCAGATCCCTTTTTGATTTCTGGATTGTCTCTTTTCCACAGTATGTAGATGTTGGTTTATGTCCATGTGTCTATTGATGGACGATTTGTTGGACTGCCTGGCTTCCAAGAATTGTCTAGCATTTTGGGACTTGGCTTGGTCTAGGATGGTCCTAGTTTCCCAGTTGAAACTATGGTTGAGTCTACTGTGAAATTACGAGTTTTCATCCTGTCTTCTGACTGCTAGTTGTGCTAATGGATGCACTCTGCTAATCTTCTGTCTGTTTGTTCTACATTACCAGAGTAACAAGAGTTGGAAGATCTTCTAGTCCAACCTGCCCACTCAAGCAGGAGACCATTTCAGACCAGTGGCTTTCCACTAGGGTTGGTCCCAGTCTTTCCACCGTATGTTGTAGGTGGCTCCTGTTTTCAGTCTATCAGTTCAATCTTTCAAACCCTCCACTACCTCTGGGGATTGAAGCCAAGATCTCACGGGCTTTCTGGAGGAACCCAGACGGGTGGAAGGGCCACCAAAATTGGCCACATCCAGGAACCCTTCATGTTTAGCATCCACAGGATGAATAGGGAAAAAAGAAAAACTGTTTTGATTTAACCCAAAGGTGTGTTTTGTTTTGTTTTTCAAGAGGCAACCGGATTTTATGGTTTTTCTTGGAAGGAGTTTCGCTTCTCTTCCAAGAAGCTTCTTCTGCTCTGACTGGACGGTGGGAAAGGGAAGGATTTATACTTCTTGCAGACCGCTGGTCATTTGCACCCTTTTGGTGGGTTGTTGAGATCACCTGGAGGTTTGTCTGTGTCCTCAGGGTCCCCTGAGTGGTGCAAATGAATGTGGAGCCTTCTGGGAACTGCTGAAAGGACTGTATTGTAGATTGGAATAGATGACGTCCTATCCCTCCCACTCTCTCAAGAGAACACTGATCAGTTTTGACATAGATGGCCTCTTTGACCCCTCTTTCAAACCAGCAGTCATTTCTGTCCAAAATATCGACTTTGCTGTCTTCAAAAGAGTGGCCTTTGTCTTTTAAATGCAGATGGACTGCTGAATCTGGTCCTGATGGGTTTGTTTTCCTATGTTGTGCCAGGCGCTTATGAAGTGATTCTTTTAATTTAATTGCCGGTATGGATCTGAAAAGCATTTCCTTTTGAACTGGTCTGGTCCTTTCCAAAATGCTTGAAATGGGATATTTCACAACATGGAATGTTTTGTGGGTCTTCATACTCACAACTGTCTAAAACAACACACCCATAAAGTGGATCAAGACATAGATCAGTGGGGCAATATTGATACTTCATATGAAATTTCCAGGTTGAAAGGGGGGAATTGGAAAACTTTGCGTGGGTGTGGAGACAGAGGGAGAAAAACAACCTGTAGAGTAACTCAGCACAAAATAAGTCCCCTTAGATTTATTAGTCAGCACTGAAAAAAATCCCTTGAAATGTCAAGGTTGCTGTGATCTTTTTGTCCATTCAAACAGATCTGCGAACAAAACGTTGTCCTGTATGACGATTTATTCACAGCCACTTTACTTATTTTAGTAAGTTATATAGCTGCCCACTTCTCAATTGTGACTCTGGGCAGTAAACACAAGGTCAAAATCATGCAAGATCACTAAAGCAAAAATAAGAAAAGGACACGGAGCAAACCTCCATCCCTTCTAAAGCTGATCATGTTACCTTGTTGGGTAATGAGATGTCTGCAAGAAACCCACCAAGCTCGGAGAACACCAAGGACCCCAGAGTAAAACGACAGGCTAATCAATGAATTACCAGGAACAATCTTATTAATGCTGACAGGGCAAGCCATCTGTATATAAACAGAGACTAAGCCCCTTCCCTTCTAGCACTGATATTACCTAGTTGGGTAATGAAACGTCTGCAAGACAACTACAAACCTCAGACAGCACCAGGGACTCTACAAGAGAACCACCATTTCCAAACTGTATTAACCTAGATCTTAAAACCAAGCTATCAATGCAAGATATCACATAGCTTTTATGTACACTGACAGCTTATGCACCGGACAAGTTCCTTGCTTGTCCAATCACACTTGGCCAATAAAAAATTCTATTCTATTCTATTCTTTCCTTATTCTATTCTATTCTATTCTATTCTATTCTATTCTATTCTATTCTATTCTATTCTATTCTTACTCTATCCTATCCTATTCTTTCCTTATTCTATCCTATTCTTTTCTATTCTTTCCTTATTCTATCCTATTCTATTCTTATTCTATCCTATCCTTTCCTTATTCTATCCTATTCTTTCCCTATTCTATTCTATCCTATCCTATCCTATTCTATCCTTATTCTATCCCATTCTTTCCTATTCTTTCCTTATTCTATCCTAGTCTATCCTATTCTTATTCTATCCTATCCTATCCTTTCTTTATTCTATCCTATTCTTTCCCTATCCTATCCTATTCCATTCTTATTCTATCCTATCCTATTCTACTCTTATTCTATCCTACCCTATTCTTTCCCAATTCTATCCTATTCTTTCCCTATTCTATTCTATTCTTTCCTTATTCTATCCTATTCTATTTAACAGCTGTGGTAGTGCAATGGTTAGAATGAAATATTGGAAGTTAACACTGCCCACAGCCAGAAGTTCAATCATGACCAAACTAAGGTTGACTCAGCCCCCTACCATTCTGAGATCAGTAAAATGATGACCCAGATTATTGGGGGCGAGAGGCTGACTCTGTAAACCACTTAGAGAGGGCTGGAAAACACTGTGAATTGGTATATAAGTCTACGTGCTCTTGCTATGATACAATGAGATTTTATTGATTGGCCAGCCCCTCAAAGAGTCTGAGGGGGAATAAATAGCCTACGGTCATCCAGCTGGCTTCCATGCCTAAGAAAAATTTATAATCTGGATTTCTGATTTGACTGCTTTTTGTCCTTTTCCAAGCTTCTTTGCTAAGGGAAATATAGGCAGAAAGTCCTGCTCAACAAAATCTGAAGAATTTCCAGCCATGCATAGTTAAGCAGTCTTGTTTGGTCCACATGTAATCAAAGTACAAATCTTACGTCCAACTTGCTATTAAAAACCTACCCCATGCCTTGGGCTGAAAATCTCCCAGTTCCTCTTCCTCTGGCCCGTCCAAATCCTATAGAAAAAGGAAGAACTTAATTTCAAAGGGCAAGGTGGATAAACAGAATTTCAAGAGGAAAACGAGGAAAGAAAAAAAAATGTGCATTTTTTTTTCTCCTTCTAAGGGTAAAATACATCTTGAACAAGGAAGCAGAACCAGGTTTAAGATAAAGATAACTTGGTAGAATATTTATAAGGATGCTAGAGAAGAATGGTTATCCTGAGAAAATCTGGCTCTACTTCTTTGTCCAAAAAGGAGGAAAGCCAAGATCAAATTGATGAAGGCTCCGTTTAAAAAAAAGCCACAGGTCCAATAGAAGAAGAGGATATTTGGAGCGGAGGGTTGAACTGTGGATTCCTTGTTGCTGGGTTGTTTTCTCGCAAACGTTACATGACCCAACAAGATAACATCATCAGTGCTAAAAGGAAATGGGGTTCTCTCTTCGCTTTTCTTTCTATCTATCTATCTATCTATCTATCTATCTATCTATCTATCTATCTATCTATCTATCTACCGACCTACCTACCTACCTACCTACATCTACCTACATCTATCTACCTACCTACCTATGTACCTACTTTTATCAACCTAAATCTATCTACCTACCTACCTCTACCTATCTTTAATCTACCTTTATCTACCTACATCTGCCTACCTACCTCTACCTACCTACCTCTACCTATCACCTAAATCTATCTACCTACCTTTATTTACCTTCACCTACCTACCCACCTCTATCTATCTATCTACCTTTATCTATCAATCCATCCATCCATCCTTCCATCCATCCATCCATCCATCCATCCGTGTCTAGGGCAAGCAACCTGCACAGGTAGTTCTCAACTTATGACCAGAGTCGAGCCCAACTCTTCTGTTGCTAAGCAAGATAGTGAGGTGAGTTTTGCCCCACTTAACGACCTTTCTTGCCACAGCTGTTAAGTGAATCACTGCAGCTGATCAATGGCTTCCCCACTGACTTTGCTTGTCGGAAGGACGCAAGAGGGGATTGCATGATCCCAGGACACTACAACCGTCCTAAGTACATGCCAGTTGCCAAGCACCTGAATTTTGATCATGTGACCACAGGGAGGCTGTAAAGGACCTAACTGTGAAAAACGCTCATAAATCATATTTTTCAATGCTGCTGTTAACGGTCACTAAATGAACTGTTGCTAGTCGAGGACTACCTGTCTATAGGCAAGAGAGCAAACCCTTCTAGCACTGATGATGTTACCCATTTGGTTAAACCCGGGGACTTCAAACTTGACAGCTTTAAGACTTGTGGACTTCCAACTCCCAGAATTCCTACTCCAGTCATGTTAGCTCGGGAATTCTGGGAGTTGAAGTCCACCAGTCTTGAACTTGCCATGTTTGCCAAGACAACCAAATCTGCAAGGAAACAACCAAGCCCAGGGAGCACCAAGGATCCACAAGAATTTAGCCACCGCAGTCTAGGCCTGCCAAGGCATCCAGTCCCATAGAAACGACCTCATTATTCAGATTGACTTGACTTCCAGAACATCTTTACTGCTCAGATTCCTGGCTGGCCTGGGGCTAGAATCTGCCATCTTCTTTTTCAGCTGGGTCCTTTTCCATTCCCCTCTGTGTCTGGCTATAAATCGGTTTCTTAAGCGATCAGTCAGTGCTCAGGGGCTAGTAGGGTTTTAAAAACACGGCAGGGATTCTGGATTTACACGTCAACATCAACTGAGGAATTGGAAGCAGGCAGGCCCTTCGCCTCTAGAGCAGAAGACGACAAA
Organism: Pseudonaja textilis; assembly: GCF_049901715.1. Classification (NCBI taxonomy): domain Eukaryota; kingdom Metazoa; phylum Chordata; class Lepidosauria; order Squamata; family Elapidae; genus Pseudonaja; species Pseudonaja textilis. The sequence continues at coordinate 254,722,308 of NC_141991.1, forward strand.
GGGGCGGAACAAGAAATGCAATGTGTTATTCTTATTGTATGTAAGAATGTAAGCAAGCAGCCCCAGGTTTGCAGGACACGCACACAGAGACACACACAGGGAAAATAAAAAGTGAAATTTGCAACAGGTGAGCTGCCTACTTTGAGATATAGAATTTATCAGTCAACCCATCTGGAAAGGTGAAAGATGATTTTATTTGGTTTTTTTTTTTTTCCTCACGTCTTTATTTTCTTGTCCCAAGGCAGCAATGACCGAACGTGCTCTAAACCAGGGGTCGCCAACCTTTTGGACCTCAGGAACCACCAAACTCAGAATTTTAAATCCCGCGGACCAGAGACCCTGGGAAAATCCCCCCAAAAGGCTGCAGGAAAATTCCCTACCCCATTTTTCTACCAATCAATCGTTCTTTATTTGGGATCGCAGAATACCGTCTCCAGCTCCGTTCTCGGGGGGTGGGGGGGGAGAGAGAGAGAGAGAGAGAGAGAGAGAGAGAGAGACTTTTGGCTTCATGCAAGGAAAACAGCAGAAGCTGCAGAAGTCTTTCTTTCTCTCTCCCAAACCGCCAGAAACTAGTCTTTTCCAGTGCAGCCTCTTGGAGCAGGAGGCCTTGCAGGGTCCCAAAGACTCATTTCTGGCGGAGTCTGGGGAAGAGAAAGAAAGACTTTTGCTGCTTTCCTTGCGTGCAGCCAAAAGGCAGGAGAAATGGAAAGAAGGAGCCCGGGGCCCAGGCCAGGCACACGTGGGGCGAATTTCCCCCCTCTGGCCTTTCCCCCCTCCCCTTACTACCTCGTGTTGTTTGCAATGCAAGCAACGCAAGCCACGCAAGCCTTGTGTTCCCATGGGCCATGTAGGCAGAGCAGCCTTATGTTCCCGTGCAGCCTAGATTAATTGCTTTGGGGATGACATTTCTCTGCGGACCATCAAAATTTTCTCGTGGACCACCAGTGGTCCCCAGCCCGATGGTTGGCGACCACTGCCCTGAACAACACTTTCTAATCCTTAAGAATTTTTTAGACATGGAAAGCAAGGTGAGAAAATGTTGGTATCAAAGATGCAGCCTATATTCTCACTACCATGTCTACATAAATACAGGTAGTTCTTGACTTATGACCACAATCGAGCCCAAACTTTATGTTGCTAACTGAGACAGTCGTGAACTGAGTTTTGCCCCGTTTCACGACCTTTCTTGCCATGGTTGTTAAGTGAATCCCTACAATTGTTCAGTTCATAAACATGGTTGTTAAATGAATCTGCTTCCCCCATGGATGTTGCTTGTCAGAAAGTTGCAAAAGGTGATACGGCAATAGTCATAAATAGGAGTCAGTGACCAAGTGGTCTGAATTTTGATCACGTGACCCCTGGGATGCTGCAACGGTCATTAAGTGTGAAAAATGACCGTAAGTCACTTTTTTCAGTGCCGTTGCGGCTTTGAGCAGTCAGTGGATTACTTGTATTGTAGATTCATTGCATAATAATGTTTTGTCCCACTGCTGTAGTTGGTATAAAAGCAATTAATACACAGACTGGACAGACGAAGAGAAGAAAGCACTAGGGACTATGTTTCCTGTCCTGATAATCTGACACATCATGCACTCTGCTTGTTTAGGTTTTATTAGTTATTCGGATAAGCAGCAGCCCCCTAGAAAAAGAAAGGCATTTTGACACCAGATCCCTAACCCTCTTAGGAAAAGAGACGCTTGACTTTACCAAGTCTCATCCTGTTGTGGTTTGCCGGCAGCAGGTGCGGACGGCTGAGGTCTCGGAGAGCGAGGACTCAGATGAGGGGCCTGCGTGTGATGCAGGGATGGGACCAGGACCATCAGGGAGTGGAGTGCTGCCTTTGGAGATTGGGGAGGCTGGCAGCAGTGAGGAAGAGGCCCCTGAGGAGCCTGTGCTCAGCACACGTAGGAAAGAGCAGCTGCAGCAACACGGGGGACTCGGGAGTAAGGCTGCAAGGTGATGGCCCCTCCCATAAGGGATAAAAGCCAGCCCTCGGAGGTGGGATTCTTTGCAGGAAGCAAAGAAGTTCTTGCCCTTCAAGTCCTCATGGAAGTTCGGTCTATCCTGGCTTGTTTTTGGAGACTTTTGGCTTTGAATATTTCCTGGCACTTAATCTCGTGCTCTTGGCAGCCTTGCAAAACCTCGACAGGGCTTGCTCTTATCTGGGACAATTAGTTTTAACAGCGCTTTGCTGTGAATGAGCAGAATTCACAGAGATGCATTAAAAAGCTTTTGCTTTTATCTCTGTTTTGCATTTGTTTGATTTGAACGAGGCTTGGGTCAGAACACATCCGAAGATAAACCTTGATCCCTGATAATGATAGGTCCTTTTGCGAGAAAACATCCCCTTCCTCCAGGTTTTATTTGGGACTTGGCTATCAGATATGCCGACATCTTTCATGACAATGGCATCTTCAAATGAGTATTCAGCCCTAAAAATGTTCATAAACATGACGACAACGACAATGGTGATGATGATATCCATTCAGTCGTGTCTGACTCTTGGGAGATTCTCTGGGCCACGTCTCTCCACATCTTCAGAAATCAGAATTCAGAAACAGAATAGCAGAGTTGGAAGGAACCTTGGAGGTCATCTAGTCTAATCCAACCCCCTGTACAAGCAAGGGACCTTATGCCATTTCTGACAGTCTCTTCTTGAAAGCGATGAAGCTCCCACAACTTCCAAAGACAACTTCTGTTCCATTGGTTGATTGTTCTCACTGTCAGAAAATTTCTCCTTATTTCTAGGTGGAATCTCTCCTTAATCAGTTTCCATCCATTATTCCTTGTCTGGCCTTCAGGTGCCTTGGAAAATAGCTTAACCCCCTTTCTCCTCTTTGTGGCAGCCCCTCAAATACTGCTTCTGATCTTGCACAATTTCCTTGAGTTGTTTTATGCTCTGGCTGGTGTTAGCTTTGATCGTGTCCATCCATCAAGTTCTTTGATGGCCTGGTTTGCTTTTACCAGTAACTTTTCCGAACATAATTGCTTTCTCCAGTAAATTTCCCCGCATGACATGGGAAGTGAGGCGCAGTTTTGTGATTCATAAACACACTTTGCACAGTCCACTTTGCAGGTTATGCCAAATCCAAACCACAGGACCAAGAATAATGTTGACAAACGGATTTACGTTTAGAACATTCTTATATTCTAAAATCCTTCCATTCGCCACCATTCAGCCAGAGCTGAAGAAGCTTCTTGGATGAGAAGCGAAACATCTTCAAAGAAAAAAAACCAGAAAGTAGACCAAAACTTCCGGCTTGTGGTGCTTCGGTGCAGGCAGGAATCCGTGACTGTGCACGGTTTCTGCCTGTGTTCACTGCCTGAGTGCCTCGAGCCATTTGGCTTCGGGGCTAAGCCACCTTTGTAGAAGGTGGTGAAGACTGGGGGGTTCTGGCAGGGACGAGAGACATCGCATCTCTCTTCCCTAGCCGGCTAAATCTCCCTCTCCGATGGCAACTGAACGGCGGTCTCTAATGGCCGCCACTTAGAAGAGCTCAGCCGGGAAAAGGAAGTGCTGGAGGGGGTTGTGAAGAAATGAAACTGATTTTGCTGACCGGGACAAAGGAACAGTGAAAGTATCCTGGTATTTAACACCTACTAAAGACACATTGTTCCCAGACTGAGTAAGCAGCGAATGGATATCAAAGAGAAAACTTTTTTTCTTTTCACTCTCCTTCCAAACAGAACAGCTTTGAGAGAAATCAGAAACCCGCATTGAAGGTATGCTAAATGCTAAAGACTATGCTAATGCCAAAGGGATATGGATTTCTAAATATTTAAAGAAAATTTTTTCTTCTGCTGTGAGTGGGAAGGGAGAGGAAAAAAATTGAAGTAGAAGTTGAAAATAAGGAGCAGACTGCCTAGAATTTTAAAGAGCCATTTGAACATTAATAAGACTTCAAAAGACATATTATAATTGGAATTTTGTGATTTAATAGCAACCCCAGAAAAAGAAATGGAAGAAGGGAAAAAGTGCTAAATGAAATAGTCTATCTGGATTGTTTGGTGACTTTGCATCTTTTGGGAAACTTTTTTTTCTTTGTTTAAAAACACTCGGGTGGTTGTTTTTGGAAAATTTTTTCCTCTTTATAATGGCACCACTTTTGGATGAATTTAAAACTGAATATCTAAAATATAAAAAGGAAGAACAAGACTGGAAAGATATCTTGGACATTCTTTTTCAATCTCTAGAAATGGCGGTGCATTCCTATGGAGAATTGATTGCGCAGCAGGATAATTGGGACAAAGAAGGAACCATTTTTGATGAACATGTGACTCTATTGGGGGAGAAGAAGGAGGAAGAGGAAAAGGAAAAAGGGATTTTGAAACTTAAAAAAACAACCAAAAAAGATAAAAATGAGTTGAAGGGTGGATATAAGGTTAGAAAACAACAGGAAGGGGGAAAGCACAAGAAGAAAAGGGAGGTGGAAAGACAAAGGGGTAAACAGGGTAAGGAAAAGAATAAGCAAGGAAGAAAGGAAGGGGTGAGAAGTCTCAACGATGGGAAGCAAGATTTGAAGAAACAAAATTTATTTAGAGACAATGGGTAAATTTAATTGAAAAAGGGATTCTGTAAGGTACATAAGATTGTGTTATTATAGGCATTTATAGAATAAAATGTTTAAGATATAAATATATAAATAAGTATCAATAGGTACAATTAAAATGGTTTTGACAAGGGTACTACCTATATTATATATCTATAAATTTGTTTGTTATTGTCGTTCTTTCTTTTTTCTTTTTCTCTTTATATAATATATTGTGTGACTTTAGGATGTGCTAAACAGAATCCCAATACAAGTTATGTGTGATATTAAGTATTATTAGGTTAGGGGAAAGAGTTAAAGGCGTCATACTCTAATTAGTGTACAGGAGAGGTTTTGTTTAAAGAGAAAAAATGAATGGATAGTTGAGAACAGACAAAGAATGTTAAGTATTATGACTTGAACTGAGATGAGTAGAATAAAATTAAGAGAGTTAAAAAAAGGAAGAAGCTATATAGAAAATGGAAAACGGTAATAAGATATGGAATGATATATAAAAGGAACATGATTTTTGAAGAGGTGTCTGTACGATGAGTTTTAACCCGGGATCAAGCAACTTTCAGAAAAGATGTTTTCTGTTTTTATGTTTTATGTCTTGTTTGTTTTTTTATTGGAAGAGAATAATGAAAATGTATAAGACAGATGGATATAAAAAATGTATACAATCTAAAGTTAAAGAGATATAATTTGAATAAATAGAAGGAAAGGAAGTAATAAAGAGAAGTTTGGGATAAGATATGAAGATGAACAGATAAGGTAAATATATATATCAAATTGTGCTTGTTTGGAAATGTGATAACTTGGAATAATTCTGTCTTTAAATAAGATGTTGTATTGGCTTTTTAAGAAAAAAAACTCCTATGTCATTATATTTTATGTTTTGTTTGTCTGTGTATTGTTTTGGAAAATCAATAAAATTTGTTCAAAAAAAAAAAAAGAAAAAAACCAGAAAGTCCAGTTGCCTCTTGAAAAAAAAGCACCTTTGGGACAACCAGGACCTGGATGATTGAGAATCTTCATAGATGAGAAATGTTTTCAAAGAAAAAAAACAAAGTTCAAATTGCCTTTGGAAAAGCACTTTTGAGACAACCATGAGCTGGATGATTGAGAAGCTCCACAGACCATGTTGACAAACATGCTTATTAGGGCGGCCAAGTTCTCTGCCGGGTTGCCAAGTCCGGCAGCCCAGGCTTCTGCCAAAATTTGCATTCTCAGCTGTGCTTCTGGACTCCAGAGTTGACGGGCAGCTGGCAGGCCTGGAAGGGGACAACGGGCCCAGTTGCTCTGCTGAGAAACGTTCGTAGATTTTCACGGGTACAGGTATGCAAGTCTTGGCGTGTTCGGGTCTTTTCCCGTGTGAGATTGAGAGCATCTTGGCGACGTTTCGACGAGGTCCCACTCGCCATCTTCAGGCTGGTGCTTTCGGCTTTGTGCTTGTTCGTGCTTTTTGCTCACACAAGCCCGAAGCCGAAAGCACCAGCCTGAAGATGGCGAGTGGGACCTCGTCGAAACGTTGCCAAGATGCGGTGGACTTGTGCGGATGCCAAAAAATACTGGACTAAAATCCACATGTGGTTGGAGAAAATGACGAAAAAACATATAGACTTGAAACCAGAGATATTTTTATTGGTAATTTTACCTGTAATATATAGCAAAGACTTGAAATACCTGATTGTAAATGTATTAACAGCGGCTAGGATTGTATTTGCTAAAAACTGGAAAAATGAGACGATACCATCACAGGAGGAAATAATGAAGAAAATATTGGAATGTGCTGAAATGAGTAGATTGACATTTGAAATTAGAGAACAAGAGGATAAACAATTTTATAAAATTTGGGATCTTTTCTATCAATGGTTAGATAACAAAGTACAGTAATGAAATATGTAGATTTCTAGAAAATAATAAATATATAAAGATGTACCTTTTTTTAATTATAACTACAAAATGTTTTTAGGATAGATTTGGGATGATAATATGAACTGTTATACAATAAATTAAGTAAATTATGGTTATCTTGTAAAACATGAATGAATAAAAGTATAGTCAAATGATTGATTAATAATGATACTAAGGTATTTAGTTTTTGATTGACAATATGAGATTATATGTAATTGAACTGTAATTGAAGACTACGAAACGGAAGCACAAAACAATTTGTAAACCAACCGGCACACTGTGTGTACACCTATGGAAGACAGCTTGATGTTTTTATGTTTTGTTTGTTTATGTTTGTTTTAAAAAACCAATAAAATTTTTAAAAAAAAAAGAAAAGAAAAGGGTGAATCGGGCGGCTGAGAAGGCTCCACAATCTTCTGCACAGCCCAGCCGATTTGAGACTTAACTACAGGTGGTCCTTGATTTACAGCAATTTATTGAGTGATGGTTGGAAATCACAAGGGCGCTTAAAAAGTAACTTAGGACTGTTTTTCACACTTACGACCATTGCAGTGTCCCCATGTTCATGTGGTCAAAATTCGGATGTAACGGACACGTGTTTATGAGGGTCGCCGTGTCCCAGGGTTGTGTGGTCCCCTTTTGCAACCATCTGACAAGCGAAGTGTTCTGATCCAGCTCCCCAGACACGACAAACCCTCTGAAGTGAACTCAAAGATTCCTTTATTAGGAGCACCAGCAGCCCCGGGAAAAAGTTTCTCTCTCAACGCAGGCTAATAAATATGTCTGGCAGGGAGATGAATAGTTATCTGCCACATCTCTTCATCTCCGCCCACTCCCAGAGCTATGGGGGGGCATCGCTACGTCCCAAAGACCGGCCCATAGATTTCCACTGCTCTCCTCTCCTCTGGCTGTTCCTCCACTTCCTCATAAGCCACCTCCAGACCTGGAGGCTGTTGACTCTCCATCTGAGGGCTGACAGATGGCCCAGTCTCTCTCTCTCTCTCCCCTCCTTCCCTCTCTTCCTCCCTCTCTCCCTTCCTCTCTCTTTCTCCCTCCCCCCTCTCTCTTTCTCTCTCTCCTTCTCTTCCTTTCTCTCTCTCTCTCTCCTTCCCTCTCTCTTCCCTCTCTCTCCTCCCTCTCTCTCTTTCTCTCCTCTCCCTCTCTCTTTTCTCTCTCCTTCTCTTCCTTTCTCTCTCTCTCTCTCTCTTCCTCTCTCTCTCCTCTCTCTCTCTCTCTCCCCGCTCTTTCTTTCTCTTTCTCTCTCCCTCTCTTACACTCTTCCCTCTTTCCCCTCAGAGCTCCCAGGTTGCCTGGATGCTGACCCTGACTCCCACTCCTCCTCCTCCTCCTCCTCCTCTGATTTGGCTACTGGAGAGGCCACAACACAAAGTCAATGGGAAAGCCAGGTTCACTTAACAACCACGTGACAAATTTAACTGCAGTGATTCACTTAACCATGCTGGCAAGAAAGGTTGTAAAAGAGGGCAAAACTCACTTTAACAAACGTTTCACTTTAGCAACATAAAGTTTGGCCTCAACTGCGCTTGTACACGGAGGACTAACTGCACGGTTTTAGTCTGCGCTCCTTTGTGGTTATCTGATAAAAGGGCAAATTCTGTCAATTCCAGTCACTTTTAAAAGCATTTCAGGCGATGCTTTTATTATTTGTATAAGATGTTCTTTTTGGGGCCACGACGTACCTTAAACACATTCCCCAACCCAAAAGCAAACAACCCCCCCCTGCAGACCTCCCACCCAAGAAGTTGCCAAAAGTGCACCGCGAAAGCTTTTCATCCAAACTGTTCCTTTTGAGGTGGGTTTCTTTTAAAAAAAAAAAAAATTTACGAGAGGTGGCTTAACTACTTGGGCCCCGAATAGTTGAGGAATATAAAAATACTGGCACTTTACCTCTCCCCTTGCCACGTTTGCCACGATCGGAAGGCCTGTCCCCAGGTGGTGTTTCTACTCCGTTTTCTTCTACTCTAACTAGAGAGGAGAGAAAAACAGAGATATAATCTCAGAGCATACGCATCGTTTTTACGCATCGGAGAGTTCAGTCGGATATTTTCAACTGTGCACAAACGTTGAAGACAGCAAGAGGGGAAGGAGGGAAGGTGCAGCGATTGGTGGCAAATGTGACTGTTGCCGCCAACTGTCTTTGTCCTAAGGTCAATGTGGTTAAACCCCGTGTGGTAATCAACCCTTGTTTAACAACACCCCTTCATTTTTCCACCGACTTGCAACTTGTAGCCTCTTCCCATTCATCTGCTTACACATTTTCGTGCTGCCTTTCACTTACCTAAATGATTTAGGGCTGGGAGTTTTTTTTTGTTTCTGATGGAAGAGAATATTTGTAGCCCAGGATGGAACTTTGGGGTACTCGGTGCTTTCCCTTGGTGGTTTTCTTGTAGATGTTTCATGACCTAACTAGTTAACACCATCAGTGCTTGGAAGGAGTGGGGTTTGAGGAGGAGGAGGAGGAGGAGGAGGAGGAGGAGGAGGAGGAGGAGGAGGAGGAGGAGGACGACGACTGTGGTTTCCTTGGTGCTCTCTGATCTTGCTGGGTTTCATCCAAATGTTTCATAACCCAGCTAGATCACATCATCAGTTTGTATTGAGTGTAGGGGTCTGCTTGCCCTGCCAGTGCTGGTGGGAGTAGTTCCTCAGTTAGGGGCAGTGGCCTTCTCCAACCTTTCTGGCTCAGAGGACTGGCAAAGGCAGCAGTGGAACAGCAGGGGGAAGGAGGGATGGTTTTGCACGAGCATGCTGCTTTCACAAATGCGTTGCACACACACACACACAACACTTCCATGGCCCAGTTCTGAACTGGCTATGGCCCAGCACTGGTCTGCGAACCGTAGGGTTGAGGACCCCGAGTTAGGGCACGATTTTCTGCTTATTTGTCTGATATTAATCCCTGCTTATCTTGGTGTAGGTTGCTGGAGAGGATGAGTTCTGGGACCAAAACAAAGCCTGCCGCAAAGGCCACCCTCGCTAGCTCTGATGATGGTACCTAGTTGGGTAGTGAGACATCCACAAGAAAAAAACCAAGCTTAGAAGCACCATGGTTTTCTGTTGTCTTGTTTGTCTGTTTATATGGCCGAGTTGTTTTACTGAGTGTTACAGTGCCCTCGCAGTTTTGAAATCTCTGTGAGGCTCCCCAAGCCTTCTTCAAAGGACTGCAATGAAGGCTGTTCAGGCCCCGCAACTGAGAGTTGGTGAGCTGCGCTTCGCACATTCTCCATCACGGACCCAAATCACCCCAGTGTTCTCACCCTGGGAGGGAGAGGAATCAAGGACAAAGCAAAAGCCGATCGGGATTAAGCTATTTCCCAGGGCATCTGTCTGTGTGTGTGTGTGTGTGTGTGTGTGCGCGCGCACGTGCGCACACATGCACATTTCTCCATCAGCCTCTATTGCAAACATACAACGAAGCAGCTCAAGTCCACTGTGCTGTGCTCCTTGTCGAGCTGCAAGCAACTCCACGGACCCCTCACATCCTGGACATTAAACTGTTTCAACTTCTACCTTCAAAATGACATTCTAGAACATTGCACACCAGAACAACTAGGCACAAGGACGGTTTTCCTGCCCAAGCCATCCCTCTGCTAAGCAGCTAACTCCCACAACACTGTCAAACTATTCTTCCCATTCTTCCTATCACCTATCGCCTATTCTACTTATGACTATAACCTTGTTGCTTGTAATCTTTATCGTTATATTGTTTTATCCGGTTTCCTAGTATGACTTTGATAGCTTATTTAGCATCCTATGACTATCGTTAAGTGTAAAGTCATAAGATACATGATTCTTGATGAATATCCTTTATGCACGCTGAGAGCTTATGCACCGAAGACAAATTCCTTGTGTGTCCAAGCGCACTTGGCCAATAAAGAATTCTATTCTGTTCTGCTCTATCCACTATCCACTATACGCTATATGCTATATGCTATACTCTAACTACGCCCACCCTGCACCTTGCAGTCCGAAGTCTGGGGACTTACACTCTCGACCACGGCTGCCTCCTCTTCCTCGCCTGTTGGAAGTTCCCCGTCCACGGCTTCCTTCTCTGTCCCCTCGCTTTTCTCTGTTCTCTTTGTTTTCGGAGCTCTCTTTTCCAAGGCTTTTCTTCTTGACTCCTACCGTCTCCCACGAAGTCTAGTCGGGCGGAGGAGGAAAACAAGACAGAACAATTCAGAATGAAAGACAAGTCTTGCAGAGCCTTGCCCAAACACCGCCCCCCAAAACCTCTCAGAAAACATTTTTGGACCCTTCCAGATACACCCGACAACACGGGAGCAGGATTCTTCGAAAGGAATGTACAGGTAGTCCTCAACATATGACCACGTTTGAGCTCCTTCCGAATTTTCTGTGGCTGAGAGAGACAGCTGTGAAGTTGGGCTTGTCTGGAGGCCTTGTGAAACCTTCTGATAAGCAAAGTCAGTGGGAACAGCCAGATTCACTTAACAACCGTTTTACTAACTTAACAACTGCAATGATTCACTTAGCAATTGTAGCAAAAAAGTCATAAAAGGGGCCAAAAACTCATTTAACAAATGCCTCACTTAGCAACAGAAATGTTGGGCTGAATTGTGGTTACAAGTTGAGGGCTAGCTGTATTTTTTAGTCCCAGGAAGGGTTGAACAAAAATAGGACGCTGGGGGAAGGGTTTGTTTGTTTATTCATTCATTTCTTCATTTATTTGTTCGTTTGTTCGTTCATTCACTCATTCATTTAATTTCTAATTAATTTATTAATTTAATTTTTAATTTAATTTCTACAGTTGCCCATCTCTATCAATGACTCTGGGAGGCTTACAATTAAAAAAAAAAAGGTCTTTACAATTTAAAATGCTAGTATTCCCCCTTTCACACTTCAGTCCTAATGGACCTTTTTTTTCTCCAGCCTGTCATTCAGAAGGAGATTTCTTCCCTCTCTAGCCTTGTGTCATGACTCCAAGGGAGAGGAGGAACAGCCGACAGGGAGTGGGAGTGTGGCTCCGGAGGTTGTGGAGGAGGCTGGGGAAGGGCAGAGGCTGGCTGGACAGTCGGAGGAAGACCCAGGCCCATCCCCTCTCCATCCCAGGGCACGCAGGGAGGAGAGGATAAGGGAGAAACGTGAATGGCATGGTCTACGGGGGAGGAAAGGGCCTTGATCCCCTTCATGGGCTGCAGCTGTGAGAACTGGTTAAAAGGACGGACATGCGTATGGCCCAATGCTGGAAACAAAGCATGGAAATATCACTAGTCTGTCGTTCCTCTCTCAATTTGGTGTCCTTCCCAGTGGGTGTTCCGATATCTGTGGACGTCTTCAAGCCCTTATCTTGCCTGGTTCCCTTAATTGCTTCAGTGTGGTTTGTGTTGTACAATTTATAGACATTTTTAATTTAATTTTAATTTAAATTAAATTAAAAAAATTTGTAACTGCTTGTGGGGGAGTTTTTTGTTTCCAGTCAAGCATATTTGGAGCTTTGAAGAAAAGTGAAGGAATAAAAGGGGCTTCATCTGTTTTGGGGACTTGGGACAAATATTTTGTATCCCACCCTGGGTCATCACACCTTGCTAGGATCTCCAAGACGCCGTACTTAGTAAAAAATAAACAATAAAAAAAAATACTAAAGATATTTATGTGTTTTTTCACTACACATGCCCTCGTTTCTTTGAGACACTGCACTTATTCCTCCTTTTGCAAGACCAGAGATGAGGGGGTGGCTGTACAGGTTTTCACGTTTGGGTCTTCTGTGCAAAAAATGTGAGTTGCTGGCTCTGGTCACATCTTCAAGGGAAGAGAGATTCCAAACAGCTCATCGGTCAGTGTTTAAAGTGCCAACTGGCTAGATAAGGGCTAGATAAGAGGGGAACACAAAAAAAGGGGTTCCTTGTCTGTGGAATGCTAAATCGCCTTTTAGCCAACTGCTCGCTCACAATGCAGTGCACACACCATGTGGACCACCAGAATTTTCTCGCGGCCCGCTGGGGGTCACTGAACTAGTGGGACTAAGAAGAAGGGCCTTCTCATTGGTGGCTCCCTCCGGGTGGAACATCATCCCGGTGGATATAGGATTGGTCCTCCACCTCGACATTCTTTTAAATGGCCCTCAAGACACGTCATCCAAGCCATGGTTATCCCAAGGGTGCTTTTTTTTTTTCAAGGCAGATGGACTCTCTGTTTTTTTTCTTTGAAGACCTTTCGCTTCTCATCCAAGAAGCTTCTTCAGCTCTGCACTGCTTCTCATCTGAAGCAGCTTCTTGCCTAAGAAGCGAAACATCTTCAGAGAAAACCAAGATAGTCCAGTTGCCTCCGGAAAAAAAGGACTTTTGGGACAACCAGGACCTGGATGATGGAGAATCTCTACAGACTTTTAGCTATACGATTTCAGTTGAACACCCTTTGAATGGGAGTAGCAATGAAGTAGGAATGGTGTGGGAGTAGGAATGGATTTCCAGAGATAAAAATTGCAAACTACAGGAACCAGGAGCACCACTCAGGTGATCCTGAGGACACAAATAAACCTCCAGGTGGCCTCAATGACCCTCTAAAAGGATGCAAACGGCCAGCTGTCTGCAAGGAGTATAAATCCTTCCCTTCCCCACTATCCTGTCAGAGCTGAAGAAGCTTCTTGGATGAGAAGCGAAAAGTCTTCAAAGAAAAACCAGAAAGTCCAGTTGCCTCTTGAAAAAAGCACCTTTGGATCCCTCAAGACATAGTTTGCCTGTGAGACTGAGGAACCAGGTGTGACATGAAGCCCATCAAGTGGTGTGTTTGATTGCAGTCACCAGAGAGGTGGGAATTTATTGGATTTTTAAATTTGGGGTTATATTTCTGTAGGCAACCTAGACTCATCGTGGGTGAGTTGGGCAGCCACTGAAATTTTCTAAACAAACCAACAAGGGGGGAAAATCTGCCATCCTGTTGCCAATGTTGTCTTGGCTGCCTTATAAGCAAGAAAGCCAACTGAACATTAAGGAAACTGTCCTTAACTTCACAAAAGAGCAAAGGTTTCATTTTTCATTATCTGGGTGAAAAAGAAAACTGTCCTGGCTTATTTCATGCACACTAGACCATAAACACGAGGTTACATAGACGGCACAATTCTTTAGAAGGGAAGAAAAGGATAAATTGGATGGCAGAGAGCAGATAATTAAGTAACGTAAAAATATCTGCTTTTTTTAAAAAAGCATGCTCCTTTTCCTTAATGTGGGTCAGGTATGCTTGAATAATATTTTCTGAAATTTCAGATCCCAGAAAGATGAGAAAGGCAAGGTGGAGTTGGGCATTTCAATTTCCTGCATGGCTCATCGTGATGTTTTAAAATTCTGCTTTCTTGGAGAATAAGCAAAAGTTTAGAAAGCACACAGGAGCCTCGCCAGGAGAACATGGTTAATCTTCATATTGGCAGAAAAGTGATGGGAAGATATTAAATATTGGAGGCTGTTTATTCCACGTTTCTGAGCTCTTAGCTCTGCAAGATTTGTCCTAAAAGGATGAACATTTTTCAGCCTTCACATTTCCCACTAAAAGCAGGAGGTCTTCCTCACAAATTCTTTTAGAAAGGCAACTTTTTAAAGAACTCTAAAGGCTCTAAATTGAGCACTTACTGTATCTGAGCTTCCTTCCAGCAAGAGGTTGATTGCTCTGTTCACATCACCATTACAATCGTGCAGAGCTACGATGCAGTCGTCCTGATTCTTCCCTGTCACTTCCATCAGCTAAAAAATAAAATAAAAATAAAAACCCACATACAAACACATGTTTAAAAAAAGCAGCTCAGAATAACCAGGGTGACTTTATAGAAGGAACAGAAATAAAACATGGCAGTGAGTGTGTCTGTATGTGGGAGTCTAATTAATATAAAATTACAACTGCTCAGATGGTTACATGTCTACGGCAAGTTATAGATTAGCTCAGAATCACTGCTACTAACTTTAGAATTTATGAATTTAATTTGGACACAAATAATGTTTAAAAATGCAAATCGAAACAATCTGGGATAGAAAACAAAAATAATGAACACATCTGAGGGCCCCACCTACCTCACTCCAAGGTGTGGGAGAATAGTCTAGTCCCCAAATATGCTTTTATTTCTTCAAGAACAATATAGCCAAAAGCCTGGGATGAACTTGGAATGTAAAAGACTGTGGGATCCCTGGTGCTTCCTTACAGGCGTTTCATTACCAAAGTAGTTAGTGCTACCTGAGAGTGGTGTTTGCAGAGAGGAGTAGAGAGACTCTGGGGTCCTTGGTACTCTGTAGATTCGTGGTTTTCTTGCAGATGTTTCATTATCAAACTAGGTACCATCATCAGTGCTAGATGGGAGTGGGGTTTGCAGAGAGGAGGAGGAGGAGGAGGAGAACAACTGTGGGGTCCTTGGGACTCTGTAGATTCATGGTTTTCTTGCAGATGTTTCATTATCAAACTAGGTACCATCATCAGTGCTAGATGGGAGTGGGGTTTGCAGAGAGGAGGAGGAGGAGGAGGAGGAGGACTATGGGGTCCTTGGTACTCTCTGAGATTCATGGTTTTCTTGCAGATGTTTCATTATCAAAGTAGGTACCATCATCAGTGCTAGATGGGAGTGGGGTTTGCAGAGGAGGAGGAGAGGAGGAGGAGGAGGAGGAGGAGGAGGAGGAGGAGGAGGAGGAGGAGGAGGAGGAGGAGGAGGAGGAGGAGGAGGAGGAGAACTGTGGGGTCCTTGGTACTCTGTAGATTCATGGCTTTCTTGTAGATGTTTCATTATCAAAGTAGGTACCATCATCAGTGCTAGATGGGAGTGCGGTTTGCAGAGAGGAGGAGGAGGAGGAGGAGGAGGAGAACAACTGTGGGGTCCTTGGTACTCTGTAGATTCATGGTTTTCTTGCAGATGTTTCATTATCAAAGTAGGTAACATCATCAGTGCTACATGGGAGGGGTTTGCAGAGAGGAGGAGGAGGAGGAAGAGGAGGAGGAGGAGGAGGAGGAGAGGAGGAGGAGGAGGAGGAAGAGAACTGTGGGGTCCTTGGTACTCTGTAGATTCATGGCTTTCTTGCAGATGTTTCATTATCAAAGAGGTACCATCATCAGTGCTAGATGGGAGTGGGTTTGCAGAGAGAGGAGGAGGAGGAGGAGGAGGAGGAGGAGGAGGAGGAGAACTGTGGGGTCCTTGGTACTCTGTAGTTTTTGTGGTTTTCTTGCAGATGTTTCATTATCAAACTAGGTACCATCATCAGTGCTACATGGGAGGGGGGTTTGCAGAGAGGAGGAGGAGGAGGAGGAGGAGGAGGAGGAGAACTGTGGGGTCCTTGGTACTCTCTGAGATTCATGGTTTTCTTGCAGATGTTTCATTATCAAAGTAGGTAATATCATCATGATGTTACTTAGTCCGGCCATGAAACATCTACAAGAAAACAGCCAAGCTCAGAGAGCACCAAGGACCCCACAGTTTAACCCCAAGCTACATAAATGTTATTTATCTGGGGACTCAAACTGATTCAGTTTCTTCATTCCACCCCTCCCCCACACACAAAAACTTCCTACCAAGGAGGGATTGGTTTTACCTGCAGGCCATATTTCAGTTTCTCTGCTTACTTCACGGAGCCAAGACAGGTTTTTAGGGAAGGGATTAATATTTCCTGCATGCTCAGAGTGCAGACAGGAGCTACACGCATTTTCATGCTTTCACTGGCGGTGAAGAGGGGAAAAAGGGATAAAAACATCTGGGCAGGTCGAAGGAAGCCTCTGTGGCTCCCTGGGAGTCAGAGCCAGGACGAGGAATCTCAAGGATGGAAATCCACCTCCACAAAAAAGATCTCAACGTAATTTTAGTAGGATTCGTCGCTTAATGTGGGTAGTCCTTGACCATAGTCCTTACAAGCGTTTCTTTGGTAACCGTCTAAAGCAGGGGTGTCCAACCTTGGCAACTTTAAGACTTGTGGACTTCAACTCCCAGAATTCCTCAGCCAGCTCTGGGAGTTGAAGTCCACAAGTCTTAAAGTTGCCAAGGTTGGACACCCCTGGTCTAAAGTTACAATGGAACTGAAAAAAAAGTGGCTTACGACCATTTGTCACACTTACAACTGTTGCGGCATCTCCGTGGTCATTCAGAGGCTTGGCAACTGACTCGCATTTATGACGGTTGCAATGTCCCAGGGGTCACCTGATCCCCTTTTGCGACCTTCTGACAAGCAATGGGGAAGCCAGATTCGTTTAACAACCATGTTACTAATTTAACAACGGCAGGGATTCACTTTACAACTGTGGCAAGAAAGTCCGTAAAATGGGGCAAAACTCACTTAATAACCATCTTGCTCAGCCATGGAAACGCTGGACTTAATTCTGTTCATAAGCTGAGGACTCCCTGTATCTTGTTTTGGCTTTTCCACAAATCCCAACCACTGACTTTTTCTTGAAAAGTGTGATGACCCGGGGTGTGACACAAAAATAACAAAGTCACAAAAACAGAATTAATTCCCTTTTAATGCCTCCAACTTGGCCCCAATGTCCAATTATCCTTGGCTGGATATCAAACTCTTTTTTTAAAAAAACCCAGTCTTTGGAGGGAATAAATGCAGTCCGAACCCAAAGTAAAATTAATTAGAAATTTAAAAAAAACAACACAAACTACACTGAAGGAATTAATACGGCAGGCCAGGATGACAAATTGCAGACTTCTGCCAGATAATGCAGCAACCACAGCTGGGAGGAAGTCAAAACCCAGAAAAGCTTTGACAAGAATAATGCAAGCTTTGCTTCCAGCAACTTTGCCATGCGCAGTTTGTTCTTTTAAACAGTCCTCTCAGCTGCAGCCCATGAAGGGAATCAGGGCCATTTCCTCCCCCATAGACCACACCACTTACTTTTCTCCCTTATCCGCTCCTCCCTGCATGCCCTAGGATGAAGAGTTGATGGCCCTGGGTGTTTCTCTGAATGTCCATCCAGCCTGTGCCCTTCCCCAGTTTCCTCCACAACCACCGGAGCCACACTCCCACTCCCTGTCAGCTATTCCACCCCTCAGAGTCAGACTCCAACAGGAGCATGACAAAAAGATACAAGTAGTCCTTGGCTTAGGACCACAACTGGGACTAGAATTTCTGTTGCTAAGCAGGGCAGCTGTTAAGTGAGACACATCCAATTTTATGGCCGTTGTGGCCACAAAGAAATCATTGCAGTTGTTAAGTGACTCATGAGACCATTAAGCAAATCTACTTTCCCTCCATTGACTCTGATTGTTGAAAGCTGGCTGGGAAGGTTGCAAATGGCCATCACACAACTCCAAATGCTGCAACCGTTGTGAATACACAACAGCTGATGAGTAGCTTGATCAAGTGGCAATGCCGCAATGTTATTCAGTGCTATGTTGCCCTCAAATTGCCACTTAATGAATGGCCGTAAGTCAGGGACTGCCTATGCTAATCATCACAGCAACACATCAGAAGGCAGAATTAATTCAGTTTCAGGAAGCAACAGGATTTGGATACAGCTTTAGAACAGATAGGCAAGTCCTCCGCGTATGACCACAATCGAGCCCAACGGTTCTGTTGCTAAGCGAGACATTCGTTAAGTGAATTTCACCCTGTTTTATGACCTTTCTTGCCACAGTGGTTAAGTGAATCGCTGCAGCTGTTAAATGAGTAACACGGCTGTTAAAAGGAATCTGGCTTTCCCGTTTACTTTGTCCAAAGGTCGCAAAAGGGGATCGCGTGACCCCAAGGGGACACTGCGACTGTCATAAATAGGAATCAGTTGCCAAGCATCTGAACTTTGATCATGTGACCATGGGAATGCTACAATGGTCATTATGTGTGAAAAACGGTCACTGGTTACTGTTTTCAGTGCAATTGTAACTTTGAACGGTCTCTAAACGAACTGTTGTAAATCGAGGACTACCTATATAAGACTGGACTCCACTCAACTACATGCAACAGCAATCCCCTCTCCTCATTCCCCAAAGCAAAGCTGGAGTGGATACTGACTTGTTTCACTTTATCTTCGAAGTCTGCATCGTTCTTGTCGTATATCATTTGAGCCAGGCGGATTTGCTCTGCTGTGGCCTGAAAAAAAACACACACAAAAAAACCATGAAATATAAGACACAAATTTGCATTCAAAATCAAGTGTATTGTACCACAGGTCAGATTAAACAGCGTGGGAAGGGACCTTGTAGGTCATCTAGTCTACCCCACACACAAGCAGGGGACCCTACACCGTTTCTGACCGATGGCCGTCCAGTCTCTTCTTGAAAGCCTCCGGGGATGAAGCTCCCACAACTTCCGAAGGCAACTTCTGTTCCACAAGTTGATGGTTCTCCCTGTCAGAAAATTTCTTCTTACAACTGTAATTGAGCCCCAAATGTATGTTGCAATGTGAGGAGCTTTGTTAAGTGAGTTTTGACATATTTTAGCGCTTTTCTTGCCACGTTTGCTAAGTGAATCAGTCCAGTTGTTAAGTGAGTGACGCAGTTGTTAAGGGAATCCGGCTTCCTCACTGACTTTGCTCATCAGGAGGTCACAAAAGCGAATCACGTGACGTACTTATGACACTGCAACAGTCGTAAATTTGAATCGGTTGCCCAGCATCTGAATTTTGATGGCGTGACCAGGGGGATGCTGCAGTGGTCGTAAGTGTGAAAATTGTTCATACGTCACTTTTTTCAATGCCGCCATAACTTTGGTCACTAAATGAACTGTTGTAAGTCAATGACTTTTTCAACTTCCCCCTCCCCCCACTATTTACTTTCCTGCAACTTACTCTTCTATTTTTAATTGGGGTGTGTGTGAAATAAGACGTTTTCTGTGGGTCTTTTCCCTGTCCAGCAACCCCATTTTAGATTATAAGCGACTGTTTAAAAAATAAACGATTCCTAACAACAGCCTAACAAAAAACATTTGACTGAATATGAATATGAATATGAATAGAATAAGAATGAGAGAATAGAATAGAATAGAATAGAGAATAGAATAGAATATGAAATAGAGGAGGGGGAGAGAGGGAGAGAGAGAGGGAAAGAAAGAAAGAAGAAGAGAAGAGAGAGAAGAGAAGAGAATAGAATAGAATAGAATAGAATAGAATAGAGGAGAGAGAAGGAGAGAGGAGAGAATGGACTGGACTGGAGAGGACTGGACTAGGACTGGACTAGACTAGAGAAGAGACTAGAACTAGAATAGAAACTAGACTAGACTAGAATAGAATAGCAGAGTTGGAAGGGACCTTTGAGGTCTTCTAGTCCAACCCCCCGCTTAGGCAGGAAACCTTACACCACTTCAGACAAGCGGTTGTCCAATCTCTTCTTAAAAACTTCCAGTGTTGGAGGCAAGTTTACCATATTTTTCAGACTATCAGATGCACCGGACCATAAGACAAACCTAGGTTTAGAGAAGGAAAACAAGGAAAAAATAGTTTTTGGCCTCTGTGCGTCCCGTTTTCTTCCTCCCCGGCATCCAGAAGCACTTTGCAGGCCAAATACGGGCCCATTTTTGGCCTGCAGAGTGTTTCTGGACACCGGGGAGAGCAAAAATGGGACGCACGGATGATTTGGAAGGCCAAAACGGACCTGTATTTGCTCTATAAGATGCACAGACATTTCCATCCTTTTTTCTTTTTCCTTGGGGGGGGGGGCGGTGCATCTTATAATCCGAAAAATACAGTTATTTTTCTAACTGTCAGGAAATTTTTCCTTTGTTCTAGGTTGCTTAGTTCTACCTCTTTCTTAAGACGTACATGATTTCACCCACAGCACAGTAAAATGGACTACTATTTTATCAAATGAAATATAATTTCAAGGAGATTAGGAGCCGTAATCAGCACTCCAAAGCATAGTTAAAAAGCCTTAAGAAACTGTAAGTCTTTATAATGGCTTTAAGCACATCACATTAGGATGGTTTACTTGAATAACGCTTGGCTGAACAACAATAGTGACCTGGCCAGGGCTTAACACTAAATCTCTCCTTTAAGCAGAGCCAAATATAATTATGTTGGAAAGCAAAATAGTAAGTTATTGGAGCTGTAGAATTAGCACGGATGGCCCTTAGATAACTTCCTCCGTTGGCTTTTAGGCTTCATGATCCAATTGATTCAAACATTTAAATAAATCATCATAAAAAAAGAATGGGAAGCTGATATTCTGTAAAACAAACATGCCTTCGGAATCATTATCCAGCTGTTTCTGGGGCCTATGAGCATTATTTAGAAAATAAATAGTGGTGGGTGGCTGCAAATTCTTGCTTTTGGGGGAGGAATAGAAAAAAAAAATAAGGTTCTTCATCTTCGTCGTTCTTAAGTTTGTCTCCTGGCAAAAAAATACATGCTGACATTAATCACTTTAATATTTTATCTTGTTCTTTTACAAGTAGACCTAGCCTTACCGCAACTGAGCCTAGAATTTCTGCCGCTAAGCAAGACGATTGCCAAGTGAGCTTTGCTCCATTTTATGACTATTCCTGCCACAGCTGTGAAATGAATCTAGGCAGCGGCTAAGTGAGGAATATGGTTGTTCTGTGAATCTGGCTCTCGCTTTGACTTTGATAACTTTTGTTGTCTTTTTTCTACGACGAGCCCACTGGCACACAGTAAAAATGAAATGGGCTTGTCAGAAGGTCGCCAAAGGGGACCCTGGGACGCTGCATACGCCATGAATACATGCCTGTTGCCAAGCACCCGGGTTATGATCATGTGACCATGGGAACGCTGCAACGGTCCCAAGTGTTTAAAAAAAAAAAAACAACCAGTCATAAGCAGGGGTGGGATTCAGCCGGTTCAGATCGGTTGGAGAGAACCGGATGTTACTTTTACGTCTGGTTCGGCAAACCGGTAGTTCCAACAACTGGTTGGCCCCACCCCGCCCTGCCCAAGAGTCTCCATGCAGCCCGTTTTGGATCCCAGGTAAGTGCAGGGGGTGCATGGAGCCCGGGGAGGTAGAAAACGGGCCACCTAGAGGCTCGTGGAGGGTGAAAACAAGCCCGTTTCTGCCCTCCAGGGTACAGGGAGGGTCCTGGAAGTTCTGGAAGTCCGGAAATAGGCCTGTTCCTGGTCTCCGGAGGGCCTCTGGAGGCTTTTTTCACCCTTCCAGAGGCTCGAGGAAAACTTCCAGAGCCCGGGCAGAGCGAAAACGCCCCCCTTCCCACCGTGGTGCAGGAGGCTAACTAGGCCACGCCCACCATGACCACCACCCCCCAGCAACCGGGCAGAGAACCAGTTGCTGAAATTTTTGAATACCACCCCTGGTCATAGGTCATTTTTTTCAGTGCCATTGTAACTTCAAATGGAACTGGGCCTGGTTAATCTAGGGAAGAGAAGGACCAAGGGAGACATGATAGTAGTTTCCAATATTTGAGGGGCTGCTACAGAGAGGAGGAAGGGGCCAAGCTATTGTCCAAGGCACCTGAAGGCCAGACAAGGAACAATGGATGGAAACTGAACAAGGTGAGATTCAACCTGGAAATAAGGAGAAACTTTCTGACAGTGAGAACAATCAACCCATGGAACAGAAGTTGCCCTCAGAAGTTGTGGGAGCTTCATCAATGGAGGCTTTCAAGAAGAGATTGGACTGCCATTTGTCAGAAATGGTGTAGGGTCTCCCGCTTGGGGAGGGTTGGACTAGATGACCTACAAGATCCCTTCCAACTCTGATTATCTGTTATCTGTAATCTGTTAAGTAAACAAATAGTTATAAGTCAAGGACTACCTATGCTTGGTTGTAAGTTGCCTCAAGTCTCCTCTAGGGGAGTTTGGCAGCCTAAAAATTTAATAAATTAATGGGTTTTTCTAGCTGGTTATACCTCCCAATGGAGCTACTCTAGCCAATGAATGCGAACCACAGGTGATGATTTGCACTTACCATCTAAGCAAAACTGCAAATGTATTTAAAATTATGGTCTGAACTCTGGCCTGGATGTAAACAAGTTTGATTAAACCAAGAAACACCTGGCATCCCTTAAGAGTCCACCCATGTAGTTTCTGGCCAAAGTTAAACCACACCGTTAAATATATTTGCATTTTTCATTTCAATGCACCAGCTTTAATTTATGAAATTCAGCAAAAGGAAATCTCAAGCAAGACGACGCATGATTCCACTCGGGGATAATATCTGACAACTCCCTGGCATGGGCAAGAGGCTTGCAAACATAATGGTGATGAACAAAACTAAATTTTCTTTATCCTGGCTTGTTATTTTTTTTGAGTAGCCCAAAACTCCCATAATAAAAAAGAGCATGAACTGAGGAAGCATCTAGGGGGAAAAAAACCACAACATTTTTAAGCATGTAATTTGAAGAAGGACAATCCATCAGCGGCATCTGACAAAGTGTTTTAGTTACTCCTCCAATTGGAAGCCACGATTTTGCTGTGCTAAGCAGCTCTTGCGGGTCATCCAGTCGCCAGAAAAAAAATGAAAATAGCAGGAGGATGACAGGACGATCGGTTTCATTATAGCTTTTCCTCACTGCCACTAAGTTGAGAGAGAGTACAGACAGTCCTCGGCTTACAATCACAACAGAGTTCCAAATTCCTGTCGCTGAGGGAGTTTTGCCGCATTTTATGACCTTTCTGGCCAGATTGGTTAAGTGAATCACTGCAGTTCTTAAGTTAGTCGCACGGTCGTTAAGCGAATCTGGCTTCCCGCATTGACCTTGCTTGTCTTGAAGGTCGCAAAAGGGGACCTGTCATGCCCCAGTTGGAATCTGATTCTGAGGGAGAGGTGGAACAGTTGACAGGGAGTGGGAGCGTGGCTCTGGTGGCTGTAGAGGAAACTGGGGAGGGCACAGTCTGGCTGGGCACGCAGGGAGGAACGGATAAGGGAGAAACGTGGTTTACAGGGGAGGAAAGGGCCCTGATCCCCTTCATGGGCTGCAGCTGGGAAGACCGTTTAAAAGGGCAAACTGCGCATGGCAAAATTGCTGGAAGCAAAGCATGCATTATCTTTGTCAAGGCTTATCTGGGTTTTCGCGTTCTCCCAACTGCGTGTGCCTTGTTATCTGTTGAAGTCTGCAAGTTATTATCCTGGTCTGTCGTGTTACTTCATCATGGTTTGTGTTGGTTTTTTTTATTTCTACTTTATCTGTATTTTGGGTTTGGACTGCATTTCTTCCCTTTGTACACTGCTTTTGAAAGAGTTTGATCTCCCGCCAGGATAATTGGACATTATGGGCCAAGTTGGAGGCGTTAAAGGGAATTTATCTACTTTGGTGACTTTGTTATATTTGTGCCACACTCCGGGTCATCACAGGATCAGGTGACTCCGGGACATTGCAACCGTCATAAAAATGAGTCAACTGCCAAGAACCTGAATTTTGATCATGTGACCCTGAGGATTCTGCAGTGGTAATAAGTGTGACAACACGGTCATGAGTCATTTTTTCCAATGCCTCTGTGACTATGAATGGTCGCTAAATGAACTGTTGTAACTCGAGGACTGTCAATAGGTACACTGAAAAACAGAAGAAGAAGGTTTTTCAGCTTAGTCATAGTCTTCAAACTTTGGTGCTGGTTTTGGGGCACCCACACCCCAAATCTACAGAATACCTCCTGGCTAATTTACAGACTTCACACGAGTGACATTCTTCTTACTTGGCCATCAACATGTTCAGGATGTTGAGACAACGCTGCCAAATTCCTACCTGGACTACTGGTTTCTGTGGTTGTGTCGGCTGCGCGGCTGGAATCTGTGTTTTTTCTCGAGTGCCCCGAGTACGTTCACTGCCCACCGAAGTCATCATATACAGTATATACAAAACAATGTATGTACAAAATAGAAAATCTGAAACGAGAAAGAAACAGGCACTGAGATTGAAGAACAAAGTGCAGACAATAGTCTAGGACCATGATGGTGAACCTACGGCACCTAGAGCCATTTGTGTGGGTATGCGAGCTCCAGGCAAACTTACCTCACTGAGCATGCGCGCGCCTCCCAGCTGATTTTCGGGCCGTTTGAGGACTTTTTCGGCCTCCCAGAGACTCAAGGGAAGCCTCTGCAGCCTTTGTAGGCTGAAAACCAGGCCCGTTTTGTCAGTTCTGGTATTTCTGGAAATACCAAAAGTGATGAAACAGGCCCATTTTTCGGCCTACAAAGGTTGCAGAGGCTTCCCTCGAGCCTCTGGGAGGCTGAAAAAGGCCTCAAACGGGCTGAAAATCAGCTGGGAGGCACAGTGCAGGTAAGGGGGCAGCGGGGGAAGGAGCGGGGAATCACACATGCATGTGCAGGGGGCATGAGGGGGCCACAAACATTGCAATTTTGGGTACAGGAGCCCCAAAAGATTAGCCACCAGTGATCTAGGATAGGGATCCCCAATCCGTAGGCCGCAGCCCACCACCTGTCAGCGGCCTATTTGCAACCAGGCCATGTGATTGGCCGGCTGGTGTGCCGGCATCTGCGAACGCGCACACAGGTTCACTCATGCAAGCGTCACGGGGACTCGCAGGCCCACTCGTTCGAGAGTTGTGGGTGTTTGCAGCCCCACTCAAGTGAGTGTTTGTGGCCCCACTCCAGCAAGCCACAGACGCTCATGTGCACGCACATGCCTGCCTCTCCCACAAAACCATCCCCTCTTGTCCCCCACCCATTCCCGGCTGCCAACCTGGAAAGATTGGGGAATTCTGGTCTAACAAGAACAGAAAAGGGACTGAGCTGTATTTCCATGTTAGATAAAACCATGAGCCTTTTAAAAAAAAAATCCAAAGATGGTATTAGAAATTCACCTGGCTGGGGTCTAAGCAAGGAGGGAGGGAGGAAGGAAGGGGGAAAAGGAGGGAGGAAAGAGATAGGAAAGGAGGGAGAGGTGGGGAAGGAGAGGGAAGGAGGGAAGAGAATGAAGAGAGAGGAGGGAGGAAAGGGGAAGGGAGGGAGTGGGAGGAAGAGGGAGGAAAGAGACAGGAAGGAAAGGAGGGAGGGAGAGGGGATGGAAGGAGGGGAGGACGAGAGGGAAGGGGAAGGAAGAGAAAGGAGGGAGGAAAGAGGGGAAGGAAGGGAGGGGGGGGGGAAGAAAGAGGGAGGAGAGAGAAACAGGAAGGAAGAGAGGGAGGGAAGAAAGGAGGGGAGGGAGGGAAGAAAGGAGGGGAGGGAGGGAGGGAGGACCTTGGGTGATTAAAATGACTTCTAAAATAACTAAAACGATCTGGGGAGTGTGGAATATGGGAGGGAGAATTTTGCACAGGATGTGGTTTCCTAAAGAGCAGGGAAGGCTGGCACTGAGAAGCTACCCAGTTCTGCACAAGCAACGTTTGTCCTCCTGCACAATTAAAATAATAACCTAAAAGATCAAAAGAGAATGACAATAACGGCATAAAAGATACAAAGCGGTGAATTCTTTAGACGGATGGACTTTTTTTTAACTGTCACCTGTGTGTGCTTAATTTACACCTTAAAGGGGAAAAAAGACGTGAAAAGAATCCACCTTGCTTACTCGGCAGAAAGGAGAGAGATGACAGATCTGTCATTTCTGAATATTGCTAAATATGAAATATGAAAGTGCCAGCTATCACCTATAAACCTACCCCATAGCACACACACACACACAAATACACACCCCTACGCAGTGTAGCACATATCAGAGACTGCCTTCCCAAGCTCATCCCATCCAAACATCAAGAGATGCCTTGCTAAAGAGGCACCTCCTCTGTGTGAAGTACAGATATTTCTCATTTAACAGCCGTTCAGTCAATGACACCTTAAGAGATGACAGCAAAGATAGGCCATATGTCTGAAGACAGGAGAAGCAAAGACAAGAGGAAAGGTAGATTCACTTAACGACTGGTGTGGTTTACTTAATGACCCAAAGGGGTGTGGCACAAAAGCAACAAAGTCACAAAAGTAGGCAAAGTCCCTTTTAATACCTCCAACTTGGCCCCCAATATCCAGTTATCATCGGCTGGAGAAAAAAACTCTCTCAAGAACAGTTTTTAAAGGGAAGAAATTCAGTCTGACCCCAAAGTACATCGAAATTAGAAATAAAAACCAACACAAAACACACTGCAGCAGTTAACGAGACAGGGCAGGATAAGGAATTGCAGGTTTCCAAAAGATAACAAAACACACACAGTTGGGAGGACTCCGGAATCCAGATAGGACTTGACAAAGATAAATCACGCTTTGCTTCCAGCAAGGTGCTGTGCACAAACACCCTTTTTAAATCCTGTTTTCCCAGCTGCAGCTAATGAAGGGAATCAGGTCCCTTTTCTCCCCCATAACCCATGTTGCTCCCTTCTCTGTTCCTCTCTGCATGCCCTAGAATGGGTCTTCCAATGAAGGCCCAGCCAGCCTGTGCCCTTCCCCAGTTTCCTCCACAGCCACCAGAGCCACACTCCCACTCCCTGTCAGCTGCTTGACCTCCCCCTCAGAATCAGGTTCCAACAGGGGCATGACACCGTGGCAAGAAAGCTCATAAAATGGGTCAAAAACTCACCTAACAACTGTCTCACTTAGCAATGGAAATTTTGGGCCCAGTTATGTTTGTAAGTCAAAGACTACTTGCAAAACCAAAACTCCGTTGGTTGTCCAAGTCACAAAAGAACAAGAATCACCCTATCTGAGCCTATTTATCAGTTCTTAAACAATACTCTCTGCTCTGGTCCTGGCTAAACTGTTGAATAATTGTATTAATACTGTAAAGGCTTCTTCAATTAACTTACACTTGGAAAGGAGACATCTATCTATTGCAATAAGAAACAATCCAGATTCTCTAATTTGCCAGAATTATCCAACCTATTAGCATTAAACTTAAAGTAACAATAGATCTGATAAGAATAGTCAGCTACCTACCAGTAATAGCTCTTATTATACATGTAAGCAGTTGTGATTGATTATCCTTAAATTCTGTAAATTCACTACTACTAGACCATTCTTAAAAGAATCTCTTTTATAGTTTATCATTACCACAATATCTGAATAAAAGTATTAACGCATTAAGCACTTACAAGAAAATATTCTCATACACGAGTTAGGAATCTACCTTTTTCCTCTAATTACAGGCAGTCCTAGGACTTAGATCAGTACATTTAGTGACAGCACTGACAAAAGTGACATGAGCATTTTTCTCACTTACAAACAGAATAACAGAGTTGGAAGGGACCTTGGAGGTCATCCAGACCAACCCAACACTGAAGCAGGAGATCCCATAACATTCTGGACAAAAGGTTATACAATCTCTTTTTGAAAACCTCCAGTGTTGGAGCACCCACAACTTCTGAAGGCAACTTCTGTTCCACTGGTTAATTGTTCTCCCTAAGTCACACATGGTTGTTAAGTGAATCAGGCTGCCCCGTTGACTTTGCTTGTCATTAGGTCGCAAAAGGGGAATCACAGGGTCCAGGACACGGAAACCGTCATAAATGTGAGTCAGTTGCCAAGGATCTGAATTTTGATCACGTGAGCATAGGGACACTGCAATGGTGGTTAAGTGTGAAAAACGGTTGTAAGTCACTTTTTTCAGTACTGTTGTAACTTTGAATGGTCACTAAATGAACTGTTATAAATTGAGGGCTACCATTACAGGGAAAACTGGATCCATCTGTAAAATTCATTTTCAGTGACTTAGTAAATGGGCTCAAACAATTCCTCCTGGACTAACCACAATCTTTGGCTCATTCTATCCATATTATCATTCAGAAAAATGAAACTTACTATCAGGAACACATCAAACATTCTCCTGCTGAGCATTTACAGGTGACGTTTGATGGCAATGAGTAAGCCATCCTTCCAGAAATTCTATCTGCAATTCTTAGTCAATTTTACTGGGATGAGCCTGAAATAAACGATTCTTTTCATTTTCTGCAAGTAATAGGAAATTTAGAGTAATTGGGGCAATATATAAGCATATTTTAGACGAACTGAGGATTGTGACGGAACCTGGTCCCAATTGCCAGGAGGGAGGAGACGTATTCCAGAGGAACAAGAGGCAATGCAGTGAGTTTTGTCCCATTTCATTACATTCCTTGCCATATTTGTGAAGTGATTTATTGCAGTTGTTAAGATATTAAGATTGTTGTTAAGTGAATCTGGCTTCCCCTTGGACACGGCTTATCAGAAGGTCATGGGGTGCTGCAACGGTCGTAAGGGTGAATAACGGTCCTAAGTCACTTTTTTCAGTGCTGTTGTAACTTCGAATGGTCACTAAACAAACTTGTTATAAGTTGGTTACAACAAGCAGTTGTATATGCCTTGCCGGGTGAGGCGGGGGGTGTTAGTATGCTTTAGTTGGGCAAGATTCTGTCTATAGGGAAGAACAATGAAGAAATGTGCTTGGAAGAAACCCAATATGCCTTCCTTGGTTTTTGAAATCTGACAAGAATAGAAATGAGAACTTTCTTTTTTTTTTGATCCTGAGCTTTGCAGGCAGTAATGGGTTAAGGGTCACACTCTGAGATCTTCACACACTTGTTCTCCGGTATCATAATACGGCGATTCCTTTGAAGGCAGGCTCTCACAAGGGACAGCCAGCATAAATCCAGATTTTTTTATTTTTCCTGAAGAAAGGCAGAGTTGTCTTTATGCCTGCCCCACCCCCTCCCAGGAGTCTCCATTTTGGATGCAGGTAAGTGCTCTGGGAGGGCGGAAAATGAGCCTTTTGGAAGTCCGGAAATGGGCCGGTTCCTTTGAAGCTATGAAGGTGCTGAAAAAAGAAGCTTATAAACCCATCCTCAAAATTTCTGTGGTCACGTCATCACAACATGAGCACTTGGCAACTTATTCACATTTACGACGGCCGCAGCATCTCAACGTCGGTGTTCGCCATTCGAAACTTCGTCACCGGCTTCCAAAGGAGCAAATCCAGTAAGGAAGAGGGTAGGAAGTTGCATGTCGCAACCACGCAACATCGTGCTTAGCGGTGATTTGCTTAACAACCGCAGCTGCCGTCGTAAGTCGGTGAGGTTGTGTGTTTACTTAACCACCATGCTGCTTAGCGATGGAGTCCCGACTGTGGTTCTCACCTGGAGCTTCTGAGAGCCTAAAGAGAAGCTCAAGGTACAGAATAGAAGACAGAATAACAGAGTTGGAAGGGACTTTGGAGGTCTTCTAGTCCAACCCGCTTGACCAAGATGTCCCTTGATCTTGTGTTAAGGAGCTTCCTTCAATCAGACTAAACACACACCTGAAACACTGTTTCCCTGGTTACCATTCAACAACCAGCTTATTTTGCCAAACAAGGTTTTAATTTCTGGACTTATTTCTTTATGTAACTCAAATTCTATTATCTAGGTTTAGAGATGCTGGAAAACAACTAAGTCAAATATTTGACTTCAGGGAAGAAAAGAAGTATCACATAGCAATCCATGCAGAACAAATTAAAGCATATTATACAATCCTTGTGATTTCCAAACCCCAAATGATTCAGTTAATTCACTGTCAAAATAAAGCAAAATAAATCCCAGAGATCATTTCTCAAGCTAATTAAGAGGCAAAAAGTTCATATATACAGGTAGTCCTTGACTTATGACCATAATTGAGCCCAAACGTTTGGTGGTTATGTGAGACATTTTGAGGGAGTTTTGCCCCATTTTACAACCTGCCTTAACACAGTTGTTAAGTGAATCTGGCTTCCCCGTTGACTTTGTTTGCCAGAAGGTCACAAAAGGAGAATCGCGTGACCTTGGGACAGAGCAACCGTCGTGAATATGAGTCAGTTGCCAAGCGTCCGAAGTTTGATCACCCGATCATGGGGATGCTGCAAAGGTCATAAGTGTGAAAACAGTCATAAGTCACTTTTTTCAGTGCCGTAAATTTGAATGGTCACTAAACAAACTGTTGTACATCAAGGACTATCTATAGTGCTTGAAGTTCTCGTCTTGACTCATCCATCCGATATATGAGATTATCCTGAATTAATTGCTGAATTGAATTGAATTGAATTGAATAAGACAGAGCACCAAACCCTAAACTTGAATTAATGGAACCCAATTGCTGAATTCACACAATAGAGCTGGGGTCACCAACCTTTCGGATCTCAGAGACCACTAAATTCATAATTTTAAATCCCGCGGACCACCAATATGAATTTTTTTTAAAGATAAATAGTATTTAGTGCAATATAGAAAATGCAAATAATTTTTTTGAGGACCACCAAAAATTTCTTGCACACCACCAGTGGTCCACAGATCACCAGTCGGTGACCGCTGCAATAGAGGCAGTCCTTGATTTACAACAGTTCATTTAGTGACTGTTCCATATTATAACTACTGAAAAAAGAGACTTATGACCATTTTTCACACTAACAACCGTTGCAGCCTCCCCATGGTCAAAATTCAGATGCTTGGCAACTGACTCACATTTATGACGGTTGCAGAGTCCCGGGGGGGTCCCCTTTTGCGACCTACTGATAAGCAAAATCAGTGGGGAAGTCCAGATTCACTTAACGACTATGTTACTAATTTAACAACTGCAGTGATTCACTTAATAAAAGCGGCAAGAAAAGTGGTAATCTGGGGCAAAACTCACTTAACAAATTTTTCATTAACAACATAAAACTGTGGGCTCAGTTGTGGTCGTACGTTGAGGGCTAGCTGTGTATGCTCTTATCAGACAATCTAGCATGCTGTGTGAACCCAGTTTAAATTTGGTACAAGGAAACAACCCTTGAGAAGGAGAAGAAGGTATTACTAACAAGGGCAGAAACAAAATCCTGGACTTACAACCACAATTGGGGGAATTTCCACTCCTGAGCAAGGAGGTTGTTAAGTGAACTGTGCTTCATTTTGCAACCTTTTTGCCATTGTTGTTAAGCAAATCACTGCAGTTGTTAAGTGAATCATACTGACTTTGCCTGCCAGAAGTCAGCTGGGAAGGTTGGCGAATGGCCATCACACGACCTCAGGATGCTGTAATCATTGTACATACCATCCTGGTTTGCAAAGTGCCCAAATTTTTATCGTGTGACCACAGGGTTGCTGCAACAATTGTGAAGTGCAAAGACCAGTCACAACTCACCATTTTCAGTGCAGTTGAAATTTCAAATGGTCATTAAACGAATGGTTGTAAATTGAGGCTTGCCTGTATGCAACCTCATTGCAACAACAGAATCCACTTTGTGACAGAGGAATTTGTGACTTGACAAGCCAACGAAACCCCAGGTTTAGAGAAGACTATCTAGCATCCTTTAGATAGAATTCTTTATTGCCAAGTGTGATTAGACACACAAGGAATTTGCCTCCAGTGCATACAACAATAGTGACAGATCATTATCATAAGCGTTGTAAAAATACATTCATCATAAAACATTAGATACAAGCATTTAATAAGTCATGGGTACTAAATAAACAATCAACATAAATCATACTAGGATGCTAATTAAGCAATTTAAATTGTAAGAGATAAGCAACAAAGGTATAGTCATAAGAAGAAAAAGGTGATAGGTAACAGGGAAGATGAGAATAATGGTTGTAATACCGCCTTTCTAGATAAGTTTGACACTGTTGTGGGAATTAGTTGTTTAGCAGAGTGATAGCATTGGGGAGGTGGGGAGGGAACTGTCCTTGTGTCTAGTTGTTCTGGTGTGCAATGCTTTATAACGTCGTTTTTGAGGGTAGAAGTTGAAACAGTTTATGTCCAGGATGCGAAGGGTCTGTAGATGTTCTCCTCCACGCTGTGCTACGAGAGCCCAGGATAGGGAGAAGTTCCTCCTCCTCCGTCATCAAACTGAGTCTGCCAAAGCTATGAAAGTCAGCTCATGCTGCTGGCCCCCAGTTTGTGTCCTTGTTGTGTGTGAGCCGCGTGTCTCTGGAGGTAGGAGCAGCGGCAGAGGGGAAACAGCGAAAGCGAAACTAGCAGCTCCCGGGGATCCGGTGGAGCCCAGTGGTCGCAGAGAGCGGGGAGCTGCTCTCCTTTAACACCGAGGCTTCGGAGCTGGGGCTTTGGACCAGCCAAAAGTGACTTCGGGCCTGGGATCGCTTATTGAGGCAGCCTACCCCCACTGCAATTTACAGCACGCAGCCTGGGGAAGTCTTTTTGTCGAGAGCGAGTCGGGAGAGTCGGGACTTGGTTTTGGAGCGAGGCTCATAGAGGGATGCCATTCACCTGGCCTCTAGTTAAGGCGGTACTTTAGTGAAGGAGCTCTCAGCGCCTCCAGTGTTTAGGCCACACAAAAAATGGGAGAGCACACAGGCCCGATCTGACTGACCTACAGGGCCTTGAAGAGGTCCGTTGTTCGGAGGTTGCCCAGAAGCCAGCAAAAAGGAGACGGCCACGGGGTCATTCAGCCAAGAGGGAGGCAGCTGCAAAGATTATGGCCAAGGCCCTTCGCAACTACGAAGGCTTCGAAATCCAATTTCAGGGCCGAGAAGTCATGCAGCCTTGGAGAAACGATTTGCAAAGATCCTGGAGCAGAGAAGTGGAAGGAGCCAACCTCAGTCTCCTCAGGCTGGAGATCTGCAAGCTGGCCTTCAGGCTGTATTCAGGGCTGGAGAGGCAGAACTAGGCTCCACCAGTTTGTCTTCAGGCATGGTCCCCAGAGAAAGCAGAGATGTTTTCCCCTCAAGATTTGGGTACATCTGGGCCTAGTTTTAGGCAGGCTGCCTGGACTCCAAGAAGCATCCAATCCTCAGAGTAATTTACTCCAAGGTGGCCGCAGACAGAGGGCGAAGGCCACCTTTACACCTACTACAGCTGCTGGCCTTCGCCCAGTGGATCCACCTTTAAGCAGCAGTCCTGAGGGTCTTAAGGAGATGGTTTCTGTAGCCATCAGGCAGGGGATTGCTGAAGGATTTCAGCAATTCCTTCACCCCACTGGGGTGGGCCCAGGATTTTTCCCTACCTTCCCTCAGGTGGTCCCTCCTGAACAGTGGGGATTTCCCCGGCCCCCTGAGCCAAGGTTTCCTTCCACTCATTCTGATTGGGGGCAATATGAGGAGAGGGGCTCTATGGATCCTTCAGACCAAAGTCACTCCTCCATGTCTGAGGAGGAGGAAGGGGAGGTTAGAGATTTCAATCTATCAGAAGATGAGGGATTAAACCCTGAACAACCCATTTTTTCCAGGTCTTTTTAAGCCATCCTTGTTCAAATATCCAGTGCACAAGGCCCAGCTGGGACCTGATGAGGTGGCATCAGAACCTTTGAGGGAGGGTTCAGCCCAGGGCGATTCTTTATTTTCAATTGTTCAAACTGAGGTGCTTCCATCACCCAAGTTATTTGTAGACCTGGTGCGTGAACAGTGCACCTCTCCAGGGTCTGGGCCACGCCCCTCATCCCATGACAGGCATTTTTATAACGTAGGCCCTTCCTTGGCCAAGGCCCTTCTAGTGGCGCCAGTTGATGCTCCTGTGGTTGCCTCTCTCTCCACATCTGGGCCTCCGACAGAACCGGAAGATGTCCTTAAGACTGACGACAAGAGGTCAGAACAGACTCTTACATGTACTCATCAAGCCGCAGCATGGGCGGTCCGAGCCTCCACCACAACATCCTTCTTTACAAGGTGTTCTCTGCGTTGGCTGCGTCAGCTACAGGATCGTTTGCCTCCCGGTGATACCAGGTCTCACCAGGACATAAATAAGATCATTAAGATCATCAAATAAGATCACAGCTGATGCCACCTTAAACTCTGCAAAATTTGCATCAAAAGCGATGGCATCTTCGGTGGTAGCGAGATGCCTTCTGTGGCTGCGCAATTGGCAGACAGACTTGCGTCAAAAATGGAAGCTTGCTTCTGCCCCGTACTCGGGCGAGAGTCTGTTTGGGGGCGCCCTGGAACCGTACCTGGTGGAAACCAGGGACAAAAGGAAGATTCTATCATGGTCGGTAAAGAGGTCGGATTTTCGTCAGGCTCCGTACTTCCTACCATCTTCCTTTCAACTGGAGTCCAACACCCGTTTTCCTCGGGGCCAAAGGGCGTCCCCTCCTCACCAGGAGCAACAACCTGATCGATTGGGTAGACCAGCAGTTTTCCAGCAAACGGCCCTTTCGGGGTGGAAGAGGTTGTTCGTTCGCTATAAGTGACTGCCCTCTTTCCCCTCCCATCGGAGGTCGTCTGGCCTTCTTCACTTCATGGTGGGAGGAGTCAACTTCGGACACCTGGGTTCCCAGGACTGCGAGGTCGGGTCTTCAACTCAAGTTCCTCTCCCCTCCTCCAAGGTTTTTTGTCCGCTGTGCAATTTCTCGGGACAGTTCCAGAGGGGCCCTCGTGGAATCAGCCATTCAAAATTTGGGAGACATAAAAGCCATCCAGGTGGTTCCGGTGAATCAATGGGGGCTAGGGTTCTGCTCCCAGCTCTTTGTGATCCCAAAGGCCACGGAGGGGGGGGGGAGGAGAAGGTGGGGGCAATCCTCAACCTCAACTCCTTGAACAAGTTCATTCCCTACAGGTGCTTCAAGATGCAGCCTCTACAGTCTATTCTGGAGAACGTTTGGGAGGGCGACCTCCTCTCATCCACAGACCTCACCGAGGCATATCTTCATATCCTGATCTGGCTCCTTCATTGCCAGTTCTTCGTTTTTGCTACAATAACAAGCACTACCAATACCGGGCCCTTGCATTTGGCCCCTAATCAGCCCCCAGGGTATTTACCAAGGTTTTAGCGGCATTTACAGCGTCCCTACGCACCCTCCCTGTGAGGGTCCAGTTCTACTTGGATATACTGATTCAGTCATCTTCAACCCACTCCGCCAACAGTGACCTTTGGATCATGATACAGATCCTTGAAGAACATGGTTTTTTCATAAACTTCAGCAAGAGTCATCTTCTACCAACCACCCGTCTCCTATACCTATGGGAGATCATCGTCATGACCTTCTGGGAGGTTTTCCTTTCCCCGGATCGTCAAGAAAGTCTGAAGGACTTGATAAACCGGATTCAACAGCAACAAACAGTTCCCTTGTCTCTACTGTCCCAGCTCCTAGGAGAGATGATTTCTTGTATAGGCATTGGGCCATGGACCCGCCTCCATGCCCAGAATCTACAATGGCTCTTGTTGCCATTTCAATGGGCAGGAACCAGCCACTCATCCATCAAAGTCCGTGTTCCTCACCTGGAAACAAAAATTTATGGACACTGACTATTGAAAATAAACATCAAAGACGCTGATTGAAATAAATTACTGGACAATTGGATTGGACTTAAATATCAAAGAAAGGGAAAAATAAAAATTAAAAGTATATAAAAATGGCAGAACTTTGTGTGGAAATAAAATTTGAACTAAGAAACATGAAGGAAATGATGCATGAAAGAGTGGAAATGTGCAGTATTATACCACAAAAATTAGAAATGGCGACGCTGATTAAAGAAGAACAAAGAGAACCAGAAGGGGAGGAGTTGAATAAAGAGGAAACCAGCCTTAAAGAACAAGTGGAACAACAAATATTGAAACAAAGGGAAAAAAAGAATAAAAACTAAAATTTGGAGGTTCGATGGGATCATTAAAGAGAGAATTGTTTGGAAAGTTAAAGAAAAAGGAAACAGCAGAAAGGGGAATTACAAAAGAAAGCTCAAGAGAGGGAGCGGAATAAAAATTGGAGTAAGAAATGGAGGGAAATAATAAAGGAAAAAAGGGGGATTAAGAGAAAGGACCAAAAAATGAGGAGATGCAGAAAGCAAACAAAAATGAAAATAAATTACAATGGGTAGATGAAGAACAGGAAAGGGGATTCTGCAAGGTAAAGTGTTGTGATATATAAGAATACAGATTTTAAAATGGAAAAGACTGGAACTGATATTTCTTTTTAAATATTTTTGTAAGGGTTAGTTAAATTATATATAAATATAACTGGAATAAATGTGGAAATGGAAATTTATAATAATACTATTTACACTTAACAAAATGATGACTAAAGTTAACATGAATTATGAGATATATAGAATAGAAATGTCGATATCAGTTTCTATAATTAGTTGAATAAGTTAACATTTTTGAAATAATTTAGAATGTAATTGAGGAAAAAATATGCGGAATCTGACTCACTCTCTCTCTCTATATATATACATACATACATACATGGTATGTAGTAGTTAGAATATTGTTATTCTAGAATGTGATAATCAAAGTGATTATAGTAAATTTCTATTATGAGTTAAGGGGGGTAAATTGAGGGATGTATAAGGGGTGGCACATTCAAATTGATAATTTTTTAATTATAAGGTGAAATTTATTGAATAACGAAATGAAATAATAGTATGTGATAAAATTTGCAAATGTAACAGATAAAAGTATATAAGTATAATGAATATAAAAATGAAATAAGAATTTTAGATAACACTGTAAAATAGACATGAGAATACCGTATTTCCCCATGTATAAGCACCCCCTTTGTATAAGCCACCCCCCCAATTTTTGGACTGTGAAGTTTTGAAAAAAATATTTTATTAGAGAAACAAGTTATGAAGAAAGAAAATTTACAAAGAAACAAAATTCGACGTCTAGACCTACAACTTCGGTCATGACGCCGAAAGCGGTGCGGGCGACGCTAGCAATCTACGCATCGGAACGAGAGTAGGAACGAAGCATTCAGGCCGATGCCTAGCGTATGCATTTCTATCGCATACTCGCACTCGTAATCGTATCATCACGTACAATTTTTACAAAAAAGTATAGCATACTGCTGGAAAACCAGTTTATTCCTACTTTATTATTTTATGCATTTTTCACGTATAAAAAGTGTACCTGCTTTGTATATGCCACCCCCCTACTTTTTGGGCTTGAAAATTTTGGAAAAAAGGGGTGGCTTATACATGGGGAAATACGGTATTTAAAGAAAAATGAAACAAGTTATGATACAAATTGGAAACGGATAAAATAAGGGTGATGAATATAAGAATATCTGAGAACATTTAAAGGAAAATGGGAAAAATAATGATATGATATGAAATTGAATATGAAAGATGAATACGTAACTAAGGTCATGCTTGTATGGAAATGTAAAAACCTGGAACCATATTGTTCACCAAAAGGGATGTTTTTAAAATATAAAAATAAAATTATTTTTTAAAAGTCTGTGTTCCTCTACCGTCTGTCTTATATTCATTCAGGTGATTCCAGTGGTGGCGGTCCCAGGCCATCAGGAAAGGTTATTTTTTTCAAGGAACCAGACAGACTCACGATCATGACAGATGCCAGTCTTTATGGCTAGGTGGGGGGCACATCTGCAAAGCGAGATAGCTCAAGGTCGTTGGTTCCAGACAGACAGGTCTTGGCCCATCAATTGGCTCAAACTCAGGGCTATCTTCCTGGCTTTGAGACATTTCCGGGACAGGGTGACAGAGTCCCACTTGCTAATCATGATGGAGGTGGCCGCCAAGGCCCATGTCAACAGATGGGGGGGGGGACCCAGTCCAAATCCTTGATGCAGGAGGCCGAACATCTGGGGTGGTAGGCAGAGAGGCACCTTCTGTCCCTCAGAGCAGATCACATCTTGGGGGTCGACAACATCCAGGCCGATTGGCTGAGTCAAGCCAAGGTCAACCACTTGGAATGGTGCCTTCACCCATCCCTGTTCCAGGAACTGTCCAACAGATTCGGTCCCCAGTAGTCAACCTATTCGCCACTCCCCAGAATGAGCAGGTAGAAAGATTCTTTACCGGGTTCCCTACCCAGGGAGCAAAAGGGACCAATCCACTTCAGAGCAGGTGGCCTCCAGGTCTCCTCTACACCTTCCTATCATTCTGGCCATTCTTCAGAAGACGTTGGAGAAGGCAGAACTGATATTCCTGGCGCCTCACTGATCTAGACAGCCCCGGTACGATGACCTGGTGAACCTGTTGACCATGGAGAATCCCACCCAGCAGGATTTCCCTCAGCCAAGGGGCCTTACTCCACCTGGAACCTCAGTGGTTCCAGTTGGCGGCATGGCGCTTGAGTGGAAATCTCTGAAAGATACTTACACGATAAGGTGATAAAAACTATCCAGGCATCATGTAAATCATCCACCAGTGTTGTTGTGGAATAATGATAACTCTGTCCAACCACCCATCAATACGTAGGTTTTTGAGGGGAGGCTCAAACCTGCATCCCCCAGTAGTTCATAGATATCCCACTTGGGATCTCCCAAAAGTACTCGAGTCCCTGATGGGACCCCGATTCAAACCTCTAAGGTCAGTGGGTCTCCATTACTTAACACTTAAAGTGTCCTTTCTGGTGGCTATCACGTCAGCCAGGAGTGTGTCGGAGTTGGCAGCTCTCTCGTTGAGACAGGACTTGTGCATTTTTCATGGGAACAGAGTGGTGCTACGCTTAGACCGCACTTTTATTCCAAAGATCAATTCTTGGTTCCACAGGGCACAAAAAATAGTCCTACCGGACTTCTGCCCTAAGCCTCAACGTAAAGTTGGAACACAAGTAGCAAACACTGGATGTGCGGAGAGCTCTCCGTACGTATGTCAAACGAACTGCAACTTTTTGCAAGAGAGAAGCAATGTTTGTATCTTCCCAACCAGCCTCCTTAGGGACCAAGGCTTCCGCATCCATGATAGGCAGATGGATCAGGGCTTATATTTCCACAGCATATGAGACTTTATCTCTCCGAGTCCCCAAGAAGGTTACAGCCCACTGTACTACATCAGCAGCCTGGGCTACTCAGGCATCCATTGAGATCTGCAGGATGGCGACCTGGGCGTCGCCTTCTCCATTTATCCGGCACTATTAACTGGACTCCTTCCCCTCTGCAGAAGCAGCATTTGGCAGGAGAGTGCTTCAGAAGGTTCTTCTAGTGTCGGACAGCGGGGATCAGATGTGGAGCCTCCCTTGGACATGCAGGCTTTGGTATGTCCCTATCCTGGACTCTCATAGCAGCATGGAGGAGAATGGGCGTTGGTAAAAGCTTACCTGTGGCGCCCTTTCTATACACGCTGCAAGAGAGTCCAGCCCCACCCTGTGTTTGTCTGGTCACGGCTGGGGAGGGGGTCTTCTTACTGTTTTATTTTTCAGAGACAAGCCATGTCTGTCAAGTTTCTCCGTCGAATAGCTGGGATTCAGCAGCAGGGACTGGCTTTTACAGCTTTGGCAGACTCAGATCGATGATGGAGGAGGAGGAGGAGTCTTCCCCTATCCTGGACTCTCTCGCAGCATGTATAGAAAGGGCATCTCAGGTAAGCTTTTACCAACGCCCATTTTCACAGCCTTCTTTTTGACTCGTGCAGAATACAGATCCTCAAATGGAAGGCAGATTGGGAGCAATTGTTGTTGTTTTTTTTCTGCAGTTCTACTTTAAGATTTACCGGAGATCAATACATATTATTCAACTAAGAATAGGTAATTTAAATAAATTCATCTGTTAAGCGTTAGTCCTTCCCTCTAATATGGCAACCTGTGAAAAATGTCCCTCAAGCTGTGAAACGGAAAGGTAAGCACTCACAAGGCCTTTACTTGAGCCACGTGTTTATTTCTATCTGTGTATATATTTCTTTTTGACCACAGATTATTCAGAGTCTCGGGTTATGAGATAAAACAGGGAAACATAAACAGTGAATTAGTTAAAAACACAGACCTTAGAAACACGCCATTATAAACAAGTTACACTAATTGCATTGAATAAGTGACGAAGAAGAAAAAAAAGAACGTCAGGCCATGATATTAATAGCTCCCTAGTGGCTCAAGCCAACTTTTTCCCGGTATTGAACAGAAGACGATGGCTATGAACCTTCCAAAAAGCAAGAGCCTTCCAAAGCCACAACTAAGAAGGCCCTGCTCAAATAAGGTGCCACTCATCTTTTTGGAAGCTATATAATGGGAAGGTTATGCCTTCAAATTTCATGCACCAAATGAAACCAGGAACTATTACAGGCAGTCCTCGAATTACAAACGTTCATTTAGTGACCATTCAAAGTTACAACGGCACTGAAAAAAGTGACTGAGGACCGTTTTTCACACTGTGCAGCTTTCCCAAGGTCACGTGATCAAAATTCAGATGCTTGGCAACTGACTCATGTTTATGACGGTCACAGTTTCCTGGGGTCATAGAATCCCTTTCTGTGGCTTCTGACAAGTAACGTCCATGGGGAAGCCAGATTCACTTAACAACCGTGTTACTAATTTGACAACTACCATGATTCACTTAACAGCTGTAGCAAGAAAAGTCATTAAATGGGGCAAAATTCACTAAATATATGTCTCGCTTAGCCACAGGATTGTGGGATTCATTGATGGTTATAAATGGGGAACTACCTATGCTACCAGAATCTGCTAAGCAGAAAACAGAAAGGATCTTGACATTTTTCATAATTTAACACAGTAAATTTTCATTTCTAGCAGATGAGAAATTCCTGGCATCGATTATTAACAGCCTTGGGCAGTTTCCTGGCACAATGGCAGCAGCTTTAATTTACAATGCTTGCTCTAAATATATTCTTGTAAACCAATTAACAAAATCAAGTTAATGTTAAGTTTTAAACACACATTGCTTCATTTATCATTAAGCAGAATTGGGAGCATGTACACTTAAAACAATGGTTAATTATAAATCAAGAAAAAAGGATTTTAAGTTAAAGACCCCATTGTAAAATGAGTTTTCCCACTACATTTGATCTTGTATCTCAACAGTATCAGAAATATAATACTGGCTACTTCAGAAATGTTTCCTAAAATGTATAATTTACTGTCAAAAAGAGGATAATTATCTTTTAAGCCACTGAAAGTGAGGCTACACTATGGTCTGGGCTGGGTAATACAGTACATATTCTCTCACATCAGAATCACTGTCTGTGATTGCACAAATAATCGGTTATTCCTTTTCAAACTGCCACTAGTGTTAAAATGTCTTGTCTGAGAAGCTTTTGCCCACCACAGATGTAATTAATTGGTGTAATATCCTTATGATTATGGTGTGTGGTACCCAAATTTGCAGAGGTAACTATCAACCATCAATCAATAACCCTAACTCCATAAGTGGTAGGGGTAGAAGAAAGGAAGAGACAATTGAAATTTTAAATATCTAGTTGGCTACTTTCTGGTTATCATGTGAACACAGTCATTGTCATACCATAAGAAGGGGTAAATCCAAATCTATCCAGCTTCAAGAATTACTCAACACCACTTAGTTGTTACTTTTTAAAACCCACCTGCAACAGGGCTGAAACTTAATCTGAAATATCCCAGATTACAATTTTAATAATTTATCACATTCAGGATCCCAACAGCCACTACAACAGATAAAAATTGTACAGTAAAGCATCCTTTAAAAACCTCAAAACTCTAGACGTAACTGCTTAACAGGCTCCCACATCCAATGACTTTACCTTGGCCACCCCGTGCCACATTTTTTTCAGTGGCAAGACTGAAAACGAGCAATATTTTTATCTTCTCCTTCTATTCGTCTTTCAAGCCTACTGTGGTAAGACTTTAACTCACCCCTAGCTCTGAATTTGTGACATCATTCTGTTGTCACAGAAAGAGATCTCAAGTCAAGATGGGCTCACAATGTACACAAGAGTGAACAACCTCAAGAGTCTTGCATGTTTCCGCCCTTTTGCAGTTCCGAGAGACCCCAACTATTAAAATGTACCAGATGATTCCCTTTATCTAAAGGTAGGAAATAAAGTACAGTGAAGGCCTAACACAGGGCTTAAGATAGCCACTTAGAAAAAAAACCCTACTTTTTTAATGTTAATTTTAGTTGCTTGGTTTATTGTTTATTCTGTGGCTTACCATTTTATGGATTTTAGAAGGCTGCCTTGAGATTTTAGAGATAAATTGAGGATAGAAATAGTTTAATAAACGAACAAGTTAAAAACCTAGTAAGTTGCTGCTTGCTATTGGAGAAAACACCAATGTACAAGGGGCTGGAAAAAAATTAATACTTCAGTAACCAATACAAAGAAGGATTAGGGGTGACCTGATAGCGGTCTTCCAGTATTTGAGGGGCTGCCACAAAGAAGAGGGGGTCAAATTATTTTCCAAAGCAGCTGAAGGCAGGAGAAGAAACAATGGATGGAAACTAATTAAGGAGAGAAACAACCTGGAATTAAGGAGAAACTTCCTAACAGGGAGGACAATTAACCAGTGGAACAGCTTGCCACCAGAAGTTGTAGGTGCTCCATCACCAGAGGCTTTTAAGAAGAGACTGGATCGGTGGATAGACACTTGTCTGAAATGGCATAGGGTCCCCTACTTGAGAAGGGTTGGACTAGAAGACCTCCAAGGTTCCTTCCTGCTCTATTCTGATTGAAAGAGCAGTACAAAAGGATTCTCAAATCCAATCATCGTGTATTTCAGAGAATTTACCAGGTTTGATTTTAAAAAGGGTAGGGGAAACAGCACATGCTGTTGGACAAATGACTTTGTCTACAACCTTATGCCTAATAAATGAATGCACTAAACTGATTTCAATGCCTTGGGAATTGGGCCTGCCACCAACTGGTTTGGATTAACAATGGAATTCAGATCCTCATAAACCTTATCCCAAAAGATCACTGGCCACTGCAAGTAAAAGGGCATTCAACTATATCTTTCTTCTGATTTGACTATAAATAGTGACGGGATGTTTGGGAAAAACTCTGAAAGGTGTTCCTTTAAAGATAAAACTTGTGCAGGAAAGAAACTTTCAACAAGCTTTTAACCTACCTAGGAGCAGATTTGGCACTCGGCCTCCTTCGTCTGTGTTCAAGCCGTCTCTTCAACTCCTTCAGATTTTTGCTTACTATGTTGGTTTATTATAGACAAGACAGCTGCTAATAACATGAGTGAAGTGGAGGAGGGGAACTTTGTTCCCTAGAAGGCAACCCCCCTGGATGCCATCGGTGCCACCCAATCCTCAGTTTGGGCTGGAAGAAATCTGCGCCACAATGCTGGCTAAACACTCTAGCATCTTCTCCAAAACGCGCTGATTTCGTAACGGAAACCACCGCGGTTCCAAAGAGAAAGTCTTGAGCTAAAGCATTTTTCTTTCATGTTTCTATGTCCTGGCTATTAGCTCTAGGAATAAAACTACTGACTCTTTCGA
Source organism: Pseudonaja textilis (assembly GCF_049901715.1). NCBI lineage: Eukaryota > Metazoa > Chordata > Lepidosauria > Squamata > Elapidae > Pseudonaja > Pseudonaja textilis. The sequence continues at coordinate 254,765,563 of NC_141991.1, forward strand.
CTATAATCTTAAATTTATTGCCCTGCTGGATTGATCGAAAACACAAATCAAGCTGAATCATTACAGGTAGTCCTCAACTTACAACAGATGGTTTAGTGATTGAAGCTACAACAGAACTGAAAAAGGTGACTGATGGCCGTTGCAGCATCTCCATGGTCACATGATCAAAATTTGGACCCTTAGCAACTGGCTTATATTTATGATGGTTGTCGTGTCTGGGGGGGGGGGGGGGGTGTCACGTGATTTCCCTTTTGCAACCTTCTGACAGGCAAAATCAATGGGGAAGCCGGATTCACTTAACAACCGTGTGACTAACTTAACAGCTGCAGTGATTCACTTAACAATTGTGACTGTAAGGAAAGCCCGTAATATGGGGGCAGAACTCAATGAATTCCTCACTTAGCAACAAAGTTTTGGTCTCAATTGTGGCTGTAAGTTGAGGACTACCTGTAGAGTACAGACTCCAGGCCCCCACATGAACCACTGAGAGAGGAAAAACGCAGATGGAAAGCACAGGCAAGGATAAGATCCCGGGGCAGTTAATGGGCTGAGGCACTGGGAGGAACCAGGATAGGTTATCCTCGACTTACAAGCATTCCTAATATGATTTAACTGCTTATTAGTAACCTATGACTATCACTAAGTGTTTGCATTATGATTCTTGATGAATGTATTTTATTTTTTCTTTTATGTACACTGAGAGCAGATGTGTACCAAAGACAAATTCCTTGTGTGTCCCATCAGACTTGGTCAATAAAGAATTCTAGTCTAGTCTACTCTATTCGTTTTGCGACCAAAGTCACTAAAAGTCACAATGGCACTGAAAAAAGTGACTTAAGACCGGTTTTCACACTTACAAACGTTGCACCATCTCCAGGGTCATGTGATCAAAATTCAGACACTTAGCAGCTGGGTTGCCGCCTCTCAGGAACACATTTTCAACCATTCCAGCCAGTGTCCAACAAGCAAAGTCGATGGGGGAAGCCAAATTCATTTAACAACTGCACGATTCACTTCACAACTGTGGCAAAAAAGGTCATAAAATGAGGCAAAGCTCACTGAACCACTGCCATGCTTAGCAATTGGGTTCCATTGTGGCCATTAAGTCGAGGACTTAGTGTACTATACAAAATCTATAAGGATACAGAGATCTGTACCTCCCCATAGCAAAAAAAAAAGCCCATTTGTTATACGCTAAGCGAGACAGTTAAGTGAATTTGGCCGCATTTTATGACCTTTCTCGTCAGTTAAGTGAATCACTGCGTTTTTTAAATTAGTAACATGGTTGTTAAGCGAATCTGGCTGCCCCATTGACTTTGCTTGTGAGACGGTCCCAAAAGGGGATCAATCACGTGACCCTGGGATGGGGCAACCGCCATAAATATGAGCCAGTTACTAAGCATCCAAATTTGGATCCCATGCCTCTGGAGAGGCTGCAACAGTCGTAAGTGTGAAAAAACAATCGTCAGCCATGTTTTCCAGTGCTGTTGTAACTTTGAACGGTCACTCAACGAATGGTTGTAAATCAAGGACTCCCTATATTGAGCTGGGGAGGAATCGCCGACTGTCCTCACAGCTGACTCTCAAAATATTCAGTGCAGAATAACCTTACCAAGCCCCTGTCCAAGTTCAAGGGAAGTCTGCACTGCTAGAATCAAGCCAGGTTCTCCAGAAATATCAAGGTGCCTAACAATCGGGCCTTTTTTTTCCCCTCCAACTCCGAAAGAAGGATGTGACCCAAGATTTGGGCCCGGTTCAAAGCATCCTGTTTCTCTCTCTCTTCCGCATCCACAGGCTTGGAATTTAAAAGGGAAGCATGAGGCGGTTCCTAACCAGCCGCAGCCTCAAAAACCCAGTGCACGCATCTACCCCTCTACCCTCCCAGCATAATAAAAAGCTCCAATAAACCGGGGAGGAATTCTATTAGCAGGAATAGGCACAAAATTACAAGGAAGCAAACTTACGATCTTGAAAACTACAAATTTGGGCTTGCCCCCCGCCATGAGTGAAGAAAAAGGGGAGGAAAAAAAGGTCAATTCCTTGAATGAATGAAAATTTATTAGGAAGAGTGCAGAAAAAGAAGAAATCCCTCTGCCCACCTCCCCGCATAAGAAATGGCCAGAACTACCTCTGTAGTGGAATCTGTTCTCGACTATGCAATTTAGGCATCAGATTAAACCAGGAATGTCCAACCTTGGCAACTTTTAAGAGTTGTGCACTTCAACTCCCAAAATTCCCCATCTGGTGGGAGAATTCTGGGAGCTGAAGTCCACAGATCTTAAAAATGGCCAAGATTAGACATCCCTGGCTTAGAGGCTGGATTGCTTATATTTGGAGTTATCTAGCCCGCTCCCTTCTAACACTGATGACATCACCTAGTTGGTTCATGAAACGCCTGCAAGAAAACAACTAAGCTCAGAGAGGACCAAGGACTGCCCACTTCAATCATGAGCTACAAATATTCTGCAATATCAGTAAGACTGTACAAGTAGCCCTCGACTTACAGCAGTTCATTTAATGACCATTCAGCTACTGAAAAAAGTGATTCACAACTGTTTTCCACACTTGCGACCGTTGCAATATTTCCATGGTCACATGATCGAAGTTCAGTAACCAATACAAAGGAGGACTAGAGGTGACATGGTAAGATATATTCCAGTATTTGAGGGGTAGCCACAAAGAAAGGGGGGAGCGGGGTTTCCAACCTATTTTTCAAAGCACCAGAAAGGCAGGACAAGAAGAGATAGATGGAAACTAATCAAGGAGAGAAGCAACCTGGAATTAAGGAGAAACATCAGTGAGGACAATTAACCAGTGGAACAGCTTGCCACCAGAAGTTGTGGATGCTTTATCACTGGAGGTCTTTAAGAAGAGACTGGACTGAAATGGGGTTGCCTGCTTGAGCAGGGGGTTGGACTAGAAGACCTCCAAGGTCCCTTCCACCTCTAGTTTTGAGTCACTGATGTGGTTTCCAACTCCGTGATTTTATGACAAATGGCTGCTTTAAAGGCAAGGGTGCTGATCTGCCAACTATGAAACATATTGGGTGAGACCGCCCATGATGTGTGTTCCCTAGAAGATTTGCTTGAAGCAATGCCAGAGGGGATTCCTGGGACAGCTGAATTGGGACCAACTGAGTTATGGGACCACACTGTACCCCTGCAAACCTTTATAATTGACTGTGTTTACTTCTCTTCTGCCATGTTCTCGTCGTATATACTAAATAAATAAAAAGTGCGAGGGAGGCTACGATTCAGTCGACAGTGGCATAGAAGCAGAGAGCATCTGTATCCCTTTCCTGCCAGCCCCCAGTCATCCAGATTTGCTGCAACCCAAGAAGCTTGTTCCTCACGGCCAAAACATCCTAAGCTATTTTGGATTTTGATCTCACCAAAGAATGGAAACACAAATTGTTCAGGGCTTGTTTCTTCTGGGCCACAAAATGCTTTCCATTTTTCATGTACCCTTCTTTCTAAACAGTGCCCTTTGCTAGCCACGCGGTGTTCAAGGCTGGCCTTGGGCCTTTCGCAAGCTTTGCTTTTGGTCTGGAGGAAAAAAAAACCCTGAAAGCACAATTTTTGACGGGCTTTCAGATAATAGCAATTTTGATCCAGACTTCCAGTGTCAACAGCTGGAGCTTCAGTGTTTGCATTTACCCTCCCACTAACTACCATAGCAGAAATTTATGATAATTGAGTCTCTCAGTTATGAAAAGACATGACTGAGTTATATAGCAACATGCCGTTCACCATCTATCTTTATAATTCCAATTTTACCTTTATAGATGGGTTAATATTTTGGAATCTGTCTGGAAGAAACTGGTTTTGGACAAATGTTTTATGCTCCATGGGATAAACTCCTGCCACAATCAGATTTTAGAGACATAGCTTTCCTTCAGAAAGCAGGAGGAAGATGAGAAATGTCTCAAAATATAAATTTGCTCCAAAATGAAAATCACAGACTCTAAAATCAATAAACCACAGAAAGATTTAGTAGAAAACGACCTAGTTGCCCTTAGATGACCTTGTAATAGTGTAAAGATTAAAATATTTTTAGTGGAAAACAATATTGTGGAACTATAGTTATAAGGATTTGACAAATTTGAGAGAGAACAATATTATGCAATATGGTAATCTTACTCCTAATTATTTAAATAGCTAGGAGTATTTCCCTTCATTCCATCACACGTATATTTATAAAAATCCATAGTTACAGCCATCTCCTATTTGTATTTCCAAGCAGAATAAAATTGCATACAAAGCATAAGGTAAAAAGCAAGTCAGCATAAATATTTAAACAGACCAGTGGAACACTTTTTTTAATTCTTAAAAAGGATTTTTTTTCCCCCAAGGATAAGGAATGATATCAAAGCTTATTCAATACTACAAAAACTTCACCAATACTAACATTAACTGTTTTATCAGATTATCTGGCTGTTCTGTTAGAATATGAAATAGTAATAAATAGGACTTGAATTTCTTTTAAAAAAAACATTTCATTTAATACTAGTTTGAGTAGTGACACAAACGAACCCCCCCCAAATACACTCTACGCAGAATTCCTATTCCACACAAACGTTACTAGGGAAGATACAACCAAGACATACACAAAACAGCTACGCACAAACTAGCTTACGTTCATGCCTAGGGAGTACAAGAAAATAATTACTGAAAAACCAAGGTTACGCAGAATTATGTTCACGGCTCAAAAAAATTGGACGCTCAAGAAGAGAAGAATCATTTCTAAAGTTGTTTTAACTTTACTTTTTTGAAGAAGTTTTTAAACCTTGGCCCACAGGGTGGTTGGCAAGTCAAGCAGGAGGAACGCTGGGTGATAGAGAATTCCTTTCCAATTCATGTCAATAAGTTATCAAGCTGACCCTAACCTTAAAATACATTTTTAATTGGGTCACTGCTACTTGATTGTGTGGGAAATTGCCCTGGCTGAAACTTTCACACAACAAAGAGCTTTTTAAAAAGGCACAATACAGTACAGGTAGTCCTCAACTTACAATTTGTTTAACGACCATTTGAAGTAACAGTGGCAGTGAAAAAAAGTGACTTACAACCATTTTTCACACTTATGACCAATGCAGCATCCCCAAGGTCATATAATTTACATTTGAATGCTTGAGAACTGATTCATATTTAGGCCGGTTGTAATGTCCCAGGATCACGTGATCCCCTTTTGCGACCTCTGACAAGCAAAATCAATGGGGAAGCCGGATTCACTTAACAACCATGTTACTAACTTAGCAACTGTAATGATTCACTCAACAAACGCGGCAAGAAAAAAATTGTAAAATGGGGAAAAAAAACCTCACTTAACCAATGTGACACTTAGCAACATAAATTTTGGGCTCAATTGGGGTTGTAAGTCGAGGACTACCTTTATTGGAAGTGAACAAAACCGAGGTTTGAGTTTTCTGACCTCAAAATGTCCCTTAGTGGATATATTCCAATCCCACTAAAACAAACTGAAATTCAGGTAGTTCTCGACTCACAACCATTTGCTTAGGGACCGTTTTTCACACTTATGACCATTGCAGCCTCCCCCATGGTCAAGCGATCAAATAAAAGGCACTTGGCAACTGTGATGTATTTATGACAGTTGCAGTGTGCCTGGGTCATGTGATCTCCTTCTGGGACCTTCTGATGAGCAAAGTCTGAAATGATATAGGGTTTCCTGCCTAGGCAGGGGGTTGGACTAGAAGACCTCCAAGGTCCCTTCCAACTCTGTTATTCTAAAGTCAATGGGGAAGCTGGATTCACTTACCAGGTTACTAATTTAACAATTGCAGTGATTTACTTAATACATGGGGCAAGAAAGGTCATAAAATGGAGCAAAAACTCCGTTAACTATTGTCTGGCTTAGCAACCAAAATTTTGGGTTGAACTGTGATCTTAAATAGAGAACTATGGTTACCTGTATTAAAGAAGGAATGTTTCCGCGTAGAAATAGTTTAGCCTCAGTGAAAAAAAAAATAGTAGAGTAATGCATAGGTGCTCACATACCATCTTGTTTTGGGAAGATGGAAAGTGAAGTTATTTTGGCCAGGGCTGGATTACTGAATAAGCTAAAAAATATCTTAGTAGCCCAGAGCTTCTACTGGCATAACACAATCCTAGGGCAGACTACATCTTTTCCATAAAAACCTACCAGCTCCATGGACATCCCTCAACAGAATGGTCTAGTAATCCTAACCATTTTTGCTGTGTGAGAGTACCTTTGACAGTTATTGGTGCTGGTGGGGTGAATTACTAAAACATTAAGGACCTCGGTTTCAGAAGATATAACTCCATATAAATACAGATTGAGGAACACTAACTTAGTTCAGGGTTATATGCTGAAAGGTTATCAAAAGAGATAAATTGTTTTTAGAAACGGCTGGAAAGTTTCGTGTTTAATTATGCCGTGATTATTTCTTAATTTGCAGCTTACAAACTTTTAAAGCTTAGAATATTTAAGAAATCTTCAATCTCTGTGCGTTTCTTTTTAAAAAGAATGGGGTACTTGAGATTAACTGTATTCTTCACCCTACCAAATGATTTTAAAATAATAGCTTGAAGGAATGCAAATCTAATGCATTCAACAAAAGTTTTCAAGAAAGCAGAATTCAATCTGAAGGCATTTTGTCAACACCAGAAAAAGCTGCACGGTAATGCTTTCGCAATCTCCATTTCTTTTGTTGTTGATTTTTCTCACAAACAACTCCACATCTTGTCATTACAGAAAGGAGAGGAAATACTGAAGATGTCACAAATCCAGCAATAGAATTGTTCACAATCGAACAAAAAATTAAATGAAATTTACTAAGCAAACAAATACACTGGCAGAAGAATTGTGTCCAACAATCTAAGCTGTACCTACAGTGAGGCAAATGTGGCATTGTTTTAGTGATACAGACACACAGGGAACAAAAAATAAGTAAGCCTGTGCATTAAAGTCATGCTTAAATTATTATTATTTATTAAATTAATAATTTGAGGCTGTACATACATATTTAGGCATACAATTTTTTTCTTTACCATCAAGTAAGAGGGATCTAGAAGTCCTAATGTGGACAACCACTTAAATATGAGCCAGCAGTGTGCAGCCGCCGCCAAAAAAGCCAATGCAATCCTAGATGTCATCAACAGAGAGACAGAATCAAGACCACGTGAAGTGCTAGTACCACTTTAAAATGCCTTGGTAAGGCCACACTTGGAATACGGCATCCAGTTTTGGACGCCATGTTATAAAAGATATTGAGACTCCAGAAAAAGTACAGAGAAGAGCAACAAAGATGTTTAGGGGACCAGAAGCTAAAACATATGAAGAACAGTTGCAGTAACTGGGTATTGTCTGGTTTAATGAAAAGAAGGACTAGGGGAGACATGATAGCAGTGCTCCGATATCTCAGGGGCTGCCACAAAGAAGGGAGAGTCAAGCTATTCTCCAAAGCATCTGAGGGCAGGACAAGAAGCAACGGGTGGAAACTGATCAAGGAGAGACCCAAAATAGAATTAAGAAGAAATTTCCTGACAGTTAAAACAATTAATGTGTGGAACAACTTGGCCCCAGAAGTTGTGTTTGCTCCATCACTGGAAGCTTTTAAGAGGGTGAAACAGCCATTTGTCTGGAATGGTATAGAATCTCCTGCTTGAGCAAGGGGTTGGACTAGAAGACCTCCAAGGTCCCTTCCAACTCTGTTATTCTGTATTTTAATATCCAATTTAAAAGTTCACCAATGAGTACTACCATAAAAGCCCCAATGTGTTAAATTACTACAACAAAGAAGATCAACAGTCCTAATAAAGTTCCATCTGTTGAATTTCAGAACTATGTTGTGACCTAAACAAAACCCAAATAACAGATTTTAAAGAAGGCTTGCACATTTTTCTTGATCCCTTCATCCTTACACCGCCTGTTTCTTGGGTGAAAGGGGACAATTGTTTCAAAAGTCAAGTCCACTTCCCCAGCCAAAATTACCCCCTAAATCCATTTGCTCATTTTAATTTCTTTTTTCAATGTTCACTCAAATTAAGAGAAAAGCTTGAATTCTACCAAGCAACTACCGTACTTAATTGTTTCCAAGGCTTACTTAGAAGTGGAGACCAGTTAACGATCAGGAAATTCACTCCACAAGAAATACTAGTTTCAATTTTGCAGAATCATCTACTTCAGATATAAGCAACATGTGAACTATTTTTTGACTTTTAATTCACCTGTCCAGGACAGCAGTTCAACACCTGGAACACACTTTCCCTTTGTTGCCCTCTAGATCAGTGTTTCCCAGCCTTGGAAACTTTAAGACCTGTGGACTTCAACCTTCAGACCCTTCCTTCCTTCCTTCCTTCCTTCCTTCCTTTCTCTCCCTTTCCTTCACACCTCTCTTCCATCTATCTCTCCTCTTGTATGCATGGCTGGCTAAGGGGTTCAAAGAATCGAAATCCACAAATCTTAAAAGTAGCTCAAGTGGAAAAACACTAATCCTTGCTTTCAACACAACTTAATAGATAAGGCTAGGGCTATAATATCTGCAGGATTGGACATACAGGCAATCCTCCATTTATGACCACCACCGAGCCCAAAATTTCCACTGCTAAGCAGGACAGTTGTTAAGTTAGCTTTGCCTCATTGAATTATCTTTTTGCCAGAGTTGCTAAGTGAATCAATGCAACTGTTAGCAACATAGTTGTTAAGTGAATCTTTGCTTGTCAGGTTACAAAAGGGGATCCCGTGACTCTAGGACACTGCAACCCTCATAAATACTTGCCTGATGCCAAGCCATGCAATTTTGATCATGTAACCATGGGGATGCTGCAATGGTCATAGGTGTGAAAAATAGTCATAAGCCCCTTTTTTCAGTGTTTTGGTCACTAAACAAGCAAGTTGAGGATTACCTGTATACAGTTACTAATGTTACTCTGCCAAATAGATTCACCCTGCGCTCCCTGCCGTTACACCTGAAAACTGTTTTTTTAACTTTCACCGCCCCAAAAAGAAATGAGTCACTATTGTTACTAAGGTTTCATTAGTCAACAGCAACAACAGACTTCACAAAGTAAGTTTATTTAAATTCTGTCAGTCTCCAGGAGTCACCTAACTGTGAGTTGGGTGGCTTTATATTTAGGTAATCCTTGACATAGGACCACAATTGAGGCCAAAATCTCTGTTGCTAACTGAGACATTTGTTAAGTGAATTTTGTCTCATTTTATGGCCCCTCACGCCACAGTTAAGTGAATCACTGCAATTCTTAGGAGAGTAACATGGTTGAGTGAATTTGGCTTCCCCATTGACTTTGTCAGGACATAAAAGGGGTTCATATGATCCCAGGACACTGAAACCATCATAAATACGAGTCAGTTGCCAAGTATCTGCATTTAGATCACCTGACTATGGGGGGGAGGGCTGTAATGGTCTTGAGTGTGAAAAATGATCACCAAATGAACTGTTAGAAGTCTTACAACAGTTTATTTAACTACCATTTAATGTTACAACAGCACTAAAAAAATGACTTACGACGGTTTTTCACTTTTACAACCTTTCCAGCATCCCCACGTTCATGCGATCAAAAGTCAGGTGCTTGGCCACTGGTTCATATTTATGACCGCAGCTGTGTCTTGGAAGGTCACGTGGTCCCCTTTTGCAACCTTTTGACAAGCAAATTCAATGGGGAAGCCAGATTCACTTAGCAACCAAGTTACTAACTTATCAACTGCAGTGATTCCCTTAACAACTCTGGCAAGAAAAGCAAAACTCCCTGAGCGAATGTCTCGCTTAACTACAGAAATTTTGGACTCAACTGTGGTCGTAACTCGAGGACTATCTTTCCCTGTATATCGTAAACAAGTCCAAACTCAGGGACTTCTCTGGAAAAGAGCCAGATTGAAACCTTTCTCCCACCAGCCTAACCCAGGAAGGGCCACACGAAGCAAGCAAGCAAAGAAGGGGACAGGAGGCCCTTCTGTCGCATGCAGACCCCAGGCTGTGCCAGAAAGGGATGGGGGCATGGGAGATCCTTTCTCCCAGCCGGAGGGGGGAGATGGTCGGTCCCGGGAAGGGAGCCAAGGGCGGCCAAGTCACCCACCCTGGGAAGGGATAGCTATCCTCCCAAAATAAAACTGGGCTCAGAGAAGGGGAAGCTGGGAGGGGGCACATTTTCGGATTTTCCATGACAAATGCCAGGGCAGCCAGGCAAGGGTGGGGCACCCCGTATAAACTTCTCGTCCCCTCAAATAGACTGCAAGATATGGAATCATAAATAAGCATTAAATATAAGTGGAAAGTGACCTCGAAGCGGGGAGGGAGGGGAGAGAATAGAGCTGCATAGGCACGGAATAATAAATAATAAATAAAAGTGATCTCAAAAGGAGTGGGGAGAGAATAGGGTGGCACAGAAATGGAATAATAAATAATGATACATGTAGAAAGCGATGAGGGGCAGAGAACTGGGTTGTATATAGAAACGGAATAATAAATTAATAAATAAAAGTAAAAAAAGTGATCTCAAAAGGGAAGGGGAGAATAGGGGGTGAAATGAAGTAATAAATTAATAATTAATAAAAGTAAAAAGTGATCTCAAGAAAGGGTGGGAGAGAATGAGGCTGCGTACAGAAATGGAATAATAAATTAATAATAAATAAAAGTAGAAAGTGATCTCAAGAAGGGAGGGGCAGAGAATAGTGCTGCAAATAGAAATAGGATAAATAAATAAATAAATAACAGTAAAAAGTGATTTCAAAAAGAGGGGGGGACAGAATAGGGCTGCATAGGATAATAAATAAATAAGTGACCCTGAAAAGGGGGCGGGGGAGAGAATAGGGCTGCATATAGAAATGGGATAATAAATAAATGTTAAAAAAAGTGATCCTGAAAGGGGGGGCAGAGAATATAAATGGGGTAATAAATTAATAAATAAAAGTAAAAAGTGACCCCGAAAAGGGGAGCAGAGAATAGGGCTGCATATAGAAATGGGATAATAAATAAATTAATAAATAAAAGTAAAAAGTGACCCAGAAAAGGGGGAGGGCAGAGAATAGAAATGGAGTAATAAATTAATAAATAAAAGTAAAAAGTGACCCCGAAAAGGGGAGCAGAGAATAGGGCTGCACATAGAAATGGGATAATAAATAAATTAATAAATAAAAGTAAAAAGTGACCCAGAAAAGGGGAGGGCAGAGAATAGAAATGGAGTAATAAATTAATAAATAAAAGTAAAAGTGCAAAAGGGAGCAGAGAATAGGGCTGCACATAGAAATGGGATAATAAATAAATTAATAAATAAAAGTAAAAAGTGACCCCGAAAAGGGGAGCAGAGAATAGGGCTGCATATAGAAATGGGATAATAAATAAATTAATAAATAAAAGTAAAAAGTGACCCCGAAAAGGGGAGCAGAGAATAGGGCTGCACATAGAAATGGGATAATAAATAAATTAATAAATAAAAGTAAAAAGTGACCCCGAAAAGGGGAGCAGAGAATAGGGATGCACATAGAAATGGGATAATAAATAAATTAATAAATAAAAGTAAAAAGTGACCCAGAAAAGGGGGAGGGCAGAGAATAGAAATGGGGTAATATATTAATAAATAAAAGTAAAAAGTGGCCCCGAAAAGGGGAGCAGAGAATAAGGGCTGCATATAGAAATGGGATAATAAATAAAGGTAAAAAGTGACCCTGAAAAGGGGGGGCAGAGAATAGAAATGGGGTAATAAATAAATAAAAGTAAAAAGTGACCCCGGGAAAACGGGGGGAAATACAGTGGAAAATTGCTCTCCCCACCGAAAATTTCACTTATTCTGCCTCTTCTTTTATAAAGAGGGGGGTTTTAACCGGGCAGCCCCCGGCAAAGCCCCCTTTCTAGGCCCCATACCGGCTCAGCGCTGGGGAGCATGGGGCGTGTAGTCCGCGCGTGAGGGAAAGTTCGGGAGCCCACCCACCCCCACACCCCCTTCCTTCCCCTTCCCCTCACGAAGAGGGGCGGGTGTCCCTAAAAGTCTCCCTCAGGGGGTCGCGGGCCCGCCTCCTCCTCCTCCTCCTCCTCCCCGCGAGAGGACGCCATTCTGAGGGGAGGAAAGAAAGGGGGGCCGCTGAGGCGCTTCTGAAGCCCCCCACCCCATCCACCCACCCCGCTCGCCCACCGCCCTGAGAGAAAACGGGCGACCCCCACACACACACACACACTCCGCCGCCCACGCGCGGGCCCGCGAACAACCGCCCCCCCGCGACAGCTCCCCCTCCCCGCTCACGCCGAGGACGCGCGCGCTCGTTACCTGCCCAACGTGCTCACAAAGCGGCGGCGGCAGCACTGGCGGCGGCAGCGGCGGCGCCCCCACAGTCACGTGACTTCCCTCCTCCACCTCCTCCTCCTCCCGCTCGTCTCCTCCCCTCCGCAACGCGCGCGCGGCACGTGACCAAGCCGGAGGGGAGGCGCGTTGACCGTCTTGGCCCGTCCCTCACCCCGAGTCGGCGCTTGCGCAGCGGGCCCCTCCGGCTCGCGCGCTCTCTCCTCCTCCTCCTCAGTAGCCTTCTCGGGAGGTTCCCGGCTCCGCGTCTTCGGTCACGTGATCCTGACAGGGGCGGAGGAATAGGAATATGAAGGGGAAAAAAAGGGAGGGGCAGGCGGGAGGTGGGAGGGATTCCGAAGGAAGTCTCTCGCTCCGGGGCTGCCCTGCCTAACATGATCGATTTACTAGCGAATCGGGAGGGGGAGAGGGGGAGGGAGGAGCCGAGTGACGTCACCAACACGTGACCTCTCCGGCCAAAATAAAAAGGCGGGATCGGCGGTTCCCTGAGGAGAAAGTAACGGTGTGAAATTGTTCTTTGGTTTTGTTTTAAGAGGCGTGTTATCCTGTTGCATAATTTGTTTCATTTGGTAAATTTATACAGCTTCCAGTCTCTTGGGTGACTTTGAACCGGGGTGCAAAGTTAAAAAGCAAAAAAAAATTTTTTTTTTAACAAAATAACCGAAAACCCAACAAAAACCATTAAAAGACCCCCAAATATATAAGTACACACGCAAACACAGAAATTATATATAAAATGTAAATGTGTATGTGAATCCACCCAATAGCAATCAACCAGCCCAACCGGCCTCACAGGGTTGTTGTGGAGAAAATAAAGGACTTACTAGAAATGTTCACTGCCTTGAGTTATGATAATTTGCTTAATGGCAGTGATTAGCTTAACAAAAAAAAAAGACACAATTGGGCGCAACTCACTTAATGACCACTTTTGCTTAGTAATGGAAATTCTGGTCCCAATTGCTGTGATAAGTGGAGAACTACCTGAACATGCGTGGAAATTAAAACAGTTGAATGCAGGGTTGCATTGGGAGCCTTGCACAACAAATAGACAAAATAGCCTAGAATTCCACAATTTGAGGACATCTTAGGAAAAGGATAAGAAACCCCCCCCAAAAATGGAGACAAATTCTTTGTGTGTCTAATCACACTTGGCCAATAAAGTATTCAATCAATCAATCAATCAAAAATTCAATACAGTGTCTCAAAAAGTGCTTTTTTTTTTTTAAGAGGCAGCTGGACTTTGTTTTTTCTTTGAAGACGTTTCGCTTCTCATCCAAGGAGCTTCTTCAGCTCTGAATGAAGAAGAGCAAAGCTGAAGAAGCTTCTTGGATGAGAAGCGAAACGTCTTCAATAAAAAACCCCAGAAAGTCCAGCTGCCTCTTGGAAAAATAAAAAAGCACCTTTGAGACAACCATGACTTGGATGATTGAGAATCTCCATAGACATTCAATCCAGTGACTGAAGGGTAGAGATCTTTCCTGGGACTGTTGAACCCAGAACATTCTCCATAGAAAGTATTTTCTCTGCCATGAAGACAATGTCTCCAATCCATGAAACCTCCAGATCCAGAAATTTGGCGCTCCAAAGAGTGGTGCATTGGGCCCTGCACAACAAAATGCAATTCAGTGGTGAGAAAAGCCACGTTTTAACACTTAGGCAAGAAAAGCCAAATGCAAAGGGATAAAATAGGTGGTGCCGATAAAGGAGAATATTTATAGATCGGGGTTGAAATGAGGGGTCCTCGGTGCTCTCTGAGCTTGGTGGTTTTCTTGCAGACGTTTCATGACCCAACTAGGTAACCTCATCAGTGCTAGAAGGGGGGGTGAAGTTTATGGAGAAGAAGAAGAGGAAGGGGAAGAATGGACTCTGGGGTCCTTGGTGCTCTCTGAGCTTGTTTTCTTGCAGACATTTCATGACTCTTAACTAGGTAACAGCATCAGTGCCTAGTAGGGTAATAAAACATCTACAAGAAAACTACCAAGCTCAGAGAGCATGAAAGACCTCAACAGCCTTCTAGTACTGATGGTGTTACCTAATTAGGGTAATGAAACGTCTGCAAGAAAACCAGCAACCTCAGAGAGCACTGAGGACCCCTTAGACTAAGACAGGGGTGTCAAACTCGATTTCACTTGTGTTGTCAGTTGTGTTGGGGGCGCCTGTGGTGGCCCGAGCCCTGTCAGCGAAAACAGGCCCCAAGCTCCATTTTTGGCTGCGACAGCCTCCTGCAACCTTCTGCCAGCGAAACCGGAGCTCGGGAGGGCCCTCGCGAGCTCTGATTTTGCTGGCAGAGGCGCCACGGGCCAGTCCTTTGTTATTTTCAGGGCGGTCCCACGGGCCAGACGTAATCCCCTCACGGGCCAGATCCGGCTCCCAGGCCTTGAGTTTGATACCCCTGGATTAGGAGATGCCTGGCTCAACAGAAATAATTTCAAGACGGAACTTGGAATCTTAGTGGGCCACCACTGAAGTGCAGAGGAGAGCCACAGAATTGAATAAGGGAGCTGGAGGCTAAAACATGAAAAACAGTTGCAGGAATTGGGTATGTCTTATTTAATGAAAAGAACTGGGGATGACATGATAGCAGTTTTCCAATATTTGAGGGGCTGCCCCAAAGAAGAGGGGATCCACCTCTTCTCCAAAGCCCCTGAAGGCAGGACAAGAAGCAATGGATGGAAACTAATGAAGGAGAGAAGCAACGTAGAACTAAGGAGAAATTTCCTGACAGTGAGAACAAGTAACCAGTGGAATTGCTTGCCAGCAGAAGTTGTGAATGCTCCATCACCGGAAGTTTTTAAGAAGAGATGGGACAACTATTTGTCCGGGATGGTATGGATCTGTTGCTTGAGCAGGGGGTTGGACTAGAAGACCTCCAAAGTACCTTCCAGCCTTAGAATCCTGATTCTAATCCACTGATGGGGATTTGGTAGCCCCGGCTTTGTTTCCAGGCAGGGATAATTACAGATCTCAACATTTTTGCAAAGCTTAATCTGTTCGGCACTAACTATGGTTATTAGAGAGCTCTAATCCTCATGCAGCGTTACTCTTCTAATGAAGATTGCCTTTTGGCATCAAATAACTAGCCAGAGGGGGAAACCCCACAAGGAGACACTTAATTCTGATAAATACAGCTGGAATCACTTTTCATTCCAAAACTTATTTGTGTTCTTATTTATTTAAAGCATTTCTGTAGCTGCCTATCTTTGAACCAACTTCCACTTAGGAAACACAGTGGAACTTTTACAAGGAGAAGTTTAGGGTGTGTATGGAATGTAATCCAGTTCTCAAAGAGTTTATGAACTAAATTTCTTTTTTTTTTTTACAGGCAGATCTCTACATTCCCTCACACTGATGTTACCTAGTTGGCTAAAGGAGCTGTCAAGCTCAGAGAGCACCAAGAAATCCCTTGGTGCTCTCTAAGTTTGGTGTTTTCTCACAGATATTTTATTACTTGACTCGGTAACATCACCACTTCCTAGTTGGGTAATACAGATTTGTACCAGATTAACAGAGTTGGAAGGGACCTTGTAAGTCATCTAGTCCAACCCCCCACCCAAGCAGACTCTACACCATTTGTGACAAATGGCAGTCCAGTCTCTTCTTGAAAACCTCCAATGGTGAAGCTGCCACAACTTCTGAAGGCAACTTCTGTTCCATTGGTTGATTGTTCTCCTTGTCAGAAAGTTTCTCCTTATTTCCAGGTTGAATCTCTCCTTGTTCAGTTTCCATCCATTATTCCTTGTCTGGCCATCAGCTGTCTTGGAAAACAGCTTGACCCCTTCCTCCTCCTCTCTGGGGCAGTCCCTCAAATATTGCAAGACTGCTATCATGTCTCCCCTGGTCCTTCTCTTCACTAGACTAGCCATGCCCAGTTCCTGCAACTGTTCTTGGTATGTTTTAGCCTCCAGACCACTAATCATCTTGGTTACTCTTCTCTGCACTCTTTGTAGAGTCTCAATATAATTTTTATAGTGTGGTGGGCAAAATTGGATATAGTAAAAAATATAAAAAATAATATCTATAAGAAAACTACCAAGTTGAGACAGCACCAAAGACCTCAGAGTCCTTCTCTTCTCCACAAACCCTTCTCTTCTTGCACTGATGATGTCGCATAGTTGGGTCATCAAATGTGTGCAAGAAAGTAACCAAACTCAGAGAGCACCAAGGACCCCATAGCCCCCCACCCTTCCTCCTCCTCTTCTCCCTTCTAGCACTGAAGATGTTACCTAGTTGGATTATGAAACATTGCATGAAAACCACCACGCTCAGGGAACACCAAGGACCCAACAGTTCACCCCTGAACTACAAATATTTCCTACCGAAACATCTTATACTTTATTTCATATCTGGCAACCTGTAACAAAACACTCCTGACTTTTGCAACTGGCCATTTGCCTTACCCACCCCCAGGCAAATTCACCCACCTGAGTGTAGGATAAAATCCAGCTCAGCAAGAAGACACTTAAACGGTCTCTCCTTCATCAAGCGACACTCTAGAAATCCAGTTGAAAACAGAATCCTCTTTTTAACTATATTTTTTAAAGGATTAAAAACATACGCAAAATACTATTGTTTTTAAATGCAGTCGCATCCTGAGCATCCATAATTCAGCGCCTGAATTGTGTAAAGATTCTTCTTCCTTTCCTCCAAACTCTGTAGACTTTGAATGTCAGAGTAGCCTTTTCTGGTTATTTTTCCAAAGTTGTTAAGCGAATCATGTGGTCATTAAACAAATCTGGCTTCCCTCATTGCCTTTGCTTGTCACAAGCTGTCTGGGGCGGTCACAAATGGTGAACGCTGCAACCGTCATAAATATGAGTCAGTGGCCCAGCACCTGAATTTTGATCATGTAAACACAGGGATGCTTCAACAGACCCTGAGTGTGGAAAACGACCATAACTTTTTTCAGTGCCGTTGTAACTTCACTAAACAAATAGTTGAAAGTCGGGAACTACCTGTATTCTTTTTGATTTTCTTTCAGATCTCAGAGTAAAGATGTGTTTTTGTCTACTAGTGGACTTTGTACGAAGGCAAACACCCAAGCTACATCAGCTGCTGAAGTACAGGTAGTCCTTGATTTATAATGGATCACAAAATTTCTGTTGCTAAGTGAAACATTTGAGTGAATTTGTTCCCCATTTTACAACCGACCTCGTCACAGCGGTTAATTGAATTGCTGCAGTTAAATTAGTAACACGGTTGTTAAGTGAACCTGGCTTTCCGTGGACTTTTGTCAGCAGGTCGCAAAAGGGGGATCACACTGCAACTGTCATAAACATGTGCCAGTAGCCAATGGTCTGAATTTTCATCGTGTGATCACAGGGACGGTGCCAAGGTTGTAACGGCGAAAAACGGTCCTAAGATCAATGCTGTTAACTTTGAACGGTCTCTAAATGAACCGCTGAAATTCAAGGACTGCCTATAGGAGCATAGCTCCACCCTCCATAAGAATTGGGTCCGTGTGTGTTTTGTTCCTATTTTAGAAGCCTGGACTACAGAGGGCATGAGCTATGCCCTGACCTGAGCTATGGGAACCGGAGCACCCAAGTTTTAGTTGAGTATTATGCTTACGGAATCAAAGGCAAATCATTCTTGTGATTAAACCTCAATTCGTTGTTGTGTAACCAGAAGCACACAATTGTCTGAGGTTTGCTTGTATCAGTGAGTTAATTCAACCTTCTAAAGGTGGGTGTGTTAAACTGTGCTTCATGTGACAGATGGTCCTCCAACTGACAATCACCAGTGAGCCCAAAGCTTTCATTGCTAAGCGAGACAGGATTCAGCAAGTTTTGCCCCATTTAGAGTAAAGTAGAAAACAGAAAGAATGGAATAGAATTTAGAATAACAGAGTTGGAAGGCACCTTGGAGGTCTTCTAGTCCAACCCCCGGCTTAGGCAGGAAACCCTACACCACTTCAGACAAATGGCTGTTCAATCTCTTCTTAAAAACTTCCAGTGTTGGAGCATTCACAGCTTCTGGTGGCAAGCAGTTCCACTGGTTAATTGTTCTCAGTCAGGAAATTCCTCCTTAGTTCCAGGCTGCTTCTCTCCTTGATGAGTTTCCACCCGTTGCTTCTTGTCCTGCCTTCAGGTGCTTTGGAGAAGAGCCTGATCCCCTCTTCTTTGGGGCAGCCCCTGAGATATTGGAAGACTGCTCTCATGCCATTTGTTTGTGGATTCCTGTATGTCATGGCAAATCTGTATGCCCCAAAGGAAAAAAAAAATCTTGCTCCTCTTTCCAATTAGCTGAAGAGGAAAACCCCATTTCTGAAGATCCCCGTCTGCAACCTCCCCTCTGCAATTTCTCTCCTTTGGGGCATTCATAGTTGTTGTTTACTTAAAAAAAAACCTAGAAACACAATCTATATGAAGCCGTTTTTTAAAAAAACACCAATCTAAAAGCTGGAAAGGAACTAGTTTCAACTGAAGATTTGAGATTCTGGATGCAAAATTCTGTTAGCAGAAGGTAGCTAATCGCCAGTTTTTAAAAATAAAAACGAAAAATGTGTGCCTATGCACTGGTTTAGCAGTTGCGAACTAGGTATGTGTACAAGTACTTTTACATGTGTGTGTGTGTGTGTGTGTGTAGATAGTTGGATGGAGATGGATGGAGAGAATGATGTGGATGGATAGATGGAGGGATACCATGTTTCCCCCAAAATAAGACTGTCTTATTATTATTATTTTGCCCTCAAAAAAGGCACTAGGTCTTATTTTCAGGGAATGTCATCCACTGAATAACCTCACGTGCATGCATTGCCCCCAGCCTCCTTTTCGCTGTCAAAGGCCTTCAGGAACTACTTCTTCTGAGGCCGGCAAGGCTTTCCTGAAGGCCTCTGCAGCCAATGAGAGAGCTCAGGATCGATCCAGAGCTTTGTTCTCAGCTCCAGAGGTCTTCAGGAAAACCTTGCCAGCCTTGCCAGCTGCAGAAGAAATGAGCCAGCAAGGCAGGTGTCGGGGGTGCGAGGCCTGGCTACACCTGTCCAAAGGTAATAGGGCAGCTCCACCCCATCCCTAGCTTAATTTTTACCCGTCACTCTGGAGTGGGCAGGATCTTAATTAGGGCTTGGTGGGGGGAGCTTAAATTGGATGCACATATAAAAAATCAAGCTAGGACTTACTTTCAGGGTAGGTCGTATTTTGGGGGAAAAAGGGTATAGATATACAGTAGATATATAGATACGCATACACACCTGTAAACTTAACAGAATGTTGAAGTTGTGTTCCTGGTTCTCAGTGGTTGTCTTTAATTCTCTCTCTCTTGAATTAACATGGTAGACTTTTATAAATTAAAAAACGACAACGGAGGTGCCACATTGGCTCAGCGATGAAAACGGCATCCTTATAAAACCTGCACTTCTAAAAGATTGACCCAGAGTTTAGGGGCAGGGCAGACCTAACTCCGTGGATTAGGTAGAAGGGTCTGCGGTATAAATACATGTTGAATTTTAATTGGATCATTTTTATTCCAGGAAAGGTGACCGGCAAAAATACCTGCACGTACATGTACACACACAAGTGTGCGCATGCGCGCGCACACACAGCCCCTGGGCTTTCATAGAAAGCTCGGCAGCAGCCGATCGCATCGAGGAATCCTACCTCCCAGCGAAGTAAGAGAAGGAAAATGAGACTTATGGTCGGTCAGTCGGTTGGCCTGAGCTTGGGGCCAAAGACGCCGCTGTTTTTAGGAAATGCAATAAAAAGGGTGCCAACCCTCACTCTATCGTAGAAAGATCAAAGCAGGTCAACAACCACAACAACCACAACAACCCAAAAGAAATTAAAAAAAAAACAAAAACACCACCCCATTTTTAAAAATGTACAAAAACTTCTGGGAGTCTCGACGGTTTTTCCTCCTTTAAAAAAAAATGTGTGTGTGTGTATTTTTAAACCCCGAGTGGCATCAAAACCAGAAGACGGGAAGGTCCACAAATCCTTTTGTTTTTAAAAAAGGAGAGGAAATGAAGGCGAGGGAGGGGGAGGAGAAGGAGGAGAAGAAAGCCACTTTCTTTCCAGGGGCTTTCCTTTTTCAGGTTGGGGGAAAAAGCATCATTAGCTCCAGAGGCCGGCGTAATTCCCGTGGAGTCCAGAAGGGAGAGGGCCTCCTGCCACGAAAAGCTTCGTGCCCGACGAGTCGTAGCAGTGCGTGTAAACCGCGTTGGGGAAGAAACTGATGTCCGAAAAGTAATTCCTCCAGGTTTCGTCATGATTCTGTCAAAAAAGGAAGCGGACGTCAGTTAGCGAGTGCAACCCACTGCCTTCCCAAGAGCCGGTCTGTACGGGCAGTCCTCAGCTTATGGCCCACAATTATTGAGCCCTCCAGCGTCACAGCCGCTCGCCGAGTTTGGCCCTGTTTTATGAGATTTCCTGCCACCGTCGTTAAGCGAACCACTGCAGGTTGTCAAGCTAGTCACACGGTCGTTAAGTGAATCTGGCTTCCCCCGTGGATGTGGCTTGATAGAAGGTCGCCAGAGGGGATGACGTGAGTCCTGGGACACCACAACCGTCATAAGTACGAGTCAATGGCTAAGCACCTACATTTTAATCATGTGTCAATGGGTTTGCTGCAATAGTTGTGTGAGAAATGTTCACTTTTTTTTGTTAGTGCCGTTACTTTGGTCATGAAACAAAAGTTGAGGACTACCTGCATCTCCCTGGGACCGAGGAAGAAAGACAGGAGGAGCTAAACCAATTCCTGGATTAGCCCCCACTTGCATCAATTGTGTCTGGCAGCAGGAATCGACTGACCAGCTTGTTACCCAATGATGTCATGGGCTCAGAATGAGGGACTGGCCCCAAATGACACCCTGTTGGATTGCTTGCCTAAGGCGGGACTAGAACTCACCATCTCCTGGTGATTAGTCCAGATTCACCCAGTTAGCTTTCGTGCCTACGGTGGAACTAGAACTCACCATCTCCTAGTGACTGGCCCAAAGTCACCCAGCCAGCTTTCATGTCTAAGGCAATACTAGAACTCACCATCTCCTGGTGATTGGCCTAAGGTCACCCTGTCGGTTTTCGTGGTTAAGGCAAGACTAGAAGACTAGAACTCACCGTCTCCTGGTGATTGGCCCAAGGTCACCCTGCCAATTTCCATGTCTAAGGCAAGACTAGAACTCACCATCTCCTAGTGACTGGCCCAAAGTTACCCAGCCGGCTTTTACATCTAAGGCAGGACTAGAACTCACCATCTCCTAGTGACTGGCCCAAAGTCACCCAGCCGGCTTTTACGTCTAAGGCAGGACTAGAACTCACTGTCTCCTGGTGATTGGCAGAAAACCACCCAGCCAGCTTTTATGAGTAAGCCAGGACTTGAACTCACCATCTCCTGGTTTCTAGCTGGACCAAACTGGCTGTCACTGATTGAGTGATTGCTGGTGAAGTTTTGGGATCCATCCTGCCTCTTTTTCAACTGACCAGCTATCACTTCCACCCCGATAATGCAGACTGCCGAAGGACAAACCTACGCGCAGCACCTGGTTTCTAAGGCTCTCCGTAGCCTGACGACCCCTCCCGTGGACTTCTCGGGGAGCCCACCTGAGCCCCCCAGTCTCCTCTTTCTGCAGCTACTCACCAGCCAACCTTTTCCGGTTGAGAGCTTGAGAATTTCACTTCCTGCCAATTTTGATCCGTAGAAATTCTGGGGCGGTTTCTCATCCAGGAACCTCTGGGCTCGGATGTCATAAAACAGCAAGGAGCCCTGCCCGGTCCCCACCGTGATGATGTGCTCGTAGAAGCTCACGGAGCGAATGCCTGTCGCGGAAGAGGGACGGAGGCATTAGGGAACACCGGCAACCAATCCCGGCCCTGCAGGTAGGTCCTTGACCTACGACCACAACGGAGCCCAAAACTCCCCTGGCTGGCTGAGCAGACGGTTGTTAAGTGAGTCTCGCCAGGTTTTACCGTACTTAAGCAAATTGCTGAAGTCACGTGAATGACGCGGTCATTAAGTGAATCTGGCTTCCCCGCCATTGTCTCTGCTTGTCAGAAACTCCCCAAGGCTGCAAATGAGAATCCCCAGGATGCTACAACCATTATAAGTACAGGGAAAGAAAAGGGAGGGAAGGGGAGAAGAGAGAAGGGGAGATGGGAGGAGAGGAAAGGAAGTTAGGAAAAGAAAAGAGAGAGAGAGAGAGAGATAGAAAGAAAGAAGGAAGGAGGGAAGGGAAGGGAAGGGGAGAAGAGAGAAGGGGAGATGGGGGAGGGAAGGAAGTTAGGAAAAGAAAAGAAAGAGAGAGAGAGAGAGAAAGGAAGGAAGGGAAGGGAAGGGAAGGGAAGGGAAGGGAAGGGAAGGAAAGGAGAAGGAAAGGAAAGGAGAGGAAGGAAGGAAAGGAAAGAAAGGAAAGAGAGAGAGGAAGAAAGGAAAGGAAAGGAAAGGAAAGGAAAGGAAAGGAAAGGAAAGGAAAGGAAGACAGGACAGAATAGAATATGTGGAATGGAACCCAATGGAAGGGAACAGAACAGAACAGAATAGAAAATATGGAATGGCATGAATAGAAATAGGAATAGAACAGAAGGAAGAGACCGTGGAGGTCTTCTAGTCCATCCCCCTGCTTAAGCAGGACAACCTATACTGTTTCAGATAAGTGACTGTCTAGTAGTCTCTTTAAAGAGACAAGGAAGGAAGGAAGGAGGAAAGGAGGAAGGAAGGAAGGAGGAAGGAAGGAAGGAAGGAAGGAAGGAGGAAGGAGGCAGCTCTGAGTTGTGCGGGGGTAAGAGCTGGATCCCCACACATTTTTCATACCGCACCCCCGAACGTTCCCCGGAAGGCATCCTTACCGCTTCCTCGCTCTCTGGAGCAGACGGACTTAACCTTGTGGGAAGGCTGTCGGGGGTCCAGGAGAGAGACATGGGCCTGAGACCCCACGGCGTACACCGACCACTCCTGACCATAGGCCAAACACACGTTCTCCCGGCAGTAGGGTAGCTTGGTGGAGAGGAGCTGCAAAAGCCAGAAAGGGGCGGGGGGGAAAAACCTGGGTGAACATTGGAAGACCCACACAAACCACGGAAAGTCCGAAGGACATTGAAATAAGCCGAATCAGAGCCACTTCTGGATATATTTTACAGCTGGACGCCACGGACACCCTCCCTAGCAGGGATTTCACACAAGGTACGCAATCCGCCACACAACTGAGATTGCAACCAGACCACGCAGGCTACTTTCCACAGACAAAGAGTTGAGACTGGCAGGCCTAAGCTTCGGCTTTCCAAACGTGGCCACCTTTTAGAACTTCCTGGACTTCAATCCCCAGAATTCCCCAGACAGCAGCTGGCTGGGGAATTCTGGGAGCTGGAGTTCACAAATCTTAAAAGTTGTGAAGTTTGGAGAACCCCCAGTTATAGACCAAGGATTGGCAATTAATTTTCCCGAGGGGCCACATGAAAAACTGGAACTCTTGTGGAGGGCCAAACCAATAGAGGAAAAATTGGGGGAAAAAGTCACCTTCAAAATGAAAGCCATGCCGTTGTGTTGTGTGCATGGTGTGTACACTTATGTACATTTGATTTTTAATTTCCAATGGATCTCACGCGGGCTAGACAGGGACAGCCAAAGGGCCAGAGGTGACCCAGGGAACGTAAAATACCCAGGTCTCTTATTAGACCTCCTGCATGAACAGGGGGCTGGACTAGAAGACCTCCAAGGTCCCTTCCAGCTCGATTCTGATTTTTTTTCTGATTAATACTATACCTAAATATTGGCACAGGTCGCTATAACTTTCTACAGTCATTAAGTGACCGGTCATAACTCAAGGAGTACCTGTAACGCAGGCCTTAGCATCACAGATCACAAACAATCCTTTGTTTAAAAAAGCACTGGGTTTTAAACTTTGATGTTATGCGTGTAACTTATGCCAACAAAAGCTTCCTTATTTTCTCCCTCGGGAACGTGTACAGAAATTTCGGTGGATGATGAAGCTTTACAACACAACAGAAATGTTGTTTTTGAATGCACAACTCTTTGACCCCAAAATAATTTGGCCTGATTCCACTGTGCTGGTTGTCAGCACAACCCAGCGCAAAGCCAAGTTCGCCCTTACACCCAAACCAGGAAATTCTAGTTTAGTTTTTAACCTGCTGTGTTCATCGATCTAACAGAAGGTCCTTCTTGTCCACCACCGAAAGGCAAGACAAGAAGCGATGGAGGGAAACTAATCCACGAGAGAAACCACGGGGAATAAGGAGGAATTTCTGGACAGCAAGGAGAATTAACCAGTGGAACAGCTGGCCACCAGATGGTGTGGGTGCCCCATCACTGGAGACTTTTAAGACGACACTGGACAACCATTTGTCTGAAATGGTATAGGGTCTCCTGCTTGAGCAGGGGGCTAGACTAGAAGACCCCCAGAGGTCCCTTCCAACTCCTGTTCTGTTCTACTTATTATTCTATTCTATTCTACTTATTCTATTCTATTCCTTATTCTATTCTATTTTCTGGTCTATATTATTTATGTTCTGCATTCTATTCTGTTCTATTCTCCTATTCTATTCTATATCATATTATATTCTGCATTCTATTCTATTTTCTCTTCTCGTGTTTCTATTTTTATTATATTCTCATCTCTTCTATTTTCTATTCTATTCTACTTATTCTTCTCATTCTCATTCTTATTCTATTCTCTATTCTATCCTATTCCCT
Organism: Pseudonaja textilis; assembly: GCF_049901715.1. NCBI lineage: Eukaryota > Metazoa > Chordata > Lepidosauria > Squamata > Elapidae > Pseudonaja > Pseudonaja textilis. The sequence continues at coordinate 254,790,489 of NC_141991.1, forward strand.
ATTCTGTTCTTATTCTCTATTCCATTATTCTCTTGTATTCTATGAACTTCTGTGGGCAGGTGTGAAGGGAGTTACCTTGGACAGCATGTGTTCTGCTTTCCAGAGGTGAAAATATCCATCCAGAGAAACAGCTCCCAGTTCCTGGAAGAGAAAAAATATTAACCGTTTAGGCAACTGGGACGTGAAATTTTCCGCTTGCACCCCTTAATAATTAGCCATTTTGTTTTTTTTTTCTGAAAACAGAGGCTGACTTTACAGGCAGGTGGTCCTCCACTCACGATCACAATTGAGCCATTGCTTCACGAGACAGTTGTTAAGTGAGCTTTGCTCCCATTTTATGACTCTCGTCACAGTTAAGTCGAATCACTGCGACTGTTAAATTTAGTCACACGGTTGTTAAGTAAATCTGGCTTCCCCAGACTTTGTCAGAAGGTTGCTAAAGGAGATCCCATGACCCAGGATCCTGCGACCGTCATAAATGTGAACCCATTGCCAAGCGTCTGAATTTTGATCACATGACGAAAAAGTGGGAAAAGCAGCTTTCTTCCAGTGCTATTGTTACTTCAAACAGTCACTAAAGAAATGGTTGTAAGTCAAGAACTACCAGTATTGCAGAAATCTTCAGACTGCTTGGTTTTGGCTTAGCACCATCCGAATGTAGCCATTATCATCATAACTAAATGATGGTTTACCGCTTAGCAGGGCACTAGACCAGGGTAGCTGTCATGCCCCTGTTGGAATCTGCTGACAGGGAGTGGGAGTGTGGCTCTGGTGGCTGTGGAGGAAACTGGGGAAGGGCACAGAGGAAGACCCACGGCCACCCCCTCTTCATCCTAAGGCATGCAGGGAGGAGCGGAGAAGGGAGCAATGTGGGTTACGGGGGAGAAAAAGGCCCTGATTCCCTTCATTAGCTGCAGCTGGAAAAACAGGATTTAAAAAGGGTATTTGTGCACAGCACCTTGCTGGAAGCATAATGTGAATTATCTTTGTTTGTCAAGTCTTATCTGGGTTCTGGCATCCTCCCAACTGTGTGTGTTTCGTTATCTTTTGAAGTCTGCAATTCCTTATCCTGCCCTGTCTCATTAATTGCTGCAATGTGGTTTGTGTTGGTTTTTATTTATAATCTATATGTAGTCTGGGTGCGGATGAAATTTCTTCCCGTTAAAAACTGTTCTTGGGAGAGTTTTTTCTCCAGCCGATGATAACTGGACATTGGAGGCCAAGTTGGAGGAATTAATTTACCTACTTTTGTGACTTTGTTGCTTTTGTGCCACGCCCCTTTGGGTCATCACAGTAGCTGTCTGCGGTCTAAACAAACTATTGTTAAGTCGAGGATTACCTCTAGAAATACAGGGAGCCTTTGACCAGTCATTTAGTGACCGTTCAAAGTTACAACAGCACTGAAAAAAGTGACTTATGACCATTTTCCAGAGTTACAATCTTCGCAGCATCCCTGTGGTCGTGTGATCAAAATTAAGACGCTATGAGAATATCCTAAGAAAAATGAAACAAGTTATAACATGAATTGGAATTGGATAAGTTTAGTATTTAATGCTAATAAGGAAAACGTGATATGAAATTGAATAAATAAAATGAATAGCTAACTATGGTCATGTTGTCATACTGAGATGTGAAACCTGGAACCGCACTGCTTGCCAAGTGAGAATTTTTTATTTTAAAACAAAAACAAAATTGGGGAGGAAATTGAGTAATGAAATTACTAGGTATGTTGGTACTAGGTGGTTGGCATTAGGAGAGAGTATTGAAATGTTGAAAATAAGCAATGAAAGATTATGATTTAATGTGAACATGTGTATTAAGAGATAGAATTGGTATTATTAATTTTGTCTATACTAAAATGTATGATATATTGATGCCACATTGTTAATGTATTGCTGTGTATGTGCAGATTGAAATTAAAAAAAAACTTGATTACAAAATAAAATAAGATGCTTGGCAACAGACACGTACCTATGACTGTTGTAGAGTTCCAGGGTTACGTGGTCTCCTTTTGTGACCTTCTGACAAAGGTCAAGGGGGAAGCCAGATTCAATAAACAACTATGTGGCTTATTTAAACAACCTCAGGGACTGACTTAACAACTGAGGCAGAAAAGGTTGTAAAAAACAGGGAGTCGACTCATATTTCTCTGGTCTTTTTAGAGTTGCCAACAGAAAGGGAGAGGAGAGCAGTGTAGCAGCTTGGAAATTGAAAGTGCATTCCATACATGTTTTCAAAGGTAGTAACTAGGTGACTGAAGTTTCTGCCCTGAAAAATTCTAACTGGAGAGCATGATTGAGGACTCTGGGCTATGGATGTATCTCATTGGAGAATATGAACTACGATACACCCAGGGGGTGGAGGGGAAAACCAGGGTCAAGGTTGACAATGAATTATGTGCCTTGGAGTCGGCTACACCCAGACAGTTCCAGTCATGTTAACTCCCAATAAATCCTTTGGAAGTTTTGGAAGTTCAGCTTGAGATTCATGATTTAATTGGGGGTAATTGCCGGAACCCTGACACAGGGCAAAACTCACTTAAGAAATGTCTCACTTAACAACGGAAATCATCTTCTTTAAATGACCCCATAATCCCTTGGCAGGGTGGAGTCTGGGCCACCTGAATGGAGCTGAGCATTGCCTGGCCAGATGCCCTTCCTGTCCCCAATGTGGAGTTTTATTCAGCAGATATACTGAATGCCTGCCTCTACCTAAGATCGAACTCACAGCCTCCTGATTGTGAGGCGAGAGCTCCATCTCTAGGCCACCGCACCACACGTTTAACAATGGAAACGTTGGGCTCAATTATGGTCGTACGCCGAGGACTACCTGTCTCTCCATTGTCCCAACCTTGTTCCTGTTGTTGAAAGCAAGCGCCCGGACTTTGCAGTTGGCTGGGTTGGTGTTCTCCTTGGGTATGTCCTTCAGGGCCCTGTGGGTGATGTGGGCATAGACGGGGACGGGTTGCGACAGGTTGCGCCGGGCGTCACTCTTGGCCAAGACTTCATCCGTCACTTCCCAGAGGCCCATTGAACCATCTCGGGAACCTGCCGGAAAAAAGCACGTTCAAGCCCATTTCAAAAGCAGGTCCAAGAAAGGAGAATATTTATTCATTCGTTCAATTTAAAGAACGGTTGCTGGAATTGGGAGTGTCTAGAACCAGGGGTGACATGACAGCAGTCTTCCAATATTTGAAGGACTGCCCCAAAGAAGAAGGGGGTCAAGCTAGTCTCCAAAGCACCAGAGGGCAGGACAAGAACCAAAAAGGATGGAAACTGATCAAGGAGAGATTCAACCTGGAATTGAGGAGGAATTTCCTAACAGTGAGGACAATTAACCAGTGGAACAGCTGGCCACCAGAAGTTGTGGCTGCTCCATCCCTGTAGGTTTTTAAGAAGAGATTGGACAGCCATTTGTCCAGAATGGCATAAGATCTCCTGCTTGAGCAGGTGGATGGTCTAGAAGACCTCCAAGGTCCCTTCCAACTCTGTTAATCCACAAAGGGAAAGCCAACTTAGAACTAAGGAGAAACTTTCTAACAGTGAAGGCAATCAACCAGGGGAACAGCTTGCCACCAGAAATTGTGGGTGCCCCATCTCTGGAAGTCTTTAAGAAGAGATTGGAGAACCATTTTTCTAAAATGCTATCGGGTCTCCTGTTTGAGCAGGGATTGGACTAGAAGACCTCCAAGGTCCCTTCCAACTCTGTTATCCTATTCTATCCTATCCTGATTTGTAGGCTGTCCAGTAAGTCTGGATGGCTTAGAATGTTAAAAAAGGATAAAACTATACGAAACATGCATATAGTGTGAATAAAATACTATAAAAATATGAATTCGATATGTTTGGCATAACAGATTTTACTCTTATCACTGGAGAAGGCAGAAATATTATTATAAGCTAGATGATAGATAATTGATTGATAGATGATAGATGAGATAGATAGACGAAGGATATACTATAGATAGATGATAGATGAATGAGATAGATGATAAAGATAGATAGATGAATGATATAGATAGATAGATAGATAGATAGATAGATAGATAGATGAATGATACAGAGATGAACGAGATAGAGATGATATAGATAATAGATGAATGAGATAGATAATATAGATGATAGATGAATTAGATAGATAGATAGATAGATAGATAGATAGATAGATAGATAGATAGATAGATAGATAAAGATAGATGAATGATACAGAGAGATGAATGAGATAGAGATGATATAGATAGATGAATGAGATAGATAGATAGATAGACAGACAGACAGACAGACAGATAGATAGATAGATAGATAGATAGATAGATAGATAGATATAGGTAGGTAGAGGTATACGTATAGGTAGAGAGAGAGAGTAGAACACAGTGGCCTCGAACCTTGGCAACTTTACCACTTGTGGACTTTAACTCCCAGAATTCCCCAGCCAGCATGCATTGGCTGGGGAATTCTGGGAGTTGAAGCCCACAAACCATAAAAGAGCCAGGGTTGGAGACCCCTTGAAAGTTGTAATATTTTTAGTCAACATTTTGTTTATATCTGGGCTCATGGCTGTAATGAAATTTGAACACATCTCCTCTAAAAAGTACGATTTATTTGATAATAATAATAATAATAATAATAATAATAATAAAAATAATAATAATAATAATAGTTTTGAGGGTTACCAGAAACAGCCATCGTATCACTAATCCATGCAATAGAAAATATCCAATCTTTGTGTCCATCCTAAAAAGAAAGAAAGAAAGAAGAAATAGCGTGAAGGCGAAGAAATCAGGTGATTGTAGCACAGTCAATGCTCACCGACCGTTGAAGAAATTTGAACGTATTTTTACAGTACTTGAGTACAGGTACAGTACAGTCCTTGACATACGACAACTGGGACCAGAATTTCCATTGCTAAGCGAGGCATTTGTGAAGCGAATCATATCCGATTTTACTACCTTTCAGGGGGTACCGTTGTTAACTGAAACTGCCGTTCTTAAGTGAGTCACCTATTAAGTGAATCCAGCTTTCCCCATTGACTTTGCTTGTCAGAAGCTGGTCGGGAAAGGTCACAAACGGGGATCACGTAACCCGCAGAATAGTGCAAGCGGCGCAAGTACATGACAGTTGCCAAGCTTTTGATCACGTGATCATGGGGGCGCTGCCACGGTTGTTAAGCATGACAAGTGGTCATAAGTTACTTTTTTTCAGTGCCAGCGTAAATTTAGTGAATGGTCGCTAAATGAACTGTCATAAGTCAAGGACTAACGGCGTAATGAAAAAGAGAACAAGTTGGCTCAATCGATTGCCTTTCAATGCCTCTGTCAACTCCTACAATATTTCTCTGGTCTTTTTAGAGTTGCCAACAGAAAGGGAGGCGGGAGCAGTGCAGCAGCTTGCAAAACCGAAAGCGCATTCCATAAATGTTTTCAAAGATAGTAACTAGGTAACTGAAGTTTCTGCCATGCAAAATTCTAACTGGAGAGCATGATTGATGACTCTGGGCTATGGAGGTGTCCCATTTGAGAATATGGATTACGATACACCCAGGGGGTGGGGGAAAACCAGGGTCAAGGGTGACAATGTATGATGTGCCTCAGAGTCGTCTACACCCAGGGCAGTGCCGGTCATGTTAACTCCCAATAAATCCTTTTGAAGTTTTGGAAGTTTGGCTCGAGGCTCGTGATTTAAATGGGGGTCAGTGCCAGAATCCTGATAGCCTCAACAATTCCATAGGGATTTTAAACGACTCTTCACTGAAGTTACCAAGACAATACAGGTAGTCCTCGACTTACAACCCAAACAGAGCCCCAAGTTTCGGGGAGTCATTTGCAAAGGGAGTTTTGCCCCGTGTTATGACCTTTCTTGCCTCCGTTGTTAAGTGAATCACTGCAGTGGATAAGTTAGTAACCCAGCGGTTAAGTAAAAGGCTTCCCCCGTTAACCTTGTGTCAGGGTTCCGGCGATTGCCCTAATTAAATCACGAGCCTCGGGCCAAAAGAATTCAAAAGATTTATGAGAAGCAACGTGCCGGCATTAACCTAAATGAAGCCAACTCTGGCATATGTAATTTACAGTTCCCCGTAACCCTGTTTCCCCCCATCCCCCGGGGTGTGTCATCAATCAGATTCTCCAATAAAGCACATCCACGGGCTGGATGTCATCAATCAGATTCTCCAATGAAGGATTTTCAGGGCAGAAGATCCGGTAGCCTAGCTACAATCTTTTTAAGATGCGGGTGGAATGTACTCCTGGTTTTAAACTGATGTACTGCTCCTTCAGATTCCCCGCCCCCTAGTTTATGGCAACTTGAAAACATGCACTGGAATGCTTTACGAGTTGACACTTGGTCTGTCGGAAGGTCGCAAAAGGGGATCACGTGACTCGGGGACTCTGCAATGACAGTCATTAAGTACACGCCAGTTGCCAAGCCTCTGGATTCTGATCAGGTGACCCACAGGGATGCCACAAAGATCGTACGAGTGAACAACAGCCCTAAGTCACTTTTGGCCAGCACTGTTGCAACTTTGAACGGCCACCGAACGGACTGTTGTTAAGTCGAGGACTTCCTGTACCCAATCCGACCTTCTTGAGAGCTCGTCTCAAAGCTTTCCCCGCCATCTTTGCCCCTGGAAAGGAACTTACGTCTCCCACGCAGATGGGATCGAGGGTGGGCAGGCGATAAATAGCCAGGCTGTTGGGGTTATCGCCCCCGGTGGCCAAGAGGGTCCGGGAAGGGTTGAGCTCGATGGCGTGGATCCCACAGCCCTGCTGGTTGACGATGTGGGGCTCTCGATCCTTCAGGATGGGGATCTTGGTGATCTGCCCAGTTTGGACGTCGACTACAAACAACTGCAAGAGACGGGTGGGGTGGGTTGAGACATTTCAAGAAGGTATTATGGATTAGGAAGCTACACGGAAAGGTGGAGGACGGGCTCATTGATAGCAGAGAATATTTGTAGCTCGGGGTTAAACGGTGAGGTCCTCGGTGCTCACCTCTGTTTTCTTGCAGACATTTCACAACCCAACTAAGTAACATCATCAGTGCTGGAAGGGAGGGGTTGCAGAGGAGGAGGAGGAGGAGGAGGAGGAGGAAGAGGAGGAGGAGGACTGTAGGATCCAGGGTGCTCTCTGAGCTTAGTGGTTTTCTTGCAGACATTTCACTACCCAGCTAGGTAACTTCATCAGTGCTAGAAGGGAATGTGGTTTGTGGAAAGGAGGAGAGGAACGACTGTGGGGTCCTTTGTGCTCTCTGAGTTTTGTGGCTTTCTTTCAGACGTTTCATGACCCAGCTAGGTAACATTATCAGTGCTAGAAGGTGTGGAGTTGAGAAGGAAGAGGAAGAGGACTGTAGGGTCCATGGTGCTCTCTGAGCTTGGTGGTTTTCTGGGAGATATTTTATGATACAAGTAGGGGACATCATTAGTGCTAGAAGGCAATGGCGTTTATAGAGAGGAGGAGGAGGAGGAGGAGGAGGAGGAGGAGGAGGAGGAGGAGAATTGTGAGGTCATTGGTGCTCTCCGAGCTTACTGGTTTCCTTGTAGACATTTCATGACCCAACTATATAATGTCATCAATATTAGAATAGAGTGGGGTTTGCAGAATTAGGAGAGGAGGGAGAAGAGACTGTGGGATCCCTGGTACTCTTTGAGCTTGGTTCTTTTTGCAGACATTTCATGACCCAACTAGGTAACATCATCAGTGCTAGAAAGGAGTGGAGTTTGCAGAGAGGAAGAGGAGGAGAACTGTGGGGTCCTTGGTACTCTCTGACCTTGGTGGTTTTCTTGCAGACGTTTCATAATTCAATTAAGTAATGTTATCAGTGCTAGAAGGGAGTGAACTTTATGTGGTGGTGGTGGTGGTGGACAAGGAGGAGGAGGAGGAGAATTGTGGGGTCCTTGCTACTCTGTGAGCTTGGTGATTTTCTTGCCGACGTTTCATGACCCAACTAGGTAACGCTATCAGTGCTAGAAGGGAGTAGGGTTTGCTCTTCGCCAAGAACAGTCCCTGACAACAACGAGAGGGCAAGTCCCTAGTCTGTCACGGGGGAAATCAATAGCCCACCGATGATTTAAGGTACGTACAACTTTCTCATCCGTGCATTACAAGGATGACGGCTCCCATTTTTGCATGGAGGGCATCACCTTCCAGGAAACCACGGTTATTAGTACTCCAGATATGATATCCAATGAAATTCAGGAGCGCCCAAACCATGTTTAAGCACCCCGAGGCAGAAGCCCAGAGGGACCTTTCTGATGGTCCCAAAATCAAGTCAGAAAAGCAAGTCAGTCTCATAGAGGAGGAGGAGGTGATTAAGGAAAGAATGGAATGTGCAGAAATGAGTAGATTAACATTAGCAATAAGAGAGCAAGAAGAAAAAGAATATTTTAAGATGTGGGATTTATTCTATCAATGGTTAGAAAAGCAGGAAATTGAAGTATAACACAATAGTAATGATAGGTTACAATCGATTATGACAGAATGATAATATGAATTAAAAAGTAAAATCATTACTCCAAAGAATAATATGGGTTTGAAATTAAAGTCTAATGATGATGTAATAATAATATAATATGGAAAGTTGACTAATGTAATATGAATGTAAACTTTAACTTGAGGAAAAAAACTACAGTTTTTGTGCACAAGAAATATGTGCCAACTGACACACTGTATAATTGAAAGAAGATTTTATTTGTTGTTTTATGTTTATGTTTGTCTATGTTTGTTTTTAAAAATAAAAAAAACTTTTTTTCCAAAAGAAAAAAGAAAGAAAGAAAAGCAGGCCAGGTGCAATTAGTCAACAAGACACCATTTAAAAAAAAAATTAAAGCCTCATCCAGGCCGATCCAGTTTGGCCGCATTTTCTCCAAGCTCTGCCAGTCAACAAAAAGGGACACACCTGTTGTGTGTACGGGGCACACCAGGTCTCCTGACCTCCTCTGTGCAGATGTTGGAAGCGAGATGTGGCCAAAAATAAAGACGAATTGCAAAAAAAAAAACACCTGGCAAAAGGAGAATAATTCCTCAAGGTCTCCAGGGTCTTTTGGACAAGGTGCTTGGATGCAGCAATGAAACGTAGTCCTTAACTTACAACCATTAATATTGGGCTGTATTTGGAACATAGGTAGTCCTCGAAATATGACCACAATTGAGCACGAAATTTCTGTTATTAAGGGAGACTATTTCTTAAGCGTGTTTTTCCCTCCATTTCATGTTTTTTGTCACCGCGGGTAAGGGAATCACTGCCGTCGTTAAGTGAGAAACACGTCTGTTGAGTGAATCTGGCTTCCCCATTGACTTGGCTTGCCAGCAGGTCGCAAAAGGGGAATCGCGTGAACCTGCGATTGTCGTAAATATGAGTCAGTGGCCAAGCGTGTGAATTTTGTTCACACGATCAGGCTGCACACGTCATGTGAAAAATGGGCGCGGGTCGATATTGTAACTTTGAACGGTCACTACCGTTAGATGGGGAACTCATCAGATATGCAGATGACACCAAGCTGGCAGGAATAGCCAGGAGCGCTCCAGGAGATGGGCTTAAGGAGATGGATCTTGACAGACTTGAACATTGGGCGCTATCTAACAAAATGAAATTCAAGGGTGAAAAAAGTCAGGTTCTGCACTTAGGCAAGAAAAACCCAAATGCCCAGGTACAGTATATGTGGTACCTGCCTCAACGGTGAGAGAGGGATCTTGGAGTCCCAGTGGACTATCATCCCTTGCTCCTGTGTACAGGTATAATATAGGTGTTACCTGGTTCAATAGCAGTAACTGTGAGAAGCATCTCCGAGTCCTAGTGGACAGTCACTTAAATAGGAGCCAGCCGTGTGCTGCAGCTGCCAGAAAGGCCAACGCAGTTCTAGGCTGCATCAATAGAGGGACAGAATCAAGATCATGTGCAGTGTTAACATCACTTGGGAAGGCCACACTTGGAAGACGGCATTCAGTTTGGGTTGCCACGATGTGAAAAGGAGGTTGAGACTCTGGAAAGAGTGCAGAGAACAGCAACGAAGATTAAGGGAGGCTAAAACATACAAAGAACAGTTGCTGGAATTGGGTACGTCTCGTTTAATGAAAAGAAGGACTAGGGGTGACGTTATAGCAAGGTTCCAAAATCTCAGGGGCTGCCTCAAAAGAAGTGGGAGTCAAGCTATTCTCCAAAGCCCCAGAAGGCAGGACAAGAAGCAACGGGTGGAAACGGGTCAAGGAGAGATTCAACCTGGAACTAAGGAGGAATTTCCTGACAGTGAGGACAATTAACCAGTGGAACGGCTTGCCACCGGAAGTTGTAGGTGCTCCAACTGGACGTTTTTAAAGAAGAGATTGGATAACCATTTGTCTGAAGTGATGTAGAGTTTCCTGCCTGAGCAGGGGGTTGGACTAGAAGACCTCCAAGGTCCCTTCCAACTCTGCTATTCTATTCCTATTCTATTCTATTCTACTCTACTCTACTCTACTCTACTCTATTACTCTCCTCTCCTATTCTTTTGCATTCTGTCTTCTCTACTCTAGTCTAGCTCCTGCTTTATTCTATTCTATTCTATTCTATTCTATTCTATTCTATTCTATTCTATTCTATTCTATTCTATTCCTCTACTCTACTATTCTTTTGCATTCTGTCTACTCTACTCTACTGTACTCCTGCTCCCGCTCTATTCTATATTCTATTCTTATAACCATTCGTTTAGGGACCAGAATTACATTGGCACTGAAAAAAAGTGACATGATCATTTTCCCTCATTCTCACAGGATCAAAAATTCAGATCTTTGGCATCTTAATGACCGGGGTCACGGGATCACCTTTTGCGGCCTGACAAGCTGAGTCAGTAGGGAAGCCAAATTCGCTTAACAACTGGGTTAGTAACTTAACCACTGGAGGGGATTCACTTAAGAAAACTAATGTGTGGCAAGAAAGGCCGTAAAATGGAGCACAACTCATTTAACAACAGCCTCACTTAGAATGGTTGGGCTCAGTTGGGGTTGTAAGTCAAGGACTACCTGTCCAGCACTTATATTACTGAAACCAGTCAAGAGCTTTGCAGAACAGTAACACGTTCTCTCTCATGCATACACACTCACACACAGACCACGCAACACAGAAGGCAAAATGTCTGCAGTCCAGGTGAGAGGCAGGCAATACATGAACTGAGTTTACTTGCTGCAGATCGTTAATCACGGTTTCCAGCTGCAACAGCTGGCCTCAGAACAAAAGCTAAACCAAAAATAAATCCAAGCCATGTCCTGGCTGGGAAAATCAGAACTCTTCCTTCTTATTTTTAATAAAAAGTAAGGGGGGGGTTGGGTTGGGGTGGAGCCCATTTCTGGGCAGAAACATTTCATTTCTCTAACATGAGGGATGGAAAATGAGCTACTGAAGAATTTACAGAGTATTATGGGGTAAACCATAGTTGGTGAAGAGAAAAGAGAAGAGTTGGAAGGGACCTTAGAGGTCCTCTAGTCCAACCCCCTGCTAGGACAGGAAACCCTATACCATTTCTTGTTGTGGCTCCGGGCTTGGATTCAGCTCCTGTGTCTGATATGAGTTCAAGTGAGGAGGACATGGCAGAAAAATATGAGCCGGCATGGCTCAGTGATTGGACTGGTAACCAGGATGAGGAGATGGACGTGACAAAGGACGACAGACCTGATATATTAGAATTGTCAGGACCTTTGACCTCCTCTGGTTCCTTATCTGATCAACAGCCGGGAATGGCTGACAGGGAAGTTTTGAGAGAGTCTTCTAGTGGAGATGAGAACTTGGAAAATTTGTGGTTAAATGTAAGGAACAGAAGATGGTTGAGAAGGCAAAATCAGCTGGAGCAAAGGAGGAGGGCGAGTCAGTAAATTAGCACGTTGCCTCAATGAGTATAAAAGGACACAGCTGGGTTGGTACATTTTGCCAGGAACAAAGTGACTTATTGAGTGAGGACGTTACAGCAAGAAGCTCTGAGACTGGAGATTTATTGCCAGGACTGGTTTGCCGGACAGAGTAAAGATTTATGCTGTGGATTGAGATTTCTGCCAGCCGTTATCTTGTAAGACTTCTTTCTGTTTGATTTAATTTGAAACGGCTGCTTTCTGTTTTGTTCGTTTGAATTTTGAAGGGGAGTCATAACAATTTCTTATATTTCTTCTATAACCCTATAAATTAACCTAAATCACTAAGCCAACTTCAATGAAGCCAGAATCCATTCAATTTGGGCAGGCAATAAAATTGAAATCTTAAGTTGAAAAAGGGGCATTGAAAGAATATCCGAAGGACAGAGAAGAAGATGCACTGAAGCTCGTAGGCCTGGAAGGCCCACCAGCTACAGGTGAGACCAAACCGGCCTACAAGAAAGACCCAAGGAAGAACAGAATGGCAGCATGGGAAGAGGAAGTATTACATGGCCAAGACATCAAATGCTGTAATGACGCTGAAGAAACAGCGGGGACCACCTAGTAAGCTGCTGCCAGAAGATCGCCCAGGCTGACTACAAGCAGCGGCAGGACAAAGTAGCAACAATGGTGCATTGGAAGACCTGCAAAAAATACCATTTGCCTGCGAGCAAGAATTTGGTGGAACCATAAAATAGAGAAAGTCATAGAAAATGAAGAATTGCACTGGGACTTTAGAATTCAGAGAGACAGGCACCTGCCACACCACACCCTGGACCCAACAACTGTCGATTAGGCGGTTGTCTGGAGGCAGCAGAAGAGAAAGAATTAGAGAGGATCATAAAATGCAAAGACCTACAAATAGAAGTCAAATGACGATAGCATAAGAAAGCAAAGGAAGTACACCAACAGTGATAGGTGCCTTGGGTGCAATCCCAAAACAACTGGAACCCCACTTAATGGTTAATTGGCATTAACAAAAAAACCATTAGTCAATTGCAAAGGTAGCTTTGACTTCGAACAGCTTCCATCCTGCGACGATAAAACCTTTAACATCACAAAACATCAACATCTGCCTATCTCCGTTCCTTGGGAAGAACTCGATACGTGAGTAAAAATGCCAAATCCAGTTTGAACATCTGGATAACTGTGATGAGCCATAATTTGCAATTAAAAGATGGGGAGGAAGGGAGCAAGATGCACACTGGGAGAGGCAGCTTCTCTTAATCCAGAAGTCTCCAAACTTGGCGACTTTAAGACTTGGCGACTTTAAGACTCCCATATTGGCTGGGAAATTCTGGGAGTCGAAGTCACAAATCTTAAAAATTGCCATTGGAGATCCCTGTCACCTCCTGTCGCCTGTATGGTCCAAAGTGATTTTATAAATTCACACATTTTTTTAAAAATGCCATTTCTTCCTCTCACCCTTCTGCCTGGTGTACCCTGGAGGACTAACGGCAAGAGTTACGTTTTTGTGCCATCCATCCGCTGGTGGGAGGAACACCAAGGCAATAACCACGGGAACGCACACTTACCGTGTTGCATTTTGTCCCACACACCACTTGCCGGTGGTTCAACCACTGCGACGCAAAGACTTTGTTAAGAGTGCCCAGGTGAAATTCTCTTTCCTTCAGCAACCCAGGCAGCTGCTGAGCCGCGTACGCGTGCAACAAGCGGTGGTAGCTGGACTCGTTGGAAAGCCGCACCTCTCGTCCTTTCAGGTAGCACACCAGGGACCGCTTCACTGGAGGAAGCCTCTTCCTTTTGTGAACCGAGTGATCCCAGCCGTACTGCGGGGAAAGTAATGACAGGAAATCGCTCATGAGCCGCAGTGGCACAGGGGTCAGAGTGCGGTACTGCAGGGCTACTCCTGCTGCCTACCAGCTGCCTGCAATTTGGCAGTTCGAATCCCACCAGGTTCAAGGTTGACTCAGCCTTCCGTCCTTCCAAGGTGGGTAAAATGAGGACTCAGATTGATGGGGGCAAGAGGCTGACTCTGTAAACTGTTTAGAAAGAGCTGCACAAGCACTGTAAAGAGGTATAGAAGTCTAAGTGCTATTGCCTTTCCTTCCTTCCTTCCTTCCTTCCTTCCGTCCTTCCTTCCTTCCTTCCTTTCCTTCTTTGAGCAATCACAGTGGTTAAAATGCATTATTGCAGGCTAATTCTGCCAACTGTCAGCAGTTCGACTCTCACCAGGCTCAAGGTGGATTCAACCTTCTATCCTTCCAAGGTTGCTAAAGTGAGGACCCAGATGGTTGGGGGCAAGGGGCTGACTCTGTAAACCACTTAGAGAGGGCTGGAAAACACTATAAAGCGGTATATAAGTGTAAGTGCTATTGCTATTCCTTCCTTCCTCCCTCCCTTTTTTCATGTTTCCTTCCATCCATATTTTTTTTCCTTCCTTCCTTCCTTCCTTCCTTCCTTCCTTCCTTCCTTCCTTCCTTCCTTCCTTCCTTCCACCAGGGTGGCACAGTGGTTAGAATGTAATACTGCAGGC